>NC_064642.1:43772482-44384982 GCF_023864345.2 Schistocerca serialis cubense
ATAGTGCTCAGAGCCATTAATATGAATCATAATCAGATGAAATTGCATCTTTCAAAGATTGCTAAAATTAGACGACAAGTCGCTGATAATATACATCCTCTTTCATGGAATATAGTTCTTTAGTTTTTTCCCCCACGTGCTTCCCAACATTCCTCTCCACCTCCCATACTGAGAACGTCTGCTCTTCCTGAGAAATGTCTTTTAAAATGATTAATGAACCAGATTCCCTGACCAGTCATGCTCTGATCACTTCGCTAGATTCCGTTGCTCATCATATGCCTTGTTGTTGTTCTTATGGTCTTCAGTCCTGAGACTGGTTTGATGCAGCTCTCCATCCTACTCTATCCTGTGCAAGCTTCTTCACCTCCCAGTACCTACTGCAACCTACACCCTTCTTAATCTGCTTAGTGTATTCGTCTCTTGATCTCCCTCTACGATTTTTACCCTCCACGCTGCCCTACAATGCTAAATTGGTGTTTCCTTGATGCCTCAGAACGTGTCCTACCAACCGATCCCTACTTCTAGTCAAATTGAGCCACAAACTCCTCTTCTCCCAAATTTTATTCAATACTTCCTCATTAGTTATGTTATCTACCCATCTAATCTTCAGCATTCTTCTGTAGCACCACGTTTAGGAAGCTTCTATTCTCTTCTTGTCCAAAGTACTTATCGTCAATGTTTCACTTCCATACATGGCTACACTCCATACAAACACTTTCAGAAACGTCTTCCTGACATTTAAATCTATACTCGATGTTAACAAATTTCTCTTCGTCAGAAACGCTTTCCTTGCCATTGCCAGTCTACATTTTATATCCTTTCTACTTCGACAATCATGAGTTATTTTGCTCCCCAAATAGCAAAACTCTTCTACTACTACTTTAAGTGTCTCATTTCCTAATCTAATTCCCTCAGCATCACCCGACTTAATTCGACTACATTCCATTATCCTAGTTTTGCTTTTGTTGATGTTCAACTTATATCCTCCCGTCAAGACACTGTCCATTCCGTTCAACTGCTCTTCCAAGTCCTTTGCTGTCTGTGACATATGTCCTAATTCCTTTAAATTTTCAGACGAAATTTCAGATAGGTGCATTGCCTGCTCTCGATAAGAAGAACAGTGGCTTCATAAATATCGTGGTGTATGGAAGAAGATGTATCCCATATTTTAATAAAAATCTAAATCCAGAATCAGATAAACAATCAGATAGTAGAAAGCAAGTAAACATCGTGGAAAGGGTACCGAGCGTCTTTTACCATTTTAAGATATATTTGTCTGATAAGGGTTCTCAGGACCGATTTCCATGGAAAACAAGTTCCTTGCATGAGTAGAATATGCAAGCAGGAACCGCTATGAAACCGACAATACGCGGCGACCACAAGGGGAAATTTGGCTCAGTAATTGTCGCTAATCTGGTAGGGAGCGACACGTCCGGACCGCAGGGCGTTGGGCGGACGCTTAATTAAGAGGCTGAAGCGAGCGCCGGGTAAGCGGGCAGAAACGAGACCGAGTGTGGAAAAATTATTCCGCGGCGCGAAGGCTGGCAGCGACTCGAGAAAAGCCGCTTAGCTGGAACCAGGTTTGGCGGCGGCGGCGGCG
Source organism: Schistocerca serialis cubense (assembly GCF_023864345.2). NCBI lineage: Eukaryota > Metazoa > Arthropoda > Insecta > Orthoptera > Acrididae > Schistocerca > Schistocerca serialis. The sequence goes on from NC_064642.1 coordinate 43,774,083, forward strand.
ACCAGCTCACAACAGCCGCTGTTTTCTTGTAATAAGGCGCGCGGCGCGGACACGGCCGCTGGGGTGGGTGTGTGCGGCAGATACCGAGGGAAAACTAAACGCGCCAGGTGCCGAGCCACGGCGCTAGCCACCCTCTAGGCAGCAGTGGAGATCTCCAACTTTCCGCGTCGCCTATTTATATTACATACAGGTCATGCAGTCAGGTCGGTGTGGATACGAAGAAAGGACAGGCCCGTTATTTTCGACTTACTGACTCCATTGCCACGTATATGACACGCTCCAATACCACACGAAAATGAAACAACTAGCACTCACGTTGAAAACCACCCGCCATCTTGAAATATGTTACAAAAAATTCAGTTTACACTACTGGCTATTAAAATTGCTACACCGCGAAGAAATGAAGATGATAAACGGGTATTCACTGCATACATGTATTATACTAGAACTGACATTTGATTAAACTTTAATGCAATTTGGGTGCATTGAAATCAGTACCCAGAACAATCACCTCTGGCCGTAATAACGGCCTTGATACGCCTAGTCTTTGAGTCAAACAGAGCTTGGATGGCGTGTACAGGTACAGCTGCCCATGCAGCTTCAACACGATAACACATCTCATCAAGATTAGTGACGGGAGTATTGTGACGAGCCAGTTGCTCGGCCACAATTCATCAGACGTTTTCAATTGGTGAGAGATCTGGAGAATGTGCTGGCCAGGGCAGCAGTCGAACATTTTCTGTATCCAGAAAGGCCCGTACACATGCCGTCGTGCATTATCCTGCTGATATGTAGGGTTTCGCAGGGATCGAATGAAGGGTAGAGGCACGGGTCGTAACACATCTGAAATGTAACGTCCACTGTTCAATGTGCCGTCAATGCGAACAAGAGGTGACCGAGACGTGTAACCAATGACACCACATACCATCAGGCCGGGTGATAAGCCAGTATGGCGATGACGAATACAGCCTTCCAATGTGCTTTCACCGCGATGTCGCCAAACACGTATGCGACCATCATGATGCTGTAAACAGAACCTGGATTCATCCGAAAATATGCCTTTTTGCCATTCGTGCACCCAGGTTCGTCGTTGAGTATACAATAGCACGCGCTCCTGTCTGTGATCCAGCGTCAAGGGTAACCACAGCCGTCGTATCCGAGATGATACTCCATGCTGCTGCAAACGTCGTCGGACTGTTCGTGCAGATGGTTGTTGTCTTGTAAACGTCCCCATGTGTTGACTCAAGGATCGAGGCGTGGCTGCACGATCCGTTACAGCCATGCGGATAAGATGCCTGTCATCTCGACTGCTAGTGATACAAGGCCGTAGGGATCCAGCACGGCGTTCCGTATTACCCTCCTGAACCCAACGGTTCCATATTCTGCTAACAGTCATTGGATCTCGACCAACGCGAGCAGCAATGTCGCGATACGATAAACCGCAATCGCGACAGGCTACAATTCGACCTTTATCAAAGTCGGAAACGTGATGGTACGTATTTCTCCTCCTAACACGAGGCATCACAACAATGCTTCACCAGGCAACGCCGCTCAACTGCTGTTTGTGTATGAGAAATCGGTTGTAAACTTTCCTCATGTCAGCACGTTGGAGGTGTCGTTACCGGCGCCAACCTTGTGTGAATGCTCTGAAAAGCTAATCGTTTGCATATCACAGCATCTTCTTCCTGTCTCTAAGCACGTCATCTTCGTGGTGTAGCAATTTAAATGGCCAATAGTGTAAATTTTTGCAGCTAGTTTTCCCCTGTGTTGGAGTCAATTTTCAGGTATGCTTCGCTGCTAACGCTATTTAACACAGACATCCTAAAGACCAGTAGTACTTTCGCTAGGGCAGCGGGTGTTTTCATTTTGACGTTTCTGAAAGAAATGAATTGACAAGTTTCGGTCAACAAGTCTCAACTTGTAGACGTCCACATGCGAGCCAATGTATGTGCTGTCTTAATACTGTGAAATTAACTATCAAGAAGAAAAGGATGTCAAAACCTAACAAACAATGACGAAATTTATACTTGTATTTAAGAGGAGTCTAAGATGACGATGGTGTCCATGAAAAGTGCGTACATCAGCAAACTACAGCCTTTAGATAAACGTTATGGTTGTAAATAGTACGAAAGATAGCAGAATAGTGCCTGTTGTGGTGAAGAAAATTTGTTTCTCAGTATTCAGTGTAGCGAAACAGCAAAAAGGCTCGGGTGTATAAGAAAACTAAGCATTGTGGAAGACTTTTTAATAGCTAGATAGCGTATTGTGAGTGATTATAACAATGAGGGTTGCCAAGACAGTAATTCAAATGGTTCAAATGGCTCCAAGCACTATGGGACTTAACATCTGAGGTCATCAGTCCCCTAGACTTATAACTACTTAAACCTAACTAACCTAATGGCATCACACACATCCATGCCCGAGGCAGGATTCGAACCTGCGACCGTAGCAGCAGCGCGGTGCTGGACTGAAGCACCTACAGCCGCTCGGCCACAGCGGCCGGCAAAGTAATTCACCGTATTTGCTTTTCTTCGACAAACATACACGAAAGAATGGTGTTTTTCTTCAACAAACACACACGAAAGAATGGTGTTTTATCTATACACCCTGATTTTCCAGGTAATCTCCATTCTGTTCTATGGCCTCCCTCCAGCGAGAAACAAGGGCGTGTATGCCTTGGCGGTACGATCCTTGTCCAGATGGTGGAGCCAGTGCTTCACTGTGTGAATCACCTCTTCATCGTCCTCAAAATGTCTTCCACGAATGGCATCCCTTAATGGCCCAAACAAGTGGAAGTGCGAAGGGGTTAGGTTAAGGTTGAAGAGTGGATGGAGTAACAGTGTCCAACCCTGTTTTGCGATGTGTTCAGCAGTTCTCGAACGTGGGTGGGACCAAGCGTTATCGTGTTGCAGCAAAACATCTCTTGGACTGCTGTGGCGCCGAAGTCACCAGAAGCGCATCTTGAGTTTTGTTAAAGTCTTGCCATATGGTTATGAATTAATGGTACCACTCCTTGGCAACAATGAGAGTCACATCTCCCACAGTCCCAGAAGACGGTGATCATGACCTTACCGGTGGAAGCAGTTGCTTTGAATTCTTGCTTCTGTGGGGAGTGGGAATGGCGCCATTCCATCGACAGTCGTTTTGTTTCGGGCTCAAAATTATGAACCAATGTTTCATCAGCTGTCTCAATCCGAGACAAGAAGGTCTCCACCTCAGTTTTGGACTGTTGCAACAAAGCAAGACAGATTTTTTATCTGTCTTGCTTTATCTGTGTCGGAAGTTCCATGCGGCTTTTTGCGGTTGATGCTGTAGTATACAGAGAAGTTGCAGCATTAGAAAATTGTAGCGAAATGCAGGAAGATCTGCAGCGGATGGGCACTTGGTGCAGGGAATGGCAACTGTCCCTTAACATAGACAAATGTAATGTATTGCGAATACATAGAAAGAAGGATCCTTTATTGTGTGATTATATGGTAGCGGAACAAACACTGGTAGCAGTTACTTCTGTAAAATATCTGGGAGTATGCGTGCGGAACGATTTGAAGTGGAATGGTCATATAAAATTAATTGTTGGTAAGGCGGGTACCAAGTTGAGATTCATTGGGAGAGTCCTTAGAAAATGTAGTCCATCAACAAAGGAGGTGGCTTACAAAACACTCGTTCGACCTATACTTGAGTATTGCTCATCAGTGTGGGATCCGTACCAGATCGGTTTGACGGAGGAGATAGAGAAGATCCAAAGAAGAGCGGCGCGTTTCGTCACAGGGTTATTTGGTAACCGAGATAGCGTTACGGAGATGTTTAATAAACTCAAGTGGCAGACTCTGCAATAGAGGCGCTCTGCATCGCGGTGTAGATTGCTCGCCAGGTTTCGAGAGGGTGCGTTTCTGGATGAGGTATCGAATATATTGCTTCCCCCTACTTATACCTCCCGAGGAGATCACGAATGTAAAATTAGAGAGATTAGAGCGCGAGCGGATGCTTTCAGACAGTCGTTCTTCCCGCGAACCATACGCGACTGGAACAGGAAAGGGAGGTGATGACAGTGGCACGTAAAGTGCCCTCCGCCACACACCGTTGGGTGGGTTGTGGAGCATAAATGTAGATGTAGATGTAGATTTGTGATGCACCGTTAGACACTGCGGGACCCAACCTGCACACACTTTTGAATATCCAAGAGTGCGGATAATTGCATCCAGACTTCCTTTGCTGATTGACAGATGCAACGTTAACTGCCGAGTCGTCATGCGCCTGTCCTCGCGCATGACAACATCAGCTCGCTGCAGTATGTCACATGAGACAGCCGTGGACGGTCTCCCCGACCGCTGCAAATCGTGGAGCTCCGCCGAACCGCGTTCTGGTGACCTCACCCCCCGTGCCCAGCACCCAACTGTACTTTTGTTGACAGCAGATGCTCCACAGACTTTGCACAAGCGTTTGTGAGTATTTCCCAGAGTTTCTTCCTCTACAGTGAGAAATTCAATGACGGCACGTTGTTTGTAACGTACATCACCTACAGACGCCATTTTGAAACTGTTCTTCAGCTACGCTATCTCTCGCAAGTGGAGAAAACTTGGTGTACTCACTGAGGAGACTTCAAATAATACATACTTAACGTTTACGCATTCGTAGCATTGTTTTCGGCCGAGAAAAAAAAAATGCGTTACTTTCCGGGCATTCCTCGTAGTTTCAGATGCAATAGTTATCAATAACGTCTATATATTAAGTGATCAGAAACGGGGGGAATAAGATCATTCTTATTGCTTTTAGGAGGGATATGGCAGAGAGGGACGGGGAGTTTAATTGTCTGCAGGGCTCACAGATGTGATAATTACAAATGGATGAATCGTCGTTACCCAGTACCATGAATGACCATCGTCCGCGAATATGATTGGCGACCTCGGGAGAGGTCCAGTTCTTCCAGTGTTCTGTATTTCACAGCGGTGTTGTTGCTAGCACCATGGGTTGAGGAGCTATCGGGTACATCTTTAGCTCACGGCTAGTACTGACTGAACGAACTCAGACAGCAAAGCCGTACGTCAGGAGCATCGTGTGTCCTCACATGTTAGCTCGCATGTGACAGTATCGTGCTGCAATTTTTCCACAGGACAATGCGCGACCACACATGGCACGCTTCCCTATGAACTACCTGCGTGATGAAGTACTCTCCTGGGCAGCAAGATCCCCCGATATGACCATGACACTCGTAGATCGTTTGTGGAACCGGCTTGGACTCAGCTCCGTCTCAGTGCTTGTATCAAGGATGTCAAGGACCAGTCACAACAGGTGTGGGGCAGCTTGCCTCAACAGAGGATAGAACAGCTTTATGACACCATTTCCAAATAAATTAGTGCATGCGTACAGGCCAGAGATGGCGCCATAGGGTTCACTGGGCGCATACTGCCACGGACTTTGTACAGATGACTGAGTTTTACAATTATGGAAATGACATCATGCACCCTGTCAACCCATGAAGCTCCATTTCATTTCCACGTATACTGTTTCACTTTTTTGCGAACTCCTTTAGGCCGAGTGTGCGGGCCTAGATACATCTTGTCTTGGCTTTGACCAATCCTTCTCCGAAGTAGTCGGTACAGTGCGACATTTAATTTAGTATTGCGGTGTGGCACTTTTCAGTCGATACAGCTCTCTTCGGTTCGATAGAATCGTGGTTTCAGCGCTGTTTATCCTCCATTGCTTGTTCATGGTATGAAGGACGTTCACAGGTCAGCTGCCGTTTTCACAACAGGAGGCTGTCTAGTGATGCAGCGTCAGAACACTTTAAAATAAATAGAAACAACAGGAAAGAGGGGCGATAAATCTCATTGTATACTATCCAGTCGCATAACCGACGGATACTGCTATTAAATGACATTACAATAGCATGCAGAAATAATTTAAAGGTTTTGTTCACAATGAAGAAGATCAACAGATAGGGTTCATTGTCCTGAACATCAAGAAGCACCTTGTGCAAAATTTTCAGCCGTGTAACTGGTGAAGAAATTGGTGGTACAGCAGTAAAACTTCTTTAGTCGAACCCATTATTTTCACTGTTGGTTCCAACGGTTTTCGGTGGAACTGAGAGAAGAGTGTAGAGACTTTATACATTACTGCAAAGTACGTTGGTTAAGTCAATGGGCATACCCGGAAAGGTTTTTCGATTTATAGCCCACTGCTGTTGAATCTATAAAGAAAAAAGAAGTGTAGGAACGAAAATTAGAACATCCAGAATGGATTTCAGACCTCGCATTTCATGTGAACTTGAGTGCGCACTGCCCTTGGTAAGACAGTGGAAGGTGAGAAACAACTTACGAGCGTTTAGAAAGAACATCGCACATTAGGAGGCACATCTTCTGATGAACAGAATCCATTTTCCTAACCACACAGGCGTTAAAGGAAACTTGAGTTGTGAGAACTCATTGTGACCTCGAAAGAATTACAAGGATAGTTTCGTACACGTTTTGAGGACACCGCCAACCTTACATCAGTTTTAGAGCTCTTTTCGCGATCAATTGCCGTTGCAGTGGAAAGGGCTCCAATGTGTGTGCTGAGGTAACTCTTTGATCTGCAAGGTAATTCCAAGATGTCTACTTAGCTTTTCTCAGGTAGAGCTTTCACGTCTCCATAATGAGGTTAAAATAATGCTACAATATTTCTATGAATCTATTTGTGTGAAAGACATTCTTTCGATTATGAAACTAAGTGAATCACAATTACGTGGAAACCTGAGTATAAAAAAAAAAAAAAGTGGAATTGTCTGCATCTGTCCGTATGGCAAAAGTTTGTAACATAAAAAGATTAAATTACCCCTTCGGCGCTCCAAAAATAATCAAATAAAACTAAAAACTTGTTTTTATTGTGACCTATGTAGTTGAGAAACTGCTGCTTGAATGGAGCGCGTTCGCAGTTTCCCCGTCTTCCCTCCCCTCGTGGTCATTTAAAGTGGCACAGCAGCAGCGCCAACGAGCTATAGGCGCCCTGCAACGAACTGGTGACGTCACACTAGTCGTCTTGGCCACAGCACTTAGCAAACGCTCGGCTCCATACAGCGCCCAAGGGAAATCACTATGTAACTGAAAACGAGCCAAATGAAGGTCTTAAATTTCGCGTGTCGTATCAAGAGCTTATGTGCAATTAAATTAACAGTCAAGTTTTATTAAACTCGTATGAAATATGAGGGTAGTTCAGAAAGTAAGATACGTTCGGTTATAACAAAGGTTTCGAATACCGATAAAGAAAGTGATTTATTTCAAAAAAATCTGTAACACTTACACTACTTTCCAACATAGCCATACAATTTTCCAGAAATTTCTCGTAGAGTGATATAAATAAATGTATTCCTTCGTTGCTGTAAGAAGTTTAGGCTCCCAGCATGCGCTGAGTTTATGAAATCCCAGTTTTTCAGCAACAGTCTCATAAATTACAGTTAGTGAAATTCGTGGAAGTTGACGATCAATAACAATAATCGTAAGCCTACGGTTTTTCTGAATCATTTCTTCGACTGCATTAATCAGTTCGTCAGAAACCACAGATGGACGCCCACTTCGTTCTTCGTCATGCAGTTGATCAAGCCCTTCCTTAAACTGTCAGACCCATCTTTTCACCACTGAAGCACTCATTGCATTTTCTCCATAAACCTAGTAGATCTGTCTATGAATGTCACTTAGTTTAACGTTCTTAGCATTCAGAAAACGAATCGTGGTTCTCAGTCCACACGGCGCGAGATTTTCGATCAACGATACCATTATAAAAAATTACTTCGAATGACTCACAACGCAAGCGAGCTCGAAATGGCGTCATTTCGTTCTGCTTGAACCACAGATACTACTGCCCAAGAGTGGAACTGTGACTGTACCAGTGCAGTGGAGAAAAATCTAAACTGAACTTACACTACTGCCCATTAAAATTGCTACACCACGAAGATGACGCGCCACAGACGAGAAATTTAACCGACAGGAAGAAGATGCTTTGATATGCAAATGATTAGCTTTTCAGAGCATTCACAACAGGTTGGCGAGGTTGGCGTCTGTAGCGATACCTACAACGTGGTGACATGAGGGAAGTTTCCAACCGATTTATCATACACAAACAGCAGTTCACCGGCGTTGACTGGTGAAACGTTGTTGTGATGCCTCATGTAAGGAGGAGAAATGCGTACCAACACGTTTCCGACTTTGATAAAAGTCGGATTGTAGCATATCGCGATTGCGGTTTATCGTATCGCGACATTGCTGCCCGCGTTGGTCGAGATCCAATGACTGTTAGCAGAATATGGAATCGGTGGGCTCAGGATGGTAATACGGAACGCCGTGCTGGAGCCCTACGGCCTCGTATCACTAGCAGTCGAGATGACAGGCATCTTATCCGCATGGCTGTAACGGATCGTGCAGCCACGTCTCGATCCCTAAGTCAACAGGTGGGGACGCTTGCAAGACAACAAGCATCTGCACGAACAGTTCGGCGACGTTTGCAGCAGCATGGACTATTAGCTCAGAGATCATGGCTGCGGTTACCCTTGACGCTGAATCACAGGCAGGAGCACCTGCGATGATGTACTCAATGACGTACCTGGGTGCGCGAATGGCAAAACGTCATTTTTTCGGATGAATCCAGGTTCTGTTTACGGCATCATGATGGTCGCATCCGTGTTTGGTGACATCGCGGTGAACGCACATTGGAAGCGAGTATTCGTCATTGCCATACTGGCGTATCACCCGGCATGTTGGTATGGGTTGCCACTGGTTACACGTTTCGGTCACCTCTAGTTCGCATTGACAGAACTTTGAACAGTGGATGTTACATTTCAGATGTGTTAGGACCCGTGGCTCTACCCTTCATTCGATCCCTGCGAAACCCTACATTTCAGCAGGATAATGCACGACCGCATGTTGCAGGTACTGTACGGGCCTTTCAGGATACAGAAAATGTTCGACTGCTACCCTGGCCAGCACATTCTCCAGATCGCTCACCAACTGAAAACGTCTGGTCAATGGTGGCCGAGCAAGTGGCTCGTCACATACGCCAGTCACTACTCTTGATGAACTGTGGTATCGTGTTGGAGCTCCATGGGCAGCTGTACCTGTACACGCCATCCGAGCTCTGTTTGACTCAATGCCCAGGCGTATCAAGGCCGTTATTACGGCCAGAGGTGGTTGTTCTGGGTACTGGTTTCTCATGATCCATGCACCCAAATTGCCTGAAAATGTAACCACATGTCAGTTCTAGTATGATATATTTGTCCAATGAATACCCGTTTATCATCTGCATTTCTTCTTGGTTTAGCAATTTTAATGGCCAGTAGTCTACTTTGCAAACAGCCCTCGCAGTTACTTACTCTCCATTGGAAATGGCTGCTGGCACTCATAAGACGCGCAGTGTGACGTGCCTTGGTGTACATGCCACAGCCTGTCTTTCCCGATGGCCTCGTGTACCAGTGACGGACGCGTGCAGTGAGGCTGAGCGCTACAGCACTAGAGCCGAGGCTCTGCTCGCGAGCCGTATTCTTGGCCATCACTGATGTACAGTTATCTTGCTGGGTGTGTAATGTTTGACGAAATATGCAGGCTGGAGGCCACGAATCGAACCTTTTTTCCACATGCGGAAACCCAATGGTAAGCGGCGTTTACGGGGTCTGAGTCAGCAGAAACAGGTGGCTGGAGTTGGTGGGTTTGTGGTGGGGCGGCCCTGCCGGTGGCTAAGCGTGGGCGAGGCCGGGGCGACGACGGCTCCTCACCTCGGCTGTTGTAGGTGCCCGTGACGTGCTATCGATTATTCAGTTACCTGTTCCGGCGGCAGACAGCCTGCAACGTGACGCGAGCCAATAACGCCGCCTGCCCTCCGATCGGGCCGTCACAGCTCGTAATGGCGCCACCTTTCTGCTGCCTTGGCGGCATCTCAGCTCTCAACGCGTAGACAGACGGGGCCGCGCCGCTGAAAGCTGCCGCCCGGCCAGCGAGGCTAATTAGAGACGCCCTAAATGGTGAGCGTAGCAGGAGCTGCTCGAGCTTATAGGGCTCAGGACGGCCGCCTCGAATTACGAGAGCAGCCTTAGCAACGCGTACTAATCGTATCTTGCGTCTTGCACGAATGTCAGGAGGCGATTCGCTGACGTAAATCACTGTATGCAAGAATGCAGGGTTCCACGGCCGGTATTTGGGGTACTGTTGATATATGAAAAAGCAACACGGCAGAGAAGAAACCCTCATGTTGGTTTCGATATGTGGATGATACTTTGGTTATATGGCTTCATGGAGAAAATATGCTCTCAGAATTTCTAAATATTCTGAATAAAATTAATTTAACATTAATTGGGAATAATACCTAACTATCAGTTTAATAAATAATTGTTACAAAGTACTGATACAGTTTCTTGACAGAAGAATCTAAAAACTGGGTATCAGTCGACATCGGGCCAGATAAGTTTGGATTCCAGAGAAATGTAGGAACACCCGAGGAAATACTGATCCTATGACTTAGCTTAGGAGATACGTTAAGGAAAGGCATACCTACGTTTATAGCATTTGTAGACTTAGAGAAAACTTTTTGGAGTACTCTCTTTGAAATTCTCAAGGTAGAAGGGGAAAAAAAACAGGAAGTGAAAGGCTTTTTTCAACTTGTACAGAAACCAAAGTCGAGAGGCATGAAAGTGAAGCAATGGTTGACAAGGGAGTGAGACAGGGCTATAGCCGGTCCCCACTGATATTCAATGTGTACATAGAGCAAGGAGTATATAAACTCAAGGATAAATTTGGAGAACGAGTTAAAGTTCAGGAAAGAGAAACTTTGAAGTTCGCCAATGACATTGTAATTCTCTCAGAGACAGGAAAGGACTTGGAAGGACAGTTGAACGGAATGGACAGTGCCTTGAAAGGTGGACATAAAATGACTATCAAAAAAGTAAAACAATGATAATGCAATGCAGTCGAACTAAATCAGATGATGCTGAGAGTATTAGATTACGAAACGAGGCAAACAAAGTAGTAGATGAGTTTCGCTATACGAGCAGCAATATAGGTGATGATCGATGAAACAGAGGGGATATAAAATGTAGACTGGCAAAGAGAATAACTTCTGAAGAAGACAAATTTGTCAGCATAGAATGTGGTGTAAGTGCCAGGAAGTCTTTTCTCAAATAATTGTGTGGAGTTCGGCCATGTATGTAAGTGAAAAATGAACAATGAAACGGTTTAGACAAGAAGGGAATAGAAGTTTCTGAAATGTGAATGCTGAAGATTAACTGGGTGGATCAGGTAACTAATGAGGACGTACCGAATGGAATTTAGGAAGAGCAGAAATTTGTGGTGAAACTTTAGAAGGAGTAATGTTGGTAGGACGCGTTCTGAGACATCAAGAGATCAACGATTTAGTACTGGAGGGAAGTGTGAGGGTAAAAATTGAAGAGGGAGACGAAGACGTGAGTACAGTGAACAGAATCAGAAGAATTTACGTTGAAGTAGTTATTCGGAGATGAAGAGGCATGCACATGGTAGAGTAGCTTGGAGAGCTGCATCAAACCAGTCTTCAGACTGAAGGCCGCAACAACAATATAACACTTCAGTATGGAAAAAAAGGAAGAACATTTAATACAATTTTTGGATGTACAGGTGAGAACTTTCAGTCTTCCCTGGCCTGTCTGTCCTCATTTTTTCTTTTTCTGATATGCAGATGTAATCAATAATTCGACAACCCACGTTCCGATCGATCGGATCTTCCTCCGATTTAATGACAGAGTAACAGCACTGACTGTAAGGTCAGATCTTCTTCTTCTCTAATTAACAATATGGGCTTACGCAGAGATTTGATTCTGCCTGTGAAACACAGTTCCGGTAAGTGATGAAACAGGGTACGCAGCTTGCGACGCGGCAGACCCCATAGGGCCGAAAGGATTCTGTGCACCACAGAAGGCTTGGCAGAACGCATTTACGGCTTTCCCCAGATAGGAAAGAACACTGGTAGCCTCACATTCCGGTAAGTTTGTACCGCAGCAAATCTTTCCAGCAGAGGAGCGACGCACTTCTGCCTGGGCATGACTCCCACCGAAAGCGCCGAGTAATTTCAGAAGCGTTAGCTGCCCAACAAATTCGTAGAAGACGCAATTGAGAGGGTCGCATTTCTATGGACACCTGTCGTTTCCCTTGGCCTGAGTGCAAGTAAAATCGTTTCGAAATATGTCCTGTATTTCGGATTTTACCACACGCCCAACAAATTCGTAGAAGACGCAATTGAGAGGGTCGCATTTCTATGGACACCTGTCGTTTCCCTTGGCCTGAGTGCAAGTAAAATCGTTTCGAAATATGTCCTGTATTTCGGATTTTACCACACGCGACTTGCGAGCCGGATGAAGGTGGATCAGGACAAATTTCACCACCCATAAGCAAAGAGAAACGTCCTAAGGACATAAAAACAGAGTACCTATTCAATATTTTCCATGCGAAACGACAGTTCATTGCTTGAATAAGTGATGTGCATTCATGACGGGGACCCACGGCCTGAAATTCTCAGTCCAGAGCAGGCCGACGGACCCAGGATTTCAGGCTATGTCTTTTACAGTTCATGGTGGGAGAAAAAGCCGCTAAGAAAAATCTCATTTGCGGAAAAAGCTTCGAAGCACAAAATCTCACTCAGGGCAGACGCTGGCAGCTCGGAGGGAACTTGACTTCGCTTCGTCTTTAGAAGCAGTACACTTCGTCAGACTCCAGCTCAGACTTCACTTGCAGGTTAACTTGGAGGGTCGCGGACTTTGAGATGAAAGAGGAGAAGGTAACATCTGCAACTAGATGGGCAGCAGTCTCAATTCTGATTACCTACACCTACAGGTATACAGTCATCTCGTCTGCTCACAATTAAGGTAAGATCACATAGGAGCTTCAGCGGATTAGGTCAGAATAGAGCTAAGACGTTGCTAGATTCAAGTAAATTCATGCAGGCACACCATAACTAATTTCTGAGGCATAGTGCTCTTTCCTTTTCACGATCATGAAATCGCTGTATTCATGTGATTCCATCTTGTTTAATGAATCTGTTAGGAAGTGCTATTGTACTGTTTGTTATTCATCTGTGCACATACAAAGACATGTATTAAATTCGTTTCTTGGTCAATGCATTTAATTTCGTAACAAGTAGATCCCTTTCGTCAATTAGTCAATATAATATTTATGGAAATTTTGGTACTTGAAATCGATAATTAGGGCTAACTTGTTAAAACTGCGTTCGATTCAACTCCATTGCGTAATTTTATTAAGCATTGGATTTGCCTCTCAGGGTTCCAATTGATGGAGACCTGGAAGCTCATACGCGGCATTTCGCAAAGCTACTTAGAAATCATGATGGAACTTAATAGAATAAACTCCATAGAAAGACCACTCACACGGATAGACACCTTCGCAGAAGTTTCAATGATCATCCCGAGCAGAAAAAAGGACCAATCAAAACAGTGGTGGACGGGGCTATAAGAAACCGTGAACTACAGAGCTCAATCTCCTAGCAACTGTCTTCAGAAGGAACTTACTTCTCTGACAGGGATATAAGTAGGAACCATCTTTTTGTGAAAACTATCACGGGTTGGATGAGCAAACAAGCCACTCAGTAAACACGATATTGATACTGTGTTTAAACCAACAAGAAAATTGTATGTATATTTGAACACTACAAAGGACCTATGCCCGCCGCTTGTCACCGCAGGAATGTATAAAATTCCATGCACTTGCGGTCCAGTGTACATAAAAACTGCAAAAAGGAACATTAACATCGCCGCCTCCCTTTGAGGAACACAAGAGCACTTGTCGACAGGTCAGACGTGTAAATCAGCAGTAGATTATGATGACGATGTTTGGCTTGTGGGGTGCTCAACTGCTCGGTTATCAGCGCCCGTACAAATTTCCAACCTTGGCTCAGCCCAATCTCGCCACTTATATGAGTGATGATGAAATGATGAGGACAACACAAACACCCAGTCATCTCGAGGCAGGTGAAAATCCCTGACCCGGCCAGGAATCGAACCCAGGACCCCGTGCTGGGGAAGCGAGAACGCTATCGCGAGACCACGAGCTGTGGACATCAGTAGAGAATTATGACCTGGGACCTGGAAACACTCTGCCACTATGATTTTAGAAAAATCAAATAGTTACTACGCTAGGATGTACAGAGAAATAAAAAACAACAAAACATAGTTTCAATACAGAAGAAGAAGGACTGAATTTAAACAAGTTGTTGGCCTTACAGGTAAATAAGAGAAAGAGCGCCAATTCCTCCCTAGAATAAGTTCCACAACATATATCAGCGCGAGTCCGTGATCTTAAGCAGTAGTCGGGGCCCACGTCAAATATGGGCCCCACAACGAATTTGTAACGTCACACTAGTCGACTTGGACACCACTCTTCGCCCACACTCGGCTCCGTAAAGAGAGCACGGGAAGTCAGTATGTAATTGAAAAGGTACCCACTAAAGCTCTTCGCTTTATCATGTGCATATGTAGTGTACATTTAAACGCACAGTCAAGAATTATTAAACTCGTCTGAAATAGTTACTCATTGCCCGCTGGAGGCGGCTGCTGGCACTCGTAAGACCTGCAGTGTCACTTGCTGTGACGTACGCGCCAAGGCCTGCCATTTTCGTGAGCTTCGGGCGGCAGTCTGACGACGTTGATAACGTCACGAACCGACCGTTCCGTGGATACATACAAACTCTTCGGCTTCCTGAGCTCGTGCCAACGGCTGTGCCGCAGTGGTAACATTAGTTCCAGTCGGAACATTGAAGTTAAGCGCTATCGGGCAATTCTAGTACTTGGATTGGTGACCATCCGATCTGCCGAGCGCTGTTGGCAAGACGGGTGCACTCAGCCTCTGTAAGGCAAACTGAGGACCTATTTGACTGAGAAGTAGCTGCTTCGGTCTCTTAAACTGACCACATGACCCTCCATATCAGCATCCAGTGACGCCTGTGGGCTGAGGATGACCCGGCGGCCGGTCAGCACGGATGGGCCTTCATTACCTGTTGGGGCGGAGTTTAGTTTAGTTTGCTGAGCTTGTATGAGTCTGTAACTTCTTTCCAAGCCATTAAAATCTTTGATGATGTCTCTAGCACTGGAAGATGAAACATTAGGCAGACAATTATACACTACTGGCCATTAAAATTGCTACACCAAGAAGAAATGCAGATCATGAACGGATATTCATTGGAAAGATATATTATACTAGAACTGAGATGTGATTACATTTTCACGCAATTTGGGTGCACAGATCCCGAGAAATCAGTACCCAGGACAACCACCTCTGGCCGTAATAACGCCCTTGATACGCCTGGGCATTGAGTCAAACAGAGCTAGGATGTTGTGTACAGGTACAGCTGCCTATACAGCTTCAACACGATACCACAGTTCATCAAGAGTAGGACTGGCGTAGTGTGACGAGCCAGTTGCTCGACCACCATTGACCAGACGTTTTCAATTGCTGAGAGATCTGGAGAATGTGCTGGCCAGGACAGCAGAAGAACATTTCGTAACACATCTAAAATGTGACGTCCACTGGTCAAAGTGCCGTCAATGCGAACAAGAGGTAACCTCATACCATCACGCCGGGTGATACGGCAGTATGGCGATGACGAATACACGCTTCCAATGTGCGTTCACCGCGATGTCGCCAAACACATCATGATGCTGAAAACAGAAACTGCATTCATCCGAAAAAATGACGTTTTGCCATTCGTGCACGTAGGTTCGTCGTTCATTGCACCATCGCAGGCACTCCTGTCTGTGATGCAGCGTCAAGGGTAACCGCAGCCATGGTCTCCCAGCTGATAGTCCATACTGCTGCAAACGTCGTCGAACTTTTCGTGCAGATGGTTGTTGTCTTGCAAACGTCCAATCTGTTGACTCAGGGATCGAGACGTGGCTGCACGATCCGTTACAGTCACGCGGATAAGATGCCTGTCATCTTTACTGCTAGTGATAGGTGGCCGTTAGGATCCAGCACACCGTTCCGTATTACCCTCCTGAACCCACCGATTCCATATTCTGCTAACAGTCATTGGATCTCGACCAACGCAAGCAGTAATGTCGCGATACGATAAACCAAAATCACGATAGGCTAAAATCCGACCTTTATCAAAGTCAGAAACGTAATGGTACGCATTTCTCCTCCTTACACGAGGCATCACAGCAACGTTTCACCAGGCAACGCCGGCCAACAGCTGTTTGTGTATGAGAAATCGGTTGGAAACTTTCCTCATTTCAGCACATTGTAGGTGTCGCCACCGGCGCGAACCTTGTGTGAATCCTCTAAAAAGTTAATCATTTTCACATTCCAGCATCTTCTTCCTGTCGGTTAAATTTCGCGTCTGTAGCACGTCATCTCCGTGGTGTTGCCATTTTAATGGCCAGTAGTGTACCTTGGACCACGGCATAATGCCCATAAAAGAAATGTCAGTTGCACCATTTTGTTCTGATGATTACTTCACCCAGCATTAAACACAAAAGCGACTTTTCCCGTAAAATGCTGTAATCTTATATCTTATCACTGCCAACAAGATGTGAATTACTATCTCTAGGACAAGAACTTACAGACGGGCATTTACCGAGTAATAACCACATAGAGAGCGATTTACATCTCAGCTAACGAGCCTGAATATGATCCACAGTAACAGTTCAGTGACGGCCCAATTACGTGACGTCACCGCGTCGTTTTGAATATCCGACTAAGGGCTCTGAGGCGTCCTGTACGCTGTGCTAGAAGTACGCACGATCGCCGCAGCTGCCGGAGCGCTGCAGGCGCGCTGATCCTGGCGTGGCCTTCCCAGTAGAGCCATCAAATCTTGGAGGTAAGAACAGAGGGAGACACCCTGACGTCACAGCTGTGAAGCTATGTGAAGCCGAGGGTAGCCATCTAAGTCCGACCAAAACATTGCTGCTGTAAGCTTGTGTGCATAGGCTTGTCGCTCGCTTTTGGAAGGATTTTGCGCTATTATGGTGACTTGTGTGGTGTTCGGATGTACGAATCGTTCTGACTGTGATGCGAAATCGAAGGGAATAACATTTCATGTGTAAGTTGTCTCGTTAAGTGTGATTTTACAACTTCATTGTGAATGAACGTGTGCTACATCGGTACTTGTACTATAGCGTGTTTTTCTCCTGTATGATTTTAGATTTCCTAAAAATGAAAGTCGGAAAGCTCTCTGGGAGAATGCCGTGAGGAGGAAGAATTGGCGTGCGTCTAAATGGAGCACTATATGTTCTCAGCATTTCCGAGAAGAGGACATAGACCAAACTTCCCTTTCAACAGTAAGGCTACGAGAAAATGCTGTACCATCAGTTTTCCCTACACACCCAAAACACTTGCAAAAGGTATGTTAATTCAAAGAATTAAATTCTTAGTTTTCAAGTTCACGTTTCAGTACAATACGTACGTATCATCGATAATCGAAGTCTTGAGTAACTCACTTTGTCTTCATCATGTACCAAATTAAAAGCTAACACTACATTAACTGGCGTAAAGTATAGGCCTAAGCAGGACACTGTGTAGATTTGCCATTCTATGTACCGTATTTCAGTAAATATTGGTGGTAATGAACAGTGTTTCCCAGTAGTGCAACGTAACTGAAATGTCCCAGTACGTATTACAAACAAGATGTATTTATGGGGCTTTGGAGGGAGGGTATAGCTAACTTAGTTTCAGTTTCTATCATTTAGTTTGTGATACACGTTTATTACTGAATTAACAAAATTGTATCGTTTACATTGAAGGCTAGCTATTCGTAATATTACATTAAAAACAATTTTTAGTCAGAAGAAACGCGGAATTTCGCCTTTACGAGATTTTATTTTAAACAAAAACTTTGAAACAACCAACAGATGACGTTACATGCGTATATGGTGCAATTAGCGACTGTAATACACGCAGCGCTATAGCACACTGGCAATGTTTTGGTCAGAATGTCATGGCAGCGAGCCACGCCCCCATGGCTTCAAAACGTAGTACGGCTGGGATGCGCAGCGCCATCTCCCCTTATTCTTAGCTCCATGCATCAAATATAATCTGCCATCACAATGGCGGCGCGTGGGTTTGATGTGCCACGTGCCTCCACCTGGGAGAAACCGGACCTTGCAACTGGCCTCGCTGTCAGCCCACTTAGGTGGGTATTGGTTCAGTTTGGCCCGTATGAATGGGACACTCAATAAACAGAACGAGCGCATCTGTTCCGCAGCCCTTCATGTGGCATGGCAGCGGAATTCGGTTACGGTCTTTTTGCAAACTGGACTAAAAGCTGGTTCAAGTGAGTTGCATCGTCATATGGACAGTAGTGCATGTCTGCACGAGTGCTATTAGGGGATTAAATGCAATTGTATTTTTCTTAATCTGCACTCGAGTTTTCTGTTAGTTATTGACTAGTAGTCATAGGTTCCACGTTAGTTAGCATTGCCGACTGACTGCCACTGCTTGAAGTCCTGCCAAGGGCTTTTGTGATAGCCATCCTTTTTGCTCATGTCGCCGCTAGTGCTTGTTTTGGAGTCGCCCGTTGAGACTGTAGTGTCTCTCTTTGAATATCTGCTTATTGCGTTTCTCGGTCGGTTTTGAAAATCATAATGACGATTTTGTGATTGTTTTAAATGCTACTACTGGACTGAAATTTTTAACATATTTCTTTTTAATGTTGCCATTGCCAACGGGCTGGTGATAAAATTGAATTTGACAGACTTCTATTGAAATCATTCTGCTCCATATTTTCTTTTAGTGTCCTGGTTTTCATATTACTAATAAAGATATTGCTCAAATATTGGTGCACCTCTCTTAACTAGGCAACACCTGATTACCATCATAAATGCTTCTACAGAATTACTCTTCCCAGAATTCAAGAGAAAGCAGAGGATAGTACTGAACAGAAACTTAGACGCTCATCGTAGTGCCCGCTCAGACGAAATACTCGTTTAGTGTATCTGTCTTATGACACATTCCAACTGGAGGCTCTCCACTGCGTCCTGTTCCGGGCATCTTCGTTCATCGTAATTTTCTCCTCTTCTAATATCATCTATCATTCTAATTCTACCTTCCACTTTTCCGTCTTTCACTGTTTGTTGCAAGCAATTCCTACGCAGTATATATCCCAGTGAAGATCTTTTTCCCTCTTTCTCGTCACTTCCAATATTATTCTTTCTTAACCTGTTTCCTTCATCACTCCTTCGTTCTTACGTCTGTCAGTCCACTTCACCTTAAGCGTTCTGCTCCATGGCCACATCTCAGAACTTTGTAAATACCTTTCATCTTCCTTTTTAACTGTACATTGTTTACTGGTGTACAACACTACACTTCCCATGTAACATTTAGCAAATCTTTTCCTTACCTCCATTGTAATTCTTCTAAATGTTAGTATATAAGTTTCAAATTCTGTCTTTCACATAGACATCCTCCTCCTTATTTCTTCTGCACATCGTACATTGCGTATTATTAAACTTCCTAGGTATAGAAACGTTTTTACTTGTTCTACCTTTTTTCCATGTAGGAGTATGTTAACTGGAACTTCGCTTTTGCTTATGCTCATCATTTCCGTCTTTCCTACATTTATCTTCATTCCATACTCCTTTGCACTTCTCGCAGTACTCTTCAAAGCCTTTTGTAGCTGCTGCCAGATTCCACCGGCACTGCTTGATAATCTGCATATTTTATAATCTTTATGTTTTCTCCTCCAGTTACAGAGCCTCTTGCATCCTCTGGAGCCTTACCTGTCAGTCCTTCTCTATATCTGTTGAATACCTTCAGTGACAGTGAACACCCTTACCGATGATTATGTCTTCCAACTGCCGACTCGATCTTTCACTTTTTGCTTTGCTATACATCTTTATTAACCTTCTCTCTTTCCAGTCTATACTCTCATGTTGCCTCTTAAATAGTGATTCCATACTGCCACGTTACATGTTCTCTCCAATCTGCTCAAATCACAGCCTTTGTCCACTTATATCAATTTATTAATTTATTTTTTTATTATCAGTTAGTAAACTTGTGTACCTCTACATTACCTAAGCATCATATACAATAAAGCGTATAAAAATGATGAAGAGACCAACAGAAAGAAGCAATAAAATTTCATTACATATCCTTCGACGAATAGTTTTGATAGTATTATCATCATATGTCAAATGTAACTGAGTCGTACTCGCTAACTGTGGTGAGCTTACGTAAAACATTGTAAGGATTATTACGGTCTACGATATTTGAGAATTAATGTACGTATACAAATTCATAAATTGTTTGATGATTCATGACACATAATAGCAATGGCTCAGCATAGTTAGTATACCTCAGACACGTTCGTTCAAGTGATTGTAACGCTACAGAAAGCAGTCGTCGAAGAAGTTAAGTCATGCTAAGCTTACCGGTGGTCATGCCTTCTGTCTTATAATACGAGGGTTGGAACTTAAATAGTGCCAACTATTTAATCATAATCGATATAAAAGAGTTACATGATTGCACCTGTTACTGTCCTTCAAAGTATTCACCAGCGTTGTGTAGAACCCGTTGCCAGTGATGTGGAAGGCGTAGTATCCGTTAGCAGAGCCTGTTGTGTTGATGATGCGAATGGTGCGGTCTACTGCCTGTCGAACCTCTGGAACAGTTCTGAAGCGAATACCACGAAGTGGTTCCTTCATCTTCAATCTTCAAATCAAAGTCACAAGAACTTAGCCGGCCGGTGTGGCTGAGCGGTTCTAGGCGCTTCAGTCTGGAACCGCGCGACCGCTACGGTCGCAGGTTCGAATCCTCCCTCGGGCATGGATGTGTGTGATGATGTCCTTAGGTTACTTAGGTTTAATTAGTTCTAAGTTCTAGGGCACTGATGACCTCAGATGTTAAGTCCCATAGTGCTCAGAGCCATTTAGTGCTCAGAGCCATTAGAACCATTTTAACCACAGCGACGTAAGTCCGGGGTGTATGGTGGATGGTACAGTAGTTCCCAGTCCCATCGACCGAACAGAGCAGCCACAGTTTGCGCTATATGCTACCGCGCATCGTCGTGCAAAATGATGGGTGGGTTGCACAGAAAGTGTCCCCGCTTCTTTCGCAAAGCCGGTCGCAGGTGATGCTCCAGAAACGAACAGTAATACTGTGCATTGACGGTCTGCCGTAGAGGAACGTAATGTGTTAAGATAACACCATCATAGTTGTACACGGGAATCACCATAACTTTCACCATACAGGGGGTCTAAGGCACTTTCGACTTTCGCGGCGGCCCCTAATGACGCGATTCGTTGGATTGGTTCCCTCAATGTGGCCCATGTCACACCCAGTATTTCGATACGGTGTAAGATTTGACAGGCAGTAGACCATTCGCAACATCAACAGAACGGATTCTGCTAATGGTATACTACGCCTTCCACATCGCTGGCAACGGGTTCTACACAACGCTGGTGACTACTTTGAAGCACAGTAACGGGTGCAAACATGTAACTCTTTTACGTCGGTTGTGAATAAATAGTTGCCACTATTTAAGTTCCAACCCTCGTAGAAGCTACGGATCACTTACTACACAAAACATATCCATGAAATATCTGTTCGAATTTGAGTCGTATGTCATCTTTTCTTATAGTTGTTTCTGAATGAGAAGTGCATCAAGTAGATTATGGAAACAAAGAGGAACAAAAAACTGTAGAATACTTTTAACAGTACTGGTGAACAGCAATCACAAGAGACAGTCCTTACTGTTATATGACATTATTTAATTAAGAATGCGATGCTATTTGTAGTTCCCTGTATTCAGTTCGAAGAAATGCAGTCTTCTGAGGCTTCCAACTCGCTCAACATTGATCCTAATTAAAGACACTGAAATAAATCTTAACTACAATCAGACAATAAATAAATCGTGTCCGTATTGCAGAACTGAGTGTGTAGGTTTCGTAACTCAGAGGCAGTGCGAAATGTTCCACAAAGCCTATTCTACTGACTAACAGGATTTAAATTGTTTTCCAACCTAACAAACAAATTCGTGGAACGAAGTCAACCACTTAGCAAGTAGGATACAAAGAAACATGTGCAAACCGTATGCTTGCAAACGTCCATGAATGCTGTCCAACTGTGAGACGTTTACTCGAGACGCCACAGTTGTCGCTAATTCCGCGGCTCTCGCGGCAACTGGAGGAACTGCTGGCGCTTTAGTTTCGCGGACCGTTAGGCTAGGAGCAGCAAGTCTTTCAGAGTGCAGCAGCTGCAACAGCTTCCAGTCACGCAACACAGCACACAGCACACACCACCTCACATCGGAGTGCCGAAACTCAGCCTGCATTGCTCCCGGGCAGGTTTCTCCAGCACTGCCCTATTAATAACGTAAATTTATTTCATGCCAAAAGACTGTTCCCTGCGAGACGACGACATTCGCGTACACGTCGCCGAATCACACTCTCTACGGATTCATTTCGTACACATATCTATGAACATGTAAGCTACACTCCCTGTTCCACTATATCTTTCTGCTGACAATTTTCATAGTTCTGAATCTTTAGCAGTTCTTGAACACTCCGTTGGTGAATGTTCAGACGAAATGTACGTAAATTAAAGAAGGTATATGCTTTGGAAATATTTATATTCTTGTTCTCAGCGACATATCTAAAACGCAATTATGGTAAACCTCTGCTCTACTTCTAAGGCATGATACCTGATGCCTGATATGCGGACGGGTGCAATCATATATAAACGCAGAATTTAAATTTATTGAATTCCTACACATATTTCTCACTTTTCTTCCAATTTTTGTACTTGTTATGATCGTTGTCGTAGTCTTATTTCCGAGGACTGAGATTCATTGGGACAGTCCTTAGAAAATGTAGTCCATCAGCAAAGTAGGTGGCTTACAAAACACTTTTTCGACCTATACTTGGGTATTGCTCATCAATGTGGGATCCGTACCAGGTTGGTTTGACAAAGGAGCTAGAGAAGATCCAAAGAATAGCGGTTCGTTTCGTCACAGGGTTATTTGGTAAGCGTGATAGCGTTACGGAGATGTTTACCAAACTCAAGTGGCAGACTCAACAAGAGAGGCGATCTGCATCGCAGTGTAGCTTGCCGTCCAGGTTTCGAGAGGGTGTGTTTCTGGATGAAGTATCCAATATATTGCTTCCCGCTACTTATACCTCCCGAGGAGATCATGAATGTAAAATTAGAGAGATTCGAGGGCGCACGGAGGCTTTCCGGCAGTCGTTCTTCCCGCAAACCATACACGACTTTAACAGGAAAGGGAGGTGAAGACAGTGGCACGTAAAGTGCCCTCCACCACATACCGTTGGGTGGCTTACGGAGTATAAATGTAGATGTAGATGTAGATACAATTGTGCCCGCAAGTAACTCCTGTGCGAGCTTCTTCATTCTTCCATAGCTATTGTAGCTTACATCCATTCTTACCTGCTTGACCACCTTTATTCTTCACACTTTCCTTTTTCACTGTACGGCTCTTTGACGCTTCAAGACGTCTGGTATTAACCTATACACACTTTTAGTAAGTACGTGCATAAATTTATTTCCTCCACAACGCGACTACTAAACGGGTGTACTTATATTTATGCAAATATGTAAGTGGAAAACGTTATTAGCAAGAAACTCGAGAAGTTCTTGATCGATTTACTTCAGATTTTTATCTGTCACTCTAATAATCATTGGGAAGGACACACCCATTATACTTCTGTAAACAGCAACGTACAGGCATAATATGTATACACATCACTGTGTTGGTTGTTACTCCACTGCATCGAACAGTCTTCCCACAAACTCGTCAAGTAATTTACTACCTGAAGTTTTCTGCATGGCTGTAACTACTCACTAACTGGACTATGCCTGTCACTAGAGACTTACCATTTTGCGTCTACACTGCCATACTTCAATTCCTGCTCAAGGGAAATAGAAGCATTAATGTCTTCCTCTTGCCACATGTTCTTGGAGGTACTAACCAACTCTCAAAACATACCACTTGAAATACCTACAATTATTAGAAAGCAAATGATGTACATACTGACGCAATTTTGTTCAGTACACACACACACACACACACACACACACATATATATATATATATATATATATATATATATATATATATATATATTTGTGTGTTTGTGTGTGTGTGTGTGTGTGTGTGTGTACTGAACAAGTGGATGGGAGAAAGAATTTTAAATCGTTTATATTCCCTTCTTCTGTCGTAGTTAAAACTACCTGCAAGGAAGAAAAAAAAAACAGTACATTTTCGCAGTGTGTGTGTGTGTGTGCTGCGAAATATATATATATATATATATATATATATATATATATATATATATATATATATACATCTACGAAGCAACAGTGAATGAAATGAGCCTATCTTTAAAATAAATTAGCTTTTGTACGTCTCAACTATCAGATAACCTTCAGCTTGCTTGTTTGTTGTTCATGATGTACTTGGTATCATTACATCAACAATTGAATATCCAATTTCTAAAGTTAATCCTGACTTCAATGATCTCGCAAGAGAGCGGTCATTACACTCCGTAAAATTTCTGAATTTGAAATAAACAATATCAGTTTGGAAAAGGTGAAAGGAAACATAAGGAATACAAATCATTCGATACTGTACTTACCAATGAAGAAGCAGTTCAGTATCGACCACATTTTCCAATCTCATGAGTCCAGTAATGTAATTGAAGATACCATCCTTACAGGTTCAGCAGCTGGGGAAATAGCTCTCATACCCCTATACCAATGATCCCATCCGATTTACCCATTTGTTTTGGACGATTTAAATTTCCAATTAAAGTTTCGTTTGTAATGACATTCACATACGCTGTAATTGATTTAAGATGAGTTTTTTTCACATACACAGTTGCATGTTGTACTTTCACCAACAACTGGTTTAGAACAATATTTCATTGTGTCACCGCATAGTATACAAGAAACAAAGGATATTGTATATTCTAAAGTTTTGTAATTGTATTGGGTACAACAAATTTGACAAATCTTAAAACGAATAAAAAGAAAAACGAAAGCAAAAGAGTCTTTTTCATTCATATTCTATGTGATTTAATGTAAGTTAGAGTTCCATACGTTCAAAGTGGACGAAGTTCCAACAAGGAGTCGAAATTTGCGTCCTGAGACAATTTCCTGCCATAGACCAGATTATACCGTATATCCAATCCGTAATAATATCTATCAGTTGAGAAACATCGTCGGGTTCGTTAATACAATATAGTTCCGAAAACGATTTCTGGAGGAGCTAGTGCACCGAAATGTTCAGACTCGCAACTTATTATTCAATGATATTGGAACGGTCTTGCGATTAAACAACGAAAACTAGCAAGCAGCCAAACGTTCCCAAGACACGCGACCACGCAGAGTAGCGTTATGGAGGTTACACCTGTTCACGCAATAAACAAGAGTTTGCCACCGGAAATTCCTTAGCACTTTGTAAACCTCGACATGAAGCAAGTTCAAACACCATGACAGGGTGCATAAAGCAACTAAACATGTAACTTTCGTAGTAAGTGTTAATTTCAATGTTAAGGCGCAACCCTCATTAATAAGTGAAATTCGCATAGGTCAGTGCTTGAAAATCTTATACTTCATGTGAACTATGGTCCTGGGTTATATCACAGGATTGGATAACTTAGAAACTATTACATTCAATAGCCCCATTGTATCAGTTGTTATATTCCTTTGTTCTATCGTATTAAATTATAGCAGGGGCTTGGACAGAAGCTTTGTTATCGCGTTTATAGGCAGTTACTTCTTCTTTATGTGTATCATAAAATGGAACAACGAGGAATGCACATAAATCGTACATATTATCAAGGGGAATCATTGCGCACATTCTGTAACCATTTAAATTTCAATGTATTCTACATGGGAAATAAAACAACGTCAGAAATCTGATGTCATTCAGCCAACATTATCATCACACAATAAACTATTAATTACCCGTTTTGTTTTTTTGTACAAAATGGGTCCCAGGCCTCTCAGCCGATTGCGTCTCCAGAACATTCGATGCTATAAGCGTCCACGACTTCAGTCCGCAAGACATATGAGA
The DNA here is from genome assembly GCF_023864345.2 of Schistocerca serialis cubense. Taxonomy (NCBI): domain Eukaryota; kingdom Metazoa; phylum Arthropoda; class Insecta; order Orthoptera; family Acrididae; genus Schistocerca; species Schistocerca serialis. The sequence goes on from NC_064642.1 coordinate 43,800,108, forward strand.
CCGTAGTGTGGGCTGCCTAACTTCCCGGTAACCACCTGCTCGCTTCCCACCTGATGTATTGAAGTCAGCTGTAGTGAATCTATGGCATGCATTATTTGGGCTTCCCATAGAAGAAATATTTATACTGGTTTCGTATGCTATAAAATCACTTCAAGTCCCTGGTTGGTATGACCAATTGCTTAATTCATGAATGGATGTAGTCGTTCTAATACTGTGCCCATTGGCAAACTGTATTTTGGCTTGTGTGTCGGGTTCTTCGGCCGACGTTCGTCTGATGGTTTTTCTTTGATAAAGCCAGCCACTCGTGCTGGTGAAACGGCAAAAATCATCAGATGAACGTCGGCCAAAGATCCCCAGACAGAAGCCAACAGGCAGTTTTTCAACAAGTGGCCATGAAAGCCTTAACAATTTTGTACTCCACCCGCTACTAATGAATCTTTAAGTATATTCTATATATCAATGACGTTACTAATGAATCTGTAAGTATATTCTATATATCAATGACGTTGCTTGTTTCCACGGTTCCAGTTTATCGTTGAATAGTACATTGTGAGTCAACACATTTCAGGATGCCTAGCTACGTCAAAAATCGTTTTAATACAGTTTTGTAAATACATTTTTTCTTTGTAAGGAATCTGCTCAGCGCAGGCTAGCATATTATTATCTCTGTATGCAAATACATGTTGTTCACACAGACGAAACGTAGTAATATGCTAATATAGTTCTGTAATAAAAGACGTCAACAATACGTGTCTCTTCTCAAATACGGCATTTATCTCTGCCTTTTTCCAGTTGCTTGAAACGTTTTGTTTCTCCAGCGACCTACTATAATTCACTGTTAGAAAATGAGTGAGTTTTTTTCTCACTATGTATATATAATCGTGCATGTATCTCGCCAGGTCCGGTTAACTTTCCCTTGTTAGTTACACTTTCATAGATCATTTTAACGATACTTTTATCGAAATTATGTCGAACGAATCAGTTTACAGGTTATGTACACATGATTAGTGTTATCATTAATGAAAACGTTCTAACTTCAGCTCTATTTTTTTTGCTGGCTACAAGTTTTTAGGTAGAAGTTTGTGAACAGAATAGAAGGAATTGTCCAGAAGAAACTATTTTAAGTTGGATTTAAAAACTTGCATTCCTACCTGTCACACATTTTATCTTACTGAGCACATGATGAAAAATGTTGCTTGTTCAACTCCTGAGCCACTGAAAGCTATAATAATGGGGAATAAGGATCATTTTTCCCTCTACGGTTCTAGGTGTGGACAAAACTGTTCTTTCCAAATTGTGATGCAGCATTTATAATTTGATTAGTGAATAGATGCATTCTGACGGAGCAGTTAAAGTGTGTGGCACTTTGAAAAAGAACCTGCATGACGTTCGTGGGTGAACACCACATATCATTCTCACTGCTCGCTTTTGTGAAATCATTTCTCTCTTTCTAAGTGCTGAGTTACCGCAGAAAATTATTCCGTAAGACGTTATTGACTGGCAACATGCAAAATATTTTAAGAGGTGTTTCTGAATGTTGGCAATTTTAGTAAGCTGTATTATTCTTGAAGAATCAAGGTTTCCAAGATTGCTAGCAACTTTTTTTATTGCTATGACAGGTTTCGACAAATCTATGCTGTCATCATCGGATGTTGTAACATTAATAGTTCTATATGGTTGTTACAACACTGGAACACAACTATATAATTATACAAAGAGTAGCTGAACTTAATTGCCATAATATGCTTCGTCCCATTCAAGTTTTCATCAGTATATAGACCCAAAAATTTGGACCATTTGACCTTATTATTGACTCCTGCTCGTGTGCTTTAACAGTTGTTAGTATCACCATTTCTGGTATAGGCCTAAATATAGTGTGTTTTTAAAATTTAAGGAGAGCTCATCTTTGAGAAACATTTTATAATCCTTTGGAAGATATTATAGACCATTCTCTGTATAGATTTGTCTCTAATAGAATTCTTACATCGTCTGCAAAAAGTACCAATTCTGCTTACTAAATGTTATGTGGAAGGTTATTCACAAATATAAGGAATAAGAGTGGACCCAAAATTGAACCCTGTGGGGCTCCCGTTGTATTTGTGGGCAGCAAATTAAATTTTCTGAGCTTCTGACATTCTTTGAATTATTTAGCACAATCTCACAAGCTGCGACATAGTCACGTATACGAACAGTGATCCAATGCTGTCAAATGTTTCTTATTCCAGTCTTTGATCACAATATCAATTCTTTTGACGGTTTCAGTCCGTAATGACCATCCTCAGATCTTTTGTGCGCCATGTCTTAAAGTGATAAGGCCATAATGGCATCGTCAAAACATATAAATATAGTCAGCACAGTATCGTCACATAGATCTAAAATAAGGTGTAAAATAGGCCATGTCGTCCACACAGTCATATTGAGTAGCAATAATGACTGTGTGGACGATGTGTCCTATTCTACACCTTATTTTAGATCTATGTGACGATGCTGTGCTGACTATACATGTTTTGACGATGTCATTATGGCCTTATCACTTTAGGACATGGTGTAGAAAAGATATGAGGATGGTTATTAGAGACTGAAACCGGTCATCGACAAAAGAATTGAGTTTGTTTACCGTCATGACTTATAGCTATGGTTATCCAGCAGGTGTTCGTGCGACGATTGAAATTTACCTCTTTGCTCTTCTCACAAAACGGCGCTGTCTGTTAATGTGCAGGACGCTTTGACTGAGTACTTACCACTGACCGCTGTGCCGGAGGCGGCGGCGGCGCAGAGGGCGGCGAGCACCAGGAGGGCGGCGGGGGCGGCTGTCGGGGACGCGGGGGCGGCAGCAGAGACGACGGAGCGGCGGCCCATGCCCGCCCCGGGGGCGGAGGGGCCGGGGGCGGCGGCCCGCGGCTCGCGGCGGCGGGGGCGGCGACGCGCCTCACTCGCTCCCGGCATGCCGCGCGGCGCGCCTCATGCTGCAACACAGCGCGACACACAGGCACTGATGAGCTGTCGGGGGTTCAGGGGCTGGCACCAGCCAGCCAGCCAGCCAGCAGGGTTCACCAACACCAACAACTGACATCCTGCGGACCTCACTGCTGCCCAGTACCGATCTGCCGATGTTTTCTTTTTAATCTTTATGCTTAACGTCAGTGATCATAAAATAACTGCCTACCATCTAATTAATTAGTGGGTCTGCCGATATCTTGTCGACATCTACACTAGAAGTATCCGTACCCATGGTAGTAGTCATTAATATGAGTAGTGTGGTATCGCCCAAAGATCGCACAGCCACGTCAACCGTCCATCTGTTAGTGTGGTCATTAATTTGGGCAGAGTGGTATCGACGGGAAACCGCGACTCCATTCCAAAGTCGGCAACGCGAATCGATACCACAGACAATTTCGAGGTCTCGCTGCATCCCGCAACAGCGAATGGGGGATGTGGTCTGCGTACTGTAAGACCTTCGGTACACACACCATCGGATTATTTGACTTGTCGCTCTAACGAAGTAGGTGAGTGTCTGCAATATGTCTCGTGGTCTTATCGTGGCGTGTTTATCTTCTGCCGTTAGGTCAGACGATAGAAATGCCACTTGAACACTTAGAGTAGCAGATTGACAGTGACCAACTTTAAACAGAACTTGATTAATTTTCACATACATTTATTAAAATAATGAAAAGCATAGACAATATGTAATTTGATTCGGGATGCTATTGACAATTGACAATCTGAAGTTCCTTTGGTCTTGGTATGTTAATCTTATTCTCACATATCTGTGATACTTGACAAAGTTATACATTTCTCTTCATGGCTATGTACGGGAATATGATAATCTTATTAGGCGCAGACTGAAACTTGACTATAGACTGGTACAGACTAATGCAGGCTGGTACAGACTAATGCAGACAAACGCAGCCTAATGCAGACTGACCAATCGGAGGTCTGTACACTCGTTATAATACCTCACAAGTTTAGGTATCAAATGGCTCTGAGCACTATGGGACTTAACATCTGTGGTCATCAGTCCCATAGAACATAGAACTACTTAAAACTAACTAACCTAAGGACATCACACACATCCATGCCCAAGGCAGGATTCGAACCTGCGACTGTAGCAGTCGCGCGGTTCAGGACTGAGCACCTAGAACCGCTAGACCACCGTGGCCGGCTGCAGGTATCACTGCGCGAGTGTGATCTGCGAGGAGAAAAGGTTCTACATTAGCAGCAATCTCATTGGCTGCGTTACATATTAACACACTGATTGGCGGAAGCAGAATTTGGTCCGTCTCTAAGGCAGCGCCATCTCATAGTGTGGAGACGGACGAGCGCTGCGCCTGCACTGTTGTGCTTAGCGGGGCGCGCTCTAGTGGGATAGTTGTGTACGCGTTGACTATGCGGAACTATGAACACAACAGGGGATGCTGAAGAAGACACGTCCTGTCTCTCAGCACAGCAGCACTCTCGCACGGTGGTCATTCTAGAGCCAGGTATGAAAACGCTGTCGCCAGTTTATGATGTCAGCTGAAGCAGTCAATGTCATAGAGTAGGACCAGTGTCGGCCAAGTCCCAGATGGACATGTACTTTCCTAAGTGTTGAACATTATACTTCAAGAAAACACACTTTTAATTAGTCATTAAGCATTTGCTATCAAAAACAGTCTTGATCACTATTTATTTATTATGGTGACCGGTTTCGACCACTACTGTAATAATCTTCAGACCAATACGTAAGAACCTCCTCCTGCTGGAGAATTACTCCGCGGTTTGAGCTCTGGTTGGGACACTTGCAGTGAAGTATCTGAATGTCTGTGGAGGCATAGGCTATTCTCCCTCAAGATATGAAACCAGAGAAGGTAGGCATATGGAACACTGGGCTCTGGAGAGAAGCCGATGTGCTAACTAATTCAGTTGGTGATGGAACAACACCTTGTAAAGATGATCCAAGGAGGTCGAAGCTAATCATTCTCTAAAAAATATGAAACTGAGATTGAAAAATAAACAATGCATTATGCAACAAATTTCCTGCATAGGCCATTTTCTCAGCAGCTGTGTATAAATTACAGTAATTCAAAAGAAAACCACCTGTTGCATGCTGCAGCATGCAGAATACGTTTCCTTTTCGAAATGTTAGATACACAACATTTCTTTAAAATTTCATTGCAGTTGATAATTCCCTCGTGACGAATATCTTGGCTGTAGTGAAAAAATTTTTATTTAAAGTATTCGCTTCAGTAATCCAAAGATATTGTAAAATTGTGTGTGTGTGTGTGTGTGTGTGTGTGTGTGTGTGTTCCACATCTACTCATAAACCGCTGGACCGATTACTGTAAGGCAACAGTCGCTGGTGGGGTAAGAACAACCCACGTAGTTCAGGAAATATGACGTCATAAACAGTGAGATGTGGAAAAAACTGCCACATTATTCATAACGTTTAAATCTGAAACTTCCTGGCAGATTAAAATTGTGTGCCAGACCGAGACTCGACCTCGGGGCCTTTGCCTTTCGCGGGCACCTGGTAGAGCTTGGGTAGCTCAATTGGTAGAGCACTTACCCGCGAAAGGCAAAGTTCCCGACTTCGAGTCTCGGTCAGGCAGACAGTTTCATATTAGCGTACAGTCCGCTACAGAGTGAAAATTTCATTCACGTTTAAATTTGTCATATCGGAGCTACTAATTCCAGCAGCAATAACTTTCGCAGACAATATCCACATACGCCGCTAAATTCACCTACTAATTTATATCATGGTACCGTATATAGCTTAGGAGATATGACACCATAAACACTGGGATCCGTTAAAACCTGCCGCATCATGCATAAAGTTTTAACACGTTTACTCTGTACCACTAAGACATTCATACAGCCCAGGCAACTTAAGGAAACCTCTGCCAACTGGCAGCGATTTTCACAGCCTTCAACTGCGAAGCTCAAACGGCTGCAGGCGAAAACAATAGACTTCTGTAGAGCTATGAACAATAGTTGCCATAGACTAGTTTACAAAATCGCATTCTAGAGATGCGAAGCAGCTGCACCCAGCGTACAAAAATTCTATGTTTCTTCGTTTGGATGGTACATTATGCACGTTTCTTTGTACGACTGTTCAATGAATTCAAAAATGTTGTCAGAAAGACGGAAATGAAACTTTTTCGATATGAAACTACAAACACGTTTCATTTTTTTTTTTCGTTTCTAATAGACAAATCGCAATGTTAGTACACCAGCAACGCCGGTTTTGTCAACTAGTACTACATAAAATGAAACAAGAAATTCTATAATCATCGTATTTGTTAAGGCACGTAGTTATTGTTAACAAGAAATGCGATCTACAGATGTGAGCCTGCTACTCATCCACCTGTTGGATACCGAAATATTATCGAAGTATAGCAGGAAAACAGGAAGGAGACAAATATTTCGCAACCAAGGCGTCCGAATTGTAGATTAAGTGTAAGGGCGATCCTCTTCTGTGATCCGACATCGTCACTGATATATGCTTCCTCAAGAAGGACCACGTGGCCCACCTGACACCCCCCCCCCTCCTCTCTCTCTCCCACATCCCACCCTCCTGCACTGCCCTAGACTTTGTAATAGAGAGCTTTTATTCAATGCAAAAGCCCCAAACACTTCTACAAACTATTTCCCGTGATTCAGCTAAACTTCTCGTTTAGACAGTTCTAGAATTACGCAGGTGATCACTAGAACTTGGATTTTAATGACAAGTCAATTTTTTTCCTGAAGTTGTAACGCCAGAAATGCATATCCTCCTATTTCCATCTATTGCAGTATAATTTTTTTTCCTTATTTTTTTACCTGAAGATATGACATTTCTGTGTCTTTATATATTGTAATTGTTTTACTATTTGCATATATATATTTATGCATTTATGTCGATGTACAATTGGTTTGTTTTGTAAATACTATTTGTATTTTTACGCTGGGTCTTGCCAAGGGAAAACTATGCTATCGAACGATTACATCGATAGGTCATGTGGAAAACCAAAGTGTTTAGGATCTTTCGTAGGGTTAACTATGCCGCGTGAAGCGCGGGCAGAGCGGAGTCTGGCTGGAGTAGGGCGGTGGAGCAGGTGTGTTGAGTGATGCTCCCGCGAGTTGCCGCGCTTACGGGGCTTAGCAGCATGTAATTGCGCTCGACTTGCTGTGATAGTTTCTGGCACGGTGTTGCGGACGGGAAGCATTAGCTGGTGCACATCAAGAGCCCGTTTCGCCTGCTGACCGTGTCGAGAAGAAGGCGCACCAACATCCAGCTTCTGCAACAGTGACGGCCGCCAATAAGTGATTGTCGCCACCTCCTCGATCGACGACTTCAAACCTTCAATCATCCAACAAGGAAGACTGAAAGCACGCAAAGTTTTAGAACTGTATGGCAGACCTCAGACTTTCAAACTTTTACATTTGCATCACAAAAGTACAGCCACTTAGCATGAACTTTTGTTGCTCATTGTCCCAACTCCATTACCAAGCAGGGTCCCTTCCTTTTCCTAAATGAAACCAAGTGTCGTTGAAATTCAAACGCCAGCATTAAAGTAATATCATTCGATTTCACTGCTTTAATTTCAAAGTTCAGTAAAGGTATTCATAGCTGGCTACAATATTTAGATTATACAAGCACAAATTAAGAGTGCGAGTTTTATTACCATATTTTAGCTTACCTGTGACTGCAACTCAGTTTTGTACGTACTAAATTTTACTATTGTTAATTGTTCAGAATAATTTAATTCAAGTTCAAAGTTAAATCTCTTATTTCTAAATTGTGTAGATTCAAGTAGCTTTTTAAAATATGATTGTTGAGGTAGCCCAACACTAACCTTATTTTATTGAATTTCGTAGTGCTTCAGAAACAAAGTTCACTATTAATTTCAGTCACTAAACTAACTTTAAATTTTCCGGTTTTATTCATTCTTTTGCTAAATTAAGTCACAGTGTAGCGAAATTTATTACTTCTGACAAACATCCAGTTTTCACACAACACGTTTCAACCTTCAGTTGCCACGCTTTTAGTGCTAATTATATGTGCAATAACCTTTCTTTTTCAGTTATTATAGTAGTTGTCCACAGGACTGGTGACCATAATTTTCCCCAAATCTCAAATATCTGATTAACGCCAGTTAATTGTTAACGTAACCACCGCCCATTTACTTTCTTTATTAACTTTGCCCCTTTTCAAAATTAAATTCCACCAGTTTCGTTTGCATTTTTCCTTCCATTTAGATGTAGCCCTTTTCTCCCTCTTTACCAACAGATTAACTTCGGTGACGATTGCTTTTCCCAAATTTCCATTAGGTACACACGGTGTAATTTTTACTGTCATTAAGGTCGATAAGTGAGGGGGAGGTTACAAAGTTTAAGGTAAATTTTACAACAATCTATACACGACTTCAGGTACTGTACAGTAGTAAATGTTTTTCTATTGTGCACATAGAGTCATATTTATACATTTGTTAGTACTAGGTCATATTTCCAACTTTTGCCATTGTAATCGTATCTCGGCCAACTTTTGCCAAAGTGCATATATTTATCGTATCTTTGAGTGCAAAAGAATAAACACGTGAAATTGTCGGTCGCATGACACTGTTTCAGGTCATATTGTCACAAACAGGCACAACAATTACTACAAAGATCTATTTTTCAGGACTATACTAGACAAGCAGCGTAACACACTAGTCGGTTGGTTGAGGTAAGACACCGTTGCGCGGGGGCGGCAAAACGCTCTCTAAACCAACAAAGGTGGCTTCTAACGCAATGAACGCCGCACACCTAGTCATACTATTCACTCTGAAAATAAACTCAATCGGGTTCAAGAAGCAGAAAGTAATGTGCTCAAACAGCATGAGGTTGCGAGGTTTTGTTCGTAGTTTTGGAGAGAAGTTCTTCAGCACGGACAGTGAAATATTATTTTGTAAACTACGTGAAGCTGAAGTTTGCGTAGAAAAGAGCTTTAATGTGCAACAACACTTTTATATGGCCAAACACAGAAGCTGCATGAAGAGAAGTGCTGAAAATGACAGTAGACAAACGCTGTTGTTTGAGCAGACAGGTGCATCTTCAGCCGTGCAATTATTCTTCAAGGACTTGTGTATGATATAGTGGTGTCATGCAATGTGCCACTGGAGCAGCTGAAGAATTCATCGGACTATTCTTGGACAAGTACGCAACACATAGGGTTCCAAACTAATCTGGATTGGGAAAGAACTATTTATACGCGTGCTAAGAGGAGATGCTCAATGTGAATTAATGCTGCTGATCAAAAGGTCTGGGTGTTCGTAAATGAAACCACCTATGTTAGAGACAGGTATGCTGAAAATGTTGTTGCTTCTGTCGTAGAAGTTGATGGGCCTGCAGAAATTTGCCTCCTTATAAAGGTCTCGAGAGAGTAAACAACTGTCAATGGCGATTTTGTTTGACAAGTCTACGAAGCTGTTGTGGCTGGATGATGTCAACAGGGAGGTTTTGCTGCTAGTAACGGATGGTGCATCATACATGGTAAAAGCAACCAAGGGGCTTGGGATTCTCTATCCCAGTATGGAGTACGTCACTTGGCTTGCACATTTGTTACATAGAGTTGAATGTAAGGTGCGATCAAATTACCCTCATGTGATAAAATTTATTTCCTTTGGCTCCACTACGGGTGTAGAAATTCAAGGAACAAGCACATTCACTGCCCCTCCTCCCTTAGCCTGTTCTTACACGAGTGGGTTCTTGGCTTAAAGGCTTCTGAGTATTATATCAACAGCACCAAAGCAATGGTAGTGTCCTCTGAGCTTGTTATCAAAACTGTGAAACAGGTCTTTACGGCTACCTCGTCGGGAAACTTGTCATGCATCAACGATACTTTCAGCTATATCAGAATCCATCACACGTCTGATACCCAATGGTAAGACGCTTTGGGTGTTCTGCAACGTGAGCAGAGTTGATTCGAGTTCGTGGTCATGTGGCAGACAGAAGTGGACAATAAATTGCAGACTGTTCTCCAGCGGGATCCTGGATACTCTACAACGTACAAAATTGGTGACAGTCTTTGTGGGAATGCCACAACATTTGAAGACAATAAGTGAAAGCTGGCCTGCATTGTCCTCATCACCTGGAAATATTCTCCTGTGACGTACTGTGATGTGGAGAGGGGCTTTTGCAGGCACAAAGCTATCCTCAGGAACGATCGTAGATCTCAGAATTTGGAAAACCTTAAAATGCACCTGGTGATCCAGCGCAATCCTACAGAAACTGAAGATTGCCAGAACATGCCAACTAATTTAGAATACTTTAAACAAGGATGCGCAATAGTAAAATTACGGTTTCATTCTTTGGATAGGCTTTTTTTTTTTCATTGTACTTAGTGCTTTTGCCGACATATTCAAGCATTACAATAGTAAGTGCTAGTTAATTTCAAACACAGCAAAAAGTAAATACTGCTCTCAATTTGTGCGGAAAGGAATTTTGTGTTGCATGGTATATAAAGAAATCGACAAGAACGTCTGTAAATAAGCAACATTTATAAACCCATATTTTACTTTGTAATATCGTATTTATATAAATTTTAGGTCATAAATGCTTGTATATTTTGCTGTTTTTTGGGTCGTTAAAATCTGGACTCAACTGACCACAGTCAGACCGTACGATGACTGCAGTTTAGCATTTGTTTATATCAGAAATGGCCATTTCAGACTCATGCCCCCTCCGCCCCCTGGAAAAATTTCTGAGGACGTCGACTAAAGACAGATTTCGCTCACTCTTCAAAAATCAAGAACTGAAATAAAAATCATTCAGAAATAAAGATTCTGATGTATTTCAGTAGATACAGAGTAAAGAAACATTCAAAATTGACGATCATACTCGACGTGGGACTCACTAATGCGATCTTCGCTTCCCGAGGCAGTGTGGCTACCCTGAGAGCACAAGGCACGTCATCGCAGAGCTTCATTGGGTGAAGAAAGGCACAATGTCACTTCTAGCGACGATCCTCGCTGTGGCCATATCAGACACAGTACCTACCTGCGGACTGTGGACAGTAGCATAGAGACTAGCAACAACTCATTGCTTACTTACCAAAAGAGAGCTGCTGAGTACGTCTGATCTAAGCCTCACCGCAAGTAAACTAAGTCAGAACTCAAAGCAACATCTCACTATCAACAATAATGTAATATAGTTTCGTCAGCGCCTGATTCGCTTAAAAACGCAAGACATAAAGAATCATGAGTAATGGAAGAAAGAACATTACAAGTACAAGAGTACAAGCTACAGCTATTCAATGCAACAGTTTAATAATTTTTTTCTGGAAACAATAGTTATTCTGTGCGTATAATTTCGTCGACTTTTCGCCTTCACGTATTACTTAAATCAAAATACTGTTCTACACTTTTGTTTTTAAGTGAGTTTACAGTTAAGTTAATGCTTTTGGAGAAGTAGCTGAATAAAAAATAAGAGCTTGGATGGTAAGCAATTACTAAGCAACGTAATAGGTTGTGAATGACTTTTTCTTGACTTTGTGTGCGCTGATACGAAACTTCTTTCCGATTAAAACTGTGTGCTGGACAAACTGAAATTTGTGGTAAGGACTATGGGACCAAAATGCTTAGGTCATTGGTCCCTAGGCTTACGCACAACTTTATATAACTTAAGCTAACTTATCCTAAGGACAACACACACACCCCTTCCCGAGGGAGGACTCGAACCTAACCCGCGCAGCTATGTGCTGGACAGAGACTCGAAACCTTTACCTTTGTCTTTCGTCGGTAAGTGCTCTACCGACTGAATTACCCGATTACAACACACGACCTGTCCTCAGAGCTTTACAACCGAAAGTGGCTAATCTTCCACCTCCCAAACTACACAGAAGTTCTCCTGTGTAACTTTCCAGGCTACATATAGACTGAAGAGCCAAAGAAACTGTACTTCTACCTAATATCGTGTAGGGCCCCCGAGAGCACGCAGAAGTGCCGCAACACGACGTGGCATCGAGTCGACTAAAGTCTGAAGTAGTGCTGGAGGAAACTGTCACCATGAATCCTGCAGAGCTCTCTATAAATCAATAAGAGAACGAGAGGGTGGATATCTCTTCTGAACAGCACCTTACAAGGCATCCCAGATATGCTCGATAATGTTCATGTCGGGGGAGGTTGGTGCCCAGCGGAAGTGTCTAAACTCAGAAGTGTCTTCCTGGAGCCACTCTGTAGCAATTCTCGACGTGTGCGACGTCGCTTTGTCTTGTTGGAATTACCCAAGTTCTTTTCAACGCACAATGGACATGAATGGGTGCAAGTGATCAGACAGAATGCTTACGTAAGTGTCACCTGCCGGAGTCGAATCTAGATGAATCAGTGGTCCCATATCACTTCTACTGCACACACTCCACACCATTACAGAGCATACAGCAACTTGAACAGTCCCTTGCTCACATGAAGGGTCCATGGATTGATAAGGTTGTCTCTATGTCCTTACGCGTCCATCCACTCGATACAATTTGAAACGAGACTTCTTCGACCAGGCAACATACTTCTAGTCATCAACAGACCAATGTCGGTGTTGTCGGGCCCAGGCGAGGTGTAAAGCTTTGGGGCGTGCAGTCATCAAGTGTACAGGAGTGGGCCTTCGGCTCCGAAAGCTCATATCGATGATGTTTCGTTAAATGGTTCGCACACTGATCCTTGTTGATGGGATAGCATAGAAATCTGGAGCAGTTTGCGAAAGGATTGCACTTTCGTCACACTGAATGATTCTCCTCAGTCGTCGTTGATCCCGCTCTTGCAGGATCTTTTTCCGGTAGCAGTAATGTCGTAGATTTGACATTCTATCGGATTCTTGATATTCACGGTACACTCATGAAATGGTCGTACGGGAAAATCCCCACTTCATCGCTATCTCGGAGATGCTGTGTCCCATCAATCGTGCGCCGACTAAAACACCACTTTCAAACTCACTTAAATCTTGATAACCTGCCGTTGTAGCAGCAGTAACCGATCTAACAACTGCGCCAGAGACTTGTTGTTTTATATAGGCGTTGCCGACCGCAGCGCCGCATTCTGCCTGTTTACATATCTCTGTCTTTGAATACGCATGCCTATACCAGTAACTTTGGCACTTCAGTGTATAAAGGATATTGCAGTGACATGGCTTAGCCTAAACCTAAGCGGTGTTCCAGAATGAGATTTTTCACTCTGCAGCAGAGTTCCTGGCACGTTAAAACGGTGTGCCGGACAATGATTTGGACCCTGGGGACCCAAGCACATATCACGACCCGTCCTCGCAGCTTTACTTCCGCGGTACCTCTCCTGCGAAACTTGCTGGACAAATACTCCCGCAAGGAGGATATTGCAGAGAAGTGGCTTAGGCGCAGCTTGGAGGATGTTACGAGAATGAATCTCCAAACTTCGATGTATCCGCAATATCCTTTCTTCCAGAAGTCAAAGTCCTGTAAAACTTCTGCGAAGTTTGGAAGGTAGCAGAAATAAAGCTGTGAGAACAAGTCGCGAGCAGTGCTTGCGTAGCTCGGTCAGTAGAGCACTTGCCCCAAAGGTCGTGGGTTCGAGTCCCGCACACAGTTTTAATTTGCCAGGTAGTTTCTGAACAGAATATGTATTCAAAAGTGGATATAAAACACACATTATATACAGGGCTATTACAAATGATTGAAGCGATTTCATAAATTCACTGTAGCTCCATTCAGTGACATATGGTCACGACAAACTACAGATACCTAGAAAAGCTCATAAAGTTTTGTTCGGCTGAAGCCGCGCTTCAGGTTTCTGCCGCCAGAGCGCTCGAGAGCGCAGTGGGACAAAATGACGACAGGAGCCGAGAAAGCGTATGTCGTGTTTGAATGCACTCACATCAGTCAGTCATAACAGTGCAACGACACTTCAGGACATAGTTCAACAAAGATCCACCAACTGCTAACTCCATTCGGCGATGGTATGCTCAGTTTAAAGTTTCTGGATGCCTCTGTAAGGGGAAATCAACGGGTCGGCCTGCAGTGAGGGAAGAAACGGTTGAACGCGTGCGGGCAAGTTTCACGCGTAGCCGGCGGAAGTCATCGAATAAAGCAAGCAGCGAGCTAAACGTACCACAGCCGACGGTTTGGAAAATCTTACGGAAAAGGCAAAGCAGAAGCCTTATCGTTTACAATTGCTACAAGCCCTGACACCCGATGACAAAGTCAAACGCTTTGAATTTTCGGCGCGGTTGCAACAGCTCATGGAAGAGGATGCGTTCAGTGCGAAACTTGTTTTCAGTGATGAAGCGACATTTTTTCTTAATGGTGAAGTGAACAGACACAGTGTGCGAATCTGGGCGGTAGAGAATCCTCACGCATTCGTGCATCAAATTCGCAATTCACCAAAAGTTAACGTGTTTTGTGCAATCTCGCGGTTTAAAGTTTACGGCCCCTTTTTCTTCTGCGAAAAAAACGTTACAGGACACGTGTATCTGGACATGCTGGAAAATTGGCTCATGCCACAACTGGAGACCGACAGCGCCGACTTCATCTTTCAACAGGATGGTTCTCCACCGCACTTCCATCATGATGTTTGGCATTTCTTAAACAGGAGATTGGAAAACCGATGGATCGGTCGTGGTGGAGATCACGATCAGCAATTCATGTCACGGCCTCCACGCTCTCCCAACTTAACCCCATGCGATTTCTTTCTGTGGGATTATGTGAAAGATTGAGTGTTTAAACCTCCTCTACCAAGAAACGTGCCAGAACTGCGAGCTCGCATCGACGATGCTTTTGAACTCATTGCTGGGGACATGCTGCGCCGAGTGTGGGAGGAACTTCATTATCGGCTTGATGTCTGCCGAATCACTAAAGGGGCACATCTCGAACATTTGTGAATGCCTAAAAAAACTTTTTGAGTTTTTGTATGTGTGTGCAAAGCATTGTGAAAATATCTCAAATAATAAAGTTATTGTAGAGCTGTGAAATCGCTTCAACCATTTGTAATAACCCTGTACATTGTTTAGCCAGAACATTAGACCACCGACTTATTCTCTATATAAACCCGTCCAGGCGACAGGAGCGTCCCCTGGAGAGGAATAACTGGTAGTCGGACACAAGCACGGTGCACGTAGCTGTCCGTGTATAGAATGGAGAAGGCGCGTGATCTATCTGAGTCTGGCCGGGGTCAGGTTATGATGCCCCGGAGTCTCGGCACGAGCGTTTCGGATACTGCACCACTTGTCGGGTGTCCGAGGAGCGCTGTGGTGAGTGTCTTCTACACGTGACGAAGCCAAGGTGGAACCACGTCCAGATATTGTGTGGTTGGGCTGCCTCCCCTCATTTCAGATGTCGGGCCTCACAGACTGGGCAGACTGGTAAAACAGGTCAGGTGGCTAACTATTACGAAAGTAACATCAGATTTCAATGATGGGCAGAGTACAAGTATGTCTGAGCACGCAGTGCACCGAACACTCTCAACGACGGGCTTCCGCAACCGATGACTCATGCCTGTGCCAATATTAACACCATGTCATCGGAAACTACGACGGAAATGGGCAAGTAACCATCGGCACTGGACGTTGGCACAGTGGTAGAGCGTTGCGTGGTATGATGAATCCCGATACCATTTTAATCACGCCGATGGGAGGGCGTGAATCAATTACGTGGGTATCCATGGGTCCAATAGACATCGTGCAACTCACCACAATGGCCAAGGAGAATCGTATACTGATTACAGACCACATACATCTCTTCATGACCATGATGTTTCCCGAGGGCAGTGGAATTTTTCAACAACATAACGCGCCACGTCACAAGGCGAGGAGTATGATGGAGTGGTTCGAGGAACACAGTTGACGTGCTGGCCCCCCCAACTCGCCAGATCTGAACCCGATCGAACTCATCTGGGATGTGACTGAACATGACATTAGCGCGCCTCGCCCCCCTTCCAGCAATTTACGGGAATCAGGTGACTTGCATATACAGATGTTGTGCCATCTCCCTTCAGCGACCTACCAAGACCTCACTGCTTCCATGCCCCGACGCGTCGGCGCCGTTATTCTTGCCAAAGGAGGTCACATCAGCTTTTACGTAGGTGGTCCTAATGTTCTAGCTAATTAGTATATGTTCTACATCTGCATCTACATTTATACTCCGCAAGCCACCCAACGGTGTGTGGCGGAGGGCACTTTACGTGCCACTGTCATTACCTCCCTTTCTGTTCCAGTCGCGTATGGTTCGCGGGAAGAACGACTGCCTGAAAGCCTCCGTGCGCGCTCTAATCTCTCTAATTTCACATTCGTGATCTCCTCGGGAGGTATAAGTAGGGGGAAGCAATATATTCGATACCTCACCCAGAAACGCACCCTCTCGAAACCTGGACAGCAAGCTACACCGCGATGCAGAGCGCCTCTCTTGCAGAGTCTGTCACTTGAGTTTATTAAACATCTCCGTAACGCTATCACGGTTACCAAATAACTCTGTGACGAAATGCGCCGCTCTTCTTTGGATCTTCTCTATCTCCTCCGTCAGACCGATCTGGTACGGATCCCACACTGATGAGCAATACTCAAGTATAGGTCGAACGAGTGTTTTGTAAGCCACTTCCTTTGTGGATGGACTACATTTTCTAAGCACTCTCCCAATGAATCTCAACCTGGTACCCGCCTTACCAACAATTAATTTTATATGATCATTCCACTTCAAATCGTTCCGCACGCATACTCCCAGATATTTTACAGAAGTAACTGCTACCAGTGTTTGTTCCGCTATCATATAATCATACAATAAAGGATCCTTCTTTCTATGTATTCGCAATACATTACATTTGTCTATGTTAAGGGTCAGTTGCCACTCCGGAATCCATGTTGATTCCTACATAGTAGATTCTGGGTTTCCAAAAACGACATGATACTCGAGCAAAAAACATGCTCCAAAATTCTACAACAGATCGACGTCAGAGATATAGGTCTATAGTTTTGCGCATCTGCTCGACGACCCTTCTTGAAGACTGGGACTATCTGCGCTCTTTTCCAATCATTTGGAACCCTCCGTTCCTCTAGAGACTTGCGGTACACGGCTGTTAGAAGGGGGGCAAGTTCTTTCGCGTACTCTGTGTAGAATCGAATTGGTATCCCGTCAGGTCCAGTGGACTTTCCTCTATTGAGTGATTCCAGTTGCTTTTCTATTCCTTGGACACTTATTTCGATGTCAGCCATTTTTTCGTTTGTGCGACGATTTAGAGAAGGAACTGCAGTGCGGTCTTCCTCTGTGAAACAGCTTTGGAAAAAGGTGTTTAGTATTTCAGCTTTACGCGTGTCATCCTCTGTTTCAATGCCATCATCATCCCGTAGTGTCTGGATATGCTGTTTCGAGCCACTTACTGATTTAACGTAAGACCAGAACTTCCTAGGATTTTCTGTCAAGTCGGTACATAAGAAAGGGTAACTGAACGTAGCCGAATTAAATCAGGCCGCTTTATAAAAAGTGAGAAAGGGATAATGTAGATAATTTTAGACCTATTTCTATGCCATCAGTGTTTGCAAAAGTTATTGAAAAGGATGTGTATGTAAGGTTAATTGATCATTTTATATCACACGATTTGCTATCAAATGTACAGTTCGGCTTTAGAATTCGTTTGACAACTGAAAATGCTATATTCTCTTTTCTCTGTGAGGTCCTGGATGGGCTAAACAAAAAGTTTCCAACGCTTGGCGTATTTTTTGATTTAACAATGGCATTTGACTGTGTTGATCTCACAATATTGCTCAAGAAGTTGGACCATTACAGAATAAGGGGAGTAGCTCACAATTGGTTCACCTCTTACTTTAGCAACAGGCAGCAAAAGGTCATTATTCACAATGTTGATAACGGCTGTGATGTGGGATCTGAGTGGGGTACTGTCAAGTGGGGGGGTGCCCCAGGGATCATTGTTCGACACATAAATTAGTCTACTTTGCTTATTTTCATTCACTTATGTCGTATGGTATTATGTTGTGGTATAATTCTTCCCATTCTAGAAGGATATTTTTGGCTCAGAAACGGGCGGTTTGGGCAATAAGCGGTATGAGTTCACGAACCTCTTGTCGACCTCTGTTCACGAGTCTGGGTATTTTGACATTGGCCTCCCATTATGTATATTCGTTATTGTCGATTCTTGTTACCAACATCAATTTATTTCCAACAATAAGCAGCTTTCACTCGGTTAATACTCGGCAGAAATCAAACCTCCATTTGGATCGGACTTCCTTAACTCTTGTGCAAAAAGGTGTGCAGTATACTGCTGCATCCATTTTGAATAAGCTGCCACTCGGATTCCAAAATCTTAGCAGTAATCCACGCGCTTTCAAATCTAAACTGAAGAGTTTCCTCATGGGTCAGTCCTTCTATTCTGTCGAGGAGTTCCTTGAAAAATTAAGCTGATTCTCATTGTATTGCTGATAGCGTTTGCTTAAACTTATGGACTTATTTTCTTTCAGGTTCATGAACATTTATTTTTATCTGTTATTACTTTTATGTTGTACATGTACTGACATGTTCCATGACCTTGAAGATTTGCTCCTCAGTGTGGTCCTACTGAACTTGACATGTAAATAAATAAATAAATAAATGCTGAGGGAGTTAAGCACGTAATGAAACATAAATGATACAACGAGATTTTTTATGGTAGAAAAATAATTCTGAAGACTTACGAGACGATTCATAGGTCGATAGTGAGATTATCATTTGGGCACTAATTACGGCACACTGTAAGGCAGTGGATGTGGCTGAAACGAGAGCCTTAAGTAGAATTTATGCCGTCTACAGAGCCGATATGTCAGATGCGTGAGAATAAGAGACAGCGTTAAAGTGACCCAATGTAGCGATGCAAGGGGTACCGGATTTGTCGCAATGGTCAGTAAATCACTCAACGGACAATATTTTTCAGTACAGGTATTACGTTCATTCCAAACAAGTGTCTATTCGTGACATCATCGTCCAGACACGTGTTGACCGTAATCTGAATCCAAAAAATGGTTCAAATGGCTCTGAGCACTATGGGACTCAACAGCTGAGGTCATTAGTCCCCTAGAACTTAGAACTAGTTAAACCTAACTAACCTAAGGACATCACAAACATCCATGCCCGAGGCAGGATTCGAACCTGCGACCGTAGCCGTCTTGCGGTTCCAGACTGCAGCGCCTTTAACCGCACGGCCACTTCGGCCGGCTAATCTGAATCCGTTTTAGCAAACTAATAGTTTCTCACAGATAATAAAATTTTATTGATTAACAAATAAAAGTTCTTGAAGTGCATTCAGAATCAGAAATGTATTACTAGTTATTGTACACCGTAATTTATCTTGCCATAATTTATACATTTAAGACAAAGGTGCTTTGATTATTGTATGCATGACTAAGCTGTGAATTTAGGTGCGTGTTTTATGCTGAGACGAGGTATCACTTAAAGTTTAAATGTGCGTGAGTGCAGTTCACTGACGTGCACGGTGAATTTTATTTTTATGGTTTTGACTGGGAAGAAGACAAATCCAGTTCCAGTTAAAACTTTACGTGGGGTCACATTACTACAAAAGAATCGTTTAGCCCTTTAGGGAAAACTGAAACCTGCGTGCTCGGTTTGATGTACATTACACACCAGTGCGTGATTGAGCTGTCCTGTAAAGTGCATGCAATAGTTGCAAATGCACTACTTTGGAAGTTAATTTTGAGACAAGTACCGTTCTCGACCAAAATGAACCGAAAGTTTACTTAAAATATCGAAGTTCAGATTTAATTGAGACGCGTATCACCGTGTTGATTACGTTGCCTAGCAACACTTTAATGCAGCTTAATTAATATATCAGAACGATTTGTGACGCAGTAAGTCCCATTACACACAAAAAAGGTTACAGTTGGCCGCATGAGATTATGAGAGTGTTTTTCTTTCCACAAATGCCAATAAAACCGGCAGTTTCAAAAGTTAAATCACCAACTGTTGCGTAACTTCATTGTATCACCACGGAACTTGTTACATCGTGTCTCTTCATTAAGAGGTCTCAAGAATCCGAGACCAACAAGAAGAAGAGGCATCGGTAAACCGATATATTAGGGATGGTTCCTTCTGCAAGGTTATAGATGTGGATGTCTGCATATTCCCTGTTCGCGAATGCTGCCATCGAAGTAACGCTATCAATCGTCCTTTAGAAGCAGTCGGCGAGACGCCTGTCACCTAGGCCGAATGCGGTGTAATTGTTGTAAACACGACGTTCTTGATGCATTCTTCGTTTAGGCATCGACAACTCTTTATGTTTACAGTTCACACTTCCAGTGAACTGAGACTACACTCTATCACTGTCGACAACGTGTGGTTCACAAGTTCTTACACGACCTCTGCTGCCATACAATGAGACGAGTTTTCTCCTAAAATCACCCAAGCGTAAGTTGACACACATCGGAACTCTGATATACTATTTGATCAAAAGTATCCGGACACCCTCAAAAACATACGTTTTTCATATTAGGAGCATTGTGCTGCCACCTACTGTCAGGTACTCCATATCAGTAAAATCTGTAGTCATTAAACATCGTGAGAGAGCAGAATGGGGCGCTCCGCGGAACTCACGGACTTCGAATGTGGTTAAGTGAATGCCTGTCACTTGGGTCATATGTCTGTAAGCGAGATTTTCACAATCCTAAACATAACTATATTCCTCTGCTTCCCATGTGATAGTGAAGTTTGAACGTGAAGGGACACATACACCACAAAAGCATATAAGTCGACCTCGTCTGTTGAATGACAGAGACCGCCGACTACTGAAGAGGCTCGTAATGTGTAATAGGCAGACATCTATCCAGTCCATCACACAGGAATTCCAAACTCCGTCAGGATCCACTGCAAGTATAATGACAGTTAGGCGGGAGGTGAGAAAATTTGGATTTCATGGTCGAGCGGCTGCTCATAAGCCATACATCACGCGGCAAATGCCAAACGACGCCTCGCTTGGTGTAAGGAGCGTAGATATTCGAGGATTGAACACTGAAGAAACTTTATGTGGAGTGATGAACCACGGTACACAATGTGGCGATCCGATGGCAGGGTGTCGGTATGGTGAATGGCCGGTGAATGTCATCTGCTAACGTGTGTAGTGCCAACAGTAAAATTAGGAGGTGGCGGTGTTACGGTGTGGTCGTGTTTTTCGTGGAGGGGGCTTGCACCGCTTTTTGTTTTGCGTGACACTGTCACAGCACAGGCCTACAGTGATGTTTTAAGCACCTTCTGGCTTCCCACTGTTGAAGAGCAATTCGGGGATGGCGATTGCATCGTTCAACACGATCGAGCACCTGTTCATAATGCACGGCCTGTGGCGGAGTGGTTACACGACAATAACATCCCTGTAATGGACTGGCCTTCGCAGAGTCCTGACCTGAATCCCATAGAACACCTTTGCGGTGTTATGGAACGCCGACTTCGTGTCAGGCCTCACCGACCGACATCGACACCTCTCCTCAGTGCAGCACTCCGTGAAGAATGGGCTGCCATTCCCCAAGAAACTTTGCAGCGCCTGATTGAACGTACGCCTGCGAGAGTGGAAGCTCTCATCAAGGCTAAGGGTGGGCCAACACTATATTGAGTTCCAGCATTACAGATAGAGGGCGCCACGAACTTGTAAGTCATTTTCAGCCAGGTGGCGGGATACTTTTGATCACATAGTGTATGTTACGTGATGCTCCTATGATTGTATAAGATATCCAGCTTTTGTGGTTCTTTGGTTACCTCGTAAAGTGATCCAGGAGGAAAATAGTAGCAGCAATTTGTCTGCAGCAATAATTATTCTTAGAACTTCTTTCTAGTACAGATAGAAACTTTTGAAATGGCTCCTCATTTATATATTTAGCTTTCGACGATACAAACGTAAGCAACTATTGTACATGAGTTGCTTAATTTGAAAAAATAGATTATACTAAAGCACTCAGTCTAGAAACTAATATCTAACTCTTCATTTATTCGAGGGCTGCCTCTATTACTTCAATGAAATCTTCTTTATTCCCAGGGTACGCTCGTCTCCTACATCGTGTTACAATGTTTTCTTTCCGCAGTAATTTGGAGAAGATGAACCTATTCACCGTCGGTGGAGACTTCCTCCACAGACGTCCTTGTAGCAGGGCCTGGTCGGGTCTGTGTTGATTTTCCGATATGCTGGATCGCCTAGCAATTGCAGCATCTTCTGTTCGTAGTCGCGTCTCTCAAGGATGACTGTGTCATCTCCTTTGTCGGTAGGAAGAACGACGATCTCCTTATTGTCTCTGAGGGCTCGTAGTGCTGCTCTTTCTGCTCCCGAGATGTTGCTTCTGGCTGGTTTTGTCCTTGAAACAATCCGGCAAGTTTCCCTTCTGATTTCTTCTGCTTTGTCATCTGGTAAGCCACGGACTGCCTCTTCTACTGAAGAGATTATTTCATTGAACGGCAGATATGCAGGTGTCGGTACGAAATTGAGTCCTTTTTCAAGTACAGCTGTAGCTGCGTCGCCGAGTGGTTTACCCGTGAGGTTATTCACGGTCCACCTAGTGGGCACTATCTCATGTTTCGGTTTGCCAGGTAGTCGTGCAAACTTGGTGATCTGCTTCTCCGTGGATTTACGGTGGGTCCAGTCTGCCTGGGCCCAGGTAACACCGTCCACCCATTCCCAAGAGTGATCTTGGAGTACGGAGGATAATCGTAGGTAAAGATGCAGCAGCTCCTAGGCGTTCTTGTCCAGTTGTAGACGGGTGTAGCGAATCCTCTCCCTGACCAGGGCCAGACTGGGTCTTCGCTTAATACGATTCGCTGCAGGCGTGCATATGTAATGCATCATTTTGGCGAAAGTAGGTATGGTGTTTTCATTCCTACACCTTAGTAAAAAGGCGAGAGAACTCAGCAGACGTCCTTTCTGGTTCAGATGCTTATCCAGTTTCTTCACCAGTTGGTACATATCCTCCCCGTAGAGGTTGGTGATATGAGATCTCAGGCTTTCCCGGCGAATGTGCTGTATCCAAGGTTCTCGGGTGTCCAGCCGGATCCGCCGAAATATCGTGGAACTTCGACGAACGGATCCGGCTGGACACCCGAGAACCTTGGATACAGCACATCCGCCGGGAAAGCC
Source organism: Schistocerca serialis cubense (assembly GCF_023864345.2). NCBI lineage: Eukaryota > Metazoa > Arthropoda > Insecta > Orthoptera > Acrididae > Schistocerca > Schistocerca serialis. The sequence goes on from NC_064642.1 coordinate 43,823,162, forward strand.
TGAGATCTCAAAGGCGGTTTTCTTTGCGGCGAGATCTATTTACGAAATTCCAATCACCAACTTCCTCTTCCGAAAGGGAAAATATTTTGTTGACTCCCACCTACGTAGGGAGAAATGATCATCATAATAAAATAAGAGAAATAGAGCTCGAACGGAAAGATTTAGGTGTTCCTTTTTCCCACGCGCCATTCGAGAGTTGGATGATGGAGTAGTAGTATGAAAATGGTTAGATGAACCCTCTGCCAGCCACTTTAAGGGTGAATTACAGAGTAACCATGTAGATGTAGATTTCGATGCACATGTAAACGGATTCCAAGCCTAGAACTTTCGACAGTTTTGTATTCGAAGTTACAGGAGCATCATTTTTCATGGCAACACGTCGCAACGTAAAATTTATGCTTACTTCCTCGCAACATATTTTCACACTATTCATATTGTAACACACCAGTTATTGTTATGAGACACTAATTTGCGGCTGGTCTGTTACGTTTCTAATTGCCTATCCCGTACTATAATACGCGATATTCGCCAGTGAACACTACCAATAATATGTCGCTGTCCATTATAGTCCACGCCGGTGACAGCACTTCCTTTCCGTTCGATGTACTAATGGTACACTATTGAAACGGTGCAGTGTGAAGAGATAGTGACCGGACAACAGACTCGTTTCAACACACGATTGATCATTCGATTGTTTTTTCTTTCAACTGCTTTTGTTTATTCGAACGAAACTAGTCTCTGGGGCCGCGTCAGTTGTACGAATGTTCTTGACTCGTTCATCGGGTTTGAGTGGTTTCACTCAGTGGCAGACAGCCGACTAACGGCTACGTCTATTATATAAATGTTTTCACTCAGTCTCTGGGTAGGACTGTTTTCATTTACGTACTTGTTCAGACTTTTCAGATATGCATGAGACATGACCTTGATTGCTAACACTTATAGAGACAAACTACGTATATCATTTGAGCCGGCCGGTGTGGCCGAGCAGTTCTAGGCGCTTCAGTCTGGAACCGAGCGACCGCTACGGTCGCAGGTTCGAATCCTGCCTCGGGCATGGATTTGTGTGATGTCTTTAGGTTAGGTTTAAGTAGTTCTAAGTTCTAGGGTACTGATGACCTCAGATGTTAAGTCCCACAGTGCTCAGAACCATTTGAACCATATTATTTGAACGAGAAGTAAATGTTTTTGCTCATTCATCGGGTACGAGTGTTTTCACTTAAACATTTTTCAGACTGTTTGGACAAATGTGATCCATGAACAGTGTAGTCCATATTTTTTAGATAAAAACGTATCTTACTTCAATGACGTACCGAGAGGAGTCCAGTCTCAAAGTAAGTAAGTCTATCACAGGACGTGGGTAGACTTAAGAAACGATCTTTAATCGTTAGTGGAGTGTGTGTTGATTTGCAACTTCCTGGCAAATCAAAATCGTGTGCCGAAATGGGACTCGAACTTGGGCCTTCCCCAATAGTGAGCAAGTGCTCCACCGACTGCGCTATCCAAATAAGACCGACGACCTGCCCTCACAGATTTACTTCCGCCAGTTACCTTCCGGCATACAGGTATCATCAGTATTATGGTTCCAAATCGTCGTAGCTGGGGTGGGACATAACCAGAGCTTCAAGGGCTCATGCAAAGCACTGAAATCTTCTAACTACTGAGAAACTGGGTAAAACCGGAGATACGTTCAGCCGAAGTTTTTGCCGAAGACCTAAAGGCTTTCAGTATGGATAGGTAAATTCAGTTTTGGTGGCGTGTTTCTCGCTGTCAGAGGTAGTTTGTCTTGTAGTGAAGTAGATAATTGTTGTGAGATATTGTGGTAGAAGTTACACACGGCAACCGGAATAAATTAATAATGGTTTCCTTTTCAGCCCACTTCCATGAGTGAAGTAGATAATTGTTGAGATATTGTGGTAGAAGTTACACACGGCAATCGGAATAAATTAATAATGGTTTCCTTTTCAGCCCACTTCCACGAGTCATATGATATGTTTGCTGAGAGTTTCAAGAAAAATTTCGGTGTTATTTCGCTGAGGTAACCGTCTCATACATTTAAAGTTGGTGGTGACTTCATGTTAGCACAGATACGTCACGGAAGATACATGTTTAAAGTTGGTGTGGGTATAAAATATCGTTCGAAATTGCACTAAGTTCCACTCCCAAATTTTTTTAACCAGTTAATCCAGGAGACCACACAAAGTCTAAGTATTTCTGATAACATACTTCACCTCTTACAAACCAATACAGAGTACATACAGAACATCATGACAGGCATAGGAATTAGCGATTACAAGGTCGTTCTAGCGGTACTGAATACCGTTACATCCAAATCCATCAAAAGTGTTTAAAAAAGCGAAAAAAATGTTCCTTGGTACCTTCCTAAGGAAGTCTCTATTGCTTCGAAACTGAATTAGCGCCTGCCGGCCGAAGTGGCCGTGCGGTTAAAGGCGCTGCAGTCTGGAACCGCGAGACCGCTACGGTCGCAGGTTCGAATCCTGCCTCGGGCATGGATGTTTGTGATGTCCTTAGGTTAGTTAGGTTTAACTAGTTCTAAGTTCTAGGGGACTAATGACCTCAGCAGTTGAGTCCCATAGTGCTCAGAGCCATTTTTTTTTTTTTTAATTAGCGCCTACCAGATGTGGCTTACAGTAAAAGAAGTGTTACTGACCGCAACTCAGAGTTTCATACCAGCTAAATTAATGGTATCCGACTCTACACATAACAGAACAGTTCACTACTCAACAAGCAACGAAAAATGCATGTCAGATTTAACGGAACGCAAAACCTCCAGAGCTGGTGATTACACAATCTTGAAACTGTGTATTTGAGTCCTAGGCGCTTCTAACAGATTTCACAACAAAACTCTGTTTCAAAATCTGACAGAAAATCCATACAGATACTGTCGTATGCAAAGTACGCCAGGTGAAAAAAAAAACAATGAATCTCTTTACCGCGTGATAGATGTGGTAATTTCGCCGATAACAGCGCCACTAATGCGGAGTTACCAAACATACTTTCCAGAAATTCATCCTCCAAAAGAAGATGAAGTAAATGTTCCAGACGTCATATCAAAGCTTGGAAGTAGCCCCGGTGTACCTAATTAACTTAAGTCACTTAATAAATGCAAATTTTTCTGTGCACATTGTGTAAGAAATAGGTTCCCTTAGGAGTATCGTGATATAATAGCTCAGTTTTTGCAGTCATATACAACCGATCGCTCGACGAAGGATCCGCAGGTAAAGATTGGGAAGTTGCGCAGGCCACATCAGTACAAACGAAAGCAAATAGAAGTTGACCACTGAATACAACTGAGAACGGTTTAGAATACGAATCTGAAAGATTTACTATATTTTTGCATTATGAAACACCTCGAAGGAAGCGACGTATGGCAAAAAACTAGCATTGATTCAGAAAATATTCGTCTTGGGAAACAAAACTGTATACTTTTTTCCCACAAAATAATGCGTAGTGTCGTCCGGGTATCTGCAGATGAGTTCATATTTCCAGATACCCAAAAAAAACCTTTGACACCATTTCTCGCAAGCGGCTTAAAATCAAACTAAGTACATCTGGAGTATTGTCTCAATTGCGTAAATGGGTCCAGTAGGGATCTATGAAGGTTTTCACGCCAGTAATTTTCAGAGACGGTTTTAGAACCGCCATGTCACAAATATTGTATTAGAGTTGTTGCTTACGCACATCCTACGTATTTCAAAAGGAGAAAATATAAAAACGCAGTAAATGAAGCAGGCAAAAGGGAATACAAACGTCTCAAAAATGAGATCGACAGGAAGTGCAAAATGGCTAAGCAAGGATGGCTAGAGGACAAATGTAAGGATGTAGAGGCTTATCTCACTAGGGGTAAGATAGATACTGCCTACAGGAAAACTAAAGAGACCTTTGGAGAAAAGAGAGCCACTTGTATGCATAACAAGAGCTCAGATGGAAACCCAGTTCTAAGCAAAGAAGGGAAAACAGAAAGGTGGAAGGAGTATATAGAGGGTCTATACAAGGGCGATGTACTTGAGGACAATATTATGGAAATGGAAGAGGATGTAGATGAGGATGAAATGGAAGATACGATAATGCGTGAAGAGTATGACAGAGCATTGAAAGACCTGAGTCGAAACAAGGCCCCGGGAGTAGACAACATTCCATTGGAACTACTGACGGCCTTGGGAGACCCAGTCCTGACAAAACTCTACCATCTGGTGAGCAAGATGTATAAGACAGGCGAAATACCCTCAGACTTCAAGAAGAATGTGATCATTCCAATCCCAAAGAAAGCAGGTGTTGACAGATGTGAAAAATACCGAACTATCAGTTTAATAAATCACAGCTGCAAAATACTAACACGAATTCTTTACAGAGGAATGGAAAAACTGGTAGAAGTCGACCTCGGCGAAGATCAGTTTGGATTCCGCAGAAATGTTGGAACACGTGAGGCAATACTGACCCTACGACTTATCTTAGAAAATAGATTAAGGAAAGGCAAACCTACATTTCTAGCATTTGTAGACTTAGAAAAAGCTTTTGACAATGTTGACTGGAATACTCTATTTCAAATTCTGAAAGTGGCAGGGGTAAAATACAGGTAGCGAAAGGCTATTTACAATTTGTACAGAAACCAGATGGCAGTTATAAGAGTCGAGGGGCGTGAAAGGGAAGCAACGGTTGGAAAGGGAGTGAGGCAGGATTGTAGCCTGTCCCCTATGTTATTCAATCTGTATATTGAGCAAGCAGTAAAGGAAACAAAAGAAAAATTCGGAGTAGGTATTAATGACCATGGAGAAGAAATAAAAACGTTGAGGTTCGCCGATGACATTGTAATTCTGTCAGAGACAGCAAAGGACTTAGAAGAGCAGTTGAACGGAATGGACAGTGTCTTGAAAGGAGGATATAAGATGAACATTAACAAAAGCAAAACGAGGATAATGGAATGTAGTCGAATTAAGTCGGGTGATGCTGAGGGAATTAGATTAGGAAATGAGACACTTAAAGTAGTAAAGGAGTTTTGCTATTTGGGGAGCAAAATAACTGATGATTTTCGAAGTAGAGAGGATATAAAATGTAGACTGTCAATGTCAAGGAAAGCGTTTCTGAAGAAGAGAAATTTGTTAACATCGAGTATAGATTTAAGTGTCAGGAAGTCGTTTCTGAAAGTATTTGTATGGAGTGTAGCCATGTATGGAAGTGAAACATGGACGTAAATAGTCTGGGCAAGAAGAGAATAGAAGCTTTCGAAATGTGGTGCTACAGAAGAATGCTGAAGATTAGATAGGTAGATCACGTAACTAATGAGGAGGTATTGAATAGAATTGGGGAGAAGAGGAGTTTGTGGTGCAACTTGACAAGAAGAAGGGACTGGTTGGTAGGACATGTTCTGAGGCATCAAGGGATCACAAATTTAGCATTGGAGGGCAGCGTGAAGGGTAAAAATCACAAAGGAAGACCAAGAGATGAATACACTAAGCAGATTCAGAAGTATGTACGTTGCAGTAAGTACTGGGAGATGAAGAAGCTTGCACAGGATAGAGTAGTATGGAGAGCTGCATCAAACCAGTCTCAGGACTGAAGACAACAACAACAACAACAACAACAACAACGTATTTCAATTTCAAATGCGTGTGAAATCTTACGGGACTTCTGCTAAGGTCATCGGTCCCTAAGCTTACACATTACTTAACCTAAATTATCCTAAGGACAAACACACGCACCCGTGCTCTAGGGAGGACTCGAACCTCCGCAGGGATCAACCCCTACGTATTTCTTTTTGCGACGGGCACTGAAGCATTTGGAGTACGACACATCGACAAACAATGAGCAATGGCTGGTTGCCAGTTTGGCTGAAGCTGCAACCATTTTTCGCGAAACATCTGGGTGCCATGTGCGTCTTACTCAATCGCTGTTGCATAGATGCCATTTGAGTATTAATGTAAACGGATGTTTTCAGCGGGGTCTCTAAAACGATACACCTCAGAAGCGGTTTGAAACCAATTAGCGAGCATATGCAGTATCGTCTCAGTTGTGTAACTGGATCCGTGATATCCGGCAGACAGGTCACAGTTGTTGGTAACTGATGGGAGGTGGTGGAGTGAAACCGTGTACATGTACTCGGTTGCACCTGATCGATCAGCATATGAGGTGGCTACGCGGAGGACCAGGATCCCATTCCCGTGGTTCCTGTGGCTTTTTTCTCGGTGTGACGACCCAAACTCGCCTTCGTGACTATATTTCATGAGATACTAGTGAGACACGTAGCTGCTCGAAGCTCTGGGCAGCTGACAAAGGCAGTTTTAACCTACCTTTGCTGTTTCTGGAAGCCCTCCGTGTGGGTAGTCTTCTGAAGGTCTCTTTACAGATCTTCTCCAACTCTGAATTTCCGTTACCGACTAACTGTCCAAAATAAAGAATTTTTTGAAGCTCGGAATTCTGGTGTATTGATGAGAAAAGGAACTCGTTCAACATGATTAAAACATCGTACATAAAAAAACAGTTTCCATAATTGATGGTTAATTGACAATGTAAGCAGGACAGCAGTCTCTGAATTAAAAAAAAAGTTATCGGTTTACTAGAATAGTTTTATTTGCCCAAATATCAACAAATACGTATAAAGAGCGTTTTTTTAACATGAGACAATTAAATTCTCGGAACCAGCACATCGTACGAAGGAAACGTTCCAGGTGAAAAGTTGATGTTAGTGTACGGGACATCAGCCTGTGCCACATCCTAACCATTCCTCTTGCGTGGGAGGGGGTCAACTTCGTATTTCAAAAAGGGAATCTCCCATATTTGTTGCATAACCGGAATCTACGCCAGAAAATACGTACTGTTTATGCAAACCATTGTTTCCGATCCGTGTTAGATAGCACTGTAATCAACAAATATTAAGGATTTTCGCAATTAAGAACCGACGTATTTGATCCTATGTTTCACTTACGATGTAAATGTAAAGCTTTGTGTTTTGTTGATACTGATGTTCAAAAATTATTTCAGTGCCCCAAATATGATTATACAGTAAAAATAACATGCCTAAATGTTGAGATTTCTGGCAAATAAGCTACTTTTATAGTGGGGCAGTTTTCTGTTCCCTGAGGGGTTGATCGCGGTTAGTCCTCAAACGATCGGAATGCTTGATTTAGGTGACCGCCTTCGAACCCCGCCATCAGACTGACTGATTTCTATGTGTGTCTCCATCCGACAGCCGTAATTCTCGTTCTGGCCGCTACGCAGATAGTGGCGGAATACGAACTATATACATTGTAATAAGGTAAAATGTCGATGAAGTAGTTCAGAGTGTTCGGAATTAAGTTCCTGAATTTACTGCCCTCCAGGAAGCGTGTGGTGCGCAAATTATTCTCGGGACTGAGACCTGGCTGAACCCTGAGATAGGAAGTTCTGTAATATTTAGTGAGGGTTGAAAAGTGTATCGGAAAGACAGATTAGACACCGTAGGAGGTGGTGTCTTCATTGCAGCTGACAAAAATATTGTGTATACTGAGGTCGAAGTAGAGTGTGATTGTGAAGTTATCTGGACACGTTCAACAGAGCTAGGGGAAATAAAGTTATTTGTGGGGTATTATTACCGGCCACCAGGTTCCATCGTGACAGTTCTAGAATCATTCAAAGGGAGTCTACATTCTGCATCGCAGAAGTACCCGGATCATGCTCTATTAGCCGGAGGCGACTTCAACCTACCTAGTATAGACTGGGATGTCTATGGATTCATTACAGGTGGTACAGACAAGCCATCGTGTGAATTACTTTTGAACACATTATTCGAAAACTGTCTTGAGCAGCTAAATCGACAGTCAACGCGTAATGGAAATATTTTAGATTTGGTAGCCACGAACAGACCAGACCTCATCGACGGTGTCAGTGTTGAAACAGCGATTAGTGATCATGATGTTGTCATTAGGACTATGGTTACGAAAGTTAAAAAGTCGGTCAAGAAGGCTAGGAGAGTATTCTTACTAGAAAGAGCAGATAAGCAGTTGTTAGCATCCCACTTACTAAATGAATCAACTTCATTTACTTCTGGTACGATGGACGTGGAAGAATTATGGGCAAATTTTAAACACATTGTAAATCACGCATTGGACAAGTATGTGCCGAAAAAGTGGATTACGGACGGAATAGACCCACCGTGGTTTAACAGCGAAATTCGGGGAATGCTCAGGAAGCAAAGACAGTTGCACTCGCGGTGCAAGAAAGATCGGGAGAATGAGGACAGGCAAAAGTTAGTAGAGATTCGTGCTGCTGTAAAAAGAGCGATGCGCGAAGCATTCAACCACTACCACCGTCGTACCTTAGCAAAAGATATTGCTGAAAAGGCAGGGAAATTTTGGTCTTACGTAAAATCGGTAAGCTGGTCGAAGGCTTTAATTTAGTCACTCACTGATCAATCTGGCCTGCCAACGGAAGACAGCAAAACGAAAGCTGAAATTTTAAATTTAGCATTTGAGGAAACTTTCACGCATTAGGATCGTACAAACATACCGCCGTTTGAGTCTCGTACAGATTCCCGTATGGAGGACATAGTGATAGACATCCCTGGGGTTGTGAAGCAGCTGAATGGGTTGAAAATAAATAAATCGCCAGGTCTTGATGGGATCCCAATTCGGTTTTACAGAGAGTACACTACTGCATTGGCTCCTTACTTAGCTTGCATTTATCGCGAATCTCTTGCCCAACGTAAAGTCCCGAGCGACTGGAAAAAAGCGCAGGTGACGTCTCTATATAAGAAGGGTAGAAGGACGGATCCTCAAAATTACAGACCAATATCCTTAACATCGGTTTGTTGCAGGATTCTCGAACACATTCTCAGTTCGAATATAATGAATTTCCTTGAGACAGAGAAGTTGCTGTCCATGCATCAGCACGGCTTTAGAAAGCATCGCTCCTGCGAAACACAACTCGCCCTTTTTTCAAATGATATCTTGCGAATCATGAAGGGTATCAGACGGATGCCATATTCCTTGACTTCCGGAAAGCGTTTGACTCGGTGCCCCACTGCAGACTCCTAACTAAGGTACGAGCATATGGGATTGGTTCCCAAGTATGTGAGTGGCTCGAAGACTTCTTAAGTAATAGAACCCAGTACGTTGTCCTCGATAGTGAGTGTTCTTTGGAGGTGAGGGTATCATCTGGAGTGCCCCAGGGAAGTGTGGTGTGTCCGCTGTTGTTTTCTATCTACATAAATGATCTTTTGGATAGGATGGATAGCAATGTGCTGCTGTTTTCTGATGATGCTGTGGTGTACAGGAAGGTGTCGTCGTTGAGTGATTATAGGTGGATACAAGATGACTTGGACAGGATTTGTGATTGGTGTAAAGGATGGCAGCTAACTCTAAATATAAATAAATGTAAATTAGTGCAGATGAATAGGAAAAAGAATACTGTAATGTTTGAATACTCCATTGGTAGTGTAACGCTTGAAACAGTCACGTCGATTAAATATTTGGGCGTAACATTGCAGAGCGATATGAAGTGGGACAAGCATGTAATGGCAGTTGTGGGGAAGGCGGATAGTCGTTCATTGGTTCATTGGTAGAATTTTGGGAAGATGTGGTTCATCTGTAAAGGAGATCGCTTATAAAACACTAATACGACCTATTCTTGAGTACTGCTCGAGCGTTTGGGATCCCTATCAGGTCGAATTGAGGGAGGACGTAGAAGCAATTCAGAGGCGGGCTGCTAGATTTGTTACTGGTAGGTTTGATCATCACGCGAGTGTTACGGAAATGCTTCAGGAACTCGGGAGTCTCTAGAGGAAAGGAGGCGTTCTTTTCGTGAATCGCTACTGAGGAAATTTTGAGAACCAGCATTTGAGGCTGACTGCAGTACAATTTTACTGCCGCCAAGTTACATTTCGCGGAAAGACCACAAAGATAAGATAAGAGAGATTAGGGCTCGTACAGAGGCATATAAGCAGTCATTTTCCCCTCGTTTTGTTTGGGAGTGGAACAGGGAGAGAAGATGCTAGTTGTGGTACGAGGTACCCTCCGCCAGGCACCGTATGGTGGATTGCGGAGTATGTATGTAGATGTAGATGTAGTCAGAAGCGCATCTGTCATGGATACTCACCGAAATTGAGCACTCCAGTGGTAGTTTCTAACCAGATATTGAATCGGCTAATCACATTGTACTGTACATTCTAATTAGTGACACTAAAGTAAATTTCTAACATAAATATCAATCGACAGAACACAAAAATTTTTGTTTGCATCTCAAATGAAATGTTGAAACACATGCATTGGCCCTTAATTGCAAAAACAGGAACACTTTATATTTGTCGTTTACAGCACCATCTGTCACGAATGGAAAACAATGTCTTCAGAAAATCGTACGTATTTTTTGACCTGGAACGAGACTACGCAATAAAAGTGAGTGTTCCAATTTTAAAATGTGAAGGGGGAAGGGTGACCAGTTGCAGCTTCTCTTGTAAGCTGATTACATTTTTACACTTAGCTTGGGTTACTGCACGTCGAGTAAAACATCAAAAAATATTTCCTTTCAATAGCCAGCTCTTCCAGACAGAGGAATTCTCTCTGTGCTCTAGATCGACCAACTGCTTACATTACTATTCGTTACGCTTAATTTAGCAAGTCAGTCTGAAGCAAGCTGGAGCGTCATAAGGTACTACATAGAGATGTAGACGATATGTTAATTATGTAATATGATAGATGGCTAATGTGGTACACAGCAGATATCTCGAGATGTTAACAGCACTCTTGTTCAAAGGAACGTATGGTCCTTGCCCTTGGCCACACTACTAGATTATGTACACTAATCCATTACGTTTCGCGATATCCGCTAGCAGATCCACAGCCACAAAGTCGGAGTCTTGCCGCAATTTTCGCAGCAGATCTCGTGGATTAGAAACGTGCTTTATTTTGTATCACGAGTCACTGGTGCCTCGCAGATCATTGCGGTAAATGGGCTTCTGTGCTAAAGACATTCGTGATTATCCTTTTCCGGGCTAACGTGGCTATAGCTATACTCTTTCTTCTTTAAATGTGGAAACGTTTGTGAATTTTCGTTGTTGTCTTGTTGCCATCTGTACTGAGTGTTCTACCTAACTCTGGATCTGTAACAACTACACTCCTGGAAATGGAAAAAAGAACACATTGACACCGGTGTGTCAGACCCACCATACTTGCTCCGGACACTGCAAGAGGGCTGTACAAGCAATGATCACACGCACGGCACAGCGGACACACCAGGAACCGCGGTGTTGGCCGTCGAATGGCGCTAGTTGCGCAGCATTTGTGCACCGCCGCCGTCAGTGTCAGCCAGTTTGCCGTGGCATACGGAGCTCCATCGCAGTCTTTAACACTGGTAGCATGCCGCGACAGCGTGGACGTGAACCGTATGTGCAGTTGACGGACTTTGAGCGAGGGCGTATAGTGGGCATGCGGGAGGCCGGGTGGACGTACCGCCGAATTGCTCAACACGTGGGGCGTGAGGTCTCCACAGTACATCGATGTTGTCGCCAGTGGTCGGCGGAAGGTGCACGTGCCCGTCGACCTGGGACCGGACCGCAGCGACGCACGGATGCACGCCAAGACCGTAGGATCCTACGCAGTAGGATCCTACCGCACCGCCACTTCCCAGGAAATTAGGGACACTGTTGCTCCTGGGGTATCGGCGAGGACCATTCGCAACCGTCTCCATGAAGCTGGGCTACGGTCCCGCACACCGTTAGGCCGTCTACCGCTCACGCCCCAACATCGTGCAGCCCGCCTCCAGTGGTGTCGCGACAGGCGTGAATGGAGGGACGAATGGAGACGAGTCGTCTTCAGCGATGAGAGTCGCTTCTGCCTTGGTGCCAATGATGGTCGTATGCGTGTTTGGCGCCGTGCAGGTGAGCGCCACAATCAGGACTGCATACGACCGAGGCACACAGGGCCAACACCCGGCATCATGGTGTGGGGAGCGATCTCCTACACTGGCCGTACACCACTGGTGATCGTCGAGGGGACACTGAATAGTGCACAGTACATCCAAACCGTCATCGAACCCATCGTTCTACCATTCCTAGACCAGCAAGGGAACTTTCTGTTCCAACAGGACAATGCACGTCCGCATGTATCCCGTGCCACCCAAAGTGCTCTAGAAGGTGTAAGTCAACTACCCTGGCCAGCAAGATCTCCGGATCTGTCCCCCATTGAGCATGTTTGGGACTGGATGAAGCGTCGTCTCACGCGGTCTGCACGTCCAGCACGAACGCTGGTCCAACTGAGGCGCCAGGTGGAAATGGCATGGCAAGCCGTTCCACAGGACTACATCCAGCATCTCTACGATCGTCTCCATGGGAGAATAGCAGCCTGCATTGCTGCGAAAGGTGGATATACACTGTACTAGTGCCGACTTTGTGCATGCTCTGTTGCCTGTGTCTATGTGCCTGTGGTTCTGTCAGTGTGATCATGTGATGTATCTGACCCCAGGAATGTGTCAATAAAGTTTCCCCTTCCTGGGACAATGAATTCACGGTGTTCTTATTTCAATTTCCAGGAGTGTATGTTAATTTTGATACGGCAAGAAAACGAAGAATGCTTGGTCCGAGAAGCTCTCTCTGTTTATGCGACACAAAATTACTTGAATGAAATAATAACTAAAAATACAAAGGTGGTTAACATTTTTAAAATTTTAATTGTAGTAGATTTTTATCGGATTAGCTAATTTGCATGACACAAATTCAGGGCTACAACTTTCGTAGAACAGAGAAGAAACTGAGGAGTAAAATACAGTGAGTATGGGTATCTCTCTGCTGACGTTGCACACCAACAGAATGTTCACGCTGCATCCTACATATACTACTGCCACAGCAGCAAGTGAAACCTGATGTTTACGCAACTCTCGATCGAGAATAGAGTAAATATTATTCGTCGTGTTATATAAATACCGCAACAAGAGCACAAACACACCCACAGTCAAAGTACTTTATCACGTGTTCTTTTGTCATATATGCAATTCGATTACACCACTGAATTATCTCGTAAAAATCTGCCTCCTGGCGCATCGTTGTATTTTAAGAATACTAGAAGAGAAACACGCTTCTGACCAGGTATTTGTGTATAGCTGTGAGTTCACAGCCGTACCTCGCAGCGGCTGGTCTTGTGTTTATGACGTCATATCTTCCGAACTATTAGTTGTAAAGTGACACAATTTTGTAGGTGCATTTAGCGGCCTATGTGAAGGCTGTCTTCAAAATGTATTACAAATACTAATATCAGCAAAGAAGTAATAAATTTAAACGTCATGCATGATGCGGTAGCCGCACGGGATTTAGCCGAGCGGTCTGGGGGGCTGCAGTCATGGACTGAGGGGCTGATACCGGCTGAGGTTCGAGTCCTCCCTAGGGCATGGGTGTGTGTGTTTGTCCTTAGGATAATCTAGGTTAAGTAGTGTGTAAGCTTAGGGACTGATGACCTTAACAGTTAAGTCCCATAAGATTTCACACACATTTTAACATTTGAACATGATGCGGTATTTTTTCATGTATTTCGTTGTTTATGCCACCATATCCGTTGAACTACGAGTAGCATAATGATGTCATTTTGCATGTACATTCAGTGTGTTATATATGCATACTGCCTCTAAAATGTGTCGCGAATACAGCTAGTAGTAAAAAAAAGTAATAAATCACAACGCCACACGTGTACGAAACTTTTACTGCACGAACGACGGAAGAGTAGTAAGCGAAAAACATTTTCCCTTTCATCATTTTGTAGGGGTTTTAGAGGGAAACAATTTCGTGAAGGTTTGAAATTACGCGTAAATATTGTTGAAAGCTGGTAACTGCTCTCATTCACAAATTCTGTATGAATGAAGTGTGAGAATTATCGGGTCACGGGCTACGTTGCTTTTTCCCCCCTCCCCAAACTCTCTGATAGGAAGGGTTATCTTACCTCACAGCCATTGTCACCTGACAGAAAGGTACATGTGTATCAAGTTTGATTAAAATCTCTCCACTGGTTTAGGAGCAGATGGGAAACACACAGACACAAAGACGCACACACACACACACACACACATTTTTATGATGTATATGGATGTAGTTCCAGTATTTTCGGTAGCGTGAGCTGAGAGAGCTTTTGGAACCATACAATTTCCGCAACCTTTGTATAAATAATGTTCTTATCAGATCTGAATGTTTAGCATAGTTCTTCGAACTGCCAGTATATCGCAGTTGAGTTAGTGAAGTAAATAAGATATATTCTTAATATATCTTCGAAGTAACTGTCATATCCAAGACACAACTTTTCTCATGCAGCCAAAGAATTAGACACACTGTCAGCCGTAGAAAACTACAATTATGCTCGCATTATAGGCCAATCTGCTACTAGCGCAACGCACCGCTAGCGAGGCGGGGTAATGTGGTGACGTACTAATTAATCGCTAGTACAGGAAGGCCATCCGTGGCTCACTACAGGTCACTGACGTCTGTAGATAGCCATTAGCCACTGTACGCTTGCTCTCGAAACACAATGACTGCAAACCCCTGAAGTGTTCCCATTGAAGTTCACGCGTGATTACTTTCCCGTCAGACCATTATTAACAATAACGACAGTCTTTTTAATCTTAGTGACGTACTGGTCTTCGGGGAAATAAATCCGGGATGAAATATATATGGCTCAGCCATCTTCCTCCATAACCATATTGTAAGAAACGCCTCCGCTTCCTTGCCTCGCTTCAGTCCCCCTCCCGCCCATATTTCCTTTCCTTAAAACTTTATTCTGATCTCTCAACTCTCCTCAGCACTCTGCTGAGTTAGTTTCTTAACTTTTCTCGTCTCGTTTCGTCCTATCTCCCGACTCTGCCCACATCACGCCTCTGCGATTTCTTTCCATCCGGTCCGTGCACAACCGGCTGCATTTCAATGACTGCCTTTTATGTCCCTGCCGTGCCGCGCTACACCCAAAAAAATTCGAGCTCTGCTTTCGCAAGAAATGACTTACTCCACTCCATCCTTAAAAACGTAGAGACTCCTGTTTGTGTTGTATGACACGTATTTTTCCACACTTTGACGGGAGATGATACTACTCTCTGTACCGCCAAACTCCTGCAAATTTTTCTTTTCTTGAACAAAAAATAATTTTTTGGTAACATTTCAGTACTTCCCTCATCCCTTCCATACTCTCTCTCTGTCTGTCTGTCTATCTCTCTCTTTTACAAAACTTACTACTGTTTCACTTCTCAAACTCTTTTTCAAGAAAACCACGTCTCTCGAAACTGAAAGATTAAATAGATCTAAAAGTGTAGATGTGAGGACTGAATTCGTTTCATGAAGTTTCAGGTATTGTAGCTCTTGGAACACAATGCAGTTCTATGATGGTATAATATCAGGCTGAATGAGACTGAATTATTGGCGGTATAGGTATCTACGACTGGTGTATGTTAATATCCTTGTATACCTTTCTTCCACAGATCTAGCTCAAGTCCAATGTTATTTCACAAAAGTAGAAGTGTCTGTGTGACCTTCCTCTGTCACAACCTTCAGAATTATGCTGAGGTCGTTATTACGACTACCAATTGTAAGTCACCGATTTGAATGGACTTTGTATAGGTGTTTTCCGTCAAATAAAGTGATGGAGACACGTTTATGCCTGCACCTAGACGCTCATAGTTATTTGGAAAAAAATATTACATAGTTTTCCGTGACGACAAGGTCCTAGTTACTTTAGCCAGATAACAACTGTGAGTAATGAAGTGTCTGTTTCGGATCTGGAGACTCGGGTTCAAATCTGCATTTCTATTTTGATCAATTTCTTTCTCGTGTAAAGTACGTTTCCTACCAAAATCTGCATTTCAACATCGTATGTGGAAAACATCATGAACATTAACATAAATCCATTTTTATTATGTAGGCAGTTAATACTTACTTTATGTTATTCCCCTTTGTAATAAACGTAATTTGTGTATGATAATGAACTTAAGTAACATTAATATGTAGTACCAAACCAGTTTTAACTTATTCGATATACTGTTTAACGAGCATTCCGAGTAATTTGTAACAAAGCGAAAATGTAATACATTAATAAAGGAGATTGGTCATATGCTTCCAGTGTATCCTGATAAAAGGTATTGGATATCTGTTATTCCAGTTTTACACTAGCCAAGTAGACAATAGAATGAGTTTAAATTTGTTACGAGCAACTGGCACCGCATGGTATCATAAACTCTTCCCGATCATGTGGTACTCAGATTAGTTGGGATTTTGTGGGGTTTGTAATTACAGAGATCAAACATTTTATCTTACGACAAGGCAAACGTCGCATGGTGGCCATTCATTTGAAGCATACGCGTAAATTTTGATCGAATATGGAAACAAAGAGCTGCATCAGACCAAACTCTGGGCTAAGGACCACAGAAACAACAAAAACAGAGTTGTCACAGTGCTTCACGTCCTCTCGGCCGCCCCTCATGTATGGTAAAAGTTACTATTTTGACACAGTCATTATTAGAAACCTAACACCAACTGCCAGTAAGAGTACTGTAGTTTTTCTACTCTTACCACATTAAATCAATTCAAATGTGAAAAACAGCTGAATTCATTTTAACTGCAGATATCGCAAAGATGATACAGTGATCGGATCCGTAGCCCGTGGGGTAATTTTCCGCAGCGTTTGGAGAATTGTACGCTAGAGAAGAGTAGGTTGTGTGAAACGCTAGCGAACCTGCCAATGGTTCGCAATTGCAAAATATGTATTGGCATTGGATATACGTCCTAATCTTCTCCTCCTTATGGCTATCATCTTATACCCCGTTTCTCTGTCCATCTCCCGTCCCCCTCCCCACAACCTATCTCTTTCCACTTCCTCATCCCCTGCGGTTTCTCCCCCTTCCTCTCTCTGGGCATGAGCCTGGTTTATTGTTATTGTCAACGAAACCTTTATTGGAAATCGAAGTTGCTTAAAATGAATGGGTAAACCGGTTCGGATCATCGGTGTACAGAGTATGGGAGACCCCTCCTGCTGCTGGATTTCTGAGGATAGTAGCTAAAATTACAGTGTTTCGTGTAGTTTTAAATTGCAAATGGGTAGGATTACAAAATTTCACACGGTTCAGATTTCACAGTAGAATTGCAATCGTAACTCGATAAGCTAATACAATTTTCCACTTTTCAAAACAGCACTTAGTTCAAACACAACTTTTATTTGTAATTAGACATAAGGAGAAAAATATATAAGGGAAAAGCAATGTCTATTCAGTTTAGTAGTTTACATGACCTGCTATCGTAGTTAAAACTGTGCAAGTAGGAATAAAAAAGCCAAAGATTTTCAAAGTGCAGCATCTTCTTTCTCTCAGTCGTTTTTAACAGACATCCTTCACAGATAACCTATACATGTATCGTCAATCCATCTGAATGTTTATTAGAATAACGTGCAAAAATTTGACGAAAATCGATCAAGAACTTTTCGACATTTTGGGTAACAATGTTTTAGATTTATACATGTATTGAAAAAATATATGACGTATGCCAATACGAACGTTTATTAGAGTATTGTGTAGTAAATTGGACAAAAACTTTTCACGATATTTGGTAACAACTTTAAACAACGAATTGTCTTTAAAGAGTTGTATAGATAAATGAATGAAAATAGTTAACATTTAATTTATCTGCCTGTTTCTGTGAGGAAATCAGAATATTGAAATGTTATTTAATAGTAACAGGGACTGGGTAGTCTGTTTAACTTCCACATTTCAACAGTTTCCAGAACGTTCTTGCCTTGGGTAAGCAGTCATCACAATCATAGTGTTGGGGTGTCTTCTTCAGTAGTTGCGGGACGTTCTCAGAGCAATCAACACACGTGTCGCACAGTTTTCTGCCTTTACCTCCTTCTCCACAGACGCAGCACAGCTCATCTGGTTCATTACTAAATGTCGGTAGTGATTTCAATGAGCCAATAATCAGTTTATCGTAACAGTCATCATTAGAAATACTGGAAATATGAGACACAACTCCTTCATTCTTTTGGATTTCTTTCATCCTCTTTTTCTGGCTTTATGTTTACATCTGCATAAATACTTAATTGCCTGGTGGAGGCTTCATCGAACCTCTCTCTCAATAATGCTCTATTATTCCACTCCCGAACAATGCGCGGAAAAAACGAACACCTATATCCTTTCGTGAGAGATCTGATTTCCAGTATTTTATCGTGATGATCGTTCCCCCTATGTAGGTCGGCGACAACAAAATATAGTTGCCAAATAAATCGTCCTCAGACAGCTTTCCGCTTCTTGTTCATAAGCCGAGTATATAATTTCTTTTCATTCCGTAACTTCTTCTTCGTTTCAGCTGGTTCTAGCTTCCCTTCCACCAGGGTGCGCACCTGTTCTCCTTCAGCGCACTATTACCCCAGTCTGCCACTACACAACAAAGTAATGAGATTATGTATGTTAAACTATTACAGTTAGAAAGAAAATAAACGAAATGGTGTAGTGAACTACAGATTTTAATAAAATCCATACAAATTACAGGAAAGGTTATTCGTATGTATCCATGTACTGATCAATGTTCCACATCTCCTCTTGCATTATAGCACCAGTTTCAGTCAAACGTTGTACACATATCATTTACTGCCTCGAAAAAATCATTGTAGGGTTAAGAATTACCCACCTATAAGAGGTGTGGTGGTGGGGGCTGAAAAAAACAGTGAAGCCCATTACGCTAGAATACCCATATTTAAGTCATCCAGTATTTGACAATAAGAGCACTTAGAAACTTGCAATGAAATTTACACTCAACTTTAAACATTTACGAAAACCTTTCTCGCTGACGACACCTAGAAAATGATGAAAGGAAAAGGGTTTTCCGCTTACTACTTTTTCGTTGTTCATGCATCAAAACCACCACATGAAGCATTAGGTTTTAATTTATAATTTTTTTGCTACTAACCCTATTCGCAACAAGTTTTACAGACAGTATCCACAAATGCCGCTGAGTTTACCTAGAAAAATATATAATTTCACGACACGTAGTTCAGGGGATATGACGTCATAAACACTGAGATGTGTGAAAACTGTCACATCATAGATGACGTTTTAATTTATTATTTCTTTATTACTAACTCTACTGACAAAACATTTAGCAGACAGTAGGCACATAAACCACAGAATGTGTCTTCAAAATTATATCTTTTGCATCACGTATTTCAAGATATATGACGTCATAAAGATTAATCTGCGTTAAAATGAAATTGCAGGACGACATTTGCTAGCCATATATGGGAAATAAGTGCAGAAATACGAGTGAAATATGATAAACGTGTGTGAAATGTCTTGGGCATTTGGGGATGCGAGTAAAGCCACAGGGAAAAAGCTTATCCTAAACCCCTGGAACGATTTCAATCAAATTTGGTAAAGATAACAGTTGCAATGTGGAAAGAAATACTGTAGGAGTAAGAACCATGCGCTTCATATTGGGGTGAGTGTGATAACGTTAAGAGAGAAGGGAGGACAAGGAGATAGACAGCGAGGGGTAGGTAGGCACGGGTAGGAAAGAAGGAGGAAGACGAGGAGATGGAAGGTGAGAGGGGAGGGAGAAATGGACAGAGAGAGGAGAGAGGAGGAGATGGGCAGAGAGAGGGGCAGGAGGAGATGGGATAATCAAAGATTGGAATAAATAAATACCCGAGAGACGCCGGATTCCTCAGCTAGTATTCACATAAACGTTAAGTCAGTAACAACTGTAAATTTATCTTCTTATTTTCTTTCTGCTGAAAAAAGAAAAAAGAAAAGAAACTGGCCCGCTTTATTTGCCTCATACTCACATATTTGATGGATCAATGACGCCAGCCTTCTTACTGTTAGTTATCTTGAGGGAACAGAAGGGGGCAGCAACTGCCGGCCGGTGTGGCCTAGCGGTTCTAGGCGCTTCAGTCTGAAACCGCGCGACCACTACGGTCGCAGGTTCGAATCCTGCCTCGGGCATGGATGTGTGTGATGTCCTTAGGTTAGTTAGGTTTAAGTAGTTCTATGTTCTAGGGGACTGATGACCTCAGATGTTAAGTCCCATAGTGCTCAGAGCCATTTGAACCACTTGGCAGCAGCAGTCGGAAGTCGTCATGCTTAAGGATAGCGTCAAATCTGGTTGCTTACGATACTTATCGCACACAATTACCGGCTCTTTCTCACACTTACAGGAGAAATTTATTCCTGTGGACGCAGCAAGACTTCAGAATATAGTAGTATATGATTAATAAAGTTCTAATGTTAGCTTTACAAATATCGAGGAAGTTGCGAATGCCTTCTTCAATTCTGGCTGGAGAGATTCGACTTCTTAAGATTTTCTTTGGCTGAATCTTTCATTAGGTTCTTACAAAAAAAGAAACATCGTTGGCGAACTTTTTGCCATCCAAAGGAGAGTGTTCTTGCTGATTACCTAGCGAAACGTAAAACAGTAACTTGAGGATCCTATGAAAATCTTACGCCAAAGATAACAGAACAAATTTTTTGGAAGGGGTCTTGGCGACAAGAGACGAAACTCTGTATACATCAGATCAGGGACCCTCGACTAAGAATTACTGGAATACCTGCTAAATGTGGCACCCGGTAACTTCCGTAGAAGGAAAGGAATTTTGGTCTAGCGTATATTTCGAGGATGTCAAGACGCTGTGTCAGATAACCATAAATGACTGTTTTGCCAAATTTCCTGATTGACAATCCAGCGATGGTTACTACTCTGTGAAACAAAAATTTTAGATAAAAATGCTTTGACGTAGAATGGAGGTTTGTTGAAAATCTATGCGTTCTGAACGTGACAATAGAGCAATCCACATCCAGACAAAAAAATTGCTATCTGATGTCGTGCGTTATCGTATTATTTATATTTCGGCCTTATTACTAATAGAACACTTGAGAATGACTCGGCTAATCTGATTTAGAAACCTCATGAAAGCCATAAACAATAAAATCTGTTTCGCAGGGTTTGTCACGCGCACTTCAGGTTGTCTTGATGTGCCTAGACGTAGAAGAGAGAACTTTCCTTCAGTATTCCTGTTACCGAATTCACTTCTCTGAATAGCCGCTTTTTCCATGAACACCTGTTTCATTGTTTCTTCAAAATATAAGGGACAAAACAGCAGTGATTCCAATTTCCCATCTTCTACATCTAGCTCAATTATTTGATATTCTCGATGTCGATATTCTACCAGAAATGAACGTAACAACCGGTTGCCCAGAAACCAGTGTCATAGAATTAAACTAAAAGACACACAATACGATGTATTTCGATTTAATTCAGCATGCATAAATTTCTAACACTCAACTAAGTTATTTAGTAAGCAAACGATGGTGAAAGTAGCTAACCGGACAGGAAATTTCGATTCATTATCTGAAGAGCGGCACATCATCGTTATAACAATTGATAACTCTTTTTGGCCGGCCACGATGGCCGAGCGGTTCTAGGCGCTTCAGTCCGGAACCGCGCGACTGCTACGGTCGCGGGTTCGAATCCTGCCTCGGACATGGATGTGTGTGATGTCCTTAGGTTAGTTAGGTTTAAGTAGTTCTAAGTTCCAGGGCACTGATGACCTCGAATGTTGAGTCCCATAGTGCTCAGAGCCGTTTGAACCATTTGAACCATAACTCTTTTTCTTTTTTCTTTCTTTATGTACTGAGATATTTCGAAATAGACAGCCAGCTATGACTGAGAAAATAATATACCGTATAACTACTAATCGATTCGAACAGGCGTTTGGATAACACGCTTTGAATAAAGGCCATAACCAACATAGTTGTCACCCGTCATCGAGCATAGCTGGAACTATGTGACAATATTTTAATGATTTGCGGTCGTGCAAAGGATAATTACGGCCTTTCTTCCTTGGGAAATTTCAGTTCTGATTTGTTGGTGAGAAATTTTCAGTTCCGGTTTTCGCCTTCCAACCAAGGGAACCTTCCGGAAAATCTTTGTCAAAACTAGGGGATGGGCTCTCGGCTCTGAGCACTATGGGACTCAACTGCTGAGGTCATTAGTCCCCTAGAACTTAGAACTAGTTAAACCTAACTAACCTAAGGACATCACAAACATCCATGCCCGAGGCAGGATTCGAACCTGCGACCGTAGCGGTCTTGTGGTTCCAGACTGCAGCTCCTTTAACCGCACGGCCACTTCGGCCGGCTCTAGGGGATGGGAATCACTTACAAAAAATGGTTCAAATGGCTCTGAGCACTATGCGACTTAACTTCTGAGGTCATCAGTCGCCTAGAACTTAGAACTAATTAAACCTAACTAACTTAAGGACATCACACATATCCATGCCCGAGGCAGTATTCGAACCTGCGATCGTAGCGGTCGCTCGGCTCCAGACTGCAGCGCCTAGAACCGGAATCACTTACAATTTTCAATTTAATTCAGGGGCGATATGTCCCAAACAAACAAAAATGTTAATACGTTGTCTATGTAAAACAAGTCACCTTAAGATCAAAAGAGACTCTCCTTCAGTCATACCTTACCATCATAATCACATATTGGCCTAGAAATATATACAAAAAGGAAAAATGTCAACAAACTATAAGCCGCAGAAATAAAGTTTTTACGAACTGTGGTACAAGAAACTACGGAGGATAGGGTAACAAGTGAATAAATAATGGCAGAATATGGAGTGAACTATTGCTCTGACCATGTCATAAAAATGGACCAGGGGAGGAGAACAAAAGAACGGCTACACATAGAAGAGACCGGCAGAAAGGTAAAGGAGGAGATGACTGGAGCAAGTAAAGAATGAGATAGGATCAACAGGATTCAGCTAGGATACTGTCCTGAGAGAATTACAGTAGATGGAGAGGCATAATTCTAGAGCACTTTTGGAGTACACACGTAACTAGAAAGTGAAACCGATGACGACAAAATAGTAAAACCATAAACTTTCCAGAACACTTTGTGTGTACATTTGTAACATCGCGTGACCCCCCATCAGTGCTCTGTCCATTATATCACAATCCTAGATGGCGGCAGCCAACTCCCTTCATCTACCACATGACAAGCGATAACCTCTTTATCTATCACGTGACAAACCATACATTCCTCCTCCCTTTCACCATCCCCCCCCCCCCCTGCACCGCCACTCTTCTCTCCTGCGTCCGCCTGCTCAGCTGAGAGCCGGCACGGTAGCTCAGCATTTTTCATTTTTGGTCGGAGGGTTAGCAGCCCTCTGTAATAAAAAAAAAAAAAAACTGAGTGAATGGATCATCGACGAACTTCAGTGGGTGTCATGAGGCGTCAACCCCGAACAAAGGCAACGAACATTAATGAACAAAATGAGACTGAAAAAAAAGTGGTAACGTACTTGGCTATCATGCAGCGGACTCGGGTTCGATTACCGGCCCGGTTGAACATTTTCTCCTCTCGTGGACTGGGTGTTGTGTTGTCTTCACCATCCTTCATCATCATCACCGACGCGCAAGTCGTCCAGTGTGGCGTCATCTACAAGAAGACTTGCAACCAAGAAGGGTCCTCCCGGCCAACAGTGCCACACAATCATTCCTTTTTTTTTCGTCTCTCCAGCCAGAATCACGGTAGTGTTTGCACGAAGCAATCAAAGTGCAGTATTTTGCTACACATTAAAATGGAATCTCCATGTAGCAGCGTAAGAAATCTTGACTGTGCTAAGTATCCGAACTCTGAGAGTTTTCCACCGTGTTCCGAAGTATTTACCCAAAAGTTAGATTAACGATTTATCTTGTAGTGTGTTCATAGCTAAAATATTTCAATAACAACAGCAACAAAAAAATGGCTCTGAGCACTATGGGACTTAACTTCTGAGGTCATCAGTCCCCTAGAACTTAGAACTACTTAACCCTGACTAACCTAAGGACATCACACACACCCATGCCTGAGGCAGGATTCGAACCTGCGACCGTAGCGGTC
This sequence comes from Schistocerca serialis cubense, assembly GCF_023864345.2. Classification (NCBI taxonomy): domain Eukaryota; kingdom Metazoa; phylum Arthropoda; class Insecta; order Orthoptera; family Acrididae; genus Schistocerca; species Schistocerca serialis. The sequence goes on from NC_064642.1 coordinate 43,847,040, forward strand.
GCGCGGGTCCAGACTGTAGCGCCTAGAACCACTCGGCCACCCCGGCCGGCCAACAGCAACAGCAACAACACATACACTCATTCTGGAAACATAGACACATTGCTTATACTATGAACTCACAGATTAAGCAGTGAGGCCAAACAAGCGCTGTATCATTGTAAGAGGTACAGAGGTAAGCGAGTGTGCCTGGGCTTAGCCCAGTTCACTGCTACCGGCGCCACGTCATCATAACGCACCACTGCTTAACAGACCATAATTTAAAAGTGAGTGATTAGTATGTTAATACTGTAAGGTTTCAGAATGACCCAATGAATGTGTTAGGCAAAATATACAATCTCAAGAAGAAAAAAAAAGTGGCGCTGCGTAATAAAACTACAAAAATGAAAGTTCTTCAGCATATGCAAATGTACGTCACAATTAAAAGTTACAAGTCTCAACTCATGAGAGCAATATTTTGGTGGAAATCGGCGTTTATACGAAAAATTGAAGCCGCTAAATGTTAGACTCAGAAAACTGAAAATTCATATGTAGACTTAGTTTCACGTAAAACCACGAAATATGTTATCCAATAACCTACCTCTAGAACCTTTACAACCTGATGATGAGAGCATTGTCTCTTGAAACGCGTTGTTAAAATATATGTATAAGAATCGCGGTTGAATGCTAACAGTGATAACCAGTATAACGACAACTGCTACCTCGACTCAATAATGGATTATATACTACCTCTAGAAGTTTGCAAGTTATTTGCTAACAACCAAATTCGGAAATAAAATGGTAGATTAAGCATCATTCGTATTTACAAAAGATAGTGGTAATTACTGCATTCATCAGATAATACAGCTCTCCAGATTTCAAGGTTGTATCGTAATAAACAACAGTGCTTCCGTAACGTTCAACTGTCGGTTCCACTTTAAAAATTATAGCCGAAAAAGTTTAAAAGCAGCAGAGCTAAAACTATTTCAGTAGACTAACTGAAGCATACATAACTCTATAGAAAAATTTAGAGGATTTTAATTGAAAGACAGAGCTATTAATGGATACGTTTCTGAGAAAGGGGATACCTGTCCCTAGGGCGATTGACAGTAGATGTTCCGTAGTATCCGGACACCTGGCTGAAAATGACTTACAAGTTCGTGGCGCCCTCCATTGGTAGTGCTGGAATTCAGTAAGGTGTTGGCCCACCCTTAGCCTTCATGGCACCTTCCACTCTTGCAGGCATATGTTCAATCACGTGCTGGAAGGTTTCTTGGGGAATGGCAGCCCATTCTTCATGGAGTGCTGCACTTAGGAGAGATAGCAATGTGGGTCGGTGAGGCCTGGGACGAAGTCGGCATACCAAAACATCCCAAAGGTGTCTTATAGGATTCAGATCAGGATTCTGTTCAGGCCATTCCATTACACGGATGTTATTGTCGTCCAACCACTCGGCCACAGGCCGTGCATTATGAACAGGTGTTCGATCGTGTTGACAGACGCAATCGCCATCCCCGAATCAAGAAGGTGCTTAAAACATCAATGTACGCCTCTGCAGTGATAGTGCACGCAAAATAATAAGGGGTGCAAGCCCCTCCATGAAAAACACGACCACACCATAACACCACAGCCTCTGAATTTTACTTTTGGCACTACACACGCTGGCAGATGACGTTCATCGGGCATTCGCCATACCCGCACCCTGCCATTTGATCGCCACATTGTGTACCACGATTCGGCACTCTACACAACGTTCTTCCACTGTTCAGTAGTCCAATGTTAAGGCTCTTTACACCAAGCGAGGCGTCGTTTGGCATTTACCGGCGTGCTGTGTGGCTTATGAGCAGCCGCTCGACCATGAAATCCAAGTTTTCTAACCTCCCGCCTGCATCTCATTGTACTTGTAGTGGATCGTGATGCAGTTTGGAATTCCTGTGTGATGGTTTGGATAGATGTGTGCCTATTACACATTACGACCCTCTTCAACGGTCGCCGGTCTCTGTCAGCCAACAGACGAGGTCGGCCTTTACGCTTTTGTGCTGAGTGTCCCTTCACGTTTCCACTTCACTATCAGATCGGATACAGTGGGCTTAGGAATTTTTAGGAGGGTGGAAATCTCGCGTATAGATGTGTGGAACAAGTGCCGCCCAATCACCTGACCACGGTCGGGGTGCGTGAGTTCCAAGGAGCGCTCCATTCTGCGCTCTCACGACGTCTGATGACTACGGAGATCGCTGATATGTAGTACCTGGCAGTAGATGGCAGCACTATGCACTTAAAATGAAAAGCGTATGTTTTTGGGGTTGTCCGGATAATTTTGATCACGTATTGTAAGTACAGGGTTATTACAAATGATTGAAGCGATTTCACAGCTCTACAATAAGTTTATTATTTGAGATATTTTCACAATGCTTCGCACACACGTACAAAATCTCAAAAAGTTTTTTAGGCATTCATAAATGTTCGACATGTGCCCCTTTAGTGATTCGGCAGACATCAAGCCGATAATCAAGTTCCTCCCACACTCGGCGCAGCATGTCCCCAGCAATGAGTTCGAAAGCATCGTTGATGCGAGCTCGCAGTTCTGGCACGTTTCTTGGTAGAGGTGGTTTAAACACTGAATCTTTCACATAACCCCACAGAAAGAAATCGCATGGGGTTGAGTCGGGAGAGCGTGGAGGCCATGACACGAATCGCTGATCATGATCTCCACCACGATCGATCCATCGGTTTTCCAATCTCCTGTTTAAGAAATGCCGAACATCATGATGGAAGTGCGGTGGAGCACCATCCTGTTGAAAGATGAAGTCGGCGCTGTCGGTCTCCAGTTGTGACATGAGCCAATTTTCCAGCATGTCCAGATACACGTGTCCTGTAACGTTTTTTTCGCAGAAGAAAAAGGGGCCGTAAACTTTAAACTGTGAGATTGCACAAAACACGTTAACTTTTGGTGAATTGTGAATTTGCTGCACGAATGCGTGAGGATTCTCTATCGCCCAGATTCGCACATTGTGCCTGTTCACTTCACCATTAAGAAAAAATGTTGCTTCATCACTGAAAACAAGTTCCGCACTGAACGCATCCTCTTCCATGAGCTGTTGCAACCGCGCCGAAAATTCAAAGCGTTTGACTTTGTCATCGGGTGTCGGGACTTGTAGCAATTGTAAACGGTAAGGCTTCTGCTTTAGCCTTTTCCGTAAGATTTTCCAAACCGTCGGCTGTGGTACGTTTAGCTCCCTGCTTGCTTTATTCGTCGACTTCCGCGGGCTACGCGTGAAACTTGCCCGCACGCGTTCAACCGTTTCTTCGCTCACTGCAGGCCGACCCGTTGATGTCCCCTTACAGAGGCATCCAGAAGCTTTAAACTGCGCATACCATCGCCGAATGGAGTTAGCAGTTGGTGGATCTTTCTTGAACTTCGTCCTGAAGTGTCGTTGCACTGTTATGACTGACTGATGTGAGTGCATTTCAAGCACGACATACGCTTTCTCGGCTGCTGTCGCCATTTTGTCCCACTGCGCTCTGGAGCGCTCTGGCGGCAGTAACCTGAAGTGTGGCTTCAGCCGAACAAAACTTTATATGAGTTCTTCTACGTATCTGTAATGTGTCGTGACCATATGTCAATGAATGGAGCTACAGTGAATTTATGAAATCGCTTCAATCATTTGTAATAGCCCTGTACAGAGAGGCCGTGGCAAAGACACTTAGCACCGAGATATCAATCTGTTCGAGACAGTCAAACGCCTGCGCGTGTTGTGCGTCTGATGAGGTCAGAGCTGGGCAGACTTGAATGCGTTTTCGGTAAGAGTAGGAAGTGAACTCGCTAGCACTGCACTCCGTACGGGATCTCTCAGGTTTCTCGGATATAATTGTCTGTGTTCCGCACATAACGTTGGCAAAGTCGTGCGCAAGTGGCTAGATTATTTTCCACTTTTATGGCGATCAATTAACTTTTGGTGAGTAGGAGTCAGGGTGACAGACCATTTTACGTAGAACTCTGCGTACAGGTAGCCCCTGAAATGTTAACAGTGCTGTTTCCGGTAGGGATAATATTACTATTATTATTATGGATTTTACTATACTACCTGTGGTTGAACTTTTACAGAATGCATCAGTCAGTTAAAACGAAGAACTTTAATTTACAGTCACAGTTGGAGATCCCGCTGAGAAAATGGGAGTAGGAACTTTTTCTTTCAGTGAGCACAAATAGTAATGTGGACTTGAGACTGGAAATTAGAGTCAGTATGTTTAACATTGCTTCCTGGCTGACCGCAAAAATAGTTTTCAGACTCTTGTAAAGCACACACAGACAATTTAAGTTTCTTTTCGTAACGTCATAATGAAGCACTAGTGAATTCTGGAGAAGTTCGATATCTATACAACAAACAGTGTAAATCTACACGGAGTCTCAAAAACTTACGTTTCATATTTTAATTTTCAACATATTATATTCGATTAAAATGTCTGCGGTGCAAAATACACGATATTTGTGAGAAGTGTCTAGTACACGTTATGTTCACTAAAAATAAATATTTCTCACATCTAAATTGTTATATGACCTTCAAGCTGACAATGTGTTTTCCGCTCTAAAAAGACAATTGAAATTTCAGTTTAGGTCTAGGTCACGTAATATTACAAAAGTGACCTGATTGAGCTTATAACAGCAGGAAACACTTCTTGGCTAAAATACTACGCTGAGCAAGCAACCACACGAACCACAACGATGTCTCATATTTTCATAATACAAACTGCTTACATGCATCAAAAGACGACCAAGGCTGGTGGTCATGGACAGCGAAGAGCGCGGCAGGTAGGCGATGATCCAATAAGTCAGAGGTGGAAAGTCGATATTTCAGAAGTAAAATTCTGGCACTAAGACTGGAAGTGGGTCAGAGTCCTAATTGAGATTATTTGGAAGACTCTTGGCAGTTTTAGCATTTAGAGTACATTTCCTTCACACATCTGAAAATACTATTTTCGGTTTCAGCGTCAGTTACTTTTAGCTCTTCTTATGAGACATTGACTTATTGATTGCTTATGAAAGAGTAAGCTTTACAACATTTTACGCTGTCAGTAACATCAAAACGAACATGAGGAGCAAATATTGCGATGCGTAGAAAATAAGAAATAGCAAAAACAGCCCGTGTGAAAGTGTTGTGCTTAAAGAGAGATGATATCCGTGAAGCGTAGATACAAAACAGGGGCAAAAGCAGATGAGCGATATACCTGACCTTCACGGCATATGTAGTAATGGGTTAAATCTGTTTTAGTGTTTAACATACGAGTACAAAAAGAAAACGTTCACTTTGAGTTGCTTCAAATAATAAATTCAGAAAAATAAGTCTTTGTAATGTATTTTAAAGTTTGTGCTTTTAATAGGAACTAACAGATATTGCACATGATTTATTAAAAACCTGCATCATTTGAAGCAAAATCATACTTCAAAACTTATTGAGTGTTAAAAAGTATCTAAGTTATCAACATAAAACGATTTTTTTCTGGTTTTATAGTATGTATTAAGTGTCGAAACTGCACTTAATTGCGGGTCTATGTATACATCTTAAATGTAATTTCACCAAAGCACTGTTTAATAACACACAACAAAAAAGAAGCTTATTTTGTTTTTCTCAAAATTATAAAAAACGTGACTTAGGTATCTTTCAGACATCACCTGTTCACCTACGGTCGTGCCGTTAAACGGCGGTTTGCTTGTTGTGAGATCAGCAGAATATATATTACCAAATCGAGAGGACTGAATCATGTGACGAGGCTAATTTAATTTTCGTTTATTTGTGAATGGTACATTGACATTAACTGAAACCTCAAATCGTATGATGTTAAGTAGTATTGCTGGCACCTACCGACGGCTTATAAGTTCATCGACACACACTTTGGAGACCCCAGTATTAACAATTCAAACTTACGTGGGCATGCTGAAAAGTAATGCCTCCGAATTTCTTACGTGAAAACTCTTAAAGTTTTTTTTTAATAAAACAAACTTTATTAACATTCTACATATTTATTCGTCATGTTCACTTCTTTATTTCTCTTCATAGTCACCTCGGCGACGAACACATTTCACCCAACGGTAAACCAGTTCGTTGATACCGGGACTACAGAATGTTTGACTTTGTTGACGGGGCCACAAGGTCACCTCCCTTTGCACCGCTTCATTGCTATCAAAGTGAAATCCTTCAAGGCGTTCTTTAAGGTTTGGAAACAGCTGAAAAGCGGATGAGGTCAAGTCGCGACTGTATGTAAGGTGATTGATGAAAGTGAACCCAAGGCGTAGGATTTTGGCAGATGTCGCAGTGCTTGCGCGTGGCATTGCATTGTCGTGCTAAAGAAGACGGTGCCCCTAGTATGGACGAACTCTTCTAATTCGTGATTTCAGCAGTCTGAGGGCGTCTCACGCACCGACACAGTTACTTTAGTCACTGCAACGTCACACTATACAGTTCGGAGTACTTTACTGATAGAGGGTTGCAACTTGCGTCAGCGAAGCGACAATGACTAGTTAGTAATGTTCTTGACATACAGTACTTCAACCAATTCTGAGAGTAGAACGTGTAATTCTATTGTAAATATAATACTGCCATTAATCTGTGTATTTAAATTTTTTTTTGTTCCATAATAGTTTTGAAAAATTAACCAAATACTATAACGAGAGTAAGTTTTTGTTAAGTGTAGTTTATCTGTTTAAAATAACCTCTTTGACGTAGGCGGAATAAACTTATTAAAACGTATTTTGTAAATAATTATGTAATATCTCAAGTACAGTTGTAATTAATTATGTCAATTTGTATGTATATGCTGTCATGCAATTGTAGATGGTTCATACTTAGGGTTTTTGGAAGCGGAAGTGTAAATTGAAAAGGTGTAGGGATCATAGGTAGAACGGAACTCCGTTCTGTGGTGGAATGGAAAAGGTGGTGGGGCGTGCGAGTGAGATTTGGCGCGCAAATGGCTCACACAGTCGGTAGCTGCCCTGCAAGTAGTGAACAGGCATTACGTTGGTCAAGCACTAGAGGCCCCGAATTTACCTGCAAGACTGGGTTTTTGGCCTCGGACGTGTTCTACATGATTGGCGCAGTACGGCAATAAATTAATAGCTCAAAAATTTGTAATTTTATCGTCACCACCAAGAGGAAGACAGAGCTATGTACATCAAGAGCCGTACCTGAGCAATGTTACTACACAGCATCGCCTCACGCCACCTTCGACATCAGTAACAGGCAAAGTACTTTACTTAGAAGTGTATCACAGTATGAACCATCCTTCTTCCTGCAGTGCAATATAAGTGTTGAATGTACCTTTATGTTTAACCGTGATTTTCCTGTCATTTACCTCAGTAGGGTCCTTGCCTAAACGAATTTATTCCGAGTATCCTGATGTTTATTGAAGCTTGAATAATAGTAAATTACTGGGAATAGTATCGTTTTGGTGGTAAATTCTGAAAATCATTATTAAATAACAAAGTTTGCACGTATCAGTTTAAGGGCCACCGCTTTGTGTGACCATGAGAATAAGTTTTCAATAGCATTTCTGAAAGTAAAGTAACATAATTGTTTAACTGCAACAATCTTAACAGTAGTTGTTCGTGTTGCTTCTCCATGTCAAAGAAAGCCAGACAAATATTGGTGTTAGCAAAACATTAACAAATAACAGTCCTAGAGAAATGAAATCTAGTCGTGTTAAATAAAAGTTTTGGTCATATGAATGATAGCTATAAGTTTAATATTTTTTTGTATCCTTGTTGAAACATATGTGTGTCTTCTTTAAATAATTACTGAAGTATAGTGATAAATTCCATAAGTAACAGAAAGTGGTGTTAATAGTACTTACTGCGAAGTGACCGTAGTAAATGGAAATTAAGTAGTTGTGTTTCAGTTACGTAGTAAGTGAAAGCAGTTATTTATTCAGTGTCGAAAACTGACTTCATCTTTTTGTGTAGACACTGTGCCCGATTCGGGCTGGCGGACGTTTTATTAAGCGAAACAGTTTAATGTTATAACAGGCATTGTCTGATAAAAGGTTTCCAAAAGTAATTATTCTCACTGCTTTTCCCACAAACTGTATGATTCGGAGAAAAATAGTTCGATACAACCATTAGGTTGAACACGGCTAAAATCTCTCCCCGAGAGTCGATGATTTTGGAGTGTTAGTGTTGCGTAATGTTGTGGTGGTGTTCCTACCGCTACTTACTACACAGTTCTGGCATTCCGAATCTCGGATCTTCCGTCTTTACTGTGGTAGAACTTAAACGTTCTGGTACCGTATTGAAGGGAACGCGAAAGCACCGTTGCAAACGGAACTAAAAATTCGGTGGCATTACTTTTCAGCAAGGCCTCGTAACTTACACAAATTCTTACAGTTCATTGGCATTACTCTCTCGATTTCGAGGATATTTATCTGTCTACCAGAAAATCTTACAGTTCATAACTACTGCATTTTTCAGTTTCGAGGATACTAATCACTTTTTGTCTGCAAGTCCCAGTGCGTGTCGTTGCATTAATATAGAAGTCATGATAGAAATTTGAACAGCAAATACTTATGCCTAACTCTGAATTGAATTAAACTACATATGGCTTTCGCCCTACTGAAATTCTTTCGCTATTACAACTTTGGTAACTGCGATGTTAGTCTCAGCGTTTCTATCAAACAGAGAAAGTAAATAAAGTAATGAAACGAAATACATCATTATAACTATGTTAGTAGTGTACTTAATGAACACATGCGAGAAGTTTTAACAATAAATTAATTATTCCACAGAATGAACAAAACATGTTGACAGAGGTGCATGGTGATTTCATCGATTTTTATTTGGGGTGCGTGAAAGCTCGGTTACGTTCTTTGCCGAGTATGGCGCATGAGGGGCGAAAGCATCTCAAATCCCTACACAGTCATTTAAAATTAGGTATTTATTGATTTTTCCAAACCGCTCAAGGCAAATTTGGCGTCGGCTCGTTTGAAAAGGAATTGGCCGATGTCATTCCAAACATTTGGCCATTAAGAGCTTGTAATCAGTCGCCAGTGACCTCCATATTGGTTGGACACAAAACCATAACTCTCTCCTCTTTTGCTATCTTCTTCAATTTCTGTTCACATCTTAAAATTCTACGTTTTGATGACGGGATTATCAATACCAACACAAATTAAATCCGGTAAACACAAATTAAACCCGGATAAACAAATATGACAATTCTATAAAGCATTACTGAAAGTATATCACATCAGCGTCATGTGATTTTTCCCTTAATAATCAAAGCCCTAGCAGATGTCGACTTGGCGCTACGATGTGTGCCCAGCACACACAGGAAACAGGGAAGCCACTCTCAGGATCTGTTGTAAAGTCATAAATATTTTAATAAGGGTTTTCCAGAGTCTGGAAAAAATACAACCAAAGTGAAACTTCATACGTCACTGAATGTGCAGTACTTGACGTTGCATTGCACACAATTCGCCATAGTGCAAATATTTCTATTTTTACGGACGAAAAAGAAAAGGAAATTGAATAAGCTTAACACAAAATAATTGCGATTTTAGTAGTGACATATACGAGCTAATCAGTCCGTAATCAGTAGGCAATCATTGTTTGCATTGAAATCTTTTTTATGAATTACACTGCGGGACGCGCTGACTCGAAGGAAAGTCGTTCGATATTCTTGAAACCAATACTTCAAATCCTCTACAACAAAATAAATTTCAAAGCTCTTTACGTCACTTAACACCTGTCAGAATTTGACGTATGTTTGTATTCACAGAGCGTCGGATTAAGTTCAAAGCAACTCTTCATACCAGCCACTGGAAAATAAATGGAACTACTCAATAAAAAGATGAATGTACATTTCATGAGGGCTTTGACATGTGAAAAGGTCACGGTTGCAAATGAAAGTACGCCAGAAAAAGTTGAAAAGTTGAGGTACATTTGATGGGTGCATTTGCAGGTGAAAAGGTCACGATTTCCCTCGAGTTCATCAACCTTCAAGATACGTCTTGTGCTGTGTGTAATGAATACTTCAGACAAAATATTCGTACGATATATCGATACTGTGTTTCCCAATGAATCCCGGTGTTTTAGAAAACAGGGCAATGCTTAACATCAGCTGAATGATGACAGAGAACAAACTGTTGCATAACTATAAGTAGTAAACAGTGCATTGATTATCTGATGCAGAAATCTAGCATATCCAAAATTTAACTATCGTAAGATGTTAAAAACAGGAGAGTCGTGGAATATATTAAATTATATTGTTGTGACACTGGAACACAAGGATGTAAAGAATATTTACTCTGAGCTATGTATTTCACTAAAATTGTGATATACGTTTCTTTCTGACACTTACCGTTGCTATAGTTGATGTGTCGCGATCTTGTTTATTAACTGCCTGATAACTGTCGAATCAGGTGTCTCCTTTTGAATCTACTTCAAATCGCAAAAGCGATAATTCTCATTAACATACGGCAACTAATAGAGATTGCTTTCTATATTTAATAGTAGAAGGTAACTGAAAACATATTTTTATCGTTGGCGAGAACAACTGATTATAATGAAATATGTTGTTTCGAGTGACTGTTTTGTTATTCAGGTTTTTGAACTTGGCATGTACCTTTAAGAGACGTCACTACAGCCATCTCCGTGAGTTGTTAGCCACATACTGTAGTTGGTCGTATGAGCATCAATAGAAAGTGGAGAAATGACACTGTCGAGTCACATGAATAATTGTTACGCTTGCACAGCAAACTGAACAAAGGATTCGAAAGCGTCATTTTGTAACACCTATGTCGATTAGAAGTATGTTAATACTATGTAATAGTGTATCTGTGATTATGAAGTGTTTGTTGTTTGTTCGTTAAGGTCATTGATTTGTGAGAGGAAATTTAAACTTTGTAATGTATCTATAGAAAAAACTAAATAATGATATTTTATAATATATGTACGTTATAAAGAAAACATTGTATATTGGAAGCTGGTTCATGCTTAAGACAGTCGTATAAACGTAAAAGATGTAGGGAAGTCCCTCCGCAACGGAAGTGGCTTGGAGCGATATAAAATGTGGTTCTGGCGGTCGAACTGGGCGGCTCCGTGGTGGGGACGGTACGGAGTCAGTGGCCAGCCGTTGCACGGTACACATCGAAGGAGACAATGGAGGCATTTGGAAGCCGTTTTCCAAGGAATTTTGTCTCGGATGTGGATTTGGCTATTGCATGATACTCTCTGCAATAAGGAATGGCTCTAACACGATAAAAATCCGTCGCCAAGAAGAAACTGTAAAGAGCATTGAAACATCAAGAGCCGTGAGTACAGTTGGCCGCCACGTCGCTTGCCACCACTACTTCGCCACTGCTCCATCAACTTCATGCATAAAGATATATATCAGAGCATGGACCAGTTAATTTGTGTGAGTGATTTTAATAATAATCCAAGTGCTATAAAACTGTATTTAGAACCGTATCCTTTATCCTAATCATGAACCTATGTAGGATACCCTCCCAAGTGTTCAGAAGACCGAGTATCCTGTTTTAAACAAACTAGAAATTTATTTCTGTGTGTTAAATGTGCTAAAATCCAGTGCCAGATTGTCTAAATGTTGTTGTCTAAAATACCTGCTTCACAAGGTGTTGAAAAAGGCACTTAAGTTTAAATTTATTTGAAACATAATTTAGCCTTGATTGCTATCTTGAACAATGTTTTTGAGGTTAATGTGTTTTCATCCTTGGAGGATGAAAACACAAGGATTCATTGGGATACACAGTATCGATATATTGTACGAATATTTTGTCTGAATTATTCCAAGTGAGGCTAAGAATTAAATTTAGTTTAATTGAATCTTACTACTGAAATAAGCGTAGAGTTTGACTACTGATACAGTATAAGTTTATGATCCCCTCCATATTCTTCTCATATTAGAAATATAATTGGAATATTATTGCTACTAAAGAAATCTGATACTTTGCTATAAATGGGAATATAAACACTTTAATAGTAGTATTATTTAATTTAATTTGTGGTATTTATAAGTCAATTAAGTCAGAAGCTCCTCCATGACCCGTTTTAGTTCGGTGCTTGCTGCAGTAACATCTCAATACTGAGTCACGTGATGCCCGTATTTGTAGCTGTTATTACTATGAGTTGGGTATAATTTTGCTTTCTATGGCTACTGGTTCGTACATTGATGGTAACTACTGCTATCCACAACTTCGGTCGCCATGTATTCGTGTGTATCCAGTATGCTATTCAAAGGGGATTTCAATTAAAGTCACTTCAACAACTAATATTCAATTTTCTAAAACATAATATTTCAAATTTATGTGCCTAACTGGGCTGGCGACCGTTTATCGTTTCATTCGTAAGAACTCTTTTATCCTCAAAGTAAAGCCTGCTTAGTTTTTCTATAAATTCCAATATATTCAAAATTACCGTCTGATGTATTAGACAAACACGCGGTCAAAACTCAAAATCCTCCTAGAGGGTAACATTAGTTTGTGTCATAGCAAACGGATGTTATAATCTCTGGAAAACAGTCTGCGCTGGCGCCGATAGTGGAGTGCGGATCTGAGAAAGATGGTGGGATCGGAGAGGAGAATGTGGTGGCCAAAGTCTTTAGGGTCAAAATTACATAAACGGGGGGAATTCCAACCACAATACTTGGAGAAAAAGTTTCAAAGCCTGAAAATGAATTTCTCAGGATGAATGCTTTTGTGAGGCCACCGCTGCTGCATCTCTATAGATATGAGATCAAATACAATCTCTGGAAGGTGCGACAACACACAGGTGAGCATCTGTGGCCTCAGTATTGAGTGTTATGGTGTCCTGTCTTCGAGCATGGGCCTGCACGGCAGTCGTTAAAGTGGAGTCATCGGATGTGGTCTGTCGCGAACTCCCTGTCTTCGGAAGCCAAACACCGGACTAAATTCTACGACGGCGTGTCAAAAGAATATTGACTAGTAACTCATAGGTTGGGAATGTCGTCCAGGATTGAAACAATCGTGGAAGTTGAAGTTTTATTCGAATCTCATGGCAGGATTACATTACTTCGATTCAATAATACCTTTCGACAAAGGATACCAAAACGAATAATGAGATCTCAATCAATGTGTTATTCTAGTGATGAAACAATCTGTCATCGACACAGAAAAGGATAATATTGTCAACGAAGTGAGGCAATATACCGCGATATAATTTTAAATTGTGGGCAACCGCAACCAAATTTCCACATTTTGAAATAAATAATCCTGTACTGGCTCTAGAACACTTTTCATTAAAAGTCACGACCGGTTTCTCGCCACTAGAAGACGCGTCCTCATGTGATGAAGATTCCTTTCTAACAAGTCATCGCTTAAAGGTAACTGCCTTATAGCCATTCTCATCGTTCACGTCAGAATGTAAACAAATAACTCGCTAAAAGTCGTAACCCGTGTTTAAAGCGGAGGGGATAGCAGAATCGCGCCACAAGCAGGAAGGTGGTTCCTTGGCGACAGGCAGGGCAGTACTGATCCAAGGATAGATATTCTGTATTATTTAAAACAAACATATTTGTGTAAGATCTACTTAAATTTGCTCCACCACAAGCAAATGACATTTAACGGGTCTGGTTCGGAAAACTTTCATTGACAAGAGAAGTAAACTCAGACATGGTACCACGAGAGACTATTTAATTAAAATTACAAAATTATACCAGACTAAATCATTTTAGTCACACTAAGTTGAAAAAAAATACAAAACCGGATTGTTTGAAAAGATCACTAGTTCTATGTTATGCTTGCCCTAGATTGAATTTTTTATCTGGAATCTACCTTGTCAACTAAATTAATCTTCATGGTCTCACATTTTATGCATATCCTAAACGGAAATCTCTAATTCTGAACGGCACACAGTGAGTCTTCTAGAAGTTTAACAGCAATTAATTGTCCGCTGGACAATACAGCCACGTGTAACATACAGAAAGTACGCAATTTTGTGAGATCTATGGAAACGAGGTCACGATAAACCGCAATTGTTTCAAATGCCATAGACAAGTCAAACAGACATTTATGTTGGCTCTGATTTGTAGCTTTCACTATGAATCTCTGACTTCACATACAAACAGAAAGCCACTGTGTTCAGAGTGGCTCCGAGATGCTACGTGTATGAAACCGCTAACACTTCACAGAAATAATTTTGTTTAAGTCTCTTAGAGGCGCTGTCCTAGATCAAAAACACAAGTAACACGATAATAAGTCAACGGGCATTTATGTTGGCTCTGATTTGTATCTTTCACTATAAGTCCCTGACTTCACATACAAACTGAAAACCACTGTGTTCAGAGTGGCTCCGAGATGTTACGTGTATGAAACCGCTAACACCTCACAGAAATAATTTTGGTTAAGTCGCTTAGAGGCGCTGTCCTAGATCAATAACATAAGTAACACGATAATAAGCCTCTGCTGTTACCCACAATACGAGAGACGTTCAGTAAGTAATGTAACACATTTTTTTTCTCTGACAGTTTCGGTCGAAAAAACGTGGAATTTGTTATGAGATATCTTATAATATTCCAGTTTCAGCCCCTTTACTTTCATGAATTTCCGGTAGGTGGCGCCGCTGTACGTAGTGTTCAAAATCGCGTCTGTAACGGAAGTGCGTTCCAGTCATAAAGATTTCTTTTTGGGAAAACCAGAGCATCGAAGATATTCATAGGCGCTTGCGGAACGTCTACGGAGACCTGGTGTGAACAAAAGCTCGGTGAGTCTTTGGGCGAGGCGTGTGTCATCATCATAAAAATGTCGCGGTAACCTGGCTGACCTCCCGCGTCCAGGTCGGCCGCACATAGCTGCTGGCCGGGGCGGCCGAGCGGTTGTAGGAGCTGCAGTCTGGAACCACGCGACCGCTACGGTCGCAGGTTCGAATCCTGCCTCGGGCATGGATGTGTGCGATGTCCTTTGGTTAGTTAGGTTTAAGTAGTTCTAAGTACTAGGGGACTGTTGAGCGTAGAAATTAAGTCCCATAGTGCTGAGAGCCTTTTGAAATATTTTTTTGTCATAATTGGATGACTATACGAGTATACAAAATGACTTAGACAAAATTTCTAGTTGGTGTGATGAACTGTAAAGGTATAAAAGTGTAACCTATAAAAGTGTAACCTAACACAGATGCCTAAGAAAAACAAAGCCCCTAATATTCGAATAGAGCATCAGTGGTGTGCTACTTGACGTCCTCATGTCGATTAAATATCCAGGTGCAGCGTTGCAAAGTGATATGAAATGGATTATAGAGGGGAAGGCGAATGGTCGAGTCTGGTGTATTGGGTGAATTTTATAAAAGTGTTGTTCGTCTGCAAAGGACACAAGTATTACCAGTTCTTGAATACTGCTCGAGTATTTGGGATCAGCACCTGATCGGATTAAAGGAAGATATGGAAGAAATTCAGAGGTGGGCTGATAGATTTGTTGCCACGAGTTTCGAACAACGCGCAGGTATTATTGAGATGCTTCGAGGTATCAGATGGAGTCCCTGGAAGGAAGGTGACGTTCTTTTCGAGGAACACTATTGAGAAAATTTTGGAAAACAGCGTCTGAAGCTGACTGAAGAGCGAGTATACTGCTGCTAACGTACAGGACCTTTCACGTAAGGACCACAAATATAAGAGAAGTTAAGGGTTGCTTGGAGGGATGCAGCCGTTTCCACTCGGTCTACAGGTGTAATGGGTATAAGTGGAGATATTTCTATTGGTGAGTAAGAGTAGTGCACCGAACAACGTTATGTCAGTATTTATGCTGGTTCCAGACTAATAACTGTATCTATTGTAAATCCTACGTTTTGAGGCGGGGTAGTACCAACAAGTAAGTAGATGTGGCAACAACATGCCACTAATGCTTTTTTCCCCCTGGGCAGTCCGCAGCTCGTGGTCGTGCGGTAGCGTTCTCGCTTCCCACGCCCGGGTTTCCGGGTTCGATTCCCAGCGGGGTCAGGGATTTTCCCTGCCTCGTGATGACTGGGTGTTGTGTGATGTCCTTCGGTCAGTCAGGTTTAAGTAGTTCTATGTTCTAGGGGACTGATGACCATAGATGTTAAGTCCCATATTGCTCAGAGCCATTTGAACCATTTGAATCCCCTGGGCACCTGGCCAGGTGTTGGAAGTATGGACACGTGGACGGAAAACGGTTACTTTACACTGGCATGCGTAGTCCATATAGTGGTGAATTTACGACTGTGCAGTGAACATGAGACGTGTTCGTGGGAAGACTTTTCGACACAGAGAAAAACCAACGAACCCAGTGATGTGTGTAAATATTAAGGTATCATGCTACACTCTGTATTTGCGAGTGAAGCATGAAACAAAATGAATGGTAGTGGCATAGGGTACCCTCCGTCAGGTACCGTTCTCGCGCCCGTGGAGTGTGTATGTAGACGTGGTTTTAGAACAGCAAACAATGGCTATTAAGAACTTGTTTGGAACAAGGAAACAAGTTTTCTGAATCTGCTCACCTACGCCCACTCCGTGAGTAGAGGGGACTGCTTTGACGTGATGAACGAATGGCTGGGGTTAAGATTAGTTCTCTACAAACAAACTCGGAAAGCAATATTTCGCACTGGGCAATCTACAATGCAAACACTTTCCGAAAAAAAAACTAATGCTCTTAAGATTCGTCACAAAGACGCTTCCGTCCTTTCGAGTGTTTTAATCGAGTTCCCTGTTGTGTCCGATTCGGAGCCGCCTTTACTCTCGCAGCTAGAAAGACCCTGCCGGGAAATCCGCCCTAAGACAAAGGAACGGAAAAGGAGCAAGACGCGGCGGCGGCGGCGGCGGCGGTGGTGGGGGCCGAGGCGATATTTTCTCGTGCAACTCGCGGCCGCTCGCGGAATTCAATTTGGCTAATGCGCCGATCGCGCGGCGGCTCTGTGCCCCGAATGCAGCGGCAATCTGCCGGCCGTGACGTAGCCCGGCGCGCGCTGCGCCCTGTCCCGCCTTCCTTCCCTTCTTGCCTACCCCCACCACCCATCACCCCCCACCACCGACGGTCCAGACGCCCTGTTGCGCACGCCACAGCGAGCTGTGTATGACGGAGCAGCGAGCGGCCGCGGACACGGTCTCGCAGGCCTGCCGGTGACACGGCGCGCTCGCGCAGACAAACTGCCGCTGGAACGGCCGCCGCCTCCAGCCGAGCCGTGGATTTCAGCTGGTCCCCGGTGGCCAGCCTCTCACTCACCCCGCCAAACTCCACCTCTCTCCCTTTCTCTGCCTCCCTCGGAGCTTTCTTCCTCTCTCACTGGTCTACCAGCTCCGTCACTTTGCCCCTCCTTCTTTTTATATACCTGCTCTGGCAGTCTGCCGTATCCGAGATAGCAGGGAACACCTGTAGGGCCGAGAGAGGAGTGGGGGAACTCTTCCACCCACGGAGACAAACGCAGCTGTGGCTCTGATCTGGCGCGAGGACCTCTTCGATTGGCGAGCGCCAGATGTCCTCTGCCTCTGCCACCGGATCCACCTTCCTCAAGTCCCTGTGTCTCTCCCCCCAAGCTCTCCACATTTTACAGCGTTTTCATCTAGGTCTTAAGAAAGACAAACGTACAGCGTCGCGTTTTCGAGCTGTCTCCTGTCGCCTCCAGAGATGGGGCGTCTTAGGATTGCAGCAGCTAGTTCAGTTTACACTATTACACGCTCTAGGGAAGGATAAGACATGCCATTCTAATACACAGGGTGTTCATAAACTCTAACTACCATTTCAAAAAATCTTATCTTTTAAACTAAACACTGGCCACAATAAGAGCATGAAATGTTTCCATTCAATAGTAAACAGTAGCTTCGGTAAGTCATTGATCCCACTGACAGACAAAATAATCAATTCCTTTTCCGTAGACAGATGCAAAGGTAATATCCGGAGTACAACAGAGAAGCGTGATAGGACCGTTGCTGCCTACAATATATATATACAGGGTGAGTCACCTAGCGTTTCCGCTGGATATATTTCGTAAACCACATCAAATGCTGACGAATCAATCCCACGTGAGGAGAGGGGCTAGTGTAATTGGTTAACACAAACCATAAAAAAATACACGGAAGTATGTTTTTTAACACAAACCTACGTTTTTTTAAATGGAACGCCGTTAGTTTTGTTAGCACATCTGAACATATAAACAAATACGTAATCAGTGCCGTTTGTTGCATTGTAAAATGTTAATTACATCCGGAGATATTGTAACCTAAAGTTGACGCTTGGGTACCACTTCTCCGCTGTCCGATCGTGTGTATTGGAGAGCACCGAATTACGTAGGGATCCAAAGGGAACGGTGATGGACCTTAGGTACAGAAGAGACTGGAAAAACACAATACGTCCACATGCTAACAGCTTTTTATTGGTCTTTTTCACTGACGCACATGTACATTACTACATTACCATGAGGGGTGAGGTACACGTACACACGTGGTTTCCGTTTCCATTACGGAGTGGAATAGAGTGTGCCCCGACATGTCAGCCCCACAGATGTTCAATGTGGTGGCCATCATTTGCTGCACACAATTGCAGTCTCTGGCGTAATGAATGTCGTACACGCCGCAGTACATCTGGTGTAATGTCGCCGCAGGCTGCCACAATAGGTTGTTTCATATCCTCTGGGGCTGTAGGCACATCACGGTACACATTCTCCTTTAACGTACCCCACAGAAAGAAGTCCAGAGGTCTAAGATCAGGAGAACGGGCTGGCCAATTTATGCGTCCTCCACGTCCTATGAAACGCCCGTCGAACGTGTACCTCACCCCTCATGGTAATGTACAAGTGCGTCAGTGAAAAAGACCAATAAAAAGGTATTAGCATGTGGACGTAATGTGCTGTTCCAGTCTCTTCTGTACCTAAGGTCCATCACCGTTCCCTTTGGATCCCTAAGTAATTCGGTGCTCTCCGATACACACGATCGAACAGCGGAGGAGTGTCCTCAAGCGTCAACTTTAGGTTACAATATCTCCGGATGTAATTAATATTTTACAATGCAACAAACGGCACTGATTACGTATTTGTTTATATCTTCAGATGTGCTAACAAAACTAACGGGGTTCCATTTAGAAAACGTAGGTTTGTGTTAAAAAACATACTTCCGGGCATTTTTTTATGGTTTGTATTAACCTATTAGTCTAGCCCCTCTCCTCACTTTCGGTCTGTGGAATCGATTCGTCAGTATTTGATGTGGTTTACGAAATATATCCAGCGGTAATGTTAGGTATATATATATATATATATATATATATATATATATATATATATATATATATATAAGGTGTTACAAAAAGGTACGCCCAAACTTTCAGGAAACATTCCTCACACACAAAGAAAGAAAATATGTTATGTGGACATGTGTCCGGAAACGCTTACCTTCCATGTTAGAGCTCATTTTATTACTTCTCTTCAAATCACATTAATCATGAAATGGAAACACACAGCAACAGAACGTACCAGCGTGACTTCAAACACTTTGTTACAGGCAATGTTCAAAATGTCCTCCGTCAGCGGGGATACATGCGTCCACCCTTCGTCGCATGGAATCCCTGATGAGCTGATGCAGCCCTGGAGAATGGCGTATTGTATCACAGCCGTCCACAATACGAGCACGAAGAGTCTCTACATTTGGTACTAGGGTTGCGTAGACAAGAGCTTTCAAATGCCCCCATAAATAAAAGCCGAGAGGGTTGAGGTCAGGAGAGCGTGGAGGCCACGGGATTGGTCCGCCTCTACCAATCCATCGGTCACCGAATCCATTCTTGAGATGCGTACGAACACTTCGACTGAAATGTGCAGGACTTCCATCGTGCATGAACCACATGTTGTGTCGAACTTGTAAAGGCACATGTTCTAGCAGGACAGGTAGAGTATCCTGTATGAAATCATGATAACGTGCTCCATTGAGCGTAGATGGAAGAACATGGGGCCCAATCGAGACATCACCAACAATGCCTGCACAAACGTTCACAGAAAATCTGTGTGGATGACGTGATTACACAATTGCGTGCGGATTCTCGTCAGCCCACATACGTTGATTGTGAAAATTTACAATTTGATCACGTTGGAATGAAGCCTCATCAGTAAAGAGAACATTTGCACTGAAATGAGTATTGACACATTGTTGGATGAACCATTCGCAGAAGTGGACCCGTGGAGGCCAATCGGCTACTGATAATGCCTGCACACTCTGTACATGGTACGGAAACAACTGGTTCTCCCGTAGCACTCTCCATACAGTGACGTGGTCAACGTTACCTTGTACAGCAGCAACTTCTCTGACGCTGACATTAGGGTTATCGTCAACTGCACGAAGAATTGCCTCGTCCATTGCAGGTGTCCTCGTCGTTCTAGGTCTTCCCCAATCACGAGTCATAGGCTGGAATGTTCCGTGCTCCCTAAGACGCCGATCAGTTGCTTCGAACGTCTTCCTGTCGGGACACCTTCGTTGTCGAAATCTGTCCCTATACAAACGTACCGCGCCACGGCTGTTGCCCCGTGCTAATGCATACATCAAATGGGCATCTGCCAACTCCGCGTTTGTAAACATTGCACTGACTGCAAAACCACGTTCGTGATGAACACTAACCTGTTGATGCTACGTACTGATGTACTTGATGCTAGTACTGTAGAGCAATGAGTCGCATGTCAACACAAGCACCGAAGTCAATATTACCTTCCTTCAATTGGGCCAACTGGCGGTGAATCGAGGAAATACAGTACATACTGACGAAACTAAAATGTGCTCTAACATAGAAATTAAGCGTTTCCGGACACATGTCCACATAACATCTTTTCTTTATTTGTGTGTGAGGAATGTTTCCTGAAAGTTTGGCCGTACCTTTTTGTAACACCCTGTATTAATGATCTACGAGGGTGAGTCAAATGAAAACCTTAAAAATTTTTTTTAATATTATTTATTGTGCAGAACTGGTACAAAGCTGTATCACTTTTCAACATAATCTCTCCCACGCTCAATGCAAGTCCTCCAGCGCTTACAAAGTGCATAAATTCCTTTAGAAAAAAATTCTTTTGGTAGTCCGCGCAACCACTCATGCACCGCGTGGCGTACCTCTTCATCGGAATTGAACTTCGTTCCTCCCATTGCGTCATTCAGTGTCACTCGACGGTTTTCCTTCACTATGGCTTCAACTGCTACAATGTTCTGTGGAGTCACAACTCCTTGTGCCTGACTGAAACGAGGAGCATCTTCCACTGAAGTCACAGCATTTGCGAACTACCTCCTCCATTCGTAGACTTGCTGCTGCGACAAACATGCATCACCGTACTGAACCTTCATTCGTCGATGAATTTCAATAGGTTTCACACCTTCACTACGAAAAAACCGAACAGAACACTGTTCTTCCCTGGTGCAAGTCGTAAGTGGGGCGGCCATCTTTATACTGATACTGCGACGGTATGTGTGCATCTGCACTATGCTGCCACCTACAGGCCATTTTGCACGCAGTTTGTAGCACGCTTACCAACTTACAGGATAACGGTAACGGCGCGAAATTTCGATTTGTTATTACGAATTTTAGATTTTCATTTGACTCACACTCGTAGTAGAAAGCGTCGGATGCTTTTTAGCCTACCCGCAGACGATGTAGTTGCTTATACCAAAGTACCAACACCAGAAGATAGTAAGAATTTGCAGAACGACCTGCAGAGAATTGATGAGTAGTGCAGACTCCGGCAGTTGACCCTGAACGTAAATAAATTTAACATATTACGCATACATAGGAGTCGGACAACATATTACTTCCCCCCCCCCACCGCCCCCCCCCCCCCACACACACACATATAGATCTCACTTATTGACCACGAGGAGAAAATTCGAGAAATAAGAGCCAATACAGAGGCTTATCGACAATCATTCTTCCCAAGCACTATTCGCGAGTGGAACAGGGTTGGAGGGATCAGATAGTGGTACCGAAAGTACCCTCCACCACACGCCATTAGGTGGCTTGCGGAGTATGATGTAGAGGTAGATGTAGAATGCGCTAGGGAGCTTGCGGATCCACAACCGCATCCACTCTTCCACTTCCATCCGAATGAAGCTGACGTCCATGCATCTCTTTCTTCAGGTCACCCCACGTTAAGGGAGTCGGGATGTTCGGAGGAAGTTGCAGTGTTTTCCGAACCAAATTGCTGAACCGTAGCGTTAGTCCGATTGGCGATGTGGGGGCGGGGGTTATCGTGCAACAGGTTGTTATCAACCGACAGCATTCTTGGGCTTTTTCTCTTTATGGAGCATGGCAGCTACTGCAGAGTGTCTTCATAGCGTTGCGCACTATTTGTGGTTCCATAATCGAGGAATATGACCAGGAGAGGGCCGCTGCAATCTAAAAACAAGGTCATCGTGACGTTTGAGCCATCAATTAGGGTGGTTCACAAACAACACCTCAAGTACACATGTCATTCCAAAACGTTATCACGGAAGTAGGGGCTAGGAGGTACTGGTGAAATAACACACACTCCTACGGTTATCCTTTTATTTTAAAAGGCTTTCTCGATAGTAAATTTTTAAATCTGGCATATAAAGGAAAACAATTTCAAAAACAATTTCAAATAGCTGACGAATTTTCTTTATGAAAAGGAGATTGCCAGGTATGACGTTAACAAGTTCCCAATAATAAGATTTTAAACTTGTTATATCTATAAGAGAACAATTCCTTTAAAAAAACACCTTCAAGTAGCTAGTTTGTACTAAAGCCAAAAAAAGTTGTTTCTCGCCGGTTAAATAACTTATATTACACCTGTCAGTTGTTACAAGATAAATGTGAGTAAGCCAGCACACAAACCTTCACATTAAAGGTAGTTCTCAAAAAAAAATTTCCTTAGCTCGGGGAGGGAGTGACACGTGTAAAGGGGCCCAAATCACAACAGTCAGAATAGTTATTGGTGGTCTACAGGGCCACAGCAGTTCAGCCCCAAAACTTCCATTACAAGCCACCATCTCCCCAAGTTACTCAAAACCAGAAGACGTAGCAAGGGCGGTGCCTGTACAGACTCTGAACCACAGAGACACACGACACGGACCCTAAATCACCCAATCGAGGTGTGAATGAAACGGCCCGACCAAGAAACAATTACCACATTCCCGCGGACAGGCAAGCGAAAACTGTGGTGGGAAGACCCCAACAAAACCACTGGTGAAGAAACTCATACGCTTCACTAGAACTTGAAAAATCCCTATATAACTCAACTTCTCACACTCTACCACAGCGCCGGGAACACGTTGCACTTCCTTCTGCTCGTCAGAGCCAACCGCTGCCAGTGGATTCAACGGCCGATAAGAAGACATACGGTCCCACGCGCTGATCTCCTGCACCACGGCTTCTAAGCTTCATAAGCCACGTACATGCGGGTAAGGCAGACTTAGCCCCTGACAGCCAAGAGGTCGGCCAAAGCACGTGTCGAGCAGTTGACGACCCCCAACAGCAGGGCCCCGCTCGCGCCACCACCTCTCTCGGTCACAGCCCAGTACGTACTCCTCTATCGTCACACTGCCGTACACTTGCTCCACCTCCCGCCAGAGGGCGGTAGAGATCCAAACAGCGCGCCAAACCGAAAGCGCCACCGCAAACACTAGACGAAGCGAAAGCACTACGCCTGGCGCGCTTTTCAAAGAGCCGAACACAACTACGGCTCAACCGTATCGGAAGTTGTGTGAACAGCTCTGGATTTTTTTGGTGGCAGAGATGTGGGAGGCTTTCACTGCTAGCCTAGCCGTTTGCCACCGGTTTTTGGAACGGTATCTAACGGAAACATACTCTTACACGATGACACTTGTATGATGTAGTAGATGACATCCGCCCCCTCCCCTTCCCCCCGCAATCGGAATAACGCCACGCTTCAGCAACTTGGTTGGAAAATACTGCAACATTCTCTGTACAGCCAGGATAATTCAACGCGCAATTTTCACATCTTCGGCGACCTGAAGAAAGACTTGCGTGGACGACGGTTTCGGTCAGACGACGGAGTTGAAGAGTTGGAGCGGTTATGGGACCGTCAACCGTTGACTGTGTTGTACGAAACAGCAATTGATAGTCTTGTTTCCTTAGTGAACAAATGTCTTACACTCGTGCTGATTGCTTTTGAATGCGACCACCCTATGGCCCCGCTGTGGCGAGAGCTCGGTTTTCATTTGACTGCCCCTCATATTAGACACGCAGAATCCTTGTTTGTCGTAAAGCGTTCAGCGGCACCTAGTTTCCTCCTTGTTCTGTTGTTGCAGATTTGACTTGGAGGACATCAAAATGATGGCATAAGCAGAAGAATTTGTCATCTGC
The DNA here is from genome assembly GCF_023864345.2 of Schistocerca serialis cubense. Lineage (NCBI taxonomy): Eukaryota > Metazoa > Arthropoda > Insecta > Orthoptera > Acrididae > Schistocerca > Schistocerca serialis. Next base: position 43,871,283 of record NC_064642.1, read on the forward strand.
TACGCAGAATCCAAATTTGTGACAGCTTTACTGAAGAATCTTCGAGGCCAGTATGCAGGGCTCTACTGGAATAAAAAGCAGGCGTAGTGAGATGGATCAAAACTTCGAAAGAGACAGGCACTGTGCAAGAACTTCCTCGAAGTGTACTTCCCGCTGTATCGCCAGCACTAGCTGGTAAAGCGAAAGCTGCTTTTCAGTGCAAATCCCGGAGCTAAATTTGACGTTCTTCACGTCAATAACAGGAAGTAAGTTCAACTGACCATAAACTAGTATATATACTATTACTCTTTTTTATTAATGCAAAGTGCAAATTGTATACAAATCACACCAAACGATTTTCCTCTGCGAACTGGTGTCCATAGATGTTGACAATGGCTACCTGAAAAAGTGCCTGTTCTCAGGTGAAACAACGTTCCACATTTCTAGGCACGTGAATCGCTACAACATTAGGATTTGCGGCTCCAAAATTCACACAACATTCGTTAACACGACCGTGATAGCCTGAGGCTAATGTCCTAAAGCATGCTCGGGTGATACGCCTGTTCCTGTTCACAGAGAAAACCATAAATGAAAATGTTCACCTCGATATCCTCGAATACGTCCTGGTACCACACACTGAAGAGATGTAGCCCTCCATCGTTTTCCAGCATGAAGGTGCGACCCCATAGTGGACTTTGTGAAATGCGGCAAACTATTTCCCATGCTTTTTTTATTATTCTACATCAAGTCAATAAAGAAATGAGAAAAAGATAGGGATGTGGATTTCGTGGGCAATGTTTATTAAAGTACATCAAATCCCAGGTACCAGACTGCGCTCTTTCTAGCCTCATGTCTTTGCATTTGAACTTGTTGCTGGAACAGCCTGTTTTCTGGATAGGTTTTGTGAGTGTGGGACGGCACAGCGGCTCGGAGTTGGAACAGGACAGACAGATTGCTATAAAAATAAGAGCATTTCTCTGCCGCGGGCAGAACCTGCGACCTCAGGTGTCTGTGTTCGTGTAAGTTGTGTAACCAGCACAAAGCCATGGGGCCCAGCAGCTATTGTATATTTTACAACCTGGGCCTGCCCAGCGACAAAACTGTGGACAACTCGCCACGTAAAAAGCAGGAGAGTGCCGCTTTCCTGTGTTTAGGAAAAAGCTTTTGTAGGTAACTACTGTTCGCATTCTCGAAGAAACGTGGAGTGCTGAAATAATCGTACAATATGCATTAGATGAACATGTGCCAAGCAAGATCGAAAGAGATGGAAAAGAGCCACCGTGGTACAACAATCGAGTTAGAAAACTGCTGCGGAAGCAAAGAGAACTTCACAGCAAACATAAACATAGCCAAAGCCTTGCAGACAAACAAAAATTACGCGAAGTGAAATGTAGTGTGAGGAGGGCTATGCGAAAGCCGTTCAATGAATTGGAAAGAAATGTTCTATGTACTGATTTGGCAGAAAATCCTAAGAAATTTTCGTCTTATGTCAATGTGCTAGGTGAATCAAAACAAAATGTCCAGATACTCTGTTACCAAAATGGTACTGAATCAGAGGAGACACACTAAAGGCCTAAATACTAAATGTCTTTTTCTAAAGCTGTTTCACGGAGAAAGATTGCACTGTAGCTCCTTCTCTAGATTGTCGCACAGATGACAAAATGGTAGACATCGAAATAGATGACAGAGGGATAGAAAACAATTAAAATCGCTCAAAAGAGAAAGACCGGACCGCTGGACCTGATGGGATACCAGTTGGATTTCACACAGAATACGCGAAGGGACTTGCCCCCCTTCTTCCAGCGGTGTACAGTAAGTCTCTAGAAGAGCGTAGCGTTCCAAAAGATTGGAATAGGGCACAGGTCATCCCCGTTTTCAAGAAGAGACGTCGATCAGATGTGCAGAACTATGGACCTATATCTCTAACGTCGATCAGTTGTAGAATTTTGGAACACGTATTATGTTCGAGTATAAAGACTTCTCTGGAAACTAGAAATCTACTCTGTAGTAATCAGCATGGGTTTCGAAAAAGACGATCATGTGAAACCCAGCTCGCGCTATTCGTACACGAGACTCAGAGGGCCATAGACACGGGTTCGCAGGTAGATGCCGTGTTTCTTGACTTCCGCAAGGCGTTTGATACAGTTCCCCACATTCGTTTAATGAACTATGGACTATCAGACCAGTTGTGCGATTGGATTGAAGAGTTCCTAGATAACAGAACGCAGCATCTCATTCTCAATGGAGACAAGTTTTGCGAAGTAAGAGTCATCTCAGGTGTGCCGCAGGTGAGTGTCATAGGACCGTTGCTATTCACAATATACATGAATGATCTTTTGGATAACATCGGAAGTTCACTGAGGCTTTTTACGGATGATGCTGTAGTATATCGAGAAGTTGTAACAATGTAAAATTGTACTGAAATGCAGGAGGATCTGCAACGAATTGACTCATTGTGCAGAGAATGGTAACAGAATTTGAATGTAGACAAGTGTAATGTGATGCGAATACATAGAAAGAAAGATACTTTATCATTTAGCTACATTATAGCAGGTCAGCAACTGGAAGCAGTTAATCCTATAAATTATCTGGGAGTAGGCATTAGGAGTGATTTAAAGTGAAATAACCATATAAAATTAATCGTCGGTAAAACAGATGCCAGACTGGGATTCATTGGAAGAATACTAAAGAAATGCAGTCCGAAAACAAAGGAAGTAAGTTAGAGTACACAGTTCGCCCACTGCTTAAATACTGCTCACCGGTGTGGGATCCGTACCAGATAGGGTTGATACAAGAGATAGAGAACATCCAACGCAGAGCAGCACGCTTCGTTACAGTATCATTTAATAACCGCAAAAGTGGAAGACTCTACAAGAGGGACGTTCAGTAGCTCGGTACGGGCTTTTGTTGAAGTTTCGAGAACATACCTTCACCGAGGAGTCAAGCAGTATATTGCTCCCTCCTGCGTATATCTCGCGAAGAGACCATGAGGATAAAATCAGAGAGATCAGAGCTCACATAGAGACATACCGACAATCTTTCTTTCCACGAACAATACGAGACTGGAGTAGAAGGGAGAACCGATAGAGGTACTCAAGGTACCCTCCGCCACACACCGTCAGGTAGCTTGCACAGTATGGATGTAGATGTGGATGTATATGAATGACCCCAGCCTCATGTACGGCTATCTAAATGTTGGAGGATCTCTGATGCGAGGCTGGTGCTGGGCAAGAAAACGTGCCGCTGATAAATTAGCCAACTGGAAATACGATTGGACTGGTATCATGACGTGTTGTTTCGTGGGAGACTCTGCGAAATGGAGGTGATTCACATTATTAGGCAACTGTGTATGCAGTTTCCACTGTTGGTAGACATGTTCGGATTGGCGAGGAAGCATTGTTGGGGATAGGAAAGTGCTACAACAGTCGGTAGTGAGAACTAGCGGTAAACTGGGTTCGGAGTATGTAGGGTCGGGATGCTGAAAGTGCGGTCCGCAGAGCGCATCCCAGTGAGGGACCAAAAGGTTGATAGTTGCAGCAGAGCGGTCCCCGTGAAAGCACCGTCCAGCACAGCTGCCTGAGAATAATTGCAGAGAGCGCAAGTTCCATAAGTTCCATCGTCAGCGTGATGGGGCATTCTTGGTCAGCACTTGTCGATTTCTGTATGATGACCTGCCTCAGATTCACAGTTGCTGCACGCAGTGCATGGGCCTCAGCAGAAGTCCAGTCACTGTGATCATTTGGGCTTAACGAATTTTCATACCAAATTATAGTTTCGTATTTTATGTTACAAGGGCTCGGTTATCTCTTTGGGGAAAGCAACTCTGCGTTCCAGTCGGAATCCAGTAGTTAAAGCTATATGCATTGAGTTTGTAAATCATTCAGCAATCGTGAATAATCTGATCATTTTTTACAATATTTTATTGAATAATTTGTTGAGTTTAGTGAAAGACGCTTTATGTTAGACACCTTCTACTCATATTAAAATAGATGTTTGCGTAAATATCCAACTAAAGATGTGCAGTGAGGGCGTTAGAAATCACTTTATCTATTAAAATTGCGCACATTAAAATTGTTAAGTCAGACCTTAAAGGTGTGCCCGGCTCACGATTAGGTTTTCGGGTTGGATAGCTTTATGCACGAAGGGGGTTTAGCGCATAAACGTGCAGAATGCGCTGAGTGACGCGTTTCCTGAGTTGTGGATGGGTCGTCATGGTCCCATCACATGGCCCCAGCGCTCTACCGATGCCGCGTCATCAGGCTTCTCTTCTTGGATTGCGTACACAACATCAGTCAATGACACTGGTTTCTTCGCGCTCGAATAATTAAACAATGAGAGTAGTATATGCTGCAGTGCTGACCCGTACGTGGGCAGTAATTGAATATTCCCTTCATAGTCTGAGCGTTGAGTCGAGCACACATTGAATATTTCCCATAAAAATAATAAAAATATATAAATAAATAAAAACATTGAGAGCTGATAAACATTTCACAGCGAACCACGATGCGTTATCTCTAATACACTCCTGGAAATGGAAAAAAGAACACATTGACACCGGTGTGTCAGACCCACCATACTTGCTCCGGACACTGCGAGAGGGCTGTACAAGCAATGATCACACGCACGGCACAGCGGACACACCAGGAACCGCGGTGTTGGCCGTCGAATGGCGCTAGCTGCGCAGCATTTGTGCACCGCCGCCGTCAGTGTCAGCCAGTTTGCCATGGCATACGGAGCTCCATCGCAGTCTTTAACACAGGTAGCATGCCGCGACAGCGTGGACGTGAACCGTATGTGCAGTTGACGGACTTTGAGCGAGGGCGTATAGTGGGCATGCGGGAGGCCGGATGGACGTACCGCCGAATTGCTCAACACGTGGGGCGTAAGGTCTCCACAGTACATCGATGTTGTCGCCAATGGTCGGCGGAAGGTGCACGTGCCCGTCGACCTGGGACCGGACCGCAGCGACGCACGGATGCACGCCAAGACCGTAGGATCCACACAGTGCCGTAGGGGACCGCACCGCCACTTCCCAGCAAATTAGGGACACTGTTGCTCCTGGGGTATCGGCGAGGACCATTCGCAACCGTCTCCATGAAGCTGGGCTACGGTCCCGCACACCGTTAGGCCGTCTTCCGCTCACGCCCCAACATCGTGCAGCCCGCCTCCAGTGGTGTCGCGACAGGCGTGAATGGAGGGACGAATGGAGACGTCTCGTCTTCAGCGATGAGAGTCGCTTCTGCCTTGGTGCCAACGATGGTCGTATGCGTGTTTGGCGCCGTGCAGGTGAGCGCCACAATCAGGACTGCATACGACCGAGGCACACAGGGCCAACACCCGGCATCATGGTGTGGGGAGCGATCTCCTACACTGGCCGTACACCACTGGTGATCGTCGAGGGGACACTAAATAGTGCACGGTACATCCAAACCGTCATCGAACCCATCGTTCTACCATTCCTAGACCGGCAAGGGAACTTGCTGTTCCAACAGGACAATGCACGTCCGCATGTATCCCGTGCCACCCAACGTGCTCTAGAAGGTGTCCCCCATTGAGCATGTTTGGGACTGGATGAAGCGTCGTCTCACGCGGTCTGCACGTCCAGCACGAACGCTGGTCCAACTGAGGCGCCAGGTGGAAATGGCATGGCAAGCCGTTCCACAGGACTACATCCAGCATCTCTACGATCGTCTCCATGGGAGAATAGCAGCCTGCATTGCTGCGAAAGGTGGATATACACTGTACTAGTGCCGACATTGTGCATGCTCTGTTGCCTGTGTCTATGTGCCTGTGGTTCTGTCAGTGTGATCATGTGATGTATCTGACCCCAGGAATGTGTCAATAAAGTTTCCCCTTCCTGGGACAATGAATTCACGGTGTTCTTATTTCAATTTCCAGGAGTGTAGTTTCCAACATACGATTTTTTAAATGGTAGTATGACTTTATCGATAACCGCTATTTTCACAAAATGCTTTTTCGTCAGCAACATAACTACAATTGACTTTTTGAAGCTCGAACAACGTAAATATACTGATACTTTCAAATGCCGTTTCATTAAGATACATAGATACTGCAAATGCTGAAAACTTCTGCCCACGCGGCCATGTAGTGAAAAGATTAAAAACATTGTTAGTTTACTCTACTGCGTTGGCCGGCCGCGGTGGCCGTGCGGTTCTAGGCTCTCCAGTCCGGAGCCGCGCTGCTGCTACGGTCGCAGGTTCGAATCCTGCCTCGGGCATGGGTGTGTGTGATGTTCTTAGGTTAGTTAGGTTTAAGTAGTTCTAAGTTCTAAGGGACTGATGACCACAGCAGTTGAGTCCCATAGTCCTCAGAGCCATTTTTCTACTGGGTTGGTTGTGACCAGTTCGCATGCCGTACAAGACATCATTTTACGTTTTGAATTGAAGATATTTATATTTTACTCACTTTCTTCTATGATGTAGTTTATTATCTGTCGGTCGTCTTTGCAAAGAGTGTGTGGCCTAGCGGTTCTAGGCACTTCAGTCTGGAACCGCGTGACCGCTATGGTCGCAGGTTCGAGTCCTGCCTCGGGCATGGATTTGTGTGTCGTCCTTAGGTTAGTTATGTTTAAGTAGCTCTGAATTCTGGGGCACTGATGACCTCAGATGTTAAGTCCCATAGTGCTCACATCCATTTGAACTATTTTTGCAAAGAGTGTAGTGGTAGTGTTTTATTATTTAGTATGAAATCTTTTGAAAATTAGTTTTTACGCTAATTTTTGGCATAGTCAGGAAATAACCTGGAAATCGAGTATGACATATTGACCATCTTTTTTAAGTTCTGCGTACCACGAGGTCATTTTCACTTTACCGTGGTCTACCATACGTTTCAACCTGACGTTTATGGTGATTATGTATTCTACATGTGCATGTACATCTTCATGACTACTATTCAATTCACATTTCAGTGCCTGGCAGAAGGTTCATCGAACAGCGATCACTTTGAACTCGGGAGAGAGTGTCACGAAAATGGAACTCGAGTTTGGGTGTCAATCACTAAAATAAAGGCGTTTAGCGTTGCGGCGAGATCTTTTCACGAAATTTCAATCACCAACTTTCCTCTCCGAATGCGAAAATATTTTGTTGATTCTCTCCTAGACAGGGAGAGGCTGGCTCTGAGCACTATGGGACTTAACATCTATGGTCATCAGTCCCCTAGAACTTAGAACTACTTAAACCTAACTAACCTAAGGATAGCACACAATACCAAGCCATCACGAGGCAGAGAAAATCCCTGAACCCGCCGGGAATCGAACCCGGGAACCCGGGCGTGGGAAGCGAGAACGCTATCGCACGACCACGAGATGCGGGCAACAGGGAGAAATAACTATCTTAATAAAATAAGAACACCTGAGCTCGTACGGAAATACTTACGTGTTCGTTGTCCCACGTGCTTTTCCACAAATAAAAAATCTAAAAGTGCTTCCACGAACGCTCTGCCAGGCATTTAAGAGCGAAATGCAGAGTAGCTGCGTAGATGTTCATTCCTTTCCAGACACAGAAGAAAAATACCATTCTGCACTCCAGGCTATTTTTCCACCGATACCCCGATCTTTCACTCCTTTTCTTCATCTGCGCTCCACACAAAAACTCGTCAGCTGCTTCTACCAAATAATTTCTATTACAATAATAAATATAATAGAGTGAGTCTGCAGGGATAGTCTTACAAATCTTTTATTCCGTGTTCCGTTTCGAGACTTCACATCTCGTCTTCAGATGTACCTGTGTTTGTTGTAAAATGTCTACTAAAAATTAAATACGTCCATACGTAATCAACATAGTAGTATTTATGGTAAAATAAATGTTATATTTATCCCGTCTACCGGTAGTAAGCTTAAGTTAGGGTAAACGTGACCTTGCTGAGTGGAAGGAAGATAACTAGTCAGCCAGATCACATTTGTAAAAATTTTGTTTACGATTAATGGTTTAGGTAAACAGAGCTGCCATCATCTGTGTGCTGTGCTAAGGCATCAAGTGCACACCGACCAGAGCAGCGTCACGAAACGGCATCAAGAAGGCGCTGACCTGCGCGCCAATGGAAAGAACGGGCAAAGCCACACCTCCAGGAAGACAAGAGTTTGGGGCCCCCTGTTAGTGCTGACTTAACCAGAAGTCTATGGCTTGCCGGTCCCAGTCAAGGATGGTAGAATAAGTGGAGATGCCTTTACGCCTCAGAAGTGAAGCCACTGCCGCCATATTGGTGTGTCCATAATATTTGGTGTCGATTATTCACTCTGCATTAGTGTGATCCTATATATTGTGTCAATATACAAATAGCAAGACCAGTTTACTACATTAAATGCAGATTTAATTCGACGACATTCCAGTATCCTCGTTTTGCTTTTGTTGATGTTCATCTTATATCCTCTTTTCAAGATACTGTCCATTCCGTTCAACTGCTCTTCCAAGTCCTTTGCTGTCTCTGACAAAATTACAATGTCATCGGAAAACCACAAAGTTTTCATATTTTCTCCATGGACTTTAATTTCTACTCCGAATTTTTCTTTTGTTTCTTTTACTGGTTGCTCAATATGTAGATTGAATATTATTTGGCTACAACCCTGTCTGACTCCCTTCCCAACCACTGCTACCCGATCGTTCCACTCGCCTCTTATAACTGCCCTCTGGTTTCTGTACAAATTTTAAACAGCCTTTCACTCCCTGTGTCTTACCCTTGCCACCTGTGTAATTTGAAAGAGAATATTCCAGTCAACACTCACAAAAACTTTCTCTGTGTCTACATATGTTACATATAGATATGCTTGTCTTTCCTTAACCTACCTCCTATGAGAAGTCGTAGGGTCAGTTTTGCCTCACGTGTTCCTCCATTTCTCCGGAATGCGAACTGATCCTCCCCGATGTCAGCCTCAACCAATTGGTCCACTCTTCTGTAAGGGATTCGTGTTAGTGTTTTGCAGCCGTCACTTGTTAAACAGATAGTTCAGTAATTTTCACGTCTGTCAGCACTTGCTTTCTTTGGAAATGGGATTATTATATTCTTCTTTAAGTCTGAGGGGTTTCGCCTGTCTCATACTTTTTGCTCACCAGATGGAAAAGTTTTGTCATGGCTGGCTCTCCCAAGGCTATCAATAGCTCTAACGGAATGTTGTCTACTACCGGGGCCTTGTTTCGACTTAAGTCTTTCAGTGCTCTGTCAAGTTCTTCACGCAGAATCATACCTATCGTTTCATCTTCCTCTTCGTCCTCTTCCTTTTCCATAACATGACCCCCATCTGCCTTGCAGAGACCCTCTACATACTCCTCCCACCTAGCTGCTTTTCAATCTTTAATTAGGTTTCCCATCTGAGCTCTTGATATTCATAAAGGTGCTTCTTTTTACTCCAAAGGTCTCTTTAATTTTCTTGTAGGCAGTATCTATTCTACCCATAGTAATATATGCCTCTAAATCCTTAGGTTTGTCCTCTAGCCATTCCTGCTTCGCAATTTTGCACTTCCTGTCGATCTCAATTTACTGAAGTTTGTAATTCCTTTCGCTTGCTTCATTTATTGCATTTTTAAATTTTCTCCTTTAATCAATTAAATTCTATATCTCTTTTGTTAGCCAAGGATTTCTACTATCCCTCGTATTTTTACCTGCTTGATTCTCCTCTGCGTTCACTATTTCACCTTTCAAAGCCACCCATTTTTCTTCTATTTATTTCTTTTCCCTCTTCTTGTCTATCGTTCCCCAATATCCCTCTGAAACATCTACAGCTTCTGGTTCTATCAGTTTATCCAGGTCCTATCTCTTTAAATTCTTGCCTTTTTGCAGTTTCTTCAGTTTTTTTCTGGAGTTCATAACCAATAAATTGCAATCAGGTTCCACATCCGCACTGGAAATGACTTTCAATTTAAAATTGCTACAACACGAAGATGACGTGCTACAGACGTGAAATTTAACCGACAGGAAGAAGATGCTGTGATATGCAAATGATTAGCTTTTCAGAGCATTCACACACGGTTGACGCCGGTGGCAACACCTACAACGTGCTGGCATGAGGAAAGTTTCCAACCGATTTCTCACACACAAACAGCAGTTGACCAGCGTTGCCTGGTGAAACGTTGTTGTGATGCCTCGTGTAAGGAGGAGAAATGCGTGCCATCACGTTTACGACTTTGATAAAGATCGGATTGTAGCCTATCGCGATTGCGGTTTATCGTATCGCCACTTTGCTGCTCGCGTTGGTCGAGATCCAATGACTGTTAGCAGAATATGGAAACGGTGGGTTCAGGAGGGTAATACGGAACGCCGTACTGGATCCCAACGGCCTCGTATCACTAGCAGTCGAGATGACAGGCATCTTATCCGCATGGCTGTAACGGATCGTGCAGCCACGTCTCGATCCCTGAGTCAAAAGATGGGGACGTTTGCAAGACAACAACCATCTGCACGAACAATTAGACGACGTTTGCAGCAGCATGGACTATCAGCTCGGTGACCATAGCTGCGGTTACCCTTGACTCTGCATCACAGACAGGAGCGCCTGCGATGGTGTACTCAACGACGAACCTGGGTGCACGAATGGCAAAACGTCATTTTTTCAGATGAATCTAGGTTTTGTTTACAGCATCATGATGGTAGCATCCGTGTTTGGCGACATCGCGGTGAACGCACATTGGAAGCGTTTATTCGTCATCGCCATACTGGCGTATCACCCGGCGTGATGGTATGGGGTGCCATTGGTTACACGTCTCGGTCACCTCTTGTCCGCATTGACGGCACTTTGAATAGTGGACGTTACATTTCAGATGTGTTACGACCCGTAGCTCTACCGTTCATTCGATCCCTGTGAAACCCTCTATTTCAGCAGGATAATGCACGACCGCATGTTACAGGTCCTGTACGGGCATTTCTGGACACAGAAAATATTCGACTGCTGCTCTGGCCAGCACAGCACATTGTCCAGATCTCTCACCAATTGAAAACGTCTGGTCAATGGTGGCCGAGCAACTGGCTCGTCACAATACGCCAATCACTACTCTTGATGAACTGTGGTATAGTGTTGAAGCTGCGTGGGCAGCTGTACCTGTGCAAGCCATCCAAGCTCTGTTTGACTCAATGCCCAGGCGTATCAAGGAGCTTATAACGGCCAGAGGTGGTTGTTCTGGGTACTGATTTCTGAGGACCTATGCACCCAAACTGCATGAAAATGTAATCGCATGTCAGTTCTAGTATAATATATTTGTCCAATGAATACCCGTTTATCATCTGCATTTCTTCTTGGTGTAGCAATTTTAATGGCCAGTAGTGTAAATCGTAGCACAATTCGTGTATTCTGGTAATTCTGATAAGTTGTCGGTGAAAATCGGTTTTTCAAGATCTTCTGTACTGCAAAGTAATGCTTTATGTCGATTCGGAATAACGCAGTCGTATTGACACCGAAAAGTAACAGTCAGCGTTCTATTATGGAGAACAGCGCCATCGCTGGGGTCAAAAGTCCTGCATTTCGGAATTTATCATACATTATAGATATGTTATGAAGGTATCCGTTCTCTACGAAAGGAGAAATATGGTCATGGACATATAATAAGTACGATGTTGCAGCGCCTTTGTTGTTCCTTCGGACATGCATGCTTGCGAATCCAGGACATTGGTAAGTTTTCGTTGTCGTCATTCCATTCCACAGCTGATGGTTATCCATATCCGCAAGTACGAAAACATTTCACATATTCATATAATAAGTAGTAGGAATTGCTGCGAACTCATTGACAGGAAATGAAGGCAGAAGCGTTCCTTCTGTGATAGTCCAATCTCTGCGAGTACGCAATCCTCATCTTATGTAATCCTGCCAATGTTTTGGGGATATCCGCTACAATGAGTAGCGTAACCAAACATTAAAACAGTTACACCAGGTCTGCTACCGCTCAGTTTGCAGGGAAATAGTACTGTATAATGTACGGGTAAGACGTTGAATGTGTAGTAGGAATATTTTTAATGATATTTTCGTAACTGCTAAGTTTTAACTGTGTACTAAAATGTTTTATTTTATTTGTTGCATGTCGATGCCACCACAAGGGTCACAGAGCTGACTGCTGCTGACAAACTCGTGAGGGTCGTGGCACAGGAGAAGATTCTGTGGGGGTATGTCATCGCCCTCTGATTTGCGGAAAAATAAATGGAATTAACTGTCTTTAACAGACATAGTAATGGACCCTCAATGTTGTTAATGTAAAAATATAATGATTATTAAGTTTATTCATGCTTTGACCTCATAGAATTGACATCGATGTTATTGTATAATCTACGTTGTAATAAAATACATCGATGAATAAGAAAATTTATTTAATCAACTTACAACAATTTGGAAGTCATTGAATAACGGAACGTATTATAAATTTTATTTTCAATTCCTCAAGACAAGATTAATTTTTAGGATCAAGTTTTGTTGAGATTTTTTGGATGCTGTTCAAGCTTGAAGTGAGTCACCGATCAATATCCACAAAGTGAAGATCGTACATAACAATTAAGTTTGTTAAAATTTAGAAGACATGGTAGTTTGTGCAACAGTTGATATGAAAATGATTGAAAATTAACCGCTCTCTTCTTCTGAGCTTGGAGAAAGTTAAGCAGGATAGTTTCTTGAAGTAATTCGAATTCGTAATTTCGTTGTGGCGCGCCCATGCGTCCCTGTGTCTGGTAAGGAAGTCTGATACAGTGAAGTTGAATTACCATACCAAACTCCCTAGAAGTACTCATCACGCTACACTTAAGTATAACGTACAACTTATAATGCTGTTGTATGCTGAAATTTTTTTAAAAAAAGCTAGCATCAGATAGATAAATTCTATTGTTTAATGCATGACATAATTTAAGATAAGACTTTTTAACTGTTTGCGCCAAAGCAGCTCTTCTTCCCCATTTGAGAGCCGCAAGACACTTCGCACTGAAAAAATTCACATTTGATTTTAATTTTCATTGTTCTTTAGCAGTAAGTGATGCGTAATTTGAGGGTTCCATAGTTCTTGGGAAGACAATTTACTCACCGTTCTGTTATGGCAACGTTAGCCTTCTGTATGCATTTCGTTTATTGCTTATCGCTCGCTGACATTACATACAAGCAAATCAATTATGAATGCGAGGAAGAGAAATATTTTCTTAAAATTTCAAATTAATTTCTCGTCATCCGGTTTTTGTTTTCCTGTCTCGTACAAGATATGTTCCAATGTCAAGAGAGCATTTCATGTTCTTTTCTAATTATGCAATAATCCAAAGGAAATACCTCCTCCCCAACATTTAATATTTTTTATCTGATTGTCAACAATTCAGATCAAAAACATCACCCGGAGGTGGTAACAATATCTCCTTTTGCTGCACATACGCCATCACGAGTGTTTCACGGTTTCTTTTCGTCACATAATGAACACTGAACTCAAGTACATATGCTGCAGAATATCCCATGCATAATCTTAGAGCAATGACTGTTAATCGCTGACAATGGCAACGTTGGGGAGTAGTTGTTGATACAACCTGTACCAGATATGATTATTCCAATGCGGGAGTGATGGGGGAAGAAAATCGAACATTTTCTGCAGTTTTTAGTCTGCTAATATAGGAAAATTACTTCAGTATGAATGACCGATTGTGAACTGAACCTGATCCTTCCGAGGTACGAGTCCAGTACTTAGTCCTTCATCCTTCCCTGACAACCACACAGTAAAATCTTAATCAAGATTTATGTCCTCGGAGGCTTCTGAGGCAGCATGTCTAAATAAACGGCACCAGCGGAAACGTGCGGACAAGATCAGTCACTTAGACAAAAATTTGACTCGCGGAGCAGTGTATAATCGGCCTAAATGCGTGAGGGCAAGCGTGATTTATAGCTAGGAGTTGCACGTTCAAAAGAAACGGCACCGGCGGAAAAGTGCAGACACAGGAGTACGTGTGAGGAAGAATGCCCTGCCATTCATCACGTGCAACGAACCCGCCCAAAAGAGAAAAAGTAAATCCAACGACGGAAGCAGCCCTGCGGTGTTTCTCAGGAAGGTGTAAAGGGTCAGTTTTTGTCTACAAACTCGTAATGCTGCAAGTGGAGAAGAAAGAAGTGGGATTGAATTCCAAAAATTTTCAAATGTAAGCTGCAAGGAGATTTTGCAGCCTATGCCCTCAGTTATTTGCTGGAGATATTTCAATCTCTGTTTGCCTTTACATTTTCTTGCCCTCTCCCTCTAGAACCATGGAAGTTATTCCGTCTTATCCGATGTCTTTCTATCCCTTCTTCCCCTCAGTGTTTTCCACATATGCCTTTCCTCTCCATCTGGGCAGAACCTCCTCATTCCTTACCTGATCAGTCCACTTAATAATTTTCAACATTCGTCTGTAGCACCACATCTCAAATGCTTCGATTCTCTTCTGTTACTGTTTCCGCACTGTCCATGTATCACTACAATACAGTGCTGTGCTCCAGACGTACATTCTCAGAAATTTCTTCCTCAAATTAAGGCCTATGTTTGATACTAGCAGACTTCTCCTAGCCAGAAATGCACTTTTTATCAGTGCTAGCCTGCTTTTGATATCCTCCTCGCTCCGTCCGTCATGGGTTATTCTGCTGCCTAGGCAGGAGGAATCCTTAACTTCATCTTCTTCGTGATCAGCAATCCTGACGTTAAGTTTCTTGTTGTTCTCATTTCTGCCACTTCTCATTACTTTAGCCTTGTTTCCACTTACTTTCAATCCATTTTCTGTATCCATTGGACTTTTCATTACATTCAGAAGATCCTGTAACTCTTCTCCACCTTCACTGAGGATCACAATGTTATCAGAGAATCTTATCATTCATATCCTTTCATCTTGAATTTCACACTTGAGCCTCTCTTTTATGTCCGTCATTGTTCTTCGATGTACACAGTGAACAGTAGGGGAGGAAGACTACATTCCTGTTTTACACTCTTTTTAATCCGAGCACTTAGTTCTGGGTCTTCCACTCTCATTTTTCCCTTTTGGCTCTTGCACGTATTGTGTACTACCCCTCTTTCACTATAACTATCTCAGAATTTCGACTATCTTCCGCCATTTGACATTGTCTAACGCTTCATCAGTTGCTACATCCGTGCCTTATTCTGGCATGTATTAGTTTATTTGATGCTTCTGAAGAAGGCTTGATACTCTAGCTGAAACCTGGGTAAAGACCAGTAACATTTCGCAACTGAGGCAGATTTTTGACATATTAACTTATAGTTTATGAGCGGCAACGATTCGGCGCCGTTTTCGGCAGTCTGAACTGGTGGCACGCATTTCGTGAGATCGGTATCCTTCGTCCAGAAACGACAAACGCATCACATTTTTGTTGCACGCGAATGCAGTCTCTGACGTTGTGAGCAAACAAAAGTACGTAGTTTTAGTCTATTTAAGCTCCAGTCCGCCCTACAGTGCTGACCACGTAAATGCTAGAAGCGGCGAACGCGATCTGCGATCAGACAGCTTGTTTTGAAATGGAAGGAATGGAAGGCTAGGCAAGCCGTACCCGATAACAAGGATGATTATCGGAAAGGGGCATATATAGAGAGAGAAATTTACTGATTCCTTTTTAAAGAAGCCCTAATGATTCAGGGACACCAGAGAAACGTGAACATAGGCGAGTATTTGAGTCTCATTGCTCTAGAATATCAGCCCAATGCGTTGACGACTAAGCTACTTCTTTCGCTGGCGGTCTGCAGTGTTCAGTAGCCCAACTGCCAGTATTGTGGCGTCGATAGTTACGATGCCACAACGTGGGTGCACGCTCTCGTAAGTTGGCACTACGAGAGAAGACTAACTACGCCGACCACAGCGCCCTCTAGCCGACGCTGTGGAGCTCAGCGAGTGCCGTCTTGATTTCTGCTCATTTCATCAAGTGCAGGTGGCCTGGAAATACAGCGCCTACTACCGAGTGAGCTAGCTTGCTATTGAGAGTTTGTATTAGTTACGTTCTGTTAAGGTTTGGACAGCAACGAGTATTTGTTAATTTTGAGATTATAGAGAACAGTCATCCTAACTTCAGAGGATTAGACATGGACTACGGCTTCACACCTACATGCTCATCCTAGCCAAAGTCTCTGATGGACACACGTCCAGATCATCCGCTCTCAAAACTCCGCCATCTCTCTCCCCACATCCACCACTGCTGGCGGCTCACCTCCAACTGCGCAACGCTACGCGCTGTTAACAGACAACTGCCCAACACTACAATAGCAAATTCCAACATTGCAAACCAGCTACAGACTGCACGCAGCACAGTCAGTGATTTTCATACAGAGCGCTACGTGGCGTTACAAATATAAAAACCTAAACAGCCTACTTACATAGCCAAGGACTGCAGTGGGTCTGCACCTTTGATGACCCACCAATACCAATATTTCTACAATGACTGCAATGGGTCTGCACCTCTGGTGGCTCACCAATACCATAATCTCTACCAGGACTACACCTACCTACCAATATTCTTCAAAACTTCGACTGACTCTGCTGTGGGTTTGCTCTGTTGTGGCCCATTACCTGTCTGCATGTCAAGAGTCAGCATTGTCTTTTCGTTGGAAGGACAACACAACTTCTTCAAGACTGCATGGAAATTCACTACTTCTGTGTGCATTTTCTTTTACTGCTCAGCTGTTTGAAAGGCAAATAATGTAAGAGGTTTATCAGCGCAGTCATTCATAAATTTTTCTAAGGGGACGTTTCAACACTTATGAGGGCGTGCTGAAAAGTAATGCCTCCGATTTTTTTATATGAAAACTGTTTGAACTTTTTAAATAAAACAGACGTTACTGACATTCTACATCTTTAATCTCCATGTCTACAGTTTTGCAGCCTCTGTCGTTAGAAACCTCCGAATTGTAGCGTGTAACGTGCTGATGTGTAAGGTAACTGTCGGTTCATGAGAAATAACATGCTACAATCGAGTTTCGAATTCGAAGAGTTTGTCCACACGTGGTTCACCGCCTGCTTCAGCATGACAATGTCCAGACGACACATGAGCGCTGAGACGTCTGCAGCAACACGACGACGCCTTGGGTCACTGTTATCGACTATCCTCCATACATTTTCGGCTTGGCCGTATATGATTTTCATCTGTTTCCAAAACTTAGAAAACATCTTCGAGAACTTCGCTTTGGTACTGATGAAGCGATGCATGCACAGGTGAGGCTCATGGCTCCGTCACCAAAGTCGAACACTCCGCAGTGGCGGTATCAACAAACTGGTCCCTCGTCGGCAGAAGTGGGTTCCTGGTCAGGGTTTTTGTATCCCGCGTGGGAGGCGGCATGTGGGTAGGAACGGGAAAAGGGAAATTACGTAGGTACTGGCAATACAGTTAAAACACCTTACTCGTGGATAAACATATGCAAACATATTACATAACTTGCAAGGTGGTGCGAAGTCGAAGCGAAGTGATCTGGCTCTCTGCACCTGATGAAATGGGCAGAATCTGCAGCGATGCTCGCAGAGCTCTTCAGCGCCGGCTAGAGGGCGCTGTCCTCCGTGTCTGTGTCGTAGTGGCAACCTAAGCAGTGACATCGCAGGTACCGATACCACAAGGGTGACTATGTTGAGAAACAAACATGTAGACATGAAGGATGAAGGCGTAGAAAGGTAATAACATATTTTTTATTTATAAACTCTTAAGAGTGAAACCTCCCCACAAAATAAATTCCGTAACCTCTCAACAGTAAAAACAATATAATTATTTATTTCTTTCAGTGTAACCTCCCAACAGAAAACTTCCGTAACCTACCAATAATACAATGTCACTAACCTCTCAATTAAATTGCGACTCACTTATAACCTTTCAATAACCGACTGCGAATTTAAGCTGGTAAATTTTGGACGTCAGCAGTTCTGCGTCATGGCCCTGAAAATTCATTATGAATAAATTGAAAAATCTTACCTCAATTAGGTCGCCGGATAACGCTTGTATATCTGCTCCTATAAGAAATTTTTCTGGCTCAACTCTGTGCAATGCTGGCCGATAGATTTATCATGTATAAAAAGAACAACAATAATCGGAATGACCAAGGATTGGAGAAATTAGTAAATTCTTTAAATTGAAATGAATGATTGTCAAAAGTTACTTTTTATGACAAAGATTATTATTAAGAGATTTTTTTTGAACATTTACTTCGGCCTTGATATAACAATACTACACATGCGCGAGGCTGCTTTTACCTTATACTACAACGCTCAGGCTCCGCCATCGCTCCATCACGACCGGCCCAACCAACACGATACACCAGACTGCTAGCTAGCAACTATTTACTCCTGCTACTACACAGTTCGTACTGCAGTCAACACTGCTCTTTGGTCTCAGATTCTCTTATAGCTTACATATCGCAGGTAGCGCGTGAGCAATCCATCGAAATTACATCTGCTCGAGTGCGCTAGCAACAAATTCCTTAATCATGGACCTCTTATAAGAGTTCTCACATAAGAAATTAGGAGTTATTACTTTTTAGCACACCCTCGCAAATTTAAGTTGTTTCTACTCAGTTGGGTGTGAAGTGCTTTCAGAGTTATGTGCAATCTAATAATCTTCATTGTGCTTTGAATACTATTAAATTTGTCCGTGAAGATCGTCATGTCCTTACAGTACCAAATGGAAGTTTTAAAGATTGAAACAGATAGTGGAGAGAGATTCAGCAACGTTTACCCATGAAATATTAAAGATAGTATTGTAGTACACAAGACTGATTGTATGGAGCACAACAAAAGATCATGAGCAGAAACCATACATTGTAAACCACTGGTGCCAGATGTATTCTCATCTGAAGCATATCTGTCCCTCTAACCTTCTTTCAGTTCGATACAGTACTTTTGGCCAGCATACGTATGGAGTACTCAGCGGATTCTTTACAGTTACTTAAACTTCCTGGCAGATTGAAACTGTGTGCCGGACCGAAACTCGAACTCGGAACCTTTGCCTTTCGCAGGCAAGTGCTCTATCATCTGAGCTACCTAAGCACGACTCACGACCCGTCCTCACAGCTTCAGTTCTGCCAGTACCTCGTCTCCTACCTTCCAAACTTCACAGAAGCTCTTCTGCGAACCTTGCACACTTAGCACTCCTGGAAAAAAGCATTTTGCGGAGACATGACTTAGCCACAGCCTGGGGGATGTTTCGAGAATGAGATTTTCAACATGCCGCGGAGTGTGCGCTGATACGAAACTACCTGGCAGATTAAAACTGTGTGCTTGGCTGAAAGACACTTGTGCCTGCCGGAGAGATCCACCAAATTCTATCGTTGTGTCATCTTCTAAACATAAGGCAACAAGAAATGAAACGACGGAATCCGCAAGGAAGAGATTCATCCTCCCTTAGCACATCAGCATTCAACAGCGAGGGCAAAGCCGCAGGAGAGCTTTATGGAAACTGCACGCTGGCGCTCGCGATCAGATAAGTGGGAGGAAGCCAGCAATTAACCTCTTAAGCGGCCAGTTAGCACGCGACGTGCCTCTTGCCTAGTTAGAATTTTTCCCAGCCTGTAGCGTCACAGACCAGTAGCTCGAAGTGCTGTCCCAGGCAAATAGAAAGAGCATTTGCAACTCAGTGCTTGAAAAGATCGTTAGAAGAGAATTTACCTATGAAGCAACTAACTTCGTAGGGTATACAGTATGTTTCAAAACGACACCGACAAACTTCGAGGCGATGTAAAAGGTATATTCATGAACAAAATGAGGATATGAACACGTGCCTGGGAAAGTCACCCAAACGACACTAGCGAGAGTCGGGGTTATAGGCGCCAGTGTATGTGTGTGCATGCATATTCATGATGATTTCATGATGATGTTACAAACTTTCAGGGGTGATGGAGAAGGATAATTATGCTGATTTTAGCTAGGAACCCTGGTCCGGAAACGAACGGGTCGAAAGCTACAAGTGAAAATCGTTCCTTTAGCTTTAACAGTGGAATACGTGTACCGGTACTGTTGTTGCTAAGATTGTAGAGTAGGCACCTTTCAGAGGTGGTTATATGGAATAAAACAAGATAAATGTGTCTAGTGAACATGGACTCTAAAATACATATCTCAAGAGCTATGAGCACTGTTCAGTGGAGGAGATGCGTTTCACACTAGCAAAGGTAAACAAGTGTTCGTAGTTCCTCAGGTATTTATTTTGTAGCACATGTTTACTGGACATTTTTCTCCTGTTTCGGTCCAAACTACCACCTCTGGAACTAGCCTACTGTACAGTCTTAGGAACAACAGTATTGGTACTTTATTCCACTGTCAGAGGTATCACAACGATTTTCACTTATAACTTTTGACTCGTCCGTTTCAGGACCAGCGTCCCTTAGTTCAAATTGATACATTTATCCTTCTCCATCATTCTGACAGTTTGGAACGTCATCAAGGGAATATCTTGTATATACATAGATAAATGGGCGTCGCCGCTTATAGCCGGCAGTGGTGGCCGAGCGGTTCTAGGCGCTTCAGTCCGGAAGCGCGCTGCTGCTACGGTCGCAGGTTCGAGTCCTGCCTCGGGCATGGATGTGTGTGATGTCATTAGGTTAGTTAGGTTTAAGTAGTTCTAAGTTCTAGGGGACTGATGACCACAGCAGTTGAATCCCATAGTGCTCAGAGCCATTTATGAAGATCACAGTCGCACTTTCAGCAACTGAGGTCTAAGGACTGTTCTAGACATCAGCAGTTTCAGCTGATGGTGCTGTCTGAAGACGGCCTAAGACCAGGTCGAAACCAGCCTTTTTAATAAAATAACCATCACGATCTAGACCGTTTTTTCACTAATTTTACGTAATTTACAAGACCGCTGTTTCCGCAAAGTATTATCAAAAGTTTTGATAATGTTTCTGGGAAAATGTTTTCCACTGTAGTGGCAAAGAATTGATAATGAATATACGTGCACGTGTTCCACTTATATTCTAACCGCACGGCAATTTTTGTTCCCTAATATAAAATAAATACGCCACCTAATGTAACAATTATAGCTCCAGAACCTAATTGTTATCGAATGACGTACAACGAATTGAAAAGAACAGATAAATGCTGTTGTTATCTATTAATAATCACTGGGAAAGTAAGTTCTTCGAAGCCATTTATCAACTGAAGCAGGCGTACAGCCTGGCCATTAGAGATAAGTGGTGAAAGTTTCGATGCAGACTGAAACTGGCTAGAGAATCCATAGAAATAACTGAAACATAACGAAAGACAGTTGATCACATTAAAGATGATAGAAAGTGAAGATGCAACCCCGATGTTTTAGGCGTGGAGGAAATACGTAATATTTCACCGACAGTGCAACATGACTGTATATGGATACTATGTGTATTGCTACATTACTCAGTACCGCATAGAACTTAAATATATTCGGGAAAACAGTTTATATGAAAGACAAGAAGTTCTTAATCAGTGTTAATTATCGGTAAGATTACCCTACAATTCTGAACTGAGTAATGCGTGTTTGGAAGCAGAATTCACTGCTAGAAACGGACACGTGATACCCATAGTGACTCTACTGCGTTAGCACCAACATCATGAACGGATTGTAACTTGTTGCTATAGAGCGTCGGGACAAGTACATGAAGTGGGGCCCACTTCTCCTTCTACAACCCTATCCCCACTCTAAAACCAATCCCAACTCAAAACTTCGCCCACATCTCGTATCTCGCAGCTAGCCGCTCTCCCCCCATCCCCCTCTCGCCCAAAAAGAACCCCTCCTCTCTCTCTCAACCTCCCTCTCTTTATCTCCCTCTCTCTCTCTCTCTCTCTCTCTCTCTCTCTCTCTCTCTCTCTCTATGTGTGCGTGTGGAACAACTTTTAGTTTCTGGATCGTTCCGTTACGAATTCTGGACACTGCGGAAGGTACACTTTAATGAACTAGAAAACCAAATTGAAAATATGTATTTAACTACTAACGGTAATATCTAACACTACACTGCAAGACAAAAGAATAACGAAGAGACAGTTTGAAAGAAGTTCATAAGTTAGAATATCCTTATAAAAATGAAGACTGCTAATGAAATGTACGTTTCTAGCGAGTTAAATAAACTCATGTCTTACTCAAATAATGTAAAAAATTCTGTTCTTCACCGCCGATATTTCTACCCTTGGTGATTTATCTCTGTGTAACGTTTCGTTTCCTAATGCTGGAGACATCATCGGGGCCTACTAAAGACTCAAATAGCTAAACTGTTTATACACATCGTAGCATTGTCGGGTCGCAGCGTAACAGAAGACTGCTGCTTGCACATTCGCAGAGTCGTGCCTAAGCTTTGTGTTAGGGAGTTTGTACTTGCCAAGAGTTTGCGTTGTTTTTTTATTTCTTTTTTTATTTAGCGCTAAGGCCAACAATCTGTCTCGTTTAACAAGTAAGTACACCATTCTGTTACAAGTTGCTTTTGAACTCTTGAAAAATTCTTTTCTGTTAAAGGATTATTTTCTGTTCATGTTGTTTTTTCGGCTTGACTAAAATTACACACGTTATGGGCCTCAGTGCAAAATAAAGCAAACATCTCCAACTATTACCTTATACAAGTTCCGTAACACACGCCCGTACGACTCTATGAGCTCGTCAGTGCGGCTTGCTGAGCTAGTTTAACTATTCAACTGCAGTCTGAGTCTTAGCCTCTGATAATGTCTCCAGAATTAGGAGTTGAAACGTTACCGACAGAAACAAACTCTGACGACTGTGTAAGGCCTACAATTCAAAAATTACTGTTATGAGTTCTTTCTCATTCCTGTGTATGCCAAATACTCATTTTACAAAAATCAGTTTTACTTGCTCTTTAATTTTCTGCATAAATTTATACATTTACATCTTTATCTTTACTCTCCGAACGATGATAAACTGCGTGGAAGAGCGTATCTTTCACTGAAACACTGAAGTCTGTTTCTGTTTAGTCCGCGAACAGAGCATTTGAAGAATGACTCATTCTGCGCCCCTGTGCGAGTGTAAGGTCATCTGCACGAACTTTGTGGGACAGGTATGTAGGTGTCTGCGCACCCGTGGTTTCTGCATTGAAAGATGGATCTCGGAGTTTACCAAACACGTTCCTGAGAGATATACGGCGCCTTAATGAGTCTCTAACAGACTGGTAGCCTTCTCCTATTCAGAATACTACCACAATGGGTAACCATGCCTGAAACTTCGCCGAACTTAAGGATTTTAAGGAATTAATTTTAGCTTTGAAAAAAAAAAAAAAAAAAAAAAAGCGCTCCGTTTCGTAAAAGCCGTGGCTTTTGATAGATACAACAGCGTAACTCAATATTTCCTCTGCTGTGTCTTGCAACAAGAAGTATTCTTGTATTTGTACTTTAAATAAATATCTTATTAACATCAGATTTGCTGGAAACGTAAGACTCACTGTCCATCCAGAACTCCTACCTAGTAGCCGGTACGTCCACCTTTGGCACGATTAACAGCGGCGACGCATCGTGGCACGGAATCAATGAAGCCTTGGAGGGAGTTGGCGCCACATTTCCACACACAAATCACCTAATTCCCGTAAATTCCGGGGAAGGGACGATGAACTCTGACGCCACGCTCAGCCATATCCCATATGTGTTCGATCAGGTTCACAACTGGCGAGTTGGATGGCTATTATGTCAATCGGATCTCGCCACTGTGTTCCCCCGACCATTCCATGATGCTCCTAGCCTTGAGACATTGCGCATTATCTTGTTGAAAATGCCACTGCCGTCGGGAAACATGATCGTCATGAAGGGGTGTACGTGATCTGGAACCAGTGTACACTATTCCTCGGCCGAGCTCCACTGGACTCATCGATGTCCACGTGAATGTTCTCCAGAACATAACGGAGCCGCCGCCAGCTTGGTTCCATCTCGCAGTACAGGTGTCAAGGTGCTATTCCCCTGGAAGACAAGGCATTCGCGCCCTCCAATCGGCATGATGAAGAAGGTATCTGGATTCATCAGACCATACAACGCTCAGCCAGGGCACCAACGTCCAGCTCTGATGGTCACGTGCCCGTTTCAGTTGTCGTGGTGTTACCATTGGCACATGCATGGGTCGTCGCCTGCGAAGGTCCATCGTTGGGAGAGTTCGGTACGCTGCGTGTTGAGACGCACTTGTACTCTGCCCGGTATTAAAGTCTGATGTTAGTTCCGACACGGTTCGCTGCCTGGCCTGTTCTACCAGTCTGCCCAGCTTACGACGCCCATCACCTATGAGAGGTGGCCGCCCTATCCCACGACGTCTGGACGTGATTTCACCTTTGTTTCGTCACATGTTGAAGACATTCACCACAGCACTCTTCGAACACCCGACAAGTCGTGTAGTGTCTCCGGGTCATCACAATCTGCCCTCGCTCAAACTCAGATAGACCGCTCACCTTCCCCAATCTACACACGGACAGCACGCTCATTGTGTGGTGTCACCGCCAGACACCACACTTGCTAGGTGGTAGCCTTTAAATCGGCCGCGGTCCATTAGTATACGCCGGACCCGCGTGTCGCCACTGTCAGTGATTGCAGACCGAGCGCCGCCACACGGCAGGTCTACAGAGACGTCCTAGCACTCGCCCCAGTTGTACAGCAGACTTTGCCAGATATGGATCAATGACAAATACGCTCTCATTTGCCGAGACGATAGTTAGCATAGCCTTCAGCTACGTCATTTGCTACGACCTAGCAAGGCGCCATTACGTTTATATTGAGATTGTTATTGATGTATCAACAAGAGCGATGTTCGCCAATTATGGATTAAAGTTAAGTATTCCAGCAGCAACGTACCTTATTGGCTATATTAATTACATTATCCTGTTCCAAACCTCACGCCAATTTGCGTGAGCTTAAACGCGTGCATTTTGGGCCTCCTCTAGCTACACGGTGTTGGCTCTTCTGCCAACACATCACATTGACAGTACATGTACCGTGCATGTGTCGGACCAGCAGTTATTCCTCGCCAGGTGACGCTGCTATCGCCTGTACAGGTTTATATCGATAGTAAGTCGCAGGTCATAATGTTCTGGCTCATCCGTGTACATGTCATGAGGAAACGAGGAAATAAAATTGGAGACCTTGATCGCATTCGGGCAGATGGCTATTCGGATCCCCGTACACCCATCCAAGATTTTCATTTGTTTTCCCCAAATCGCTTGAAGCATATGCCGGGATGTTTCCTCTAAAAAGGACAATGCCGATTTCCTTATTCAGTCTTCACTTAACCGTCCCCGCTTCATCTCTAATGACAACGGCGTGAACGGGACGTTCAGTTATAATCTTCCATCTTTATTACTGACAGGGCCGTTCAGGAAGTCCTGTAGAGCTACAACGTAACATATTTTCAGACTTCAAGGACGTAGGTACTGTATTAATTCTCTCTAGCAACTTCTATTGAATCTGGAAAGGGTTCTAAGTGCTTCAGAACCGCGCGCTTGCTGCGGTCGCAGGTTCGAATCTTGCCTCGGTCAGGATGTGTGTGATGTCCTTAGGTTAGTTAGGTATAAGTAGTTCTAAGTTCTAGGGGACTGATGACCTCAGATGTTAAATCGCATAGTGCTTAGAGACATTTAAACATTTGAAAAGGGTAATATTATATTTCAAGACGTATCGCTACACTTCGTTTGTTATATTTCTTACTCTTACCATGTCCGTGGGAACGGCAAGAAAGTTAATGAATCTCTCTTAAAGTTTACAGATACTTCCTCATCTCCCAGCCGAACGCTGCGGATGTTGTGTCTTTAACGTTTCCTTGGACGTGTTCTTGAAACAAGTAGCTAAACCCTACAACCGTAGTCTGATGTCAAAAAAAAAAAAAAAAAAAAAAAAAAAAAAAAAAAAAATCTGTACATTTTCTCAACTATTTCGAAATGCAGGGCTGTTTCTAGTTTAACCTCTTAGACTCTACAGCGCTTTTAAAGACTAGACTAAAGTTGTATCTTCACTGCTTTATGCACACCATTGAGTATACCATTCATGACTGATGCACCAACACAGCCTCGGCCGAAATACTTCTCACATCGAGTTTTCGTTCTATAGAATCATTTAACTGATATTCATATCCTAACTGAAGAAACTGCAAAAAGGTGGGAATTTAAGGAGATGGGACCTGGATAAACTAAAAGAACCAGAGGTTGTACAGAGATTCAGGGAGAGCATAAGGGAGCAATTGAGAGGAATGGGGGAAATAAATACAGTAGAAGAAGAATGGGTAGCTTTGAGGGATGAAGCAGTGAAGGCAGCAGAGGATCAAGTAGGTAAAAAGACGAGGGCTAGTAGAAATCCTTGGGTAACAGAAGAAATATTGAATTTAATTGATGAAAGGAGAAAATATAAAAATGCAGTAAGTGAAACAGGCAAAAAGGAATACAAACGTCTCAAAAATGAGATCGACAGGAAGTGCAAAATGGCTAAGCAGGGATGGCTAGAGGACAAATGTAAGGATGTAGAGGCCTATCTCACTAGGGGTAAGATAGATACCGCCTACAGGAAAATTAAAGAGACCTTTGGAGATAAGAGAACAACTTGTATGAATATCAAGAGCACAGATGGAAACCCAGTTCTAAGCAAAGAAGGGAAAGCAGAAAAGTGGAAGGAGTATATAGAGGGTCTATACAAGGGCGATGTACTTGAGGACAATATTATGGAAATGGAAGAGGATGTACATGAAGATGAAATGGGAGATATGATACTGCGTGAAGAGTTTGACAGAGCACTGAAAGACCTGAGTCGAAACAAGGCCCCCGGAGTAGACAATATTCCATTGGAACTACTGACGGCCGTGGGAGAGCCAGTCCTGACAAAACTCTACCATCTGGTGAGCAAGATGTATGAAACAGGCGAAATACCCTCAGACTTCAAGAAGAATATAATAATTCCAATCCCAAAGAAAGCAGGTGTTGACAGATGTGAAAATTACCGAACTATCAGCTTAATAAGTCACAGCTGCAAAATACTAGCACGAATTCTTTACAGACGAATGGAAAAACTAGTAGAAGCCAACCTCGGGGAAGATCAGTTTGGATTCCGTAGAAACACTGGAACACGTGAGGCAATACTGACCTTACGACTTATCTTAGAAGAAAGATTAAGGAAAGGCAAACCTACGTTTCTAGCATTTGTAGACTTAGAGAAAGCTTTTGACAATGTTGACTGGAATACTCTCTTTCAAATTCTAAAGGTGGCAGGGGTAAAATACAGGGAGCGAAAGGCTATTTACAATTTGTACAGAAACCAGATGGCAGTTATAAGAGTCGAGGGACATGAAAGGGAAGCAGTGGTTGGGAAGGGAGTAAGACAGGGTTGTAGCCTCTCCCCGATGTTGTTCAATCTGTATATTGAGCAAGCAGTAAAGGAAACAA
This sequence comes from Schistocerca serialis cubense, assembly GCF_023864345.2. NCBI lineage: Eukaryota > Metazoa > Arthropoda > Insecta > Orthoptera > Acrididae > Schistocerca > Schistocerca serialis. The sequence continues at coordinate 43,898,528 of NC_064642.1, forward strand.
AAGAAAAATTCGGAGTAGGTATTAAAATTCATGGAGAAGAAATAAAAACTTTGAGGTTCGCCGATGACATTGTAATTCTGTCAGAGACAGCAAAGGACTTGCAAGAGCAGTTGAATGGAATGGACAGTGTCTTGAAAGGAGGATATAAGATGAACATCAACAAAAGCAAAACAAGGATAATGGGATGTAATCTAATTAAGTCGGGTGATGCTGAGGGAATTAGTTTAGGAAATGAGGCACTTAAAGTAGTAAAGGAGTTTTGCTATTTGGGGAGCAAAATAACTGATGATGGTCGAAGTAGAGAGGATATAAAATGTAGGCTGGCAATGGCAAGGAACGCGTTTCTGAAGAAGAGAAATTTGTTAACATCCAGTATTGATTTAAGTGTCAGGAAGTCATTTCTGAAAGTATTCGTATGGAGTGTAGCCATGTATGGAAGTGAAACATGGACGATAAATTGTTTGCACAAGAAGAGAATAGAAGCTTTCGAAATGTGGTGCTACAGAAGAATGCTGAAGATTAGATGGGTAGATCACGTAACTTATGAGGAAGTATTGAATAGGATTGGGGAGAAGAGAAGTTTGTGGCACAACTTGACCAGAAGAAGGGATCGGTTGGTAGGACATGTTCTGAGGCATCAAGGGATCACCAGTTTAGTATTGGAGGGCAGCGTGGAGGGTAAAAATCGTAGAGGGAGACCAAGAGATGAATACACTAAGCAGATTCAGAAGGATGTAGGTTGCAGTAGGTACTGGGAGATGAAAAAGCTTGCACAGGATAGAGTAGCATGGAGAGCTGCATCAAACCAGTCTCAGGACTGAAGACCACAACAACAACAACAATGCTCATTTATCTTAAAGCAGAGTCAAGGAGGCAAATGATTGGCATATTTTACGTCAGAAGAAATTTTAAAACGATCTTTCACTATTTTAAAATCGCAAGAGACTTCTCAATACATTCTAATTTTTCCTTAGTGTCTATTTTTTTTTTTTTTTTTTTTTTTTTTTTTTTTTTTTTTTTTTTTTTTTTTTTAGAGGCATCTTACCGTCGGGGCCTTTGCCCCGATCGTCTTAGACTAGTTACACCCCTGCTGAAATTGCTTTATTGTTTCCTTAATCGTGCGACTATTATTTTTCGTACGTCCCCTTCCAGTAAAGAACAAACATATCGGGATGTGAGGCACTTCTCAACAATACAAGAGACTCTACAGCAGTCCATACCGTTGCTTAGCAACAGTTGGAGAAGAGGCGACTGGCGAGCAACATGAAGGTGTCCATCCGAAGTCAGCAAAATCTCAAGAAAACCGTGAAACGCAGTAAGAGCGCGAAACAACGATAATAGTGAGAAGGTAAGTGTCATCTCAGTTCCACGAGTTCGTGGCACTAAAACTACAGGCGTCAAAGCAGCTGCACATATCTCAGGACGCATAACGAAGTCTCACAGTCATGTATGTTTAATGAAAGCAGAGATCTTTGGCACTGCAGTTCTATTCAGCGTAATTTGGTTTTGCGAAACAGTCATCCAGACTATTAACAAATTGTCCGAGGCATTTTGTGTTCGACAATCATAAGTTTTACGAACTTTGTAATAACAGGAATATAAGAATTCTCCAACAAAGTTTCGGTGCCAGATGATGTCTGTATTCGCCAGCAGAGAAATTGTTCGACTAGTGGAATGTTTCAGGTGGTGTCCTTAAACACACTTTCCCATGCACGTATCATTAGAAATACCGTTATCTTTTTTAATAACGTAACATTTTTTCTGAATTTCTCACGACAAAACTCTCAAACTTTAAGCTGTTTCTTTGTGAGGAAATTAATTTACGTCTTAAACCTTAGGTTTCATAAACGAAACAAAATGCGATTTGGAACTGATAACGTGTAATTAATGACCATGAGTCACCTTTCTTCTTGATGCCGCTGCAGTTCGTATTCTCAGCCCACGCACAGTTTTCCTGTATTATCTTGGCTTCTTGTCTCCCTAGTACTGAATCAGTACACGTTTTGATATTTCTCGTTGCCAACTTTGTCCATCAAATGATACCTTGCGGAATAGACCAGACGCTATTAGTAGTCACCGTTTAATGCTGTGTTTCACTTCGCTCACGAGTAACTTGTAGCAGTGGGTAACATCAGTACATGACCTCTTACGTCATTGTGTACTCCCCGTTCTGACGTGAGTATTTACCGTCGACTGTCACAAGCCCACAGAGCAGTGGCTCACAGGAGTATCAGTTCCGACAGAAGTCGAAAGACTGTGGATGATTTCGGACCAATTTTCACTTGTTCCCAATCGGTATTAATCGCAGCTTTCAAAATTGTATGCGGTGAGTGTCTCCATTTAATGTACGAGGGCGTGCTGAAAAAGTATGTTTTCGAATTTTTTATGTGAAAACTCTTAAGGATTTTTAAATGAAAGAAACATTATTAACATTCTACATCTTCACTCATCATGTCTACGCAATTGCAGCTCTCTGCCTGTAAAGGGCTCCCCAAATTTTGGCAATTAACGCTCCAGTGTGTACCATAACTATTCGGTGGGTGAGAAACAGCGTGTTACAATCGAGTTTCGAATTGAAAGAGTCTCTCCACACACGAAGCAGCCTCAGTTTCAGCGTAGCATTGGTAGACAGTATACGAAAGCTGCGACGTCTGTAAAAATCCGGCGCCTTAGATTCACTGACATCTGCCATCCTCCATATAGTTTCCACTTGGTTTCATCCGATTTCCATCTGCTGCTAAGACTTACAGGACACCTTCGAGGACTTCACTCTGACAGTGATCAAGCTGGGCAAGCATACGTGTGGTCGTGGCTCCATAAACAAAGTCAAGTATTTCACAGTGACGGTATCAACAAACTGATCTATCGTTTGGAGAATTGTGTTGGTCATCAGGGTTAACATGTTGCAAATCATGTACGTAGACATGAAGAACAAAGCTGTAGAATCTTATCAACTTTGTTTTACTTCAAAATCTATAAGAATTTTCACACTACTTTCAGCACGTCTTCGTATCTATATATTTAAATCAGTTCCAGTTCAAACATGTATAAAATTTCTGTGACATTTAAGTGTTACGTCAGCTTTCGTTTGCGAGTGCGTAGACGCACAGAACACACTGTCATGGGTTAGCTATAAGTGACTAAATGATTCGCGTATCTTTATGTCAGAATGATCTCCGAAACCAAGTTTACTTGTTTTAATACAGGAAATGACTTCACTTGACTCATAGGTACTAATTTTTCCATTTGATTTTTTTTTTGTTTTCTCTATTTCTTCCTTTCGGGCGCAAGGGGCATCTCATCCTCAGGGGCCACGGGAAAATGTCCCGGTCACCAGAGAGCAGTTATGCCGCTGCATTTTGATCGCATTTTACGGAGTAGTTTCCTCAGACACCTTGTAAAAGATGAGAGATAAGACAGCTGTCAAATTTTTTTAAACTACTCCTACCACTGTATCAAGAATATCACAATTTTATTCAACATTTTAAATTCATGGCGCTACAGTCTGGGACCGCGCGACCGCTGCGGTCGCTGGTTCGAATCCTGCCTTGGGTATGGATGTGTGTGATGTACTAGGTTAGATAGGTTTAAGCAGTTCTACGTTCTATGGGACTGATGACCTCAGAAGTTAAGTCCCATAGTGCTCAGAGCCATTTGAACCTTTTTTAAAAAAAAATTCATGCTATTGAAATGATTTGGTATAGTAACAGTATAGAACGAATAATGAATGAGATAAGGTCTAGATATAGAAATCAGTAATGCACAAGTATTTCTATTTCACTTGTGAGAAGTGTTTCCACTTCGATACCCATGATTCTTGTCCACTGGTGATGTTTGCAGCTGGATGGACACTGTGGCTGCGTGTTTCGGGGAAGCCGACTCCATGTAGAGGGCTGCCCGGTTGCCATCACTCTTCCTCAGCCTTGATGCACTATGATGCTGCGCTTTGATGATGGTGACGTTTGCAATACGAAGCAGGTAATCCGACGTTAACTGTGAAAGGTGTCTGTTGATTCTGTCACCCTTCATTCCGATCACGTATTTTTAAATATCGACTGTGGTATGTTTTCCAACCGCTCTCTGGACGATTTCGATGTACCTCAGCGACATGGGACCTGGAAAATGGAAATGAGCGTTTGGCGTCATTGGCCGGGAGGCCCCTCGCGGGGCAGGTCCGGCCGCCATAGCGCAGGTCTTATTACATTCGGCGCCACATTGGGCGACCTGCACGCCGGATGGGGATGAAATGATGATGAACACAACACAACACCCAGTCCCTGAGCGGAGAAAATCTCCGACCCAGCCGGGAATCGAACCCGGGCCCAGAGGACGGCAATCCGTCACGCTGACCACTCAGCTACTGGGGCGGACACATGGGAACTAATTAGGTTTCACTGGTGATTTTTGGAGTGGATGCCTCAGCAAATGAACTCCTAGGGCTTGGTGATAACACGTTAGCGCGTTGTATTTGAAGGAAGAAAAAGGAGCAGTTTGAAGGAGGCAACTGTAAAGAGTTAGTGGTATGGAAGCTGTTGTGCTGAGGCAGTCAGCTGGTTGTTGTTCAAAGAAATGGCTCTGAGCACTATCGGACTTAACATCTGAGGTCATCAGTCCCCTAGAACTGAGAACTACTTAAACCTATCTAACCTAGGGACATCACACACATCCATGCCCGAGGCAGGATTCGAACCTGAGACCGTAGATGTCGCGCGGTTCCAGACTTAATCGCCTAGAACCGTTCGGTCACAGCGGCCGGCGCTGGTTGTTGCCATATGTACACACGCGTCGGTGGGCTTGTCATATAGAGTAGTGCATGTGTTACGAGTTGGTCGGTTCTGAGCTGTTTCGCACGAATGTTATTCTGAGTTGGCGCCAGCAGACTGTGCTGAGCCGGAAGAGACTGGTTGGAAATTGTTTGCATCATGCAAGTTGTGGTCCGGTAATTCTGTCGCCACACAGCTGAAGGCACGGAGTACATGATATTGGTATTGAGAGTGGCTGCAATTTAAGTTTTGAAGGGGAGAGAGCTATGTTTTTTGTGGCTGCAGTTTTAGTTTTGAGAGAGCAGGCTATATTTTTTGAGGTTTTTTTTTTTTTTTTTTTTTTTTTTTTTTTTTTAACAAGCACATGTTGCTCCTCTAGGTGCTTTCTGCTCAGCTATCCGAGGTAAGGTGTTGCTACTTTCCTTTTTTACGGCTTGAAGCTTATCTAGCGGCAGCGTAACTGATTAGGCTTTCTGATGAACCATGTAGCACAGCGGTGATTAGTTTTAGCTCAATATTCAGCGTTGGATACGTCCGAGTCCAACATTTAACCTGTGATCGGGAGTTAGTATATCACTGCTTTCATTCGTCGGACAGATGGGAAATACTTCTTTATTTTCTTAACATCGTCTGTTCAGGTATGCAGCCAGGTGTAGCAGATGTTACTCGTCGTATTAATTTATGTGAGGTTTTGTTGCTGTAATTGTTCTAATAAGCCAGAAGTTCATTTCAATTTTCTAATTTATATACCTACAGCAAACTAATGCTCCCATATCATGCTTTTTCTAAAGTAATAATCAACAAATATTTTCTGATTATTGTTAGTGTCGATTATTAACTTCATCTCCTCGGTACGGTGTCTATGGAGAGTCATAGTTGTAAGTTAGGGACAGTTTTATAAAAGTAAGGTAAGTCACACTGCCGAAAGACGAAGCTGCGCCTGCGAGTTCTTACCTTGTACCTTTCAGTTTGTGTGGTGTTGCCAGTCGAGTTATGTGTAACTGTAGCTGTTATTTAGTTTTTTATTTTCATATTTGAGAATAGGGGCTAGTCATTAGTAGCCCACAAAGTTTGTTTATTAATCGAGCCACACCGGATCCTCTCCAAACGACTGATGGACTGTGCGTTACTTGGATTGGTGTCTGCCGAACCGTGCTTACATTGAGTCAGATGCTCACTATCGATATACAAGTAGACATCGCCTTTTAACAGACGCCACAAAACTGCATGACGAAATTCAGCGATGCTTGCATTGAGATTGCCTACATAGTTTACAGCTGTGCTCAACAGACGAAGTTTTCAGATAAATTCTCTATGGAACTCGGCTGCTCTGTGAGTCAGATGTGTGTGTTCCGCTCATGGCAGCGCAGATGCAGCCCCGCTTATTATGTAGTCAGGAACACGGAGGCTGGTTTATGAATGATCTAACGAAAACGTTCTTCAGAGTTGGAGGCATATCGTGTTAACAGATTTATCCATCACATATTTGTCTAGAAGTAAAATGATAGCTGACACAATCACAGGAACATCACGTAAAGGTATCGAGTTAGTGTTGGTATCGTCCTGGTAGGGTAGGGGGGGGGGGGGGGTGATATTTCGTACGGGTGTAGAGGTCTTCACATTTTCTTTCGTAATGTTGGAAACAATTTAAAAGCGTGAGGTACAGAGACGAGGCACCGCGACTACACATGTGACTTCTCACCTGAACTGATTGCCAACTGCGCTTTGTCCGTTTCGAGCTGTTCTGGTGAATATCTCAGTAACATACGCTGGCCTTTGGGCCTGAATACCATTAACAGGTTTGGGATCCATTAAGAAAACGAACTGCAGTATGTCAGCTGCCAACGATTCTTTCACAAGATCCGCACAAATCGTTTTCAGGAATTGGATGGATTGCCAAGCTGCCTATAAAAAGAAGCACCTCATAGAAACTATAGCAAGCCCTCGCTTCCCATGCATATGCAACTACAAGTGACAGTACCAAATTTTAACAAATTTTGTGTTATTGGATAGGTTTTTCTGGGATTTATGAATATTTTGTAAAGAGAATTTACGATTTTTTAGTTTTTCTGATAACATGTCCTAGTCATCGTATTTTGGAAATGCAATGTCATTTCTTGCTTATGCTTAGTTTTGCACAAAGGAGTCGTTCATTTTCTCATAAATTTCGCTACGTGATAATTAATTATTTATTTTTCCTTCTAAACTAAGCTACATGATGCAGGTATTACAACACTGGACACACATTCAGTTGCAGCGTGGATTAAAGCCCCGCAGCCCATGATGGTTTCTCTTTCCATGATTTGACTTCATATACTGGAGGCTGCTTAAAGTAATAGATAGTCGTCTGATCCATGTTAGAATATGGTACAAGTATGTGAGACCAATACGTAATAGGACTAACAGCAGGTATTGACGCAATGCAAAGAAGGGCAGCACGAAAAGCGATAAGTTTCCATGAGGGTAGAACCACAATCAGTGCGCAGAGCTATAAAGATGCTTTGCAGAAACTACAACGCGCCATGAAGTCAAAACGCCAGAAACAGCGCAAAACACGTCAATCCTTGGAGAATATCTCTAGTGCTCGGCTACTGTGCGTCTCTTCTGCTTTTCCCATGTTCTTACACTGGGGCGACCTATGGATTTCACCTTACATAAGCAAACAGCATCCTGAAACTGATGGTGCCTTTCTCTCATTATTTGAGCTACAGTAGATGCAGTTGCACACCCGAGACCAAACTAGAATTGGACAGTTGTAACTGACTTGCACCTCATGAAATGGAGAATGCAAAGAGGTTATTGTTAATGGACTGCGAAATTACAGCTTCTGGCCACGATACCCTTTTACTTTCGATGCCTAAGTTTAAAATTCGCTCATGTTTCTGTCTTCACTCATTTAGAAGATATAGTCTGGCGAAGTCGGGCGAAGCTTTTTGAATCTTCCTGCAGAACCTCACTAGAATATCCAGACTCGCTTCTGTACATCGAATGGTGGGTGTTTCCATAAGAACGCGCAAAACGTAGCAGGACGTAGAGGATGCTCCACTGAACAACTTGAGGTAGGGAACCTGGAGTCGGAGAAGCCTGCTTAAGAGATAATAGAAATAAAATCACATACTGTGTACTTTTTTATTTACATTAGTTACAGCTAACTCCATCAGTGACACAATGAACGTACCATTTGTACTGTATCCAACAACATTTGCTGAAACTGACGGCCATCAACCTCAATGGAGCACGATATCGCCGAACAAGATTCGGACGCACCATTACAAATGTCGCTGCTGTATTTCGAATCACACCACAGTCAGCTACAATTCTCACAACTAATTCCATCTACAGATCCCCTGGGGTCTCATAAACAAGCGACTTTAGACATCCGCATAGTAAATAATCAAGGAGATTCAGGCCAGATAACCTAGGACCTCCCCTTCCAATCCAGTGATCAAGAAATATAGCATTGAGATGGTTGCGGACATCCGCAGTGAAGTGCGGCGCTGCACCGTCATGTTGTATGCACACCCTCTCACGAACAGCCAAGGGTACGTTCTCCAACAGTTCAGGTAGAGCTCTTTGCACGAACCTCAAGCAAAGGTGGCCATACAGGCGGCCTGGTGGCTCAGTGAGAGTGTCGCCAACAAAATGTACTTGATGGTGTGACTCTACTACAGAGTGAAGGTTTTCCTCATCCCGCACGTGGCTATTCTTGGTGTTCGAAATATCATCACAAGCAAAAGAGGTCTCGTCAGTAAACAACACTATCTGGGTGAAAACTGGTCCATCAATCCACTGTTGGAGCAAAAAGTGACACAGTTCGACCCTCGGTCCAAATTCAGTCACAAGCACTGCATGGACTTGTTCTGGATAATATGGATGTAACTGATGTAAGCAGAGTAGTTTCCTCGCGCTAGTATGTGCAGCCCCCAGGTCACGTGCAATATGAATAGTGATTCTTGAGTTTCTCCCGGCGTATTTGATAATCAAAATATCCACGGGTGTGCTGCCGGCCTATAGTGTCCAACGGGCACAATATTTCGGCGATCATACATGTCGCCATCATCAGGTGAACTAACGGACTGAGCTCCTGTGAACGTGCCGGCACGGAGGTCCGTACGCTATGGCTGCTCAGAGGGAACTGGGTTTGGTCGCGGCGGCGGCCGATTTAAACTCTAGTACATAGGGCGCGCACTATCTCTGACCCAGAGAGTCTACCCCAGGAATTGGAAGATCTGAGAACTGTATTTCGAAAAAATGGGTACTCAGAGTGGCAGATTCAACGTGCCCTCCGCCCAACCACTGCAGCACAACCTGTTGAGATGGATGAAGTCACGAGGGAGGAGGCAGGCACTGCATTTATTCCATACACAGGCGCACTCTCGGGGAAAATCGCCCGCATTCTGAAGAAACACCGGGTCGGAACTGTGTTTTGTCCTTCAAATAAAACTCGTGCACTGGTGGGGAGCGCCAAAGATGACCTCGGTTTGAGGAAGGCCGGCGTGTACCAGATTCCGTGTCAATGTGGCATGTCGTATATTGGTCAGACGATGCGTACCGTCGAGGATCGATGCCGTGAACACCAGAGGCACACTCGACTGATGTATCCGAGCAAGTCGGCGGTCGCTGAACATTGTTTGTCGGAAAATCACGCCATGGAGTATGACCGCACGAGGATTCTGGTACAGACGTCGAGATACTGGGACAGCGTTGTTAGAGAGGCCATCGAAATTCGCACCAATGACGACCTCATAAACCGTGACTGTGGCTATAATCTTAGCAAGGCTTGGGAACCAGCGATTGGATTAATCAAGAGTAAACCGAGCAAACGTATAGTTGTGACGACCACGGCGGACAGAGCCATCACACCGACGTCATCTCAGACGCCGTCGCAATCTGTTCACCGCGCGACCGCTGCGCGGGGTGCGGACGGCGGAGGGAGCGCACCGCGGGCGGAGGGTATTTAAATCGGCCGCCGCCGAGACCAAACCCAGTTCCCTCTGAGCAGCCATAGCGTACGGATCTCCGTGCCGGCACGTTCACAGGAGCTCAGTCCGACAGTTCACCTGGTGATGGCGACGTGTATGATCGCCGAAATATTGTGCCCGTTGGTCACTATAGACCGGCAGCACACCCGTGGATATTTTGAATATGAATAGTACTTGTAGTGGTGTCCGCTGCAACAATCCCAGAATCTCCTCTTCAGAATCGGGAGTGCGAGCGATCCTCATGTTTCCAGGTCCCTCGTTTCTTCTTTCCAGTGAACGAGTCTCCCACATTCGTCAATCGAGAGAAATAAACACTCGTCGTGACGGATGACGCCTGTTAGGAAATCGTTTCCTGTACAGCCTTTCAGCAACGAGAGCATTGCAACGTACTTCGCCACAAACACAAGGTGCATGTCAGTGCGTTCTGTGAAACTGTACCAGTACTGCTCCGCCGTACTGTTCTGTACGTCTCTGAATAGCACTGAGTAATGAATTGGCCTGTCGTTGATTTATGGCACGTTCTGTCACGAGACAATGTAAATACACTACTGGCCATTAAATTGCTACACCAAGAAGAAATGCAGATGATAAACGGGTATTCATTGGACAGATATACTATACTAGAACTGACATGTGATTACATTTTCACGCAGTTTGGGTGCATAGATCATCAGAAATCAGTACCCAGAAAAAACACATCTCGCCGTTATAAGCGCCTTGATACGCCTGGGCATTGAGTCAAACAGAGTTTGGATGGCGTGTATAGGTACAGTTGCCCATGCAGCTTCAACACGATACCACAGTTCATCAAGAGTGGTGACTGGCGTATTGTGACGAGCCAGTTGCTCGGCCACCATTGACCAGACGTATCAGTTGGTGAGAGATCTGGAGAATGTGCTGGCCAGGGCAGCAGTTGAACATTTTCTTTATCCAGAAAGACCCGTACAGGACCTGCAACATGCGGTCGTGCATTACCCTGCTGAAATGTAAGGTTTCGTAGGGATCGAATGAAGGGTCGAGGGACGGGTCGCAACCCATCTATAATGTAACTTCCACTGTTCAAAGTGCCGTCGATGAGACTAAGAGGTGACCGAGACGTGTAACCAATGGCACCCATACCATCACTCCGGGTGATACGCCAGTCTGGCGATGACGAATACACGCTTCCAATGTGCGTTCACCGCGATGTCGCCAAACACGGATCCGACCATCAAGATGCTGTAAGCTGAACCTGGATTCATCCGAAAAAACGATGTTTTGACATTTCTGCACCGAGGTTCGTCGTTGAGTACACCATCGCAGGCGCTCCTGTCTGTGATGCAGCGTCAAGGGTAACCACAGCCATGGTCTCCGAGCTGATAGTCCATGCTACTGCAAACGTCGTCGAACTGTTCGTGCAGATGGTTGTTGTCTTGCAGACGTCCCCATCTATTGATTCAGGGATCGAGACGTGGCTGCCCGATCCGTTACAGCCATGCGGATAAGATGCCTGTCATCTCGACTGCTAATGATACGAGGCCGTTGGGATCCAGCACGGCGTTCAGTATTACCCTCCTGAAGCCACCGATTCCATATTTTGCTAACATTCATTGGATCTCGACCAACTCGAGCATCAATGTCGCGATACGATAAACCGCAATCGCGATAGGCTACAATTCGACTTTGATAAAAGTCGGTAACGTGATGGGACGCATTTCTCCTCCTTACACGAGGCATCACAACAACGTTTCACCAGGCAACGCCAGTCAACTGCTGTTTATGTATGAGAAATCGGTTGGAAAATTTCCTCATGTCACCACGTTGTCGGTGTCGCCATCGGCGCCAACCTTGTGTGAATGCTCTGAAATGCTAATCATTTGCATATCACAGCATATTCTTCCTGTCGGTTATATTTCGCGCCTGTAGCACGTCATCTCCGTGGTGTTGCCATTTTAATGGCCAGTAGTGTACTACACAACAGAGCCACCTTATCGACTAATAAAGTGAACAAACCCTGCATAATGACTTCCTAGTAATCATGCTCGTCCTCCCGGTTTCCTTGCAAAAAAAAAAAAAATGTGTATGTAAATAGACAGCTCAATACGTGTAAACGCACGTTAGTTGTAAATAAACTGGAAGACAGTAATGTAAGACAAAGCGGTATACAAGTTTACTTCCATATCTCCTTAAGCTGGCTTCTCCGATCCCTGGTTCCCTACTTCAAATTGTTCAGTAGAGCATCCTCTATGTCCTGTTACATTTTTGCACGCTCTTACGGAATTATCCTGTATACAAGAGTAAAGCAGCCTTGCATAAGTAGCCTCGTATCGACTTTTCTTACTGGTTTGACTGAATACCGCCGGCCGGGGTGGCCGAGCGGTTCTAGGCGCTTCAGTCTGGAACCGCGCAGCTGCTACGGTCGCAGGTTCGAATCTGCATCGGGCATGTATGTGTGTGATGTCCTTAGGTTGATTAGGTTTAAGTAGTGCTAAGTTCTAGGGGACTGATGACCTCAGATGTTAAGTCCCATAGTGCTCAGAACCATTTGAACAGAATACAAAGTTATTAATGTAAATCACATTTTATGAGCAGCCAAAATTTTGTACACTACAGTGTCTTGCAGTTAATAAGGCCTCGGTTAAGTAGCTGCCACCTTCGGGTCTACTACATCGCTGGCGTGGCGTGTTTGACCGAATCCCTCACGTAGTGTGCCTGGCGTGGCCACCAAGTTGTGTTGAAACCCGCTGCCCTGTCATCCCTGACTTCGTGTTGTGCCTCTCAGCTGTGTGTGTGTGTGTGTGTGTGTGTGTGTGTGTGAAAGGACGCCTCGTCGTCGGCCGCCCCCGCGATTTCGGCGCCCTCTATCCGACGCCGATGCGAACTGGAGCGTGTCTATTAGACGTGGCCTATCTGCCGGACCTGCTCCGTCCGACGCTGGCTTTCCTACACAAAGCCGGGCAAACGCCTGCTGCTGCGGGCAGCTACCAAAGGTCGCCCGGCGCCGCCAACTGCCTCAGACTTAACATCAACTCTGTTATACTCATTATTTGCAAGTTGTCGCGTAACCGTGTGGCTCACCGATAGCGCAATGATGGTTGTGCGAAATAAATGAAGAGCCCCTTCTTAGGATTTGCACTGACAGATCAACAATCACGACAAGACTAGCTCCACCACACTGAAATCTTAACATTTATCCAAAGAGTAGTCCCACGTTAACAATGAAAACGAAAGAAGCCATTTTACCAACAATTGACATGGATCGAAGTACTACGACTTCGCATGGAACTCGATTTTGTAAATAGACGTCACAAAAGAGATCACAAACAAAACATGTGAACTCACTACTGTTGCCTGGACTTGCGCTCTGCCAAAACTACGGTTGGATGGTTTTGGTCAAGTAGATAAATGAGGTAGTAAATGGTGGGACTACCGGTGACATTTGTAGAATTGGTGGGGACAGAAACGCAAATTAGTATGTAAGGCGAATACTTGGAGCTGGCGACTGCTCTTTGTTTCCTTGTTCGTCTGGTTGTTTGTTTTGCACATAATTAGAGCCGCACATTGTTCATTGTTAACTGCTGTGTATTTTATATCGTCACAGAACAAAGACTACATTTTATAAGTAATAACCGTTAGCTGGTCGCGTAACACCTGCGGTTTTTTGTGACCAGAGCAAAAACGTTTGATGCAAGTAAACTTTACAAGCAGAAACATAAATTATGCAATTACTGTTGTTATTTTGTACTCAATACAACGTTCTTCGTCTTGAACAAGGTCAAAAGTTTCCTTTTATTACTGATAAAAGATAAACCTGTTAATGGATAACAGAAACACGTTTCATGTAAGTTCGACGAGGTATTGAAGCGACATATGAGCAAACTGCGTTTCATATGGTTGTATGATAAATGTGTATTTTCTACATTTTTTTTCTAAAATATCCCCTTGTTTCAAGTCTCAAATCAACAAATTTCGAATGAAACCTTAATTAAACATTGACAATTTCAAGTTCCCATAAATGTTGCTAATTTTTAAGTAACAGAGAAGAGAATAACTATGTCGAACAAAAATCTTCCGTCGGTTACATGGCCCTTTCTACACTGAAGAGCCAAAGAAACTGGTACATCTGCCTAATATCGTGTAGGGCCCCCGCCAGCACACAGAAATGCCGCAACACGATGTGGCGTGGACTCGACTGATGCCTCAAGTAGTGCTGGGGGGAACTGACACCATCAATCGTGCAGGGCTGTCCATATATCCGCGAGAGTACGAGGAAGTGGAGATCTCTTGAGAACAGCACGTTGCAAGGCATCGCAGATACGTTCAATAATTTTCATGTCTGTGGAGTTTGGTAGCCAGCGGAAGTGTTTAAACCCAGAAGAGTCTTCCTGGAGCCACTCTGTAGCAAATCCGGATGTGTGGCGTCTCGCATTGTCCTACTGGAGCTGCCCACGTCCGTCGAAATACACAATGAACATGAATGGATGCAGGTGATCAGACTGGATTCTTACTTACGTGTCGTATCTAGACGTATCAGAGGTCCCATATCACTCCAACTGCACACGCCCCATACCATTACAGAGCCTCCACTAGCTTGAACAGGCCCCTGCTGACATGCAGGGTCCATGGATTCTTGAGGTTGTCTCCATACCCGTACACGTGCATCCTCTCAATACAATTTGAAACAAGACTCGTCCGTCCCGGCAATATGTTTCCAGTCATCAACTGTCAAAAAATGGTTCAAATGCCTCTAACCACTATGGGACTTCACATTTGAGGTCATCAGTCCTCTAGACTTAGAACTACTTAAACCTAACCAACCTAAGGACATCACACACATCCATGCCCGAGGCAGGATTCGAACCTGCGACCGTAGCAGCAGCGCGGTTCCGGACTGAAGCGCCTAGAACCGCTTGGCCACAGAGGCCGACCATCAACTGTCCAATTTCGGTGTTGACACGTTGGCTCCGAAAGCCCATGTTGATGATGTTTCGTTGAATGGTTCGCGCGCTGACACTCGTTGACGGCTCAGCACTGAAATCTGCAGCAATTTGCGGAAGGGTCGCACTTCTGTTATGCTGAACGGTTCTATTCATTCGTCATTGGTACCGTTCTTGCAGGATCTTCTTCCGAGCGCAACGATGTCGGAGATTTGATGTCTTACCTGATTCCTGATATTCATGGTACACTAGTGAAATGATCGCATGGGAAAATCGCCACCTCATCGCTACCTCGAAGATGCTGTGTCCCATCGGCCGTGCGCCGAATATAACACCACTTCGAACTCAGTTAAATCTCTTTTTAGCATCAGTAACCGATCTAACAACTGCACCAGACACTTGTTGTCTTACATAGCCGTTGCTCACCGCAGTGCCGTGTTTTGCTGTTTGCATATCTCTGTATTCGAATACGCATGCCTACAGTAGTTCCTCAGGTGCTTCACTGTATATCCTCACTGAGTATCTACGTCCGCAGCTCGTGGTCGTGCGGTAGCGTTCTCGCTTCCCACGCCCACGTACCCGGGTTCGATTCCCGGCGGGGTCAGGGATTTTCTCTGCCTCGTGATGGCTGGGTGTTGTGTGCTGTCCTTAGGTTAGTTAGGTTTAAGAAGTTCTAGGGGACTGATGACCGTAGATGATAAGTCCCATAGTGCTCAGAGCCATTTGGAGACCCACTGAGTATCTAGTGGGTTCACCCCTTACGTTTTCTAGGGGAAAATAGTGAGTCACTGATCGCGTATGTAACCAGACAGTTCGATAAGAGGTAAAGCCCTATAGTTACCGATACAGTAACGCGGATACGATCTTAACTGACCAAAACTACAAGGAAAACAACCGTGTTCCCACGCTTGCGTAAGGTATCTACGGTAGCCTGTTCTAATTTTTCACGTCTGGTGTTGCCCCAACGTAATCAGTTGTTATAAGAAAAAGAAACCAAAATGTATTTGCTTTAACATTTAAGTAATTAAAATATTTAAAAATCATAAGCGTGGTATACAGATTATGAAGATAAATAATTTTAACGTTCACAGCAGTATTACTTTAATACAAAATATGATTTTATTTTCCCCCTGCATACATCAAATACATTTTTTGAGATGTATGTGTTGATTTGGTGGAGCTCGTGGTCTTGCGGTGGCATCCTCGCATCTCGCGCGCGGGGTCCCGGGTTCGATTCCCGACGGCGTCAGGGATTTTGCTGCCTCTAGATGACTGGGTGTTGTGTGTCCTTCATCATCGCTTCATCGTCATAGACTCGCAAGTCGCCGAAGTGACGTCAACTGCAAAGGAGTTGCAATACGGTTTTTTTGTGTGTATAAATACATCTGTGAGTAAATTTACATTACACCATAATTCCAAAACATCTTTATCAACCAGCTAAATGGGCCAGTTGATGATAACTACATTACCCAAGCCTTCTGCGACATCATCAATGACCGCACCGTAGAGACACAGACTTTTCAATTGTGTCCTCTGCTCAGACTCACTCAGCGCTCTCCAAAGTCCATGTGCGCTGTACACCGCCCATCCCTTAGTGCAGCGGCTCCAGGAAAACTGTCACTTGCTCACTCTTGATGGAGCCAGTGTGATGTTCCCGCTGGTCCCTGGTCATGTCGGGCTGCCAGGAAACGAGGCTGCTGACGCTGCTGCCAAGGCTGCAGTCATCGTACCTCTGCCCGCGAGCGCCTCTATTCCCTCCGATGATCTCTGTGTTGTCTTCTGTAAGGAGGTGGTGTCCCTTAGACATCGCCAATGGTCCTCGCTTCACGGGAATTATCTCCGGCTTACTAAGCCTCTCCCAGCGGCTTGGTCGGCCTCCTCTCGGGCCTCCCGCCGGGAGGAGGTTATTTTAACTCGGCTGCGTATTGGGCACTGCCTTTTTAGCCATCTTCATTTGATAAGTGGCGCTACCGCACCACTTTTTACGCATTGAGCCCAAGTATTAACTGTCCGACACTTCCTCACGGAATGCCCACTTGATTCTTAAGGGCCACACATACGGGAGACCGACCGCTTCGTTGATCGCACGTGTGTGGGAAAATTGCAGCGACCGATCTCTGATCGCAGGGAATCCCCAGGCAGTCTGATGGGCCGCGTGCGATTTGTTGTTGCAAGGTGGCTGCCTGGCTGATTAGAGCGATGTGTGGCAATATGGCTGGACTTGTTTCTCTACTTGAGCGGGATTGTAGACTTTTTTATTGTTTCGCTGCGCCCACAGTGAGTAAGATCTTTAGTTTAGATTTTATAGTTAGTCAGGGACCACGAACTATTCTGGAAGTGGACGCCAGAGTTGCCATTTATATTAAGAACTAATACAAAATGCGCCTTCCCATTTTGCAGTGATTAGCATTTTGAAGCTTATGTTCTGTGTAACGGGACGTCCTCCTCTAGCATTAGTTTTCCTTAACAGTAGTTGTCGATACCAGTATTATTTTTCGAATTTTGGGCAGGTCAGTATTATCTCGGTTGCTTTTCTGAAAACTTTCACACAATTACATTTCAAGCTAAAATTAATGAAAATGGATTAGTTTATACAATGTTTCAGTCTCAGTGTTGTAATCGATAAGTACTAGTTCTGAACGTACAGTTAAAACTACACTCCTGGAAATTGAAATAAGAACACCGTGAATTCATTGTCCCAGGAAGGGGAAACTTTATTGACACATTCCTGGGGTCAGATACATCACATGATCACACTGACAGAACCACAGGCACATAGACACAGGCAACAGAGCATGCACAATGTCGGCACTAGTACAGTGTATATCCACCTTTCGCAGCAATGCAGGCTGCTTTTCTCCCATGGAGACGATCGTAGAGATGCTGGATGTAGTCCTGTGGAACGGCTTGCCATGCCATTTCCACCTGGCGCCTCAGTTGGACCAGCGTTCGTGCTGGACGTGCAGACCGCGTGAGACGACGCTTCATCCAGTCCCAAACATGCTCAATGGGGGACAGATCCGGAGATCTTGCTGGCCAGGGTAGTTGACTTACACCTTCTAGAGCACGTTGGGTGGCACGGGATACATGCGGACGTGCATTGTCCTGTTGGAACAGCAAGTTCCCTTGCCGGTCTAGGAATGGTAGAACGATGGGTTCGATGACGGTTTGGATGTACCGTGCACTATTCAGTGTCCCCTCGACGATCA
The DNA here is from genome assembly GCF_023864345.2 of Schistocerca serialis cubense. Lineage (NCBI taxonomy): Eukaryota > Metazoa > Arthropoda > Insecta > Orthoptera > Acrididae > Schistocerca > Schistocerca serialis. Next base: position 43,916,398 of record NC_064642.1, read on the forward strand.
CCAGTGGTGTACGGCTAGTGTAGGAGATCGCTCCCCACACCATGATGCCGGGTGTTGGCCCTGTGTGCCTCGGCCGTATGCAGTCCTGATTGTGGCGCTCACCTGCACGGCGCCAAACACGCATACGACCATCATTGGCACCAAGGCAGAAGCGACTCTCATCGCTGAAGACGACACGTCTCCATTCGTCCCTCCATTCACGCCTGTCGCGACACCACTGAAGGCGGGCTGCACGATGTTGGGGCGTGAGCGGAAGACGGCCTAACGGTGTGCGGGACCGTAGCCCAGCTTCATGGAGACGGTTGCGAATGGTCCTCGCCGATACCCCAGGAGCAACAGTGTCCCTAATTTGCTGGGAAGTGGCGGTGCGGTCCCCTACGGCACTGTGTAGGATCCTACGGTCTTGGCGTGCATCCGTGCGTCGCTGCGGTCCGGTCCCAGGTCGACGGGCACGTGCACCTTCCGCCGACCACTGGCGACAACATCGATGTACTGTGGAGACCTCACGCCCCACGTGTTGAGCAATTCGGCGGTACGTCCACCCGGCCTCCCGCATGCCCACTATACGCCCTCGCTCAAAGTCCGTCAACTGCACATACGGTTCACGTCCACGCTGTCGCGGCATGCTACCAGTGTTAAAGACTGCGATGGAGCTCCGTATGCCACGGCAAACTGGCTGACACTGACGGCGGCGGTGCACAAATGCTGCGCAGCTAGCGCCATTCGACGGCCAACACCGCGGTTCCTGGTGTGTCCGCTGTGCCGTGCGTGTGATCATTGCTTGTACAGCCCTCTCGCAGTGTCCGGAGCAAGTATGGTGGGTCTGACACACCGGTGTCAATGTGTTCTTTTTTCCATTTCCAGGACTGTATTTTTTAGAAACATTTGAAATTTGGAACTATTGGCACACTTAAAATTTCCGTTATTAATTTCGCAGTATTGTACTGGTTACTATGTTTATTTCTGCATACATTTATGAAGTAATAATCGAAAGTAATAATGTAACAGAAACTATTAGAAATTCATTTGTTAAGAAAATTTGTAAACCCTTTGGAATATGATTATTTCCACAGAGTGTGAGAGTCGTAAACATGCTTCTGACGTGATCGGACGTAGTTTTGAGCGAACAATGTAGTTTTTAACTGTTTACGTTCCCGCTCGGGTTTGCCGTCTGAGTTATCGACCGTTGTAGCAAATGACGCGACGGCCATCGACGGTGTTTTACTTTTTATCCGCCAAAGCAATATGGCGAAGGCCATTTAATTTTTAGTTTTGGACCTCCGTTTCTGTTTGGTGTCGTTTTTAGCCCTTTCTCCACGCCCCTGTTTTTAGCTGTCTTCTCTTATGTCAATTGGAACTGACGGATAGTCGTTCTTCAACTCCTATCTGTCTTCGCGTTCTCCAGTTTTGATCTGGGCGCGTATGACCCCAGTTGTTTGTTGCACCCTATAGCAAAACAAACCAAAACAAAGCCGTAGTGCAGAGCGTTCAGGTCACGACCGATTAACAGCGCAAGCGCAACCACCCATAAGCCGCTCCCGCGGTAGCCCCACCAACGCCAGCCGGCGTACATACGGAAAACAGCAACGTACCGACTACGGGCCAAACACGCCGTGCCACGCCACCGCGGACTCACCGGCGGCGCATTTGGGAGGACGACGGTTCAATCCCGCGTCCGGCCATCCTGATTTAGGTTTTCCGTGATTTCCCTAAATCGGTCCAGGCAAATGCTGGGATGGTTCCTTTGAAAGGGCACGGCCGACTTCCTTCCCCATCCTTCCCCTATCTGATGAGACCGATGACCTCGCTGTTTGGTCTCTTCCCCCACACAACCCAACCCCCCCTCACCGGCGGCCTGTGTACTCTTGCGCACCCGGACTACTCAAAAGCGCACGCCCCGCCACGGACAGCAGCGCGAAGTCAGGCTACAGTCTCGCGAAATGTTTGGAAACATCAATTGTAGCTACAGACATAAAATCACAGTGCTGAATGATTGTGATATGGACTCAGTGTGCAATTCTGTCTAACAGAGTTTGTGTTCAGATCTTGTGTGAACTTCAGCTGAGAGACGAAACTTCTTTAACCACTAGCACCTCCAGTTTTTTGTTGTTTCCGCACTTCCCGGCTGCAACACCTTGAACTTCCATCAACAAACGCGCGTATCTATCTTTATACACTGATGAGCCAAAGTAACTGGTAATGCTGCCTAATATCGTGTAGAGTACTCGCAAGCGCGCAAAAGTGCCGCAACACGACTTGACATGGACCCGACCTAAGTCTGAAGTAGTGCCGGAGGGAAGTAGTGCTTCTGAACAGGGCGTTGCAAGGCATCCGAAATATGCTCAGTAATATTCATGTCTGGGATGTTTTGTGGCCAGTGGAAGTGTTTAAACTTAGAAGGGTGTTCCTGGAGCCACTCTAACAATTCTAGACGTTTGGCGTGTCGCATTGTCCTGTTGGAATTGACCAAGTCCGTGGGAGTGCGCAGTGGACATGAATGGATGCAGGTGATCAGACAGGATACTACGTACGTGTCACCTGTGAGAGTCGTATCTAGACGGCCACGATAGCACTCCAACTGCACACACCTTATACCATTACAGAACCCCCACCAGCTTGAACAGTCCCCTACTGACGTGCAGGGTCCATAGAGGCTGTCTCCACACCCGTACACGTTCAGCTGCTCGATACAATTTGAGACGAGACTCGTCCTACCAGGCAATTGTTTCCTGGCGTCAACAGTCCAATTTCGATGTTGACGAGTCCAGGCGAGGAGTAAAGCTATGTGTTGTGCAGTCATCAAGGGCACACGATTGGGCCTTCGGCTCCGAAATCCCATATCTATGAAGTTTTGTTGAATAGTTCGCACGCTGACACTTGTTCATGGTCCAGCATTGAAATCTGCATCAATTTGCGGAAGGGTTGCATTTTTGACACGTTAAACGATTCTCTTCAGTCGTCGATAGGCCCGTTCTTGTAGGATCTTTTCTTCGGCCGCAGCGATGTCGGAGATTTGAGGCTTTATTGGATTCCTGATATTCACGGTACACTCCTGAAATGGTCGTACGGGAAAATCCCCACTTCATCGGCACCTTGGAGATGCTTGGTCCCATCGCTCGTGCGCCGACTGCAGCACCACATCCATACTCACTAAACCTTGATAACCTGCCATTGTAGCAGCAGCAACCGATCTAACAACTGCACCAGACACTTGTTGTCTTATATAGGCGTTGCCGAAAGCAGGTGTCGTATTCTGCATGTTTACTTATCTCTGTATTTGAATAAACATTCCTATACCATTTTCCTTGGTCCTTCAGTATATATGTGTAAGGTCAACTGTTTGTCATGTGAAGCTGTTTTTAAAATTGACCGACGCGTTCTGCAAAACTGTCTTCGACGGCGCTTGGAGCAATCCCCTCTGTACTATCGTACATCATCCGAGCGACCCCGACTACACTGGAGTCGACAGGTGCACCAGGATGTTTACAAATTGGTGTCAATAAATGCAGGAATGCATTCCTGACAACAAACCAATACAGGGAGTCCATATGAACATGCGTTCGAAAATCCTTCTGTTGGCAGTTACATGTGAACATTAAAAATTAAGTTACACTTTTCCATGGGATGACAAGTGACGTTTAGTGAATGCCACACTACACTTCAGAGTGACACATATACGTGACACTATTTTCAAGCGTAGTCACCAAGTCTGTGTAAACCACAATCGGAACGTTGTCCCAACCGTCGCCGGCCGGGGTGGCCAAGCGGTTAAAGGCGCTACAGTCTGGAACCGCGCAATCGCTACGGTCGCAGGTTCGAATCCTGCCTCGGGTGTGGATGTGTGTGATATCCTTAGGTTAGTTAGGTTTAAGTAGTTCTAAGTTCTAGGGGACTTATGACCTTAGAAGTTAAGTCCCATAGTGCTCAGAGCCATTTGGGATGGTTCATTTTGAACCATCCCAACCGTCCAATTCCTCAAATACAGCAGTCCGTGTGGTGTCACCGCCAGACACCACACTTGCTAGGTGGTAGCTTAAATCGGCCGCGGTCCTTTTAGTACATGTCGGACCCGCGTGTCGCCACTGTGTGATCGCAGACCGAGCGCCACCACAAGGCAGGTCTCGAGATACGATATAGCACTCGCCCCAGTTGTACGGACGACATTGCTAGCGACAATACGGACGAAGCCTTCCTCTCATTTGCCGAGAGACAGTTAGAATAGCCTTCTGCTAAGTCCATGGCTACGACCTAGCAAGGCGCCATTAGCCTTACCTAGTTTGAGAGTTATCGTATAAATGTCTCAAGAAGAACGTGTAAACCAACAAAGATTAAAAGTTAAGTATAAAGCAGCTACGTACTTTTCTTGCTACCAGTCATAACGTATCCTGTTCCAGAATTGACGCCAGTCGGTGTGTGTGTACACGTGCCTTTCTTTCGGCTCCCTTCCCAGTGTGGCGTAGCAAGCTTGTTACGCCACAACAGTCCGCTCCTTTGTCACAGAGCCATTCGAAAACCACTGGGTGATCGTCCTCGCCGTTAGAACATCTTCTGTTCTCACTAATCAGTTCCTCGATTTCCTCCACATTGCACTGTGTAGTTGATACTTATGGCCCTTCTTCCAGATCAACATCACTCACATCTGTGCGGCCTTGGGAAGACTGTTGACACTATTTCATTACGGCTGACACGAGACTATATTTCGTCTATATACTGCCAAAATCTGATGGTGAATTTGAGAGTATTTTAGAGTTTTGACCACAATAATCTTGCTGTCTCAGGTGCTTCAACTTCGGACTACGTTTTCTTTTCCCACACCGTTTTACTCTCAAACCGTCACAGACCTGTTAACCGTACCGGAACAGAACTATGTCTGCAGGAAATACAGGGCGTGTACACTTCTGTAACAATGCGCCACTCTTTTTGTGCACTGGCCCCATCGCCTCATGACATATGTAACTTGATTCTTGAACTTCATTCATTTATGGTTTCACTGCTGATACACTCTAAGACGATACACTTTACAGACAAATGGAAAAACTGGTAGAAGCGGACCACGGGGAAGATCAGTTTGGATTCCGCAGAAATGTTGGAACACGTAAGCCAATACTAACCTTACGACTTATCTTAGAAGAAAGGTTAAGGAAAGGCAAACCTACCTCTCTAGCATTTGTAGACTTAGAGAAAGCTTTTAATAATGTTAACTGGAATACTCTCTTTCAAATTCTGAAGGTGGTAGGGGTAAAATACAGGGAGCGAAAGGCTATTTACAACTTGTACAGAAACCAGATGGCAGTTATAAGAGTCGAGGGGCATGAAAGGGAAGCAGTGGTTGGGAGAGGAGTGAGACAGGGTTGTAGCCTCTCCCCGATTTTATTCAATCTGTATATTGAGCAAGCAGTAAAGGAAGCAAAAGAAAAATTCGGAGTAGGTATTAAAATTCATGGAGAAGAAGTAAAAAAACTTTGAGGTTCGCCGATGACATTGTAATTCTGTCAGAGACAGCAAAGGACTTGGAAGAGCACTTGAACGGAATGGACAGTGTCTTGAAAGGAGGATATAAGATGAACATCAACAAAAGCAAAACGAGGATAATGGAATGTAGTCAAATTAAATCGGGTGATGCTGAGGGAATTAGTTTAGGAAATGAGACACTTAAAGTAGTAAAGGAGTTTTGCTATTTGAGGAGCAAAATAACTGATGATGGTAGAAGTAGAGAGGATATAAAATGTAGACTGGCAATGGCAAGGAAAGCGTTTCTGAAGAAGAGAAATTTGTTAACGTCCAGTATAGACATAAGTGTCAGGAAGTCGTTTCTGAAAGTATTTGTATGGAGTGTAGCCATGTATGGAAGTGAAACATGGACGACAACTAGTTTGGACAAGAAGAGAATAGAAGCTTTCGAAATGTGGTGCTACAGAAGAATGCTGAAGATTAGATGGGTAGATCACATAACTAATGAGGAGGTATTGAATAGGATTGGGGAGAAGAGAAGTTTGTGGCACAGCTTGACTAGAAGAAGGGATCGGTTGGTAGGACATGTTTTGAGGCATCAAGGGATCACAAATTTAGCATTGGAGGGCAGCGTGGAGGGTAAAAATCGTAGAGGGAGACCAAGAGATGAATACACTAAGCAGATTCAGAAGGATGTAGGTTGCAGTAGGTACTGGGAGATGAAGAAGCTTGCACAGGATAGAGTAGCATTGAGAGCTGCATCAAACCAGTCTCAGGACTGAAGACCACAACAACAACAACACTCTAAGAAAAGAAATAAAGATACTATAAAAGTTATGCAAATTGGTCACCTACGGAAAATTCAAAATTGTGAACTCGGCGGCAGATGCATGAAATAAAGTCTTCGCGTATTTCATTCCGTGCACTCAGTTGGATAGTAACTATGCCTCGCAGATAGATGCGTGAACGGTTTACGCAGATGTTGGCATTTGAGAGAGGACATGTGGTTGGAGCTCGAAGAAGCCGGTTGACGTAATCGGCGAATCGCTTGACATTTGAATAGGAGCGATGCCACTGTTCGACGAAGTTAGCACAAAGGGGTGAACCATGGTTACACATAGCGTGAAGACGGAAGTAGTCAACCTAGAGAGGCGACAGATCATGAGGACCAAGCTGTGGTATCGAAAGCAACGATGCCACGGAATACTTTCTCAAGTTGGCACTGCGAGAGACACAGGCGACAGCACCCTCTAGCCGGTGCTGTCGAGGTCTACGAGCTCCGCGACGGCTTCAGCCCATTTGATCAGGTGCAGCGAGCCAGGACACTCCACTTCAGCATCGCACCTACGGTCAAAGTTATGTAATCGTTTATCACCTTGTTTTTGCACCAGTAAACCACTTTCTTGCAGTACCGACTTGTATTACCTACGCGCCGACTCCCACGCGGGATACAAAACAAGCAGTCATCAAAGAGGCTCTCAGAGTTCTGTATTCAGCGTTATCATCGATCCGAAGTGCAACTAGTGCTTCAGGATCATCAATAGGAGGCTCGCAGAAATGGGACCGAGCTCACGACGCCCCTTGAGCCCACTAGTATTGAGCTCTGTACTCCTACAAGCCAGTATGTAGTGGCGTCTGACTTATTCGGCTTGAAATCTGATAGGCTGGAGTAGAACTGACTCCAGTAATAAGTCCTGCTTCGAACTGAGCCCCGATGAACAGCGAAGGCGTGTCCGGAGACGCCCTGGACAACGGTGGGACACCATTCTGACTATCTCTCGCCATACGGTCCGACAACCGGGAGTGATGGTCTGGGGTGCTGTTTCATTTCATAGTAGGAACCAGTTGGTTGTCGTCCGCGGCAACCTTACAGCGCAGCGTTGCGTCGACGATATTCTGCCTTCGTTGCCCTTCATGACAAGACATCCACACCTTACATTTCAGCAAGATAGTGATTGCCCGCACACGACAAGAGTTTCTACCGCTTGTCTTCGTGCTTGCCAAACCCTACCTTGGCCAATAGGGTCGCCGGATCTCACCCCAATTGAGAGCGTTTGGAGCATTACAGGCAAGGTCCTATAACCAGCTCAGTATCTTAACTGTCCAACATCCAAGTTGGACTGAAATTGGCACAATATCTCTTAGCAGTGAAGTTAGATAGAATTCCACTAACAGTTGGTAAAACTATTGTTATTAAAACACAAACAGTTTCACGGCCTAACGCCGCATCATTTTATGAAACCTACATGTTAAATGGCAAAGTACAGTGTCACTACGTTTTGTAGATGTTACAATTAACAAAGCGAAGTCTAAAATACACTCACAACGTCTAAACATTGTGGGAAAACGTATCGCTTCGAGTCAAGGTTTACTATTCTGTGAAGAGTGCACATATAGTGTCCCTTGCCCTGCACTAGCGGTTAGAAATCGTGAATCGATCAGCTGATTTCTTCAACAGCCTTCCCATTGTTGTTGGTTCAAAGTTAATATACAGGGTGGTCCATTGATAGTGACCGGGCCAAATATCTCACGAAATAACCGTCAAACGGAAAAACTACAAAGAACTAAACTTGTCTAACTTGAAGGGGGAAATCAGATGGTGCTATGATTGGCCCGCTAGATGGCGCTGCCATAGGTAAAACGGATATCAACTGCGTTTTTTTAAATAGGAACTCTCATTTTTTATTACATATTCGTGTAGTACGTAAAGATATATGAATGTTTTAGTTGGAACACTTTTTTCGCTTTGTGATAGATGGCGCCGTAATAGTCACAAACGTATAAGTACGTGGTGTCACGTACTATTCCGCCATTGCGGACGGTATTTGCTTCGTGATACATTACCCTTGTTAAAATGGACCGTTTACCAATTGCGGCAAAGGTCGATATAGTGTTGATGTATGGCTATTGTGATCAAAATGCCCAACGGGCGTGTGCTATGTATGCTGCTCGGTATCCTGACGGCATCATCCAAGTGTCCGGACCGTTCGCCGGATAGTTACGTTATTTAAGGAAACAAGAAGTGTTCAGCCACATGTGAAATGTCAACCACGACCTGCAACAAATGAAGATGCCCAAGTAGGTGTTTTAGCTGCTGTCGCGGCTAGTCTCCACATCTGTAGCAGACAAATTACACTAGAATCGGCAATCTCAAAAACATCTGTGTTGAGAATGCTACATCAACATCGATTGCACCGCTACCATATTTCTATGCACCAGGAATTGCATGGCGACGACTTTGAACGTCGTGTACAGTTCAGACACTTGGCACTAGAGAAATTACGGGACGATGACAGATTTTGGCACGCCTTCTATTTAGCGACGAAGCGTTATTCACCAACAGCGGTAACGCAAACCGACACAATATGAACTATTGCGCAACGGGAAACCCACGATGGCTGCGACAAGTGGAACATCAGCGACCTTGGCGGGTTAATGTATAGTGCGGCATTATGGGAGGAAGGATAATTGGCCCCCATTTTATCGATGGCAATCGAAATGGTGCAATGTATGCTGATTTCCTACTTAATGTTCTACCGATGTTACTACAAGATGTTTCACTGCATGACAGAATGGCGATGTTCTTCCAACATGATGGATGTCCGGCACATAGCTCGGGTGCGGTTGAAGCGGTATTGAATAGCATATTTCATGACAGGTGGATTGTTCGTCGAAGCACCATACCATGGCCCGCACGTTCACCGGACCTGACGTCCCCGGATTTCTTTCTGTGGGGAAGTTGAAGGATATTTGCTATCGTCATCCACCGGCAATGCCTGACAACATGCGTGAGCGCATTGTCAATGCATGTGCGAACATTACGGAAGGCGAACTACTCGCTGTTGAGAGGAATGTCGTTACACGTATTGCCAAATGCATTGAGGTTGGCGGACATAATTTTGAGCATTTATTGCACTAATGTGGTATTTACAGGTAATCACGCTGTAACAAATGGTTCAAATGGCTCTGAGCACTATGGGACTTAACATCTATGGTCATCAGTCCCCTAGAACGTAGAACTACTTAACCTAAGTAACCTAAGGACATCACACAACACCCAGTCATCACGAGGCAGAGAAAATCCCTGACCCCGCCGGGAATCGAGCCCGGGCGCAGGAATCACGCTGTAACAGCAAGCTTTCTCAGAAATGATAAGTTCACAAAGGTACATGTACCACATTGGAACAACCGAAATAAAATGTTCAAACGTACCTACGTTCTGTATTTTAATTTAAGAAACCTACCTGTTACCAACTGTTCGTCTAAAATGTGAGACATATTTTTGTGACTATTACAGCGTCATCTATCACAAAGCGAAAAAAGTGGTCCAACTAAAACATTCATATTTCTTTACGCACTACACGAATATGTAATAAAAAATAAGGTTTCGTATTTAAAAAAACGCATTTAATATCTGTTTGGCTTATAGCAGCGCCATCTAGTTTCCCCTTCCAAGCCAGACAAGTTTCGTTCTTTGTAGTTGATTCGTCAGCGCCATCTAGTTTCCCCTTCCAAGCCAGACAAGTTTCGTTCTTTGTAGTTGATTCGTTTGTCGCTTAGGTTAAGACACATGCGAACCGATCACGTCCAATGGACCATCGTGTATATCGCGAGGCCGCACATTTCGCCTGCGCGAGCGAAACGTTTATTTCTTGACTTAGCGATGCTCCATGGCGAACCAAGAAATGTAAGAAACTCAATATATGGCGAGACAGTATAACGAGAGGACGTGTATGAAGGGTGCGCAATGAAACAGTCATTGTTCGTCGCCATATTGTTAAATTTTTGTTTTTAGAGGTTCACAGGCGATATGTGTCGTTAATGTGCAGTTTAGTATCAGCCATAATACAGTCCAGTGCAGTTCAAAGGTAATTTTGCGTATTTATTTTTGGTCAAGAGATTCTGTGGTGGACTGTAATGTACAACAAACTTCTATAGGACTTCTAACATTTAGTGGTCGCTGTTTGCTGTAGAACTTGCTTCAATAACACGATCAAAAGCATAGAGAAATATTTCTCGGCTAAAAAGAACTCATTTCACTCGCAGACAATCATCGAATGGCCAAATGCGAAGTCGACGCCGTTTGGAATATTGTTCTTCACAGAGATACAGAGACACGACACATAGTTGAATAACAACGAGTTGAATATTAACCACCTTGAAAAACATTAATTTCTTCTTTTGAGCAGTAATATTATAAAAATGGCTAAAACGTGACAGGGCCTACAAGGAGTGAAAATAGACACTGTCAAGTATTTCGTGACCAAAAACAAGTTAATACACGATCACTCAGTTATATGTATTTATTGTATATAGGGTGTATCATAATTCATATCGTAAACTGATGCAGTTGAAAGCACACGATACTAGAAGCAAGAAAGTATCAGGAAACATATGGTCGAAAATGCATACCTTAAGAACTGCGAGCAATTTTTCATCTTAAAAATGGTTCAAATGGCTCTGAACACTATGGGACTTAGCTTCTCACGTCATCAGTCCCCTAAAACTTCGATCTACTTAAACCTAACTAACCTAAGGACATCACACACATCCATGCCCGAGGCAAGATTCGAACCTACGGCCGTAGCGGTCGCGCGGTTCCAGACTGTAGCGCCTAGAACCGCTCTGCCACTCCGGCCGGCTTTCATCTTCGATACTGTGAAACAAATCTCTTCTACTGCAAGCTCTTTGCTTTCCACATTTAGGGAAGTAGCAGTATGGACCAAAACAAGAAAAAAAGTCCAGTAAACATTTGCTCTAAAATGCATACCTTAAAAGCTATAAGAGCCGGCCGCGGTGGTCTCGCGGTTCTAGGCTAGCAGTCCGGAACCGTGCGACTGCTACGGTCGCAGGTTCGAATCCTGCCTCGGGCATGGATGTGTGTGTTGTCCTTAGGTTAGTTAGGTTTAAGTAGTTCTAAGTTCTAGGGGACTGATAACCACAGCAGTTGAGTCCCATAGTGCTCAGAGCCAAAAAAAGCTATGAGCACGTGCTCATCTTCGCTACTTGGAAACACAACTCTTCTAATGAACAATTGCTCATAACTTTTAAGGTATGCATTTGAGAGTAAATCTTTACTGGACATTTTTTCCTGTTCTGGTCCATACTGTTACTTCCGAAAATGTGGAAAGCAAAGAGCTTGCAGTAGAAGAGATTTGTTTCACAGTATCGAAGATAAGAAATTGCTCGCAGCTCTTAAGGTATGCATTTTCGACCCTATGTTTACTGATACTTTTTTGCTTCTAGTATCGTGTACTTTCAACTGTATGTGTTTACGCCATTAATTATGATACACCCTGTATATTCTGATTTGGTGTGATAAATGTGTATTTTATGTTACGTATATGTACTAACGTTGTGCTTTGTAGAATTTCATGTACGACTGATGGAATCATTCTATGTGAGCTACATCCTACATCAGACAGCCACGTCAAAGCGGGTCCATCACATATGAACTCTGCGGTAATGGCAAGCACAAGAATGACACAGACATTGCACACATTAGCCTGGTCTTTGTAGATAACAACTGGGTTAGGAATATTTGCAGATTTACTTCTTATATATTTCAGTATATACAGAGTGATTTGGGCTGGCCGCGGTGGTCTAGCGGTTCTAGGCGCTCAGTCCGGAACCGCGCGACTGCTACGGTCGCAGGTTCGAATCCTGCCTCGGGCATGGATGTGTGTGATGTCCTTAGGTTAGTTAGGTTTAAATAGTTTTAAGTTCTAGGGGACTGATGACCACAGATGTTAAGTCCCATAGTGCTCAGAGCCATTTGAACCATTTTTTTTAGATATGTTCACAATTGTGGAGAGATATTCTGGGGTATAGAATCTGATGCGTATTTTTGTGGGGTAAAGCTGAATTGTGTCCCGAGTAAAGTAATTAAAAGAGTAGTGAACAGTTCAATTCTTATGGTTAAAACCAGATCACAGTTTGAAATGCAGAGGGAACAGAAGAGAATATGCAGCCCAGTGGTGATGAAGAAAACCCAGGGCAAACAGGCTAGCCAAGGATAATCCAAAGATCCTATGGCTGAGCTTTTAAATTAAATGAAACTTTTGATTAATACCATAGCGAGTTTAGCTTCAGAACGGTCTCACAAGTCTGCTATTCAAATGATTATGTCTGCTCCTCAAGCGAATATGTCAGCTGCGCAGTCGGCTATTTCCGCAAATGTAGAAGCTATAGGTATGGAATAGGCAAAGATAGTGGCTAAAGTAACAAATCTGACGACCACTGTGAGAAATTTAGTTACAGAACAGGAAAAGTTAGCCGAGAAAGTGAAGAGTATAACCAATAACGTAAACGAACTACCCACAAGGGAAGATTTTGATAAAGTATTAGCTGATGCGAGTACTTTGACAAATGAACATACAGAAATTAGGAAAGAAATAAACAGTATGAAGCAAACCAACAAAAATCTTCCTATCGAAATAAAAAGAGTAAACAGTGAAATTGAAACCGAGCAGGGGAGACAACAAACGGTACAAGTAGAGGTACAAAATCTGTCCTCAACAGTAAAGGAAATAGCGTCCGGATGTGAAGGGCGAATGGAACAAAAGTTCCAAGAAATACCCAGCAGTTTAGGCAAGAATTACATGACTGGATAGTGGATAAGGAACAGCAAGTGATATTGTCTGTTAATAAAGGTATCAATGAAGCGGTAGAGAAAACAGTGAATGTAGGCCTACCGTTACCTCGCCAAACAGATCAAGAGTTTAAGGAAGTTCGCGAGCAGATAGGAGCCTAGTTCCGAAAATGGAATGGAGAAGTTACACAGAATTTGCAAACGTGCACTCAAAGGATAGAAGAACTACTGGGTGCGGCTACTGAAGAAAGAAAGGAAGCCAGCCCAGAGTGGAGGTCTAGAGGTAGAAATCACATCTCGTTGTATAATTATGGGGCTGATGAGCGGTACCCAGATACAAGCCCAAACGAAAAGATGTATTAAAGTATGTCACCTATGAGTGATCATACCAGATCCCTCATGGAAGAGAACATGATAAAGCATAGGCAATTCCAAATATTTTTTCCGGAAATGAAGACATTAAATCTTGTCGTATTAATCTGACGATTCAGAGGAGTGTTACCACGAGCTTGGTCTGATCGACAGAAAATCGGATATGTATCAGGTTGCATACAAGGCGATGGTAGTCTGTGGGTGACTGACGTAGTAGACAAGTGTCACAGAAACGAAGAATTTGAGAAGGCATTCCTCAATACATACTGGTCAAGAGGCATTCAGGTAGGATTGAAGAAGGAAGTATATAACCCAGAACCCTTCTCTTACCGAAACGGGAACTTAGGGAGATACTTAGAAAAATATTTGAATAAAGCAAGATATTGGTATCAACCAATAGATCACAAAAGTACGATAATGATCATCAAAGCCCAGCTTCAGATAGAGATCAGGGAAAAACAGCTGCGTGTTTCAGAAGATAATCTGGAAGAATTCATGTCTGCAGTGGATTCAATTCATTTGCTACAGAAGGAACAAAGAGGAAGAGATAATCACAATAAATACTATCAAATGGAAATAAATCAGATAGGTTATAACAGTAATAACGGAAGAATGAATGGAAGACAAATGGATAATTTTCATCGAACCAAAATGAATAGTGGTTACAACAATGGAGCAAACTGTATGGATCAGCAGAATAACGGAAGAAATTATGAGCCGAGCGGAAACAGTCGCAGGCGATCTGAAAGGAGGTACAATCCTGTATATAATGACCGTAGAAATGAAGGACAAAGTAAGCAAACCATTTACGAGGCGAGGCCAAGGCCAACAAATAATCAAGGCTGGCGAGAACAACCACCGGTCATATTCGAAGCAACCGATGGCAACAACGGACGGGCTAGTCCGGGCAATTTAAATTGAATGCGACCGGATTACCCTCCTGAGGTTCGGTCGACAAAAGAGGAATGGGGGCCAAGCAACCACCTGCAAACTGTTTTAGTTTAGGTATAACGATGGAATGAGGATCACTGAGGAGTTAACGTAAGATGTAAATTCCGGGGAACAAGTTTCTAATAAAGTGCCAATATCAGCAATCCGTGTCGAAATATTGGACATAACTATCAGAGTATTCTTTGATACCGGAGCTTCGATAAATGCGATCTCTAATTTATTTAAACAGCTATCCCAGAAGACAGAGTTACCGACGTTGCCGATACGAAACTGTAAGACCATTGAAGCCTTAGATACCCGGTCGCAACCAGTCCGGATACAAACTTTGCCGAGCGGTTCTAGGCGCTACAGTCTGGCACCACGCGACCGCTACGGTCGCAGGTTCGAATCCTGCCTCGGGCATGGATGTATGTGATGTCCTTAGGTTAGTTAGGTTTAAGTATTTCTAAGTTCTAGGAGACCGATGACCTCAGAAGTTAAGTCCAATAGTGCTCAGAGGCATTTGAACCATTTTTGAACAAACTTTGCTAGATGTAAGAATAGGAAATACAGCGATAAGATGCGTGTTACTAGTAATTTAAAAATTAATAGAAGATCGTATCATCGGATTAGAGACTATGAGGGAGAAGGACTTAAAAATAGACTTCTCGTCCAGTAAAGTCAGTTTTTCCGATCATAAGGACACGGCGAAAGTTGATCTGATCATGGAAGAAAGAAGCATCGGAAATTACTGTCCTGGGTATGGTATTAAGCTCATTAGAAAGGAAAGGAGATGTAAACGGACAGTAGAGGTAAAGGAAAGCAAGATACTCGGGATAGCAGAACAAGTGGAGGAAATGGCGAAGGAAGCTGATGGACAGGAAAACGAACAAACTGATCAGTTGGTAGATCTTTTGGAGAAACATATACAGTTTTTTGAAGAAAGGCCAGGAAATATTAAGGGATTTACGTGCCATTAGAGGTGTTTCCTCATTAGACGTATTGTAATAAATCATATGCAGTTCCGTGGAGATTGAAGTAATCAGTAAGTGAAGAAATAAACAGGATGAGAAACTGGGACCTGATAGAACCATCGGTCAGTCCAAATTGCAGTCCGCTGTTAGCTGTACATAAAGCAGAGAGAAAAGTAAGATTGGTGGTGGATGCAAGAGTCATCAAAACAATTATTGTCCCTGTGAGAACTCACCCAGAAAATATAAACGAACTCATTCAGAAGTTTCATGAAGTCAAGTACTTTACCAGTTGACCTACTGACGTAAAATTAATAAAGGAAAGTCTAAAATCTATTCACAACGTCAAAGGGTCGTAGGCATACCCATCGCTTCTAGTCAAAATTTACCATTCAGTGAATATCACCAATATTTTGGCGAGCGAAAGGTAAACAATATGTACTCGATTCATTAAGGACATATTGCTGATAAGTGAAATTTGCGGTTACATAGCCACGTTTTAAAATCTGACTGCACCTAAAAAGCAAAAAAGAAAAATATTTTATAGTATCTTATAATGATATGACGCAAAAAGTTTTTAAATGACCGGAATTAGCGATAAAAGTTGTCACTGTTAAAAGTATCAGTCGCGGCACTATGTAGATTTCGCTACCTTTACAAACGAGGCTAATACAGAATTTCATTACGTACTAATACCCAATCGTATAAACAAACAAAATTTTCCAGAATGCTGTGGTGCTTTAATTCTAATTGGTTATTCAACGTGAACTGTGCATATTCTCTTTTATGTCTAAGAATTTCTGCTTCCTCTAATACATTCAAAATACGGCTTTTTTCTTCTCTCAGGACGACACCCAACAAGTTCATCAACCAAAGCCAAGCCGAGAAACTGCTTGCATGTGGGCCAGAGGTGGATCACGCGTTATAGGCTTGCTCAGTTTCTCACGCTCTTTCTCATGAATAAATCACTCAATTTTTCTGAAATTGTAGTCATCTGTTTTTCTGTATATGCACATCACATTTACCGATTTCCATCCCATTCGGATACTTCCTTCCTGTTGCGTCTTTTTTATGGTGTATTACGTGTGATACATTTAACAAATTTACATTTACATTTACAAAAATTTCTCGAACTAAACTAATCCTGCATCGATGATTCCCTTAGCCTGCGTCCTATACTGCCCTGTATCCTGTTGAAAATACCTGAAGTTCGTTGTGTCTGGTAGAATACGCTCCCTAAGAAGATGAACATTAGGTAAATGAGTTCAGTACACCAAGGAATCGACGTGTCCCCAGAGGTAAAAATCCTTTGGATTCAAATCTGGTGATGGGGCAGGCGATGCAATGGATCCCCTCGAGCAATGCACAGATTCGGAAGCCGTCGGGATACCGGAGATCTTTTAGAGTAAGGCGTGCTGGAGAACAGTCCTGCATACAACATATCCGTTGGAGGTATGGAGGTACAGTAGCAGACATATGATACACTTTATTTCTGAGAAATAGGAAGTATGTTTGCCTCATAAGCCATTGTGGGAATGAAAAGGGACCAATGAATGAGTCCACGTCACACCGTGCTGCTAAACAAAGGACGATCAGACAAATCAAAAACAAAAGCTAAGTACGGAATTAAAAATGATCGTCTTGAGTGCGTCCAATCGTAACGGCTCACTACAGGGAACTCTTTCTCGTAGATCGCTAACAGAGGATCTTTGGATCCTTGTTCATATGGGCTGTTGTAACTTTTTGGTGTCAGGAACACATCCCTACTTTTGAGAACAACAGTTTATAAACCCCTCTGTATAGGCGAATTTTATACATTTACATGTCATATCCCGTTCAGCCTCACTCCGAGCCTCAGGACCAGTATTAAGTTCACGGTATTTTTTCCGGTTAATAACTCGTTTGTGTACCGAGTTAGGCTGACGTTTCTCCTGGACATCACACTCACATCCGATCCTCAGCATGGTACCTATACAGCGCAGTACGTTTTGTACTGTGAATCACTTGAATGAACTGTTCCTGGCCCTCCAGAGATCCAACTACCGCTTCCATCCCTACCCGAAGGGGTGCTAAGTGAAGACGTGCTATAATCATACAGTACACAAGGTGTTCATTTTAATCGAAGACATTGAATTATCTCAAAAACTGTAGATCGGATCAAAAGATGTTATACTCTCAGTTTGTTTGTCTCGGAGGGGGACATCCACTCGGCCTCCGCACCCCACCCCGTGCGTGGGTGGCAGGGTGCAATTTTGAAATCTTCAGTGGGAATTCCTATTTTTTATTGCAAATTATGATTATATGGAAAAATCTACATACGTTGTCTCTGAAAGATTTTCTTCGTTTCGTCACAGATGGCGCTGTAATCGGAGGAATAGAAATGGGTACAGAATCGTAGTTCACGACATGCTTCTCAATGGTCCTTGAATATCCGTTGGAACGTGGAATCCCACCTCTGTGATGCGATAGGAAAGGCCAGTATTTCATAACTTCTAATAGTTAAAATTCCATTCGCAAACGTTGTATTCATCCAACATATGGAACAGGGGACTATTCGACGAGCCACAGTGTTTGTTGCTCGAGGCGGAAGCTACTCTACTTTCCCAATTGGAGATGAGTTTTCAGAGCAAGTACCGACAACTTCAATTCCAGAACGTTTGGGGTCGTTTGCACTTGTTGTACGTGCTCATTCACAAAATAGGGCCTGCTACCTGGTTATGGAAATCGGCGGCATTAAGTTCTTTATACAGTGACACGTGTTACGTATAATACTTATGACTGTGCAGTATTGTCACCGGAATTGCGGTGTAACTGCTGAGCGCTTATCCGTGAGTTGTGATACCCTGCCGCTGGTACAGCTATTTCATTACCTTCTCCTGTAACGCGTTTGCTTCGTTTTCTTTTGACTATCTGTTAGCTGCTATCAGACATACAAGGGTTCACAACTTGTAATCGGAGGAATAGAAGTGGGTTCACAGTCATACTTCATGATATGCTTCTTTTTTTTTTACTTTATTGTTATTTTAAAACCTGTACAACAGGCAGGCTGTCAGCAGCACACTACGCTGCTCTTCAGCCATAGAAGACACAAGCAGCAAAAACAGTGAGAAGACACATAAGTTACAGAACGGTGGGCAATAAAACAGGAGACACATAGAGACAAACACGGAGCCGTTCACACTCGTCGATAATCCACACTGCTAACTGATGAGACGACGCACAAACACTGAAGATGACGATGGCACTGGTGAACGATGGAGTGTGACGGTGAACACTGAACACTAAACACGACGGCACACACGAAACACTGATGGCGGTGATCTCCGGCGCGCGAATGTCCACTTAGCGTGTGCGAATCCGGGGACCTGCCAAGAGGGGAACACGGGTGAGGTGGGGGAGAGGGGAGAAATGGCTGAGGAGACGGGGGCAGGAGGAGAGGGACAGGGGAGGGGAGGCCCGGGGGAGGAGGGGGGAGAAAAGCAGGAGGGAGGGAAAAGGGAGAGAAGGGAGGGGGGGTGCCCAGAGGAGCTAGCACAGGAGGAGGGCGGGAGGATCAAAGTTGGTAGGAGGGGTAGATGGAGGAGAGGAGGGCATCATCAGGGAGGGGGAGCTGGCGGAAGCCACCTTGGGAGAGGGTAAGGAGGGTGGAGAGATGGAGACCGGGTGGGACGTGCGAATACAGGCGCGGCAGCGGGCGGGGGTGGGAGAGGTTCGGGAAGACGAGCGAGTGAGGAGGATCGAGTTTGCGGGAGGAGTACAGGAGCCGTATCCTTTCAAGGAAAAGGAGGAGGTGGGGGAAGGGGATGAGATCGTACAGGAGCCACATGGGGGAGGGGAGACGGATGCGATAGGCGAGGCTGAGAGCATGACGTTCAAGGATTTGGAGGGATTTATAAAAGGTAGGGGGGGGGGGGGAAGGATATGCTTCTTAATGGTCCTTGAATATCCCTTGGCACATATTGTAAAAGAAGGAACGAGAGCGAGCTTTCTCTGGAAAGTACTCGGCGTACAAGGCAACAGAAGGCCCAAAATTTCCCCTACATTCTCCCTAAATCAGAATAACTTCATTTTTTCCTTCTGTGGTTGCAACATTCACCGTCCACTTGCACATCTGCTGTCTAAATAATAGGTAGGTGTGCAGGCAATAAGCGCTATGCAAGTATTGTAATGTTTAGAGCCGCTATATGTTCTACGTTTGCACGATACGTGAGCTTGGGTCGCAGTGTACTGCCTGTTATGATACGTCGTAGTTCGCTACACAACCAGGGTGGCGCGTCGAGTAGTCCCCTGCTAGAGAAGTCGGACAAGTACAACGTTGCGAATGGGGTTTCCAGTTATTAGAAGCTATGAAATACTGGCCTGTCTTATCCTCCCAGCGTGGAGGTGGGATCGCACGTGCCATCGGAAATCAAAAGCATGTCGTACGATTGTGTACCTATTTTTGTTCCTCCGATTACAGCGCCACCTGTGACGAAACGAAGAAAATGCTTCAGACAGAACGTATGTGGATTTTCCAACAGTATCATAACCTGCGATTAAAAAAGGGGGTTCCCACTGAAGACTTCAAATCTGCACCCTGCCACCCACACATGAGGAAGGGGGGCAGGGGAAGAGGTGGCGGGTAGAGTGCAGTGTCGTTGGACGTCACCCTACTGGCAGAGAAATTGGACTTATTTTACATTTTTTGATCCGGTGCGTCTTTTTCGACATATTTCAATGTCTTCATTTAACATGAGCACCCCTTATAAGGTCTATATTATATTTTTGCTTAAGTTAATGTATGACAGTAGCCCCTATGGGGAGCTTGGTGTTTCAACTTATTAGATAGGCAGCAGTTTGTCACACTTCTGCACATATACTACAGAAGAAGCAGTACTTAAATAACTAACGTAATACGAGGGTTATCCAGAAAGTAAGTTCCGACCCGTCTCGAAATGGAAACCACTGGGAATATCCGGTAAAGCATTGCACAAATGTGTTGAGCAGTCTCTCTAGTATGCCCGTCGATCGTTTCGCGCCGCTCTTTTCAGTTTTGAGTGAACAGTGAGCACGTAAAGATGCGTAGGGAGTAGCGTCTCCCGCCAACTGTGAGGGCCGGGCTATAGATTTCGCCTTGTCATACAGCTCACATAACACAACTGTCGAGCAATTCCTTCTTCGTGCCAATACACGGCCGCACACTGCAGGGGCAATGAAGACGCTCCTGCAGCGTTTCCGATGAGAAGTGTTTGATCACCCATAATACAGTCCGTAATTGGCTCCCCCTGAGTCTCATCTCTGCTCACAAGCACCGCTGGCTACGAAGACAAAATTTTTCGACAGACGACGAGCTGCAGACCAGTGCAGACAACTGGCCGAAAGCACAGGCGGCTGCTTTCTATGACCATGATATGGGAAAGTTGGTACAACACAAAGAAAGACAGAACTCGAAGTTTGAGCGGCGACTATGTAGAGAAGTGGGTGGAAGGTGTACCTAACTGTTGCAAATAAAACATTTCTGGTTTTCGCTGTGGTTTCCATTCCATTTCGCGATCTATCAGAACTTACTTTCTGGACAACCCTCGTACATTGGGACTCAGAAGCTTATATCCACAAATCAGCATAGGTTTAGAGAGCACTGCTCTTGCGAAACACAGCTTGACCTTTTCTCACGTGATATGCTGACAACTACAGATAATGTGCAATAGGCTGATTCCATATTTCTAGCTTTTCGGAAAGCATTTGACAGGAATTTCCATAGCAGCTGTTAACGAAGGTACTATCATATGGAGTAAGTAGACAGATATGTGAGTGGCTCGAAGACATCTTAAGTAATAGAACCCAGTATGTTGTTCTCGGACGGCAGTGTTCATCAGAAACAAAGGTAGCGTCAGGAGTGCCCCAGGAAAGCGTGATAGGACCGCTGTTGCTCCCCATACACATAAATGATTTGGTGGATAGGGTGGGCAACAATCTGCAGTTGTTTGCTGATGATACTGTGTTGTACGTTAACGTGTCGATGTTGAGTGACTGTAGGAAGACACAAGACAACTTAGGCAAAATTTCTGATTGGTGTGATGAATGGCAGCTAGCTCTAAATGTGGAAAAATATAATTTAATGTGGATGGGTGGACAGAAGAAGCCTATAATGTTCGGATACAGTATTGGTAGTGTCCTGCTTGACACAGTGAAGTCGTATGAATATCTGTGCGAAATGTTGCAAAACGATATGAAATGGGACGAGCATGTGTGAACTGAGAACTGTGGTAGAAAAGGCGAATGGTCAACTTCGGATTAGTGGGAGGATTTTAGGAAAGTGTGGTTGACATGTAGAGGAGTGCGCATATACGATGCTGGTGCGACCTGTTCTTGAGTACTGTTTGAGTGTTTGGGATGGTGCCACGTCGGGCTGAAGGGAGACAGCAAAGCAATTCAGAGGCGGTCCGTTAGGTTTGTTACCGGTAGGTGCGAACAGCACGTAAGTGTTACGGAGATGCTTCCCGAACTCAAATAGAAATCCCTGGACGGAAGGCGACATTCATTTCGAGGAACGCTGTTGAGAAAATTTACAGTTGTCATTTGAAGCTGACTGCGGAACGACTCCACTGCCGCCAACCAGTACCAAGGACCGCGAAGAAAAAAAAAAAAAAAAAAAAATAGCTCTGAGCACTATGCGACTTAACTGCTGAGGTCATCAGTCGCCTAGAACTTAGAACTAATTAAACCTAACCAACCTAAGGACGTCACACACATCCATGCCCGAGGCAGGATTCGAACCTGCGACCGTAGCGGTCACGCGGTTCCAAACTGAAGCGCTAGAACCGCAAGGCCACACCGGCCGGCGCGAAGACGTGATACGAGAAATTGGGGCTTATACGGAGGCATATACATAGTCGATTTTCCCTCGCTCTGGAACAGAAAAGGGAGCAGTGCAGTGGTACATGGTATCCTCCTCCATGCACCGTACATGTCTTGCGGAGTATCTATGTAGATATACGAGTAGATGTAGAATATGTCTGCGTACAATGTAATATTGATTTGTATGATTATGATCACAGTTTATATTTTAATTAGAACGAATGTTTGCACTTGCTAACAACATTCTAAATTACTGTGCAGAGGATTTTCCCTCTTGAATACTACTAAATTCTTAATAATTAATCTTTCGCTATTAAACGCCCAACTGAGCACAGAAAGCAACTCAGAATCAAGTTATTACTATGGAAGATCATTTGTTGCAAATAATGCAAGAGTAATATTATTTTCTTGCTCCTCACACTGTGACAAGCCTTCGATTAAACCCTTTCAGACAGGATGTTCCTGCCCCGCTAGTAAACTTTACAGCTTTTCGCTATATTCGGTACGTCATTCATACGAAAAGAAGTAAAGCTAATTAATGACACTCAAAATTATGAAACCAATTCCGAAGACTACTCTCTACCTTGCTTCTGTCTGTTCGTATTGGAACAATACGTTGCAGTGTTGCAAGAAGAAAAATGTATTTTACATACATCTACTTTCTGATTGTATGTTTGTCTACTCTCAGTTAGTACTTTGCAGTTCATGTATAAGATGCAAATAGAAAAGTTTTATGTAGCGTCAAAATTGAGTAAAATGTTTCGTAAAACATGGTCTTGTAAACCTACTATGACTAATACATCTCCGTCACAATAGAATCATTTCTTTATTGGTGCCTCGTCACTCGCGAGTTTTCGCTGTACCCACCGTCTAGTTATTATCGATAGACGTTTCAAGTCGCCTTGACTACCAGATGGGCTACAGGAAATACAGCTTCCCCCAAAGACGTAACTAAAGAAAGAATGCTAAAAATCGACAAAAATTTTAAAAAAAGCAAATGAAAAGGAATATCTTATTTCTTTTATTTGCGGTGGAAATTCTGTAATAGTTGTCGCGAATCATTTGTTTTACGTTTCATTTCCTCGAAATCAATCCCAGAATAGGTCTTATCTCCGGTATGGGTGCTCCTTAAATGCAGTCCTCGTCTGCAGGTAGACGCTACACGTAAGAAGATGATGTATCACGCGCTTCAAACTTGGGTTCGGATGATGCTCCAGCTACAGAAGTGAATACTGATTTTCCTGTACAGTAACCGCATCAGTCAAATTTTTCAGTAAAGGGTGTCCAGTAGGCAAAAAAAAAAAAAAAGAAAAGAAAGAAAAAAACAATTTTTGCAAGTCAGATTCTTCAATAAAGGGTGTCTATTGGAAAAAATTTGCACACGCAATTTTTAAACCCCCTTAGAAGCGACGTGCAATGTGTATGAGTACACAACCATAGTCGACACGGACCGGGAGTCAACTAGTTAATTGTTGAAAATGGTGGAAACCTTAATTCCCAATAATTTGAAAGGGGACGGCAGAAGGCTGCTTTTGGCTTTAATACCAAGTCTTCCGGCTGTAATATGTGGGTGAAGTGAGAAAATTTGACTGTGATGTGATCTTCAAAATTAAACTATTAACTTTAGCCAGCTAAATAGTCTCTCCGAAGATATACCGGTTTCCTTCCTTTGGTGGTAATACTTGTTCGCCGGTCTCCTCTTGAGAATGGTTTATAGCTCATTCCTCGTTAAATGCCTCTATCGAGCGTGTCTGTGTGGCACTGGAATTAACGGACGATAGACGACCACATTTTAATGTTGCAATCGACGATTACTCACAAGAAGAACTGTTCACATTGAAAATTTATTGCCTACAGATATGATCGGATAAAGGGCGTCGGTTCCATCGTATCTGCAGAATTGAAATACAGTATTCAGACTGCTGATCGGTTTTAGAGCTACATAATGGGTAAGGATATTACGAACACAATGTACTACGTGTTCTGATGTTGTTGTTGTTGTGGTCTTCAGTCCTGAGACTGGTTTGATGCAGCTCTCCATGCTACTCTATCCTGTGCAAGCGTCTTCATCTCCCAGTACCTACTGCAACCTACATCCTTCTGAATCTGCTTAGTGTATTCATCTCTTGGTCTCCCTCTACGATTTTTACCCTCCACGCAGCCCTCCAATACTAAATTGCTGATCCCTTGATGCCTCAGAACACGTCCTACCAACCGATCCCTTCTTCTGGTCAAGTTGTGTCACAAACTTCTCTTCTCCCCAATCCTATTTAATACCTCCTCATTAGTTATGTGATCCACCCATCTAATCTTCAGCATTCTTCTGTAGCACCACATTTCGAAAGCTTCTCTTCTCTTCTTGTCCAAACTATTTATCGTCCATATTTCAGTTCCATACATGGCTACACTCCATACGAATACTTTCAGTAATGACTTCCTGACACTTAAATCTATACTCGATGTTAACAAATTTCTCTTCTTCAGAAACGCTTTCCTTGCCATTGCCAGTCTACATTTTATATCCTCTCTACTTCGACCATCATCAGTTACTTTGCTCCCCAAATAGCAAAACTCTTTTACTACTTTAAGTGTCTCATTTCCTAATCTAATTCCCTCAGCATCACCCGACTTAATTCGACTACATTCCATTATCCTCGTTTTGCTTTTGTTGATGTTCAACTTATATCCTCCTTTCAAGACGCTATCCATTCCATTCAACTGCTCTTCCAAGTCCTTTGCTGTCTCTGACAGAATTACAATGTCATCGGCGAACCTCAAAGTTTTTATTTCTTCTCCATGGATTTTAATACCTACTCCGAATTTTTCTTTTGTTTCCTTTACTGCTTGCTCAATATACAGATTGAATAACATGTGGGAGAGGCTACAACCCTGTCTTACTCCCTTCCCAACAACTGCTTCCCTTTCGTGTCCCGCGACTCTTATAACTGCCATCTGGTTTCTGTACAAATTGTAAATAGCCTTTCGCTCCCTGTATTTTACCCCTGCCACCTTTAGAATTTGAAAGAGAGCATTCCAGTCAACATTGTCAAAAGCTTTCTCCAAGTCTACAAATGCTAGAAACGTAGGTTTGCCTTTCCTTAATCTTTCTTCTAAGATAAGTCGTAATGTCAGTATTGCCTCACGTGTTCCAGTGTTTCTACAGAATCCAAACTGATCTTCCCCGAGGCCGGCTTCGTGTTCTGATAATGTGAAGAAATTTATGAAGATACGAAGCCTTATAAGAAATGCGTATAGTCTTAACGAATATCGTATTAAAAAACTGTGATCGGAAAAAGGAAACAGAAATAAGAGGAACAATGGTGCGAAGGCTTTCCTGCTCGCGTAATTTGCGTGCATAACTCAGTTGTGTGTGGACTTCAGAATCGGACGCAACGCAGATAGTGTCGTAATGCCAGCAATTGTGTAAGGTATTTTCACAAGTCGTCCTACTAAACGATATTTGAAGCTACGATTAAGTTTAATAACGTTTCAATGATAGCCTCACCTTTCACAATTCGATCGTTCTAACAAATGCTCTTGCTAATACCGCCAGTCGAAGAGACGAGACCCTGTTGCACCACAAGCCGTTGTCCTTTTTCTTGCTGTTGGATTGAGAGAGTTTCTCGAACTCGGTTCCCCAGCTGTTGCCAATCCACTTCTTCGCTGTAGGTACGGCCCGACCCCCCTCATAAATGCAGGAACAACACACATATTTCCTCTGTTAGGTATCCTGCTAAAGTCAGTTTTAGCACCCAGCCTAAAGGCTGAACTCTCATTTCCTGTCCAAAATGATCCCCATTGTACAAACTCGTTCCAGCATCCAACGATGTTCTCAGTGTCGGTCAATATACGCCATTCTGCTCCAATTTATCTGTCTGTCGCTCACGTATGATAAAATGTTTAAACTTTTATATTTGATTGATTCCCTTCTTGCGTTAATGTTTGCTGTCCGTCACGAATGATATCGCTAATGTAAATTTTAAAGTAGGACAGTCTCGTTTGACAGCTTAACTTTGTGAACCATTCTCTACTATTTTTCTCTCGGAGTGAAAGACTTTAATGTGTTGTTATTTTAAGTAATGTGGTAGTCCGATGAAACAGTATGAAAAAAGAACTGTTTCCCACAGTTTAAAATGGTTCAAATGGCTCTGAGCACTATGGGACTTAACTACTGAGGTCATCAGTCCCCTAGAACTTAGAACTACTTAAACCTAACTAACCTAAGGACATCACACACATCCATGCCCGAGGCAGGATTCGAACCTGCGACCGTAGCGGTCACGTGGTTCCAAACTGACGCGCTTAGAACCGCACGGCCACACCGGCCGGCCCCCACAGTTTAGTTTCCCATCGAGGGGAAGGGTAGGACATACAGGATTATCCATAGGTACTCCTGGTGTTTAAGAAGACGAACTAACTAACTTAACTCCGTCCGAACAGGCCATGAATGCCCAGCGGTACCGACTGACCGCCGTGTCATCTTCAGTCCACAGACATCACTGGATGCGAATATGGAGGGGCATGTGGTCAGCACACCGCTCTCCCGGCCGTATATCAATTCACGAGACCGGAGCCGCCACTTCTCAATCAATTAGCTCCTCAATTTGCCTCGCAAGGGCTGAGTGCACCCCGCTTGCCAACAGAGCTCGGCAGGCCGGATGGTCACCCATCCAAGTGCTGGCGCAACCTGACAGCGCTTAACTTCGGTGATCTGACGGGAACCGCTGTTACCACTGCGACAAGCCAGTTGGAGTTTAAGGAGACTGCTGCTCAAAACTTGAAAGGTAGACACAAAACAGACAGACAACAGTGAACAGAGCGTCTGGCCAAGTTCTTAACTCCCATTAAAGGTACTCATATGGACATCGACTCTATCGAAGCAAACATCGATACGTGCGAGCAGTTAATCGATATGAATTTTCCAGGAAGGTGTGATATCCTCGGGGTAGCCGCGTGATCTCGGGCGCCTTGACACGGTTCGCGCGGCTCCCCCCGTCAGAGGTTCGAGTCCTCCCTCGGGCATGGGTATGTGTGGTGTCCGTAGCGTAAGTTAGCTTAAGTTAGATTAAGTACTGTATAAGCTTAGGGACCGATAGCCTCAGCAGTTTGGTCCCAATAAAGAAAACAAAAAGATAGAACGGATAAGACGCGATCTCAGTCCCCTTTGCAGGACTGCCTATCTGCAAGCGCCAGCTGATTCGATGAGACAGTATGAAGCGAAGCGGAGACCAGTAGAGAGTTAACAATGGAACTTGAAGACAGCACACCCACTCGATGCAAGCTGTGATTTTAAGAATTCTTTAAACCATTAGGAGGCTTCCCTTAACTGGTGGAATATTGATACATGGCGATAAAATGCAACAAATTCCCACTAGTTCTCTGGTAACCTACGATGCGTCATATACTCGTACGTCCCAGTCATAGTGAAAGGGTTAAGCCTACGTGAACAAAATGTGATTCTGCTCAGTTTAAATCCAGACTATCCCTATGTCTGTTACGTGCCCTGTTTTTGTCCAGTCTGATCCACCTGTGTTAAAAACGCGGACACTTCGTTAACTCTCCAAGCCTGGAGTTGAAAGCAATTTACACAAATACTGTGTTTGCCCGCTGTCGTGCCCCCTATGCTCCTGTAAATTATACGGATGTGCAATTATTCTGCCTTAGGTTTTCCGTTGTATTTGTAAATCATTTGAGCCGAATTCATGAATAGTTCCCCCCACAATGGTAAATTTTCCAACCACAATAAATGTTCAGTCTCTGACCTATTTGATGCTACACGATTCGTCAGAATCCAAGCTTATTTCCATATCATTATTACCATTAGCTGTTTTACGTGTACTCCATAATGTACCTTTAAACTAACACTCTATTAAGGGAGATAGTATGGATCTTTCCTCATTTCGTGCACACTACAGTATGCGAGCTGCCGATGAAATTGCTAATTAAGAGGTGTTATGGCTGCCCATCAGCTGGTTTTATCCGCTATTGAGTTTGTGACTTATTTTCTCCAATTCGACCCGCCAATGCGTTCTCATAATCTGTATAAGTCGACGGGAACTTCCGTTATCGACTCGTTTCAGTCCACGGAAACGGACTCTGGTAACGATGTTTATCCTAGACTGAAGTTACAGGCGGTAGGTACATCGCTGATACTTTTGTGTTAGCAGAAGAGCCAACACCGTGTTACGAGTGGAGGCCGAAATGCACGCGTTTTAGCTCACGCAGGCTGGCGTGAGGAGGGAAGAACTATACTGACGTGAGGTCTGGAACATGACAAGGAACGAGAATTCAGAAAGCGGACGTAATTAGTTTGATACTTAACTTTAATCCACTAATGATGAACGTCGCTCTTGACGATAAATGATTCACAATATTATCTGTTCAGAATACATTCTTGAAGATTGTAATTATAGTAACTGAATATGGCGTCTTGCTAGGTCGTAGCAAATGACGTAGCTGAAGGCTACGCTAAACTGTCGTCTCTGCAAATGAGAGCGTATGTAGACAGTGAACCATCGCTAGCAAAGTCGGCTGTACAACTGGGGCGAGTGCTAGGGAGTCTCTCTAGACTAGACATGCCGTGTGGCGGCGCTCGGTCTGCAATCACTGATAGTGGCGACACGCGGGTCCGACGTATACTAACGGACTGCGGCCGATTTAAAGGCTACCACCTAGCAAGTGTGGTGTCTGGCGGTGACACCACAGATACTTTGTAATGCGAAGAGTCCATCTCACAGGAAACATCACCTCTAAACCTACGATATGGTTACGATCAAATGTACCCGTATCGCTTATCTTGCTCGCCCTGCTTTAGTCTGTCATGGCGAAGGCCAGTGGAAGGTCTGTAACGCCAAACCGTTCCATTTGCTCTGATACATTTACTTTTTAACCTAAATTTATCCGTGTTGTAAGAAGTTGATTATGGTCATCAACTGTATTATAAACTTACGAAATAATTTTTACTTTTTCTGTCACATTTTACTAATATTTATTAGCATGACGCCTTGCGGCAACGTACTACCATCATCAGGTGCATAACAGTTACATTAATCTGAAGAGCGGTTGGGAGTTTTTTCTGGGTATGCCAGTGATGTTCTGCACCGAAATTTTTCCATTTTTGTTGGAAATCTATTTACCTGGCACACAGAACACAGTAATACACACAGAAGCATCACATAACTCTTTCACATACTCATGTTTACATTTCATTTCCTTTCATTAATTTAAACATCTGAATGTGAGAGTGCTAATGGATGGTGTTGAGCGTATTACGGTGCTCTGTGTGCAAGAAAAATAAATTTCCGACAAAAGTGGTAAATTTCAGTATATAATCTCACTGGAACGAACAGAAAATAGTCCTCATCAGACGTCAGGGTAATGTACATGTAACTGTAATGCAGTTGATGAAGACAGCATGCTGCCTAAACCCGTCATGGTAATAAGTGATAGTAATAAGTGAATGAAGCAGAAAAAGTTGTTTCAAAAACTTTTATATCGTGCTGGTCTACCATCACCTTGAATTGTAGACTTAATAATCAATGCAAATTTCCGATTCTCACTTATATGGTCCTTAAGTGACAAAATTTGCAAATATATTCAGTTACTATACCAAGTTTCCTGGCAGCATTGGAGTTTACGAAGTGTCTTTAAAATGCAGTGTCAACGTATTCATTGCGGCGAGATCTGCGTATATGAGAGCTTCATGGAAGTGTTGACAAACATCTAGTAAACTAGTCAAATGCCAATGAGGGGCGTCACTGGTGCAGACAGCTCTATTAAAAAGTAGAATCACGGAAAGCATTCGACGGATCTACTTATGGCCAGGAAAGGTTCATTTACGGAAGACCCGTGGGAGGCCAAAGAATCCAAAATGTCTTCTTCCAAGTACGGTAGGGATAAGTAACACACTGTAGCAAAATCGGGGTTTTCGGATGATCTTAGAGTTGTTTTGAGTGCAGAGGCGTTACAGAACTCATTTGAAGAGATAAAGTTCGTTCACTTGCATCGGTAAATTGCATTGTAATGGAAGGACTTCTTACGAGGATAAGGCGTAAGTTCTCAGATGTGTGAATGCATCTAAGACATCTTAAGTAGCTAATAGACTAATGCTCATAAGTTAAGGATAATTGCACAATGTGATGCCGCACAACATGGCACTACACAAAACTATCGCTAATAGCATAGGCACACAGGCAACACACACTACACAGATCCACGACACGGTATTGGATGTGCTACAAAACGCCACTGTTTCCTGCGCATGTACCCCGACATCAGTGTGGGATATGATCACCATGCACACGTACACAGGCCGCACAACGGGTTGGCATACTCTGGATCAGGTGGTCGAGCAGCTGCTGGGGTATAGCCTCCAATTCTTCCACCAGTGCCTGTCGGCGCTCCTGAAGTGTTGTTGGGGTTTGAAGACGTGAAGCGATAGGCCCAGCGAGAGCATCCCAGACGTGCTCGGTGGGGTTTAGGTCTGGGGAACAGGCAGGCCACTCCATTCGCCTGATACCATCTGTTTCAAGGTACTACTCCATGATGGCAGTTCGGTGAGGCCGTGCGTTATCATCCATCAGGAGGAAGTTGGGACCCACTGCACCTCTGAAAAGGCGGACATACTGGTGCGAAAGGACGTCCCGATACACCTGACCTCTTACAGTTCCTCTCTCAAAGACATGCAAGGGTGTACGTACACAAATCATAATCCCACCCCACACAACCAAACCACGACTTACATACAGGTCCCTTTCAAGAACACTAAGGGGTTGGTATCTGGTTCCTGGTTCACGCCAGATGAAAACCCGGCGAGAATCACTGTTCAGACTACACTTGGACTCGTCCATTAACATAACCTGGGACCACTGTTCCAATGACCATGTTCTGTGTTCTTGACACTAGGCTTTACGGGCTCTACTGTGACCAGGGGTCAGTGGAATGCACCTTGCAGGTCTCCGGGCGAATTAACCATGTCTGGTCAGTCGTCTGTAGACTGTGTGTCTGGAGGCAACTGTTCCAGTGGCCGCGGTAAGGTCCCGAGCAAGGCAACTTGCAGTACTCCATGGCCGTCTGCGAGCACTGAAGGTGAGATATCGGTCTTCTTGTGGTGTTGTACACTGTGGACATCCCGTGCTGTAGACCTGGACACGTTTCCTGTCTGCTGGAATCGTTGCCATAATCTTGAGATCATACTTTGTGGCACACGGAGGGCTAGTGGTACGACCTGCTGTTTTTGATCAGCCTCCAGTCTCCCTAGTATTCTACCCCTCATAAAGTCAACAATATGTGTTCTTTGAGCCATTTTAAACACAACTGTTCCAGTGGCTGCGGTAAGGTCCCGATCAAGGCAACTTGCAGTACTCCATGGCCGTCTGCGAGCACTGAAGGTGAGATATCGGTCTTCTTCTGGTGTTGTACACTGTGGACATCCCGTGCTGTAGACCTGGACACGTTTCCTGTCTGCTGGAAGCGTTGCCATAATCTTGAGAACACACTTTGTGGCACACGGAGGGCTCGTGCTACGACCTGCTGTTTTTGACCAACCTCCAGTCTCCCTAGTATTCTACCCCTCACAACGTCAACAATATGTGTTCTTTGAGCCATTTTAAACACGCAGTCGCCATTAGCCCGTCTGAAAACGTCTGCACACTTAGTCGCTGCACTGTACTGTGACATGCACCAACACACCTCTGCGTATGTGGACTGCTGCCAGCGCCACCGTGCGACGACCGCAGGTCAAACGCACCGCATGGTTAAACCCCGAGGTGATTGAAACCGCAAACCGCCCACCAGAGCGTTGTTTCACTGTGAATCAGCGTTATCCATAATTTATGAGCGTAAGTGTAAATCTCAGTAGGTTATCGTCGACGGCGTGTGTTCATCATAGTCAAGACAGTGTCCCAGGGATATGTGATACGACCGGTACTATTCTCTGTATACATTAATGATCCAATGGACAGGGTGAGCGGCAGTCACCTGGAGTTTGCTGACGGTGCTGTGGTGTACAGCAAGGTGACGTCGTTGAATCACTTTGGGCGGATACCAGATGACTTGGGCTAAATTTCTAGTTGGTGTGATGAATGGGAGCTAATTATTAATGAACAAAAATGCGAATTAATGCAAATGGCTGGGAATAACAATCCCGTAATTTTCTAATACAGCGTTAGCAGTTTGCTGCGTGCCACAGTCAGGTTGACTGAATGCCTGGGCGTAACGGTGCAAAGCGATATGACACGGAACCAGCGTGAGGATTTTACTATGGGGAAGCGAATAGTCGACTTCGGTTTACTGGGAGAATTGTGGGAATATGTGGCTCATCTGCAAAGGAGACGGCGTGTAGAATACCTGTGTGACCCGTTCTCGAATACTACTCTGGTGTTTGAGATCCCCACTAGGTAAGATTAAAAGAATACTGAGCCGTGTTGGCCCAGGCTTATGCATTGGTTTAAACGTTGACTGTTGCTCTGCATTTAGTTTCCAGCCGTTATTGCAGTTGTGCCGTGGTTCTTCCTCTTTATTCGTGTGGCAGCAGCGGTGTGTATCGATTTTCTCACCTTCCACTATCTTTGGTCTGGTGCTTATTGCCGGTGTGCGGCAGTCGGTCGGTTGGTGTGGATCAGCCAGGAAATCTCCGCGCGGCGCAGTGGGCCTGGCCCGCTGCCGGTCTCTACGCAGTGTCGGAGTGTGTGGGAGCTGTTCTGATGGCTACAGGGTTCGTGGCTCACCGACCCAGAACATTAGAGTTGAGTGGTGATTTAATTACCGAAACCAGTCTGTTCACTTTGTGCCGCTGGTTTTCGTGGTTGGCTGTTGGGGGTATTCCGGTGAGCAACAGCGAGTGTTCGAGTTGGTGAAAGTTCGGCCACCATCCGGTGTAGTTAAACTGTATTTTGGTTATTTGATGTCCAAGTACACCAGCGGAATTTTAAGTCTTGGGGCCGTTAGCGTTCCGGTTACCTGCCCTGGCCGCTGACGTAAAATTCAGGCAGTGTCCTTTCCTCACCGTGTTGTCGCTGTCCAACACGTGCGTGTAGTTTTGACAGCTTATGCATACTTGGTTGTGGGTGGCTACGCCTTTTACGTTTTGGCTTTGGAGTTCCTCGTGCACTGGTCGGGTGGAAAGCAAGTCGTCTTGGCGATGGGTCCGTTGACTATCTCTTGGTTGGGTTGCCGGCGGATCGGATATAGTTGGGTCGACTACCTGTCTCCCCTAAGCGAATGTTAATATTTCAAGTGCAGACCGACCCCTGGAAACTTCTGAGCGCCGCTGGCTGTACTGCCTTTTCTTATTGGTGTTTGGTGTTTATTTTCATGGCTCATAGCCGATGGTTTGAATTTGTATGCTTTTAGTTGGGTTTTAAATAATGGGCCTTCAGCCATTTTAAAATTTAAAGTTCCTTACTTGTTAAGTCTTGCATTGTTTGGGTCTTCAGCCTCATTTAAAATATTTTTTCTGGATGAAGCTTTGTTCCTTCTGCCTCTTGAAAATTTAATGTATTTGTATTTTTCAATCATGGGCCTTGAGCCGTTTTAAAATTGAAATTCCTTACTTGTTAAATCTTAGACTGTTTGGACCTTCAGCCTCATTTTAAAAAAATATTTAAGGATAAAGCCTTGGGCTTCCTGCCTTGTAAAAATTTATTGTAGTTGTGTTTTGAATCATGGGCCTTCAACCGTTTTAAAAGTAAAATTTCTTACTGTTAAGCCTTAAATTGTTTGGTCCTTCAGCCTCCCTTTCTAAAAATTGTTTAAGGATGAAGCTTTGGGCCTTCTGCCTTTCGAAGATGTATTGTAGTTGTGTTTTTAAATCTTGAGCCTTCAGCTGTTTTAAAATTGAAATTCCTTACTTGTTAAATCTTAGATTTTTTGGGCCTTCAGCCTCATTGATATATTACTTAAGGATAAAACCTTGCGCTTTTTGCCTTTTCAAATTTTATTGTAGTTGTGTTTTAAATCATGGGTCCTCAGCCGTTTTAAAAATTAAAGAGGTTGTGTCCTTAAGCCATAAGATTGTGTGACATATTCGGTCGATAGTTAAGCTCGGAAATTTGCGCTGTAAAGTTTGGGCAACTAAATAAAGTTATATGTGTTCGGGTGTAACTGGCAGTCGCTCATGTTTGGCCCCTTTCCGCAATTCCAACTACCTGTTCTGTCCTGCAGATTTAACCAGGCGTTCAAAATACATCTAAGTAGTTCAGACACATGGGGTCAGATATGCTACCGATAGGTTCGAACAACACGCGAGTGTTAAAGAGATGCTTCCTGAAGTCTAGTGGGAAACCATGGAAAGAAGGCAACGTTCTATTGAGAAAATTTAGGGAACCAACAATTGAGGCTGACTGTACAACGATTCTACTATCGGCAACGTAAATTTCGCCTATGGGCCACAAAGATAAGAGAAATTAGGACGGACTCGTACGGAGGCACATAGACTGTCGTTTTCCCCTCGCACTGATTGCGGTGGAGCGGGAAAGGAAATGTCTCGTTGTGGTGCAAGATGTACGAGGTGCATTCAAGTTCTAAGGCCTCCGATTTTTTTTCTAATTAACTACTCACCCGAAATCGATGAAACTGGCGTTACTTCTCGACGTAATCGCCCTGCAGACGTACACATTTTTCACAACGCTGACGCCATGATTCCATGGAAGGCTCCTTTAGGAGTCTGTTTTGACCACTGGAAAATCGCTGAGGCAATAGCAGCATGGCTGGTGAATGTGCGGCCACGGAGAGTGTCTTTCATTGTTGGAAAAAGCCAAAAGTCACTAGGAGCCAGGTCAGGTGAGTAGGGAGCATGAGGAATCACTTCAAAGTTGTTATCACGAAGAAACTGTTGCGTAACGTTAGCTCGATGTGCGGATGCGTTGTCTTGGTGAAACAGCACATGCGCAGCCCTTCCCGGACGTTTTGGTTGCAGTGCAGGAAGGAATTTGTTCTTCAAAACACTTTTGCAGGATGCACCTGTTACCGTAGTGCCCTTTGGAACGCAATGGATAAGGATTACGCCCTCGCTGTCTCAGAACATGGACAACACCATTTTTTCAGCACTGGCGTTTACCCGAAATTTTTTTGGTGGCGGTGAATCTGTGTGCTTCCATTGAGCTGACTGGCGCTTTGTTTCTGGATTGAAAAATGGCATCCATGTCTCATTCATTGTCACAACTGATGAAAAGAAAGTCCCATTCATGCTGTCGTTGCGCGTCAACATTGCTCGGCAACATGCCACACGGGCAGCCATGTGGTCGTCCGTCAGCATTGATGGCACCCACCTGGATGACACTTTTCGCATTTTCAGGTCGTCATGCCAGATTTTTTGTACAGAACCCACAGAAATGCCAACTCTGGAGGCGATCTGTTCAACAGTGATTCGGCAATCCCCCAAAACAATTCTCTCCACTTTCTCGATCATGTCGTCAGACCGGCTTGTGCAAGCTCGAGGTTGTTTCGGTTTGTTGTCACACGATGTTCTGTCTTCATTAAACTGTCACACCCACGAATGCACTTTCGACTCATCCATAACTCCATCACCACATGTCTCCTTCAACTGTCTATGAATTTCAATTGGTTTCACACCACGAAAATTCAGAAAACGAATGATTGCACGCTGTTCAAGTAAGGAAAACGTCGCCATTTTAAGTATTTAAAACAGTTCTCATTCTCGCCGCTCGCGGTAAAATTCCATCTGCCGTACGGTGCTGCCATCTCTGGGACGTATTGACAATGAATGCGGCCTCATTTTAAAACAATGCGCGTGTTTCTATCTCTTTCCAGTCCGGAGAAAAAAAAATCGGAGGCCTTAGAACTTGAATGCACCTCGTACTCCGGCACGCACGGTCGGGGGGCTATTGGAAAAGCTGTAGAAAGAAAATCACTGCTCAGAATGACGTAAAATTTGAACAGCATATTGTTAACACAGGGGAAACGTTGTGAAAGAAAAAAATTCGCATTTACATGGCAATGTAAGGCTTTTAACACAAATGGAGCCGGCTAGAAATGACAGACGAGTCG
Organism: Schistocerca serialis cubense; assembly: GCF_023864345.2. Classification (NCBI taxonomy): domain Eukaryota; kingdom Metazoa; phylum Arthropoda; class Insecta; order Orthoptera; family Acrididae; genus Schistocerca; species Schistocerca serialis. The sequence continues at coordinate 43,952,557 of NC_064642.1, forward strand.
CAATACGACGGCGGTGGGTTAAGTTCCACATGACACCATCCGTACCATTCAATGTGCATGACTGCAAAAGTTAGGCACTTTAATTGTTCTGATGCCGAAAACCACATAGAAAGCAAAACGATATCGACGTTTAATTCTACTAGGGCCAAAACCTGCGTAAAAACCAAAACGAGATCGGTATCTAATTAACATCATACGGGCGGTAGACATGCTCGCTATTCTGTCTGCCGTTTCCTGCCACAATCTCAGATCGAGAAACAGCATGTTACACAACAGATTGCTTTTTCTCGGGGGTGACGTTCAGAATGTGTTACACAATGCGAGCCTTCAAGTGCGCCAGATTCGTAATTAGAGACTGAACACAACATGTGTCAGATAGCCCCACAACCAGAAGGCACACGGATTAAGACCAGGTGACCTGGACGGTAAGGCTGTGGAGATATGACGGCTGATAATTCTGGCATTTCCCAAATGCCTCTGCAGCAACCGCTTCACTGGCTGCCCAATGTGCGGAGGAGTGACATCTAGCAAATTATCCTGCATCGCATCCATGCTGTTGAAGTGTGGGACTGACGTTCGTGCGAAAAAGACTCTGAAAGCTCTTATCAGTGACAATACATGTAACAGCACCCGCAGGACCCATCTCTTGGAAAAATAAGGGCCTACGATAAACGATGCCGTCAACCTTCACCACACCGTCACCTTTGCAGAATGCAGTGATACCAGTTGATGTGCGTGCTGATTTTCCGTCGCTCGTATTCCGCAATTCTGCGTGTTGATATGTCCATGGAGTTGGAAATGGCCTTCGACCGTGGACAGCGTGTTCCATGGTTATTCATTGTCTCCTTCCACGCGAGCAAGAAATTCCGGAGCGAACGTTTGTCTTGCTGGCAGATCAGCAGGTAGCATCTCGTGCACATGGATGATTTTCTTTGGTTATCAATGTAGGATGTTTCGTAGGATTTTATACAAAGTGCTCACGCACATGTCCAACGTTCGGACATTTCCCCTTGCACTGCACGTTTGCTCACCACTGCTCGACCCCTCCTGAAATTCTGTGGCCACATCTGTAACAGTCGCCGGATCAGTTGGTAGCCGGCCGCGGTGGTCTCGCGGTTAAGGCGCTCAGTCCGGAACCGCGCGACTGCTACGGTCGCAGGTTTGAATCCTGCCTCGGGCATGGATGTGTGTGATGTCCTTAGGTTAGTTAGGTTTAAGTAGTTCTAAGTTCTAGGGGACTGATGACCACAGATGTTAAGTCCCATAGTGCTCAGAGCCATCAGTTGGTTTCCTCCCTGTACCACGTGGCACTTCAAAACAAAATGTCTTTTCAAATTTTGTAATCGATAGCTCCAGACCCTTATCAGACATCGGAGCAACGCATTTTTTCATACTACTGAGTGTCCAGAACATCTGCAGGACTACTGGCGCACAGTCACCGTTCCTGTAAAAGAGGTTTAACAGCAGCGGGCGATTCTTTGATGTTTGGCGCCTCGGACACAAACTGACTAACAGCCGTGTGCCGCCCACCTGTTGGTGTGTATATTCTGACGTTTACAGCTCCAATTATGGGTCAGATTTTCGTTATTATTTTTTTGCTCCATGACCTCCGCACCGCAGTTGAAATTTGACGTCATTCTGAGCAATGGTTCTCTTTCTACAGCATTTTTAACCAAGAACCTTCATTATGACCATTTTCGTGATCTCCAGAACATTTAGGATTTCGGAGGCAGTTTGTAGATGTATGCCATAACGATTGGGTTGTTTAGCTTAATGTAATCCTCTAGTGAATTGAAGGCATCCAATATTTCCGAAAAGAAATTGTATAGGGCCGAGTATTTTTTGATGGAGTTGCATTGTAGACAAGTGCAGGCGATCCCTCGTTTATACGAGGGTCACTCCAAAATAAATGCAAACTATTTTTTTTTTAAATCCCTCTTCTATTCTACATGTTTGAAATTTTTACAGTGTGTAGATACATCCTTTAGGAACAATATTTTCATTTCTCCACGTAATTTCCATCCCTCTCAATTGCCTTACTCCATCTTGCAACCAGCGCCTGTACACCCGCACGGTAAAATTCTGGACCAACCTGTTGGAGCCATTTCTTGGCAGCGTGCACAAGGGAGTCATAATCTTCAAACATTGTTCCACGAAGAGAGTCTTTCAGTTTCCCAAAGAGATGATAGTCACATGGAGCCAGGTCAGGACTGTAAGGCGGGTGTTTCAGTGTTGTCCATCCGAGTTTTGTGATCGGTCCATGGTTTTTTTGACTGACATACGGCCGTGCATTGTCGTGCAACAGTAAAACACCCTGCTTTTGCCGATGTGGTCGAATACGACTCAGTCGAACTTGAAGTTTCTTCAGTGTCGTCACATATGCATCAGAATTTATGGTGGTTCCACTTGTCATGACGTCCACAAGCAAGAGTCCATCGGAACCGAAAAACACAGTAGCCATAAATTTTCCAGCAGAAGGTGTGGTTTTGATTTTTTTTTCTTGGGTGAATTTGCATGATACCACTCCATTGATTGCCTCTTCGTGTCTGGTGAAAAATGATGGAGCCATGTTTCATCACCTGTCACAATTCTTCCAAGAAATTCATCTCCACCATTCTCGTACTGTTCCAAAAGTTCGCAGCATACCGTTTTTCTTGTTTCTTTGTGAGCCACTGTCAACATCCTGGGAACCCACCTGGCCGGCCGGAGTGGCCGAGCGGTACTAGGCGCTACAGTCTGGAACCGCGTGACCGTTACGGTCGCAGGTTCGAATCCTGCCTCGGGCATGGATGTGTTTGATGTCCTTAGGTTAGTTAGGTTTAAATAGTTCTACGTTCTAGGGGTCTGATGACGTCAGAAGTTAAGTCCCATAGTGCTCAGTGCCATTTGAATCATTTTTTTCCCACCTGGCAAAAACCTTGTTTAACGCCAACACTTTCAGTAATCTGCAAACACTTCCTTCCCCTATCCCAATGTAGCGTGACAATTCGTTTACTGTGATGGGTCTGTCACCAGTCAACAATTCGTTAACTCTCTGCACATTGTCTGGAGTGTGTGCAGTACGAGGTCAGCCGCTGCGAGGACAATCTTCAATATTGCCGTGCCCGCTTTCATCACGTAACGACTAACTGCACTGCGATCGACAGCAGCATCTCCATACACCTTTTTCAACCTCTTGTGGATGTTCTCCACTGTCTCGTTTTCACAGCACTGGAATTCTATGACAGAGCGTTGCTTCTGACGAACGTCAAGTGTAGCAGCCATCTTGAAGACATGCTGTGACGGCGCCACTCACGGGAACAGGTTGAACTAAGTTTGAAAACAAGCGGGAAGGATGTATCTACACACTGTAAAACTTTCATGCATGCAGAATGAAAACTGTATTTTTACAAAAATAGTGTGCATTTCTTTTGGAGTGACCCTCGTACCTGGAGAAGATTTTGAAGGAACGTCGAGACATGTACTGTGTTACGCCGCGCACACGACCCGGTCTCCAAGCCGCGCCTACCCGGCGTCCAGCGTCGCAGAGCTGGTGTCTGCTGCCAGCTAACGTCGTTGGCCGCCATCGCGAAACGCAATCTGCCGGACACTGTGCGCTGGACGCCGGCTGGCCGCGAGGAATGCATCCTATTACCATTCCCGGGCCAGCGTATATCTCGCAGCAGAGCGCCATCTCCATGCCTCTTCCAGCATGTGCGCCGCCCGCTACCCTCCAACCTCACCCCGCGTCCCACCACTCACACACACACACACACACACACACACACACACACAGAGCGAGACTCCTGGCAGGGTGTGCGCGCCACAGAACGGACCGCGTCGCCGCGGAATTGAAAATACCGGCTATTTAAATATTTGCGATTCTTTCCAGTCCTTGTGTCGGTTTGCCGTCGCGCGGCGTAGCGGGCGGGCCCCGCTCGCAGCGCCACGGCGGCAGAGGCCGCAAGCAGCCGCCGGCTGGCTGTGGAGGAGGCGGCGCTGCGCAGTCAGTGAGTAGCGCCAAACGTCCCGCTTATTTCCCAATTTAAATTCAGGCGTTTTTTTCTCTTCCTATTTACATAAGGACTGGTCCGCCGTCGCGCTTGCTGATCACACACTTCCTTCCACCGATCGCGTGCTTGACACATCGTAGCGAGCTTCTGTTGCCCCATCTACATATATTCCACAGTGGCCGCTGTTCAGTGAATGGTGATGACTGTTTGTTACTCATATTATCGACTCCTTGTCCTGTTCGACTTACACAGGGCGGGAGGTAAATAAATGTTACGCTATGCTGAAGGTTGTTGCAAAACGGTACGGCCAAGCTCACGGGCCACTGTTCTCGGAAATGGAAAAATAACATAGGAGACTTTTTAAACAAAAAAAAAGAAAACAAATGGGTTATACGAACGGTGTTCCGGGCCGATTTCAGTTGAAAAATTTGGAATTTCTCGTGGGACATAGTGAAATATTCCAGCTTCAACTTCACGGGGTGTTTCAGAATCGATGGCCAATAATTCACTCATGGAAAGTACAGACCAAAAGTAACTAAAAGGATACAATAACCATGCGTCCGAAAATCAAAAGTTGCTGAGGTATCGCATTAATTCATGTTAGGAACGAACTGTACAGGTCCCTGGTGTGGTGTCACCGCCAGACACCACACTTGCTAGGTGGTAGCCTTTAAATCGGCCGCGGTCCGCTAGTATACATCGGACCCGCGTGTGGCCACTATCAGTGATTGCAGACCGAGCGCCGCCACACGGCAGGTCTAGAGAGACTTCCTAGCGCTCGCCCCAGTTGTACAGCCGACTTTGCTAGCGATGGTTCACTGACAAATTACGCTCTCATTTGCCGAGACGATAGTTAGCATAGCCTTCAACTACGTCATTTGCTACGACCTAGCAAGGCGCCATTATCCTTTGCTATTTATCTTGTGATGCATGTACCGTCAGACCGATGTTCACCAATTATGGATTAAAGTTAAGTATTCCAGAAGCTCCGTACTTTTTTACTAGACTCAACTCCTTTAACTATTCCAGACCTCACGCCAGCCTGCGTCAGCTTAAACGCGTGATTTTCGGCTATCTCCTAGTGGCTTGGCTGTCTTGCCAACTCACAACACCTGGGTACTGCGGTATCTCAAGGTTTGGGATCGACTATTTGTTTGTTTATGCATGCGCAACTACACTACTGGCCATTAAAATTGCTACACCAAGAAGAAACGCAGATGATAAACGGGTATTCGTTGAACAAATATATTATACTAGAACTGACATGTGATTACATTTTCACGCAATTTGGGTGCATAGATCCTGAGAAATCAGTACCCAGAACAATCACCTCTGGCCGTATTAACGGTCTTGATACGCCTGGGCACTGAGTCAAACAGAGCTTGGATGGCGTGTACAGGTATAGCTGCCCATGCAACTACAACACGATACCACAGTTCATCAAGAGCAGTGATTGGCGTATTGTGACGAGCGAGTTGCTCGGCCACCATTGACCAGACGGTTTCAGTTGGTGAGAGATCTGAAGAATGTGCTGGCCAGGGCAGCAGTCGAACATTTTCTGTATCCAGAAAGGCCCGTACAGGACCTGCAACATGCGGTCGTGCATTATCCTGCTGAAATGTAGGGTTTCGCTGGGATCGAATGAAGGGTAGAGCCACGGGTCGTAACACATCTGAAATGTACTGTTCGAAGTGCTGTCAATGGTAACAAGAGGTGACCGAGACGTGTAACCAATGCCACCCCATACCATAACTCCGGATGATACGCCAGTATGGCGATGACGAATTCACGCTTCCAATGTGCGTTCACGGCGATGTCGCCAAAGACGGATGCGACCATCATGATGCTGTAAACAGAACCTGGATTCATCCGACAAAATGACGTTTTGCCATTCGTGCAACCAGGTTCGTCGTTGAGTACACCATCGCAGGCGCTCCTGTCTGTAATGCAGCGCCAAGGGTAACCCGCAGCTATGGTCTCCGAGCTAACAGTCCATGCTGCTGCAAACGTCTTCGAACTCTTCGTGCAGATGGTTGTTGTCTTGCAAACGTCCCCATCTGTTGACTCAGGGATCGAGACGTGGCTGCACGATCCGTTACAGCCATGCGGATAAGATGCCCGTCATCTCGACTGCTAGTGATACGAGGCCGTTGGGCTCCAGCACGGCGTTCGGTTCTACCCTCCTGAACCCATCGACTCCATATTCTGCTAACAGTCGTTGGATCTCGATCAACGAGAGCAGCAATGTCGCGATAAGATAAACCGGATTCGCGATAGGCTACAATCCGACCTTTATCAAAGTCGGAAACGTGATGGTAAGCATTTCTCCTCCTTACACGAGGCATCACAACAACGTGTTACCAGACAACGCCGGTGAACTGCTGTTTGTGTATGAGGATTCGGTTGGGAACTTTCCTCATGTCAGCACGTTGTAGGTGTCGCCACCGGCGCCAACCTTGTGTGGATGCTCTGGAAAGCTAATCATTTGCAAATCACAGCATCTTCTTCCTGTCGGTTAAATTTCGCGTCTGTAGCACGTCATCTTCGTGGTGTAGCAATTTTAATGGCCAGTGGCGTACTGCCCTTGCTCCCTACATGGACTGTGCGGTACCAGCCTCACTATGAGTTACGAACATGAATGCACCATAGACAGAGATTTCACCAATAAAATATACGCTGACACGCACTTCATGTACGGCAAAGGGAATGGCAGTGCCCTTCAGGCTGCACGATTGTATGAAGAGGCGTTTCCTCTCCGGAGGCTACCCGACAATGGCACCTTTAGCGGGTTACATCAGCGCCTTAGACAAACCGGGAGTTTCGAACACGATATACGGGAAGGTCGACCCAGATCCATAACACCCGATGCTGAGAAAGGGGTGTCACGTGATTTCCACGAACTGCTACCCAAGAGGGCGTCCTGAGCCACAGCAGCTTGCGGCGGATTTTACATCAGCAAGTACTCCATCCGTATCATCTCCAGCGAGTTAAAGCCCTCAACAGTGAAGACTTCCCTGCTAGAGAGAATTTCTGCCAATGGATGCAACAACAATATACCCTGAATCCCCTGTTTGTAAGCAATACGGATGAGGCTGGATTTATTCGTGACGGTATTTTTAACGACCATAACTGTCACATTTGGGCCGATGTCAGTCCTAATGCAACGCACGTGTCACACATCAGCAGCGTTATCCGTTGAGCGTTTGGCAGGGCTCCTCAGAGGCCGTATAATTGGACCACACTTCCTAACACAGAGACTAACCGGACGGCAGTACATACAGTTTCTGCGGACTGTACTGCCAGATGTACATGATGATGTCCCACTGAACCAACGCCTGAAAATGTCGGCGCTCCAGTACATTTTCATTTACGAGTGCGCCGGCTTCTAGCTCGGACGTGCGGTCAACACTAATAGGTAGAGAAAGGCCAGTACGATGGCCTCCAAGGTCTCCGGATTTAAATCCCATAGTTTCCTGTGTGTGCGGTCATGTCACAAGTCTGGTCTACTCTACCGAGGTCAACTCTGTTGAGGAATTACGAATGCGGATTGAAGCAGCCTTCCAGCGTTTAGAGAATTCCCCAGGACCGCCAGAGAGGATTCGCAACTGATTTTAGAGACGAGTTCAGTGTTGCATTCGGACGCATGGACCACATTTCGAACACCTACTTTAACGTTTAGAAATACCTTGAGTTCCTAAGCACTGATGGACCGCAGCAGAAAATGTGTTGTATCTCGACAGTGGTTGATTTGTGGACCCATATTTGTTGGAGCTTTTTAGGTACTTTTGGGCTGTACTTCCCACGTATAATTTATTGGCCATCACTTCTGAAACACCTTCTATATACTCATAATGTCCCGGTAAGTGGCGGCGCTATACATTGCCTACAAAATGGAGTTTGTAATGGAGGTGCGTTCCAAGCAGCGAGCTGTCAGTGAGCTTCTTTTGGCGATAACTGGACCGTCTAAGATGCTGATAAACACTTGTAGAATGTCTACGGAGACGTAGCAGTGAAAAGGTCGCCCAAAATTGTCCGGCCTCCCATGTCCCGGCGTACCGACAAAGTTGTGACTCTTGGAATGTTGGAACGTGCGGACAGTCTCATTCCAGGTGATTGACAAGTCACTGTCATACCCCTAGCTGCTCAACTGGACGTTTCTGTAGGTAACGCTAAGGTCTATACCCCCTGTGTTTCTCGCTAGACAACGTAGCATCTGAACCGAGTGACAGTGTCTGCAAGCAAGACTCCGATGCTTAACCCACCGGTGAAATGACATATGATACGAAAATAAGCTGTTTAAGCACAAAATACGAAAAACTGTGGGCTGATTTAGTCCAAAGGCACACGGAGATTCTAAGGGAATAACATACCCATTATGAGAAACAACTCCCTAGAACATCGATTTCTTATTGGAAATAAATGAGAAGATGGCAGCTTATTGCCAGAGCTTTCCCAGTCGTACAGATGGTTCAAATGGCTCTGTGCAGTTAACATCTGAGGTCATCAGTCTCCAAGAACTTAGAACTACTTAAACCTAACTAACTTATCGGCATCACACACATCCATGCTAGAGGTAGGATTCGAACCTGTGTCCGTAGCGGTCGCGCTGTTCCAGACTGAAGCGCCCAGAACCGCTCGGTCACAACGGCTGGCGCCAGTCGTATACAGAGAGCTGGACGTCACATGGCGTTAGGTCAGCATGGCTGTACCACTAAACGGCGCTGTCCCAGAACATGAGGCAGTTGAAGGAACGGAAAACAGTTGTGTGTGTCACTCAGCGAGCAGCTGCGGGACAGTGTGGTGATGTTCTTCATTACAATAATGCCTGGAGACAACATTTACATTAGTTCACACTGGAAATACTAAATGTCTTTTTCCAAAGCTATTTCACAGAGGAAGACTTTTCTGTAGTCCCTTCTCTAGATTGCCGCACATATGACTAAATGGTAGATATCTAAATAGATGACAGAGGGATAGAAAACCAATTAAAATCGCTCAGAAGAGGAAAGGCCGCTGGACCTGATGGGATACCAGTTAGATTTTACACATAGTACGAGAAGAAACTTGTCCCGCTTCTTGCAGCGGTGTTCCGCAGGTCTCTAGAAGAGCGTAGTGTTCAAAAGAATTGGAAAAAGCCACAGATCATCCCCGTTTTCAAGAAGGGGAGTCGAACAGATGTGCAGAACTATAGACCTATATCTCTAACGTCGATCAGTTGTAGAATTTTGGAGCACGTATTCAAATGGCTCTGAGCACTATGGGACTTAATTTCTGAGGTCATCAGTCCCCTAGAACTTAGAACAACGTAAACCTAACTAATCTAAGGACACCACAAACATCCATGCCCGAGGCAGGATTCGAACCTGCGACCGTGGCGGTCGCGCGGTTCCAGACTGTAGCGCCTAGAACCGCTCGGCCAACCCGGCCGGTGGAGCTCGTATTACGTTCGAGTATAGTGACTTTTCTGGAGACTAGAAATCTACTCTGTAGGAATCAGCATGGGTTTCGAAAAAGACGATCATGTGAAACATAGCTCGCGCTATTCGTCCACGAGACCCAGAGGGCCTTAGACACGGGTTCTCAGGTAGATGAAGTGTTTCTTGACTTCCGCAAGGAATTTGATACAGTTCCCCACAAATGAACAAAGAAAGAGCATATGGACTATCAGAGCAATTGTGTGATTGGATTGAAGTGTTCCTAGATAACAGAACGCAGCATGTCATTGTCAATGGAGAGAAGTCTCCCGAAGTAAGAGTAAAATCAGGTGTGCCGCAGGGGAGTGTCGCAGGACCGTTGCTATTCACAATATACATAAATGACCTTGTGGATAACATTGGAAGTTCACTGAAGCTTTTTGCGGATGATGCTGTAGTATATCGAGAGGTTGTAAGAATGGAAAATTGTACTGAAATGCAGGAGGATCTGCAACGAATTGACGCATGGTACAGGAAATGGTTATTGAATCTCAATGTAGACAAGTGTAATGTGCTGCGAATACATAGAAAGAAAGATACTTTATCATTTAGCTAGAATATAGCACGTCAGCAACTGGAACCAGTTAATTTCATAAATTATCTGGGAGTAAGCATTAGGAGTGATTTAAAATTGAATGATCATATAAAATTGATCGTCCGTAAAGCAGAATCCAGACGCAGATTCATTGGAAGAATCATAAGGAAATGCAGTCCGAAAACAAAAGAAGTAGGTTGTAGCACACTTGTTCGCCCACTGCTTGAATACTGCTCACCGGTGTGAAATCCGTACCAGATAGGGTTAATAGAAAAGATAGAGTAGATCCAATGGAGAGCAGCGCGCTTCGTTACAGGATCATTTAGTAATCGCGAAAGCGTTACGGAGATGAGAGATAAACTCCAGTGGAAGACTCTGCAAGAGAGACGCTCAGTAGCTCGGTACGGGCTTTTGTTGAAGTTTCGAGAACATACCTTCACGGAGGAGTCAAGCAGTATATTGCTCCCTCCTAAGTATATCTCAAGAAGAGACCATGAAGATAAAATCAGAGAGATTAGAGCCCACACAGCGGCATACCGACAATCTTTCATTCGACGAACTATAAGAGATTGGAATAGAAGGGAGAACCGATAGAGGTACTCAAGGTACCCTCCGCCACACACCGTCAGGCGGCTTGCGGAGTATGGATGTAGATGTAGATGTAGAAATAATCATCGGAGAATTGGAAGGGTAGCGAAGTGTGATGAGTGTAGCCCAGTAATTTGGTATTGCTAACAGCATTGTTTGGCGTTCATGGAGAGCGCTCAGAATAACAGACGCTGCTACCCCTAGGAGAAGAGGTGATCGACCATGATCAACTGCGGCAGCAGATAACCGCTACACTATGAAACAGGTAGCAAGTGATCCACATCAAACAACTGGTGGAATTCCAACAGCATTTAACAGGACTGCAAGGCACGCAGTCTCACGCAACATAGAGACAGTATATGGGGTGGAGCCGTCTCTTTGGCCGGCGATCAGTAAGTTGTGACCCAGTGACACCAAAAATCGGCTGTAGTATTTGCTATGGTGGCAGGGGCGTGTGAACCGGACCAGCGAGGAGTGGGGTCACGTGCACCTCTCGGATGAGTGCAGGTACGGTTCAGATGGTGATTCTCGGCGTACACTCATATGGCGAGAGGTCACACCACCTAATATACCCAGGAACATTGTCGAACACGATCGTTTTGGTGGCTTAGGTGTTACAGTGTGGGGCAGCTTAATGTCGCATGGTTACACTGACCTCCAAATCCCTGAGCCCTGTACGTTCACCAGTCAGTGTTATTCTGACACAGTACTCCTTCGCCGTATTCGTCTATTCCGGGGCGCATTCGGCGCTTACTTCGTTTTTATGGGTGAAAAAGCACGACCGCATCGGACAGCGCAGGTGGAGCACCGCTTAAGGCCTGGCCAGACAGAATGCGGCCTGGCCGTCCGGCCTGGGGCCTTGAACCGCAGCCGGCAGGCCGCACTGTTGAATCGCTCGTTACTGTATGGCGGCGGTCACACAGAGCGCGGCTCTGACGCACCGGCACGCGGCCTGCCGCACCGGCCGCCGCCGGGTTGTCACAGATTACAGATTCGCCGCAAGCCGGAGCGGCTGCCTGCCACTGTTGGCCCACCCAACTGTTCTGTTGTCAGACTGGAAGCAGCGGCGTGAGGCGGTTTTTGTCTTGCAGCTCGTAGTGCATGCACACAGAAATACTTATAGAGGAGGTGAGAGAATACAAATTTTTGTATGATACGCGCGATCCTGATTTGGAGGTAGAATACTTTTGTCCTCGATATACTCTTGATAGAAAGCTGAATAGTGTTGTCACTGTGACGTCCATAACTTCCAATATCAACTACTGTAAACTCGGTAGTATGGATCAACGATCGCCAGGAGAACTAACGAAAAGAACTGTTTGTAACTGCAGAACTGGGATCCACTATCCTTCGGGCATTTTAACCTGATAGCCTTTCCGTCTGTGCTTCCAAGGCAGTTCGGAAACCTCCAGTACTACAAATCCTTCTTCAGATTTCCTCCACATCTCTGTTGTAGGAGTAGGTAAATACTTGGGCTGTAGAACAGTCCATATTGCCTGGCACACTTGTTTCACAATATCTGAGACTGTTGAACGTACTAACCGAAAAGAAAAAGCTATGGTCTGGTGACTGTCGCCTGTAGTCAAGTATCCGGAAAAGATTAAAATCAATTATGCCGATAGAACGAATAGATAAGTTAACGACCAAAGATATGTTTGTTTAAATTCAATGACAATGTAATGAATACAATGTCTCTAGCGGGACATACGGAACTAGATGTTACTATCGTTTGCTGTATTCGTAAACAATGTAGATAAATTTATGACTCCACTCGTAGCTACGTTGTGAGATAGCACTTTCTTCCGCCGAACCTTTCATATGATACAGCAAAACTGAAATGGAATAATTTATATGACTTCTATTTCAAGCACAAAGAGGCCACAAACGATAAAACTTACCTCAAACAAACGGCTTGTCCGTGCCTTGTATCAATTGGCTTTTTCCGGTTCGTTGTGCACTTCTCGGTGCTACCTTTTTATCAGGCGATGCATTTCCTCGAAACATTCTCGCGACATACGAAAATATTTGAGGAACCTATCTTCGTCAGACTCTAGATCAATACACAGACGATGGTATTCTCCTAAGCTTTCTCTCTTGCTATCAATGTCGTGCACCCAACATCTCCTCTTCTTGGTGCCATTTCGTATCGCTAGTGCAAGCTACTCATTTCTGCAATTAAAAAAAATGAATTCGCACAAAGATACCGTGTCCCGCGTGAAGATTCCAAGCCGGCCGCGGTGATCTCGCGGTTCTAGGCGCGCAGTCCGGAACCGTGCGACTGCTACGGTCGCAGGTTCGAATCCTGCCTCGGGCATGGATGTGTGTGATGTCCTTAGGTTAGTTAGGTTTAAGTAGTGCTAAGTACCAGGGGACTGATGACCACAGCTGTTAAGTCCCATAGTGCTCAGAGCCATTTGAACCATTTTGAAGATTCCAAATCGTCTAACGCAAGACAATCGCGCTACGCATGCAAGCTTCGTAATGGGTTTCGGCCCCTTCCACAGTGTAACAGCTGACGCATCGAGAGTCGCTGCGGCCGGCCGTTGCCTGTGTGGCGTCCCTGGACGCTGACGGGTCCGGTCCACCGCTGCGCCGTCCGTCGCAGCGGCAGGCCGGATTCTGTCTGGCCAGGCCTTTAGAACGAGAGGATATTTGGCGAATGAACTGACCTGCTCTTTGCCCCGTCTTAAATCCCATTGAGCACGTGTGCGATGCCTTTGGTGGATGTTTTGCATCACGTCCTCATCCACCACCGACCAAGCAGCAGTTGTCAACCTCGCTGGTGGACGAGGGGAACCCCCTACTGCACATCCTTCTCACCACTCTTGTGGCCAGCCTGGGAACATCTTGCAGAGCATACATTGCCGTCCGTAGTAATCGCATACCCTATTTAGAACCACGTTCTACCTTCTGCTACGTCCAGGATACCATCTTAAGTCATGGCGACTTCGGTGCATTTGTTGTCTTTCAATAAAAGTGTTATTTCTGTTCGCCTCAACGCACATTGCGTTTGTTGCCTTCTTTATTATGCTCTAGTAGTTATTTCTATGTACAGGCCAAGTTTCGTCGAGCTATGTTACCAGGCAGTGAAGTGTCATGTGAAAGTTACTTTCGCCCTTACGTTTCACATACCAGTGCACTTCGTCCGCTTCGCTCGTTGGAAGCTTGGTCCTTACAGTCTGCCTAGTATTCCAGTGCCCTTTCCAATCAAAATTTTTTTGCATGTTCTATGAAATGTTATTCTTATTGCACAGCATCTATTGAGATAGCTACGGTCGTAGAACTCATCTTTTCTCTCGCCTTCTTTCTTCATTCGTCGTAAAGTAGCAGAATGTATAGTTTCTCTTGGTTTGTGACAAACATTTATTTTTTTTAAACCAATGAGCACTCGACACACGTAAACAACGCAGACAGAATGAAAGCTATATTTGCCATGTGCTCCTTTTATACCGGTATCTCAGTGGTGGATCACTTTCTACTTATCAGCCGTAACGTATTTCATTTTTTGGATAGTAGCTCACAAACTTCGCTTTAAAACAACAATGGAATTCATGTTCAGAAATAATATATCCTAAGTTCTAAACACTGTAATTACATCGAAGTAATAGTCATAATATTTTGAAGAGTGGGGTGCCATTCAATTCGTTTCTTTTATAACTGAAATACTAGCATCTGAGATTACTATAGTTTCATTTGAGAAAGCGAAGTTAAAACCGATATCTCTGCAATTAATGCAGCTATCAAAAGAGACTGTACGTCGTTTAGTGGGGACTTTCTCATAATTCATCTGGGTGAAAATGGAATTTCGGCGTCTTAAACGGTTTCGGAAATACTTGAAGTGAAAAGTTTAGGCGATCGTCCTGTGTAAGGCTGTAAAGAGTAAGTGGTCTCTGTTTTGAGGATCCACTCTCAATACATTTTTGTTCGTGTCTGTGTTGGATATTTGTTCTTTCCATGAGGTGCTGCATTATCGCACTGCCGTAGTACGTAACAGTCCGCCCCGGTAGCTGAGTGGTGAGCGCGACAGAATGTCAATCCTAAGGGCCCGGGTTCGGTTCCCGGCTGAGTCGGAGATTTCCTCCGCTCAGGGACTGAGTGTCGTGTTGTCCTAATCATCATCATTTCATCCCCATCGACGCGCAGGTCGTCGAAGTGGCGTCAAACCGAAAGACCTGCACAAGGCGAACGGTCTACCCGACGAGAGGCCCAAGTCACACGACATTTACATTTAATGCATAACAATCAGCAGGTATGATAATGATCCAACGTGACTTCTATTTCTTACCTCAGTATTTGAAGTTTCGGAAAAACATCATGTAGAGCCTGCTCTACAGATACGGAACTGAACCATTCTTCTGAAACAAATGCAGATGGATATAAAAAAAATTTAATACCATCTGCTGGGAGAGCGAGGAAACATTTGAGGCTGTGTTACGAATATGAAGGCCGTATATGATGCAATTTGTAATTTTCGCATAGAAAGGGGGTCACATAATTTATCAAACAGAGAATCACACGAGGAACACAACAGCGTCTTTCATCTGAGAACAGCATTATTTATTCTCGAGTTATGACTGATGTTTCTTCCTTAAAGGTTGCGGGTAAGCTGATGGCGTTAACACAAGGTTTAAGAAAAACCTAAAGTACCGAGATAGCCCTGACCTCAGGAAACAGGCACCAGTGTTATCGTAGGGGATATCACCCAATGTCTCCCAGACTGATCACCCAATACCCACAGTGCGATGGTGAAACTTCTGGCTGAATTCCGTGAAACTGGCCGTGTCACTTATCAAACAGCAAGCTGAACGATCGAAAACCGCCAATGATGAAGAAACATCAACCACCATTTTGACATCGTTCGATAAGAGTCCAGAGTGCAGTACGCGCCGTTTCTCGCAGGAAACAGGCGTCAGCCGTACATCAACAATGAGCATCAACAATTTAGCATATTAGAGTTTAATCTTCCGTCGATATCACGGTTATTAGAGACGGAGAATAAACTCGGATTAGGAAATAATTGGGAAGGAACTCTTTCCAAAGGAACCTTTTCGAAGTTCTCCTGGAGCAGTTTTGGAAAATCACGGAAGATCTAAATCTAGATGTTAAGACTGGGATCTGAACCGTCGGTCTCCTGAATGAGAGACCAGTGTACAGAACACTGGGCCACCTTCCTTGATACATCTTACCGATACAAAATGTCTGGTTCAGTTTACGGAATGGGTGTCACGAAAGCTCGAAAACTGTCCAGCATTAACGAAGAAGTAAGTAAACAGAATCACGCACACTGGTCAGACGTTGACTCTAACTGGAAATGTTCTTCGATAGACACTGGCACATCGAAAGAGATAGTTTTGTGTGATATATGGGTTTCGAATGTTGTTGATTCCTTCTTCAGTCAGAGTACGCTAACAGTAGCCTGTTACCTACTATTGTCAGCCTAAATTGTGCTGGTGTCACTGCAGTCTCAAGGGACGACACTGTCAATTTTCTTTGAGCAAGATGATACCTCGCCTCATTACCGGCTAACTGTTCGGGCATACTTCCATATCCAATTACTCCGGAGATTTACCCCGTCAAACCTAAAAATTTCGAGACCCCATATTAATAAAAAAATTGAGCAAAGTTAAAATTGTGATGTTCATGTTCCAGGTGTTCTACATATCCCCCCCCCTTCCCCTTGAGTTCAGTGCACATAATGTTCACACAATCATATGCAATTGCTGCACTGCTAGCAAACTCCTTTGGGATGTTATTCAACTCGTACGTTACATTCACACCTTGTTCGGTTCCCATTCCGCACTTCGTCGTTTTGTGGATGGTTCGCACTGACAACAGTAGTTCTCGTCACCCGTGATGATTTCTTCTAGAGAAGAACTGTACGAGTTTTTCATTTCAGTTAAGTCGCCCCACGCCTCCACACGTCGTTACTTTTTCTTAGGAGTCAAAGAGTGTGGCGCAAACTTTGCACATAGTTTTCTCTTCTTTTTGGAGAATGACAAGAGCACTTCCTTTTGAGATTTGTAATACAACAGCGTCGACACACTACGACTGCATGTCCGCTATCTAAAACTATGTGCTCACGACTGGGTAGTCGAATACACGTGTGTTATTTGCAGCTATTAGTTGAAGTTGCCTTTGTAGTTACTGTTCTGACGTCGCTTTTTCACCAGGTTAAATTCTGTATCGGAAGTCTTTGGTGGGTGACGTGTGTACGTACCTGAGTTCTAAGGTAGTGGCGTCCACCTTCCCCGACTTTACTCCACTTAAAAACATACTAAACATCAACCGGATTTTTGCAGTTCTTTTTATATTCATAGTAAGCGAAGTTCATATCTCAAATATCGGTCTTACAAAACCATTCAGTGCAACTCTAAAAAATTCTTGAGAAAGCAGACCTTGAAGTTTTGCAAGGAAACTCAGTAACTTTTGTTTCTTAAAATGAATACTTTTTTCTCAGGACAGAATCTTGGCTTACTCGGGATCGTTGGAAATAGGTAACTGGGAAATCAAAGGACTGCAATTTCGAATATCGCTTCAGTCCTTCTTCCAAATTTAGAATTTTTTCATTCGAGACCGAGAACATTTAATATAAAATTCATCAAACGTGTGCTAATTAACATATGTAGAAGTACTTTTTTATGGAGGTGCATGCATTCTTGTTTTTAATTATGTACTGTGTACAAAATTCCAATTTTCCTTGCAAATATAAACCTTATATAAAAGAATGCTAACAAAGATTATTTAATTTTTTTAAAAAATATGTAAACTTGTTAATAATCATTTATAGAATACTGATAATTCATTATTTATATTTGCAATGAAACAGGAATTTCGTGCCCAATATTTAATTAGGAACAAGACGACGAGCATCTTTCATAAAAATAATCGTTAGACATGTGTTAATTAGCACATATTTGATGAATCTTATATTTAAATATATTTGTTCCAGAACTCTCACAGTGGTTTGGTGACCTTGAATGCGTGACACACAATTGCCCAAGATGTGGGAATTGTCCATGGGTATGGGCTGAGGCATGGGAGTTCCCTGTGATTTAAAGTAATAAGCCCGATTGTGTAACCAAACGCCTTCATTATTTATATTTGCAATGAAACAGGAATTTCGTGCCCAATATTTAATTAGGAACAAAACGACGAGCATCTTTCATAAAAATAATCGTTAGACATGTGTTAATTAGCACATATTTGATGAATCTTATATTTAAATATATTTGTTCCAGAACTCTCACAGTGGTTTGGTGACCTTGAATGCGTGACACACAATTGCCCAAGATGTGGGAATTGTCCATGTGTATGGGCTGAGGCGTGGGAGTTCCCTGTGATTTAAAGTAATAAGCCCGATTGTGTAACCAAACGCCAGAAGTGACCTTGAGGTATAATCGTTATATGTTATTATCTGTTCTTGAGCTCTCTTTCACGGCCGTTGTGCCCGAGTGGTTCCAGGCACTTCAGTCTGGAACTGCGCGACCGCTACTGTCGCAGGTTCGAATCCTGCCTCGGGCATGGATGTGTGTGATGTCCTTTGGTTAGTTAGGTTTAAGCAGTTCTAAGTTCTAGGGGACTGATGACCTCAGATGTTAACCATAGTGCTCAGAGGCATTTGAACCATTTTGAACTCTCTTTGACACTCTACTCACAGGTTATTAATCTGACCAATACAAACACAACAAAACTTTATTAAAAAGCAGAATGATCAAAACCATGCCACAGATCAACTTATTCTTTTACGTTATCGAACAGTATATACTGGTTTAGAAAACCGTAACTGATATGAACACCGTCTCTGTACCTAGCCAGAAAATTGTCATGTTGTCCTAATATAGAGGCTGAAGTGTGCAGAAAATATAAAAAAAAAGCACTCTGTCTTCATGCCACGAGTGGCCTACCGGGACCATCCGACCGCCGTGTCATCCTCCGAGGAGGATGCGGATAAGAGGGGCATGGCATCAGCACACCACTCTCCCGGTCGTTATGATGGTATTCTTGACCGAAGCCGCTACTATTCGGTCGAGTAGCTCCTCAGTTGGAATCACGCGGCTCAGTGCACCCAGAAAAATGGCAACAGCGCATGGTGGCTGGATGGTCACCCATCCTGGTGCCGGCCACGCCCAACAGCGCTTAACTTCGGTGATCTCACGGGAACCGGCGCATCCACTGCGGCAAGGGTGTAGAAAATACTGTACATGGAGATAAAATATTTAACACATAATGAGACAAAATACTAATATCGAAAAGTAAAAGAGTGACAGATATATATGGTCTGGCAATCTGCACGGTGACAATGTGTAGAGTCACATAAAACTGAGGCATGGGAAGAGCAGTAGCGATTCAAGGAATTCCATCTTCGCGGCTTTAGGAGACTCTCAGAATGCTAGTTCCTGCAGGAAGTGCTTCCAAGCTGCTTTACTGAAACCGTTCACTAAGTACCACTACGGCGATCGAAACTTCTGGTAAACGAGGACTGGTGTTGCAAGCTATTGGGGGAGACGGCTGGCAGATCGAGGCAGCCGAAGGGTCTGAGTTTGATGGGGGAGGGATTGCGGTGAGGGGGGAGGGGAGAGGGGAGGTTGCGACATGTCAGACATAGAGGAAGACGCACGCGACCGTCTGACGTCTCCAGCGCAATCCATTACCGGCGTCCGTCACTGAAATGCCGGGCTTTGCGGCCAGCCGCCCGTGGAATTGCTAGGTTGCGTCGGCTTGGTATCGATCGTCCCTGAAATTCTCCTAATGAACAGCAATAAGGCCTACTATATACGGCTAGTTCCGCGGAAACGATTGGACTCGAATTAGTTCACATGCATTAAAAGCTTCGTTAAATGAGGTGTTTTGTCTCTGTTTCCTTTGTCTTCATCCCTCTCTGTCTCCCTCATTGTCAAGACTTTCGCTCTGCACTGTCTGCGTAAAATCCAAGCAAAATTCGCCGACTGACTGAGGAAGAATTGGGGAAGAAACTGAGGGCGTAAATCCACGTACGGATCCGCCGTCCAATGACGCAACGAAGTATCGAGGTGGGCGAAGTGGTGCCTGGAATGGGAAAACGCCTACTTCTAGGCCACCGCTCTGGCAGTGAACGGGTCTACGCACCCTCATCTCTGTAGGAGTCGACAGTGTTGCTGAAGCAGGACAGGACGCGGTCGGCGCCGCCTTGTTATCTTATACGCCGTCCAGCCTATTCTCTAGAGTTCCGCTTGCTCTTCATCGCCGTACCAACTTAATTTCTTGACGAAAGGATGGTCTAGTGGCAGACGTTCCTCTCTGTAGCAACGACGCTCTGTACTGTCGTTGTACGCAATTTCTGGACGGAGGATATCCTCAGTTTGTTGCAAAAGACAACGACTACAACCTAGCGAATCTTGTAGGTGTATTCTGACTGAAAAAAGGAGACCGAAAGGCGTGGCTGGATCTCAGTGTAACGTCGCACAGTAGCTCGCCATTGGCGGGTATGTAAATAATTTACTTAAAATTTTGTATTTATGTGGATCCAAAGCTCCCAAATGCTTCAAAACGTATACATGATCCGTAGCAATCTGTAATGCGATAATTATTTAATCGTGCGATTAGCTAATTTCGATTTAGCGTCATTTCCAAGAACATTTGTAACATCTGTATTGAAAGGTGGCTACACTGTGCCACTGCGCCAGAGAGTGCGCCAAAGAGTACTATTAAGCCGCCTCCACAGTGCTAGTAGAGAGTTCATAGCAGTCAGTGCTAGTAGGGAGCTCGTAGAGGGCAGTATGTGTTAAGAGTTCGTACCGAGATGTGCTAGTGGGCACTGCTTGTCGTGAAGTCGGAGTGAGATGTGGTAGTAAAGAGTGTTGTTCCATGTTTTATGCAGTTATTTGATGGGAGAGATAGCAGATGTTATTGTAATGAGTGCATGTCGTCAATATATATGAAGGTAAAAACTACAATGTTCTTTTATTAATTGTGTATCTGAAATAATGCATCACTACAGGTTCAGTCAACAAAGCATCTGGTTTGTGTTCTTGCATTAGAGTGTAATTCTGGTTTTCTTGCGTAATTATAGTTTTTCTAATTTTCTTTTGTCACCTCAGTATAGTTGGTATTTAAAAATTCTTGTCTTGTTGGAAAGAACCGTGCCAGATGTGGACGTTGAGTCACACTCCCACATACAGAACAGTTACATTTGTGCTTGGATTTTGTAGGTTTTATAGTTGCTGGGGACTTAATTAATTAACTGTGTTTACGAAAATTTTCTATCATTGTTTGTTGCAGTCAGATTGCGTAATAATTCTAGTCAGGGCCAACCGATTACGAGACTTGCGTAATCGGACATACAGCTACAGCTACCTAAATCATTTTCAATCATATATTTAATTAAGCCCCCATGCACGTGGCGACCGCTGCTTCGGATCGTCCCTTGGAATTGTTCTGATTGTGAAAATAGTAGACCGTAGTATTGTTGTAGTAATTTGTAGTTTATTAATTGTAGTTTATTTTGCATGTGTAGATTTGGTAATTGGCATTCTTCTAATGGTATTTTTCAAAATTTAATTTTTATTGCCTTGTATACGCGTTTGACAAATTAGTGCAATTATTTCAATTGTTCGATTGATCGTGTTTGAGGGAGTCATTGCATTTGAATGGTATTGTTGGAGATAAAGAATCATTGTGTGTAATTTTCGTACAGTGACGAATCTTTTGTATATTTTGTAAATGATTACGCGATCTATGAAAAAGGCAAAAATGATGAATAGTGAGAATGACGAAATTGTTGACATGGCGAACTCGCCAACACAGGACAACAGTATGATGAATAATAGAGTTGAAAACAATGTAATAAGTCGGGAAAATAGTCCGGAACCATTTCAAAATTTTTCTCAATCAGAAAATTCACAGAATCTGAGATTAACGACAGAAGAGTCTGGAATAGTATCGAACACAGATAGCCTTATGGCTATGCAGAAGGAAGTTAGTTTTGCGGGAAATGTTAGGGGCGAAGAGAATTCTGAACAATTTAATATGGAGCAGTTGATGAGTGCTATATTAAATTTGGGAGCACGTATGGAAACACGGTTAGACTCACAAATGGGAACTTTACGATCTGAATTAAGAACAGATAGGGGAACAATGGAGCAGTTTCGATCTGAATTTAAAACAGAGATAGGAACAATTAAAACAGAGATGGGAACTTTGGAAACACGGTTAGATTCACGAATAGGGACATGTTTCAAAAATATGAAAGATGAATTAAAGAAAGAAATCAGGGAAGAAGTACAACCGATTCTGAATTCTCACAATAATAGATTAATTGCAGTAGAAATCAGACAAAGGGAACAGGATAGAGAACAGGAAGAAAGAGATCGCGTGATAGTACAGAATTTTTCAGAGTTAAATTTACAACGTGCAAAGGATAAGGAAGAAATATTTGAAAGAATCGAGGAATCCGTACCAAATGACAGAATAAATAATCTAACACGACAATATGAACAGTTAACTACCAAATGTGTCAATACTGAAACCCGAGTCGCGACACTTACGGAAGATGTAAACAAACAGAAAGAAAAAATAGGTGACTTATCGGAAAGAGTTGAGGAAATTTCAGATAAATTGACAAATCTTAGTTTACATGGGGACAGAGATTCGGATGATACAGCCCCATTACCATTTGCAGAAACCGAAGAGTATCAGAACATAAATAAGCATGTTGAGAATCAGGGAAAATTTAATGAACGCGTGAAAAGGGAATTTGAGGCATTACGGAAGCAAGTCAAGCAGATCGAAGGCGAAATTGTAGGAAAAGATAGCAGAAGAAATTTAGAATCACAGGTAGCAGAGGGGTTTGAAGAAAATAATTTGTTTCATTTACGGGATGCAACAAGAGAGCGCCAGGCGCGCGAACTTTACAATAATCGACATTCGGAC
Source organism: Schistocerca serialis cubense (assembly GCF_023864345.2). NCBI lineage: Eukaryota > Metazoa > Arthropoda > Insecta > Orthoptera > Acrididae > Schistocerca > Schistocerca serialis. The sequence goes on from NC_064642.1 coordinate 43,975,053, forward strand.
CGGGACAGACGCGGTAGGTCTTTGTCGCCACGAGGCGAAAACTTTGATTATAAACACTTTTTGACTGTCCGGAAATTTAAGATCTTCCGCAATTCTAAGAATGACATACATCCATGTGCATGGCTAGATCAATTTATGTACGCACTTCCACCAAATTGGCCACTAAGTCACAAACTAGAATTCATGTGTGGATATTTAGAAAACGAACCGGCGACGCGGATGCGCGCACTCATTAGAGATTGCAATAATTTAAATGATTTTTATCATGCATTTCTATCGGCATATTGCTCCGAAAACACACAAGACAGAGTCAAACATAGTCTGATTATGCAGCGTAATTTTAAACAGTCTGAGTTCCGCACGCCGGCAGAGTACTTTGAAGACATGATTCGAAAGAATCAGTTCCTGTCCAACCCTTATAGCCCGACTGAATTAATTCGAATTTGTTTAACTAAGTTGCCACAATCCATAAGACAAATTGCTTTAGCTGGAAGATGTAAGGACGACATCGAGACTTTTAAGACTTTGTTGCAAGAACTTGAGTATGACAACGATGACGGGACCTCTTGTAACTTTTTCAGTAACAGTAATTACAATAGATTTTCAGAGAAAAGTGATAGTGGTCGGAACGGGCGTTATATGGCTAATTTTGAGAATGACAGACGTAACAGACACGACAATAGATACCAGCCCTATGACAATAACAGACGTTCTAACAGAAATTACACAGACAACTATAACAACGGTAATTCGTATCGGAATGATCAATCATACGGAAACAGTAATCGGTATTATCAAGACAGAAATTATTCAAACAGTAATAGAAATTCTTACTACAGAAACAATCAGGGTAGTAGATATAACAATAATTTCAGAAATGACAGTCGAAATTACACAAGAAGTAGTTATGCAGACAGGCAGGAAAACAGAAATTTTAATAACAGACACAGCCAAGAATTTGCATCCAACAGACAGGAGGGACCTAATTGGCATCCTCCACGTGACAGAACTTCAGAGAGACAAGTGCAAATCGTAGAAATTGATCCGCGAAATGACGCGAATACTCAAAGACGTGACGCAAACAATCGACAATGACTTGCAGCTTCGGCTTCTGGCAGCAATATAGACGGTTCAGAAAGTAATGACACTACGACTTTACACTACGTACGCCTGGAAGACATGAGAGACATTTTGTTAGATGAAAAGGAAAATAATGTAGACGCATTTTTACATCCTGTTATTGAAGTATGTGTGGGTAAGAATAAGTTCACTGCAGTTTTAGATTCTGGGAGCCCATTGAATGTCATTAGTGAATCAGTTTTTCGTATATGTGAAAGAACTATTGCCTGTCCTGTGTTACCTATTTCTAAAACTACAATTCGAGGTGCTATTTCTGGAAAAAGTGTGGAAGTCATACAACAGACCAATTTAAATTTCATTTGTCAAGGATACGAATTTTCTGCTAATTTTATTATTGTTCCATTACTCAGTACACAAATTATATTAGGTATGGAGTTTCTTAACGCACATAAGGCAATTTTGAACTTTAAAGAAGGAAGTGTAAATTTGACTGTTGCTGGAATGCCGAAATGTTTAAAATTTTTCGAGTGTTTAACAAGATCTGAGTCAGATACAAAATGTTTAAGGTTTCTTACTTCTGATGTTTTCGTTGAGCATTATGACGACAATGTGTTTATTCATGATAATGACAATAGATACAGAGACGCGATGGATGATATAATTAATAGCGAAGAATTAATTAATGAAAAGGTTAAGAAAGCTGAAGTGCCAGATGACGTTGCAAGAGAAGAGCTGCACCACATTTTGACTTCACATGCTACAGTGTTTAGTCATCACACAGGAACTATACAAGGCTTACAATATTTATTTAAAGTAAAAGAACACACACCATTTCGCGGGAAAACGTACGCTATTCCTTTGGCTTACAGAGACAAGGTTAAGAATGAACTTCAGTGCATGTTAGATCAGGGCATTATTGAGCCTGCAGTCAGTCCTTATACTAGCCCATTACACGTTGTTCTTAAAAAGGATGGGTCAATTCGTTTGGTTCTGGATTCCAGACAGATAAATAACATCATCATTCCTGAAACTGACCGCCCACAAAATTTAGATGAACTTCTTCAACATTTCCATGGAATTAAAGTTTTGTCCACGATTGATATGCGCGCAAGTTTTTGGCAAATAGAACTCCACCCTGATTGTAGAAAATACACTGCTTTTTTAGCCTTTGGTAACTGTTACCAATTTCGGAAATTATCGTTTGGACTTACTGTATCTTCAGCAGCATTCATTCGTAGTTTAAATGAAATTTTACCTGTTTATCTTCGTGACAACATTACTTCTTATGTTGACGACATTCTTATTGCTAAACATTCTTGGAGTGAGCACAACAAAATTTTGGATTCATTGTTACGTATCTTTGCAAGAGTTGGCATTACTGTGAACTTAGAAAAATCTGAATTTGGTCGCTCACAGGTGAAATTTCTCGGTCACATTATTTCTACAGAAGGTGTTCTTCCTGATCCAGAAAAATTAGATGCTATTCGTAATTATGCTGTTCCTACTACAAAACGTGATGTTCGTAGTTTCCTTGGTGTCTGTAATTTTCTGCGACGCTTTGTTAAATTGGACGATTTGGCCACACCTCGTTTATGTGAACTATCTGGAAAGAAATCTAATTGGTGTTGGGATGAGGAAGCTCAGTCAGAATTTGAACAGCTTCGTGATGCTTTAGTTGCTGCTCCACTTCTTTCACATCCGGATTTATCGAAAGAATTTTGTTTGGCGACGGACTCATCATACAAAGGCCTAGGAGCACATTTATTTCAAGAGATAGAAGAAGACGGCGTTGTAGTCCAGAAAACTATTGCATTTGGAAGTCGTGTTCTCTTGAAATCAGAAAAGAATTATTCGATTACGGAACTTGAAGCTTTGGCTGTTGTTTGGGCTTTTACAAAATTTCGCACATTTTTGTTTGGCAGACATACTAAGGTTTACACCAATCATCGAGCTCTGGAATTTCTTATGTCAACAAAATTAACTCACGGCAGATTGTCACGATGGGCGTTGTACCTACAGGAATTTGACTTTAGTATTGTTTACATACAGGGTTCTTCTAATATTGTTGCCGATGCTTTATCACGTGCACCTATGGGTTTGAAACAAAGTGCTGAAGAGGACGGCATAGAAAACAATTATTGTTTGATGTATATTCAAGGTGTTGCGTTTGAGAACTTTATTTCGTCTTCGCTCCAGGACATCGCTAAGGAGCAAAATAAGGATGCAATCTGGAAGGACATTAAGGAGAAGTGGAGGAGAAAGGAAAGCGTGGCGATTAGACAGCATTATCTAGTTCGCAATGACATTCTTTTTAAACGAAAATCCGTCGACAACTTTGTTTGGTTAGTTTGTATTCCTGATGAGTGGGTCAATAAATTGATTTGGTATACGCATTTCAGTTATGCACACTTTGGTCCCCGAAAATGCTTTCACAAATTACGAGAAAATTGTTACTTCAGTAATATGGAAAGACGTATTCGATCTGTTCTTGCCAAATGCAAATTATGTCAAATGGCTAAGCCTCCAGCGATTTCTCACAGAGCACCGTTGTTTCCCGTCATTCCAGCGAAATTAAAGGAGATGGCTGCAGTCGATTTGTTCGGTCCAGTGGTTCGATCTACTAATGGTTTTGCGTACATTTTCGTAGCAGTGGAGTTGACGTCAAAATATGTGTGTTTTACACCTTTACGCAAAGCAACAGCTCGTTCAGTATCTAACGCTTTTATCAAACATTTTCTTAAAGAAGTTGGTCATGTTGACAAGGTTATATCAGATAATGGATCACAGTTTCGTTCTAAAGTTTGGCTTCGTACTCTACAGCGTCGTAAAATTAAACCAATCTTCATTTCACTTTTTCACCCTCAATCTAATGCTTCAGAGAGATGGATGAAGGAAATCAATAAATTGTGTCGTCTTTATTGTCATCAGAATCACAGAACTTGGGATCAGTATCTTCATATTTTTCAAAACATTCTGAATGAACTTCCTAATGACTCAACTTCTTTACCGCCTCTATTGATATTAAAAAATAAAGTACCAACAAATCGCATTTCTGAAATCGTTCCTTTTCCGCCTTCACGGAAACTGCGGCATTCTGAAGTTGTCAACCTGGCTCTACAAAATATTGCATCTGCGGCTGCTAGAAGAGAGAAATCAGCTAGACGTCCTGGTCGTTCAAAAATCTTGTCAGTTGGTCAAAGGTATTAATTAAGCCCCACCGTTTGTCTCATAAAGGAAAAGGCTTGTGTCGCAAATTTTTTCTGCTTTATAACGGTCCATATAGAATTCGTAAAATTATACATGATAACACTGTTGAAGTAGAAACTCTTAAATCACGACGCTCTAAGGGAATACATCACATATCAAACGTTAAAATTTTTATGGAATGACATACTTTAGAGAACTAACAGCTAGATGTAAACATGCGGAGAGTACAAGGATACCGCGCTGTGTTTTGGCGGCGGCACATACTCAAAGCAACAGTCAAGTCTGCGCGCCGCACAAGGCAGTCGTGGACCGCGAACAATTGCTTCCTACGTCACGCGCCTACAGCTGATCGAGCGCTCAGTGCGAATGCACTGACAGCCGTAAACAAATACACAGTTTAATTTTTCCGACTAAATTCAGTATAAAGCTATAGTGACTTGATGAATTATGTTATTAACATTCAGTATTTTTCAGGATACGGTTCTATAAAATATTTAAGAACTTCAGGTAAACTCTGTGTGTCTCCGACGTTAAGAGGACTTGCTATCGAGAAATTTTCAGGAAGAATGTAATTTCGATGAAGAAACTAATAAACTAAAAAGGGTAACTATTAATTGAGTTCATTTTTCAGGTAACATATTTCCACTTAGGTACGTACTTTAGACGTAATTTGCTGCTCGCGATTACGTGATTCATACTTTGTGCTACTTTCATGTTCTATGAATTTACTTGTGAAGCGACGTGCTTGCGTACGTTAACTGATTTTGACAATGATTATTAATGAACTGGGTTGTGACTTGTATATATTATGCATCGCTTGGCTGCACTGCTATTTCACTGATGTCATATTTTTTAATTATGTGCCTGCTGTGCTTATTTATTTAAATTATAATTGTAACCTGATTTATTGTGCTGATGTGGTTAGGTATGTAAGTTATACTTTGTGATTTATCTGCTTGCGCCTTCATGTTTACTTATTAAGATGACATATGAACATTTATTTGCTTAGGCTGATATGATGCTAATGACTTGTTTATTACGTAAGATATATGTTTGCTGCTTTTTGTATGGATTGCATATTTACACATTTCTGTTTTGTTGCCATAACTGCTCTTTAATTTGGTGTATAGAAATGCTGATATACTGCGTATAAACATAGAGTTTAGGTCACACTACTGTATTAATTATAGATTGCTCGCTTGGCAGAGCCTCGTTGTAGGAATTGTGCTGCATCCACTTGTTGACATTCTGTTTTCTACTGGTATATTTAATCGCTATTGCAAGTTTTGCTTACGCTCAGTGCCTTATAGTTTTAAGATAAGAAAATTAACTGCTATAATTCGACGAACGACATTAGTACAAGAAAGTCATAGAAGTCACATGAGCTGGAGGTTTTATGGAAGCTGTATAACTTTATGCTAATAGGAAGGAAGCTAACGACATGACAGACCAAAGCTAGGTTTAGACCATTGACAGTTATTACACTGCATTTCTTTGTGAGCAATTGAAATAGGAAGTGACACTTGACACAAAAATACTCCACATGTTTGCTTCTGCTATGATTCTTGAAGTGGTGTACACACTGTGAAACATTAGAATTATTCACACTCCGTAATCGTACTTAATTACTGAGAGTTATTCGAACTAAGTCTGTTAGAGGTCATGTATGCATTTCTTTGTTTATAATTTATAATAAGTAGAAAATTTGGGTCAGATGGATTACACAGAGGTTGTGTGTTGACAATGTGTCTTCGGATTGTATGGGATGCTGAATTGAGGTTGCATTAGGATTTTATCTGTACTTGTTCGAGGAGACTGACTAGAGGAAAGAGTTGTTATGGAAGTGAAATGATATTGGTGCTGAGGTTTATATGTAGCGACGTATTATTGAGGTATAGAGATTATATGAAGTTGATGATTAATGGAGTTTTTGTGGACAAGAGGTAAGGTAAATGATATTGATGATAAGACGTATTGAAGAGGTATTATTGAGGTATTATTGAGATTGTGTGAAGTTGATGATTATTGGAGTTTTTGTGGACAAGAGGTAAGGTAAATGATATTGATGATAAGAGTTATATGTATCGACGTATTGAAGAAGTATTAGTGACGTATTGAGATTAAGTTGATGATTATTGGAGTTTTGGTGTATAAGAGGTAAAGTAAGTGAGGAGCATATTTTTTTTGTTGGTCTTATGGAACAAGGAGGATGAAGATAGCAGACTAGAACACTAAAATAGAAGGAAGATAGTCTATACACACACTTTGTTAAATAACTAAGCAGTATATACTTTTTTTTTGGAGAGAGGAAGTAATTGTATATCTTGGCTCACTGACAGTTGTTCAACAACAGTACATTTTGATCTGGTTGGGCAAACATTGGTCTTGACATGATGACTATGACGTTGACCTAACTATTATTGACTGTTATACATTGCTGCCACTACTACTTGATACACATGATGAACATTAAATTTTGACAGAATTGCATTTACACAATTAACACTATTCAATTACACAGTAGTACTTAATGTGAATGAAAGATGAGTGAGTGTGTTTTGTGTGTTTTCCTTTCCTAATCCTACCCACCTATCTCGTAAATATTATTTTAGTGTTGGTAGTGGCTTGCACTGACACTCATAAATATTATAGGTTTACTGGTATTTGTGTATTGTAATAGTTAATAGGATAATTATCTGATATCATTTGTGTGTTTGTTATGATTTGTATGTTACTGTAAAAGCATTTGTATGTGCATTCAAACTATTGTTCATGTCTGAACTGTCTGATTAGTGAAGATAAATATTCTGAACTGTTACCTGCACTTTTCAACATGATGTGTGATATTTGGTCGTGTTTAATTTCTGCTGATGAACTGTGTGATCAGTAATTGTAAAAAAAAAATCATGGACTGTTACTGGTACCTTTTCTACATGAGTGGTGCCACTAGGACATGTTTAATTGGTGCTCATAAACTCTGATGAACAGTGTGAACAGTGCTAGTGAGTTTGATGGAACTGCTTCTGCTGAGAGATGTGACTTTTTGCTGTCTGCACCTGCTCAACATTGCTGGGTGCAACTGATGGACTACTCCTACTGAAATGATGTCACTTGTTGGTGTCTGCACCTACTCAACGTTGCTGGGTGCAACTGATGAACTGTTTCTACTGAAATGATGTCACTTGTTGGTGTCTGCACCTGCTCAACATTGCTGGGTGCAACTGATGGACTGCTTCTACTGAAATTATGGTCACTTGTTGGTGTCTGCACCTGCTTAACATTGCTGGTTGCATCTAATGAACTGTTTCTACTGAAATGAAGTCACTTGTTGCTGTCTGCACCTACTCAACATTGCTGGGTACCTCTGATGGATTGCCTCTACTGAACTAATGTGACTTGTTGCTGGGTGTACCTGCTAAACTTTACTGGGTGCAACTGATGGACTGCTTCTACTGAAAAGATGTCACCTGTTAGTATCTTTTTTTTTTTGTATAAACTAATCATTGAAAGCATTTTATGTGAACATTTGTATAAACTGATTTTTTGTATATTGTGTAAACTATTATGTAAAGCCACATGCATGAAGAGAAGTTGTATTGCTTACTGTACTTCAAATGTTAGGTTAGTGAAAGGTCAGTGCAAAGCCAAAATTTTTAACTAATTATGTGATATTTAGGTATTAATATTATCTTTTATTTTGTCTGTATTTTTGTGGACGAATTTGGTGGTATTTTCACCACCAATGCTGGCAAAAATACCATCAAATTCTGGCCTGTGGAGGAGGGGCATATGAAAGGTGGCTACACTGTGCCACTGCGCCAGAGAGTGCGCCAAAGAGTACTATTAAGCCGCCTCCACAGTGCTAGTAGAGAGTTCATAGCAGTCAGTGCTAGTAGGGAGCTCGTAGAGGGCAGTATGTGTTAAGAGTTCGTACCGAGATGTGCTAGTGGGCACTGCTTGTCGTGAAGTCGGAGTGAGATGTGGTAGTAAAGAGTGTTGTTCCATGTTTTATGCAGTTATTTGATGGGAGAGATAGCAGATGTTATTGTAATGAGTGCATGTCGTCAATATATATGAAGGTAAAAACTACAATGTTCTTTTATTAATTGTGTATCTGAAATAATGCATCACTACAGGTTCAGTCAACAAAGCATCTGGTTTGTGTTCTTGCATTAGAGTGTAATTCTGGTTTTCTTGCGTAATTATAGTTTTTCTAATTTTCTTTTGTCACCTCAGTATAGTTGGTATTTAAAAATTCTTGTCTTGTTGGAAAGAACCGTGCCAGATGTGGACGTTGAGTCACACTCCCACATACAGAACAGTTACATTTGTGCTTGGATTTTGTAGGTTTTATAGTTGCTGGGGACTTAATTAATTAACTGTGTTTACGAAAATTTTCTATCATTGTTTGTTGCAGTCAGATTGCGTAATAATTCTAGTCAGGGCCAACCGATTACGAGACTTGCGTAATCGGACAGACAGCTACTAAAAAGGAAAATATTTTCCATCTTACATTAATTAAGCCCCCATTCAGTATTTCATTTCATTTTCAAGCCACTCTTAATTACAAGTAGAAAGTAGTCATACTCTGTCATTTTTGGAGGGAATCCACACTACAGTGACACCTTTTGATATCGTGTCCTGAACTATGCTCTTTGCACAGCATCGTGGTGTCATTTTTAAGCAGCATAATGCTCGTCCACAGAAGACATGTGTATTTGCCAACTGTCCGCATGATGTTGAGGTGTCCAGCAAGACATCCTGATCTGTTTTCGATAGAACAAGTGTGCTCTTTGCACAGCATGTTCCTGAACTGAGGGAATATGGCTACTTTTTACTTGCAATTAAGAGTGACTTGAAAATGAAATGAAATACAGATGTTACAAATGTGCTTGGATATGACGCTTAGTATAAATTTGCTAACGCCACGATTAAATAAATACCGCATTACAGCCTACTACGGACCACGTTTAAGATTATTAGGTGATTTACAGTTGAAATTCGCAGTGACACAAAAGATCAGACGTGGGAGTACGTTAGTGTTGTTACCATGTTTGGTACGGTAAACTGTGGGCGTGAACCACGTCATAGTTTGTAGATCCCTGTGAAGGGAACAGAGGTATCGCGTAGTCATGTGAGGCAGCGTTATCAGCACCTGACATAGTTTGAAAGGAAGGTCATGCCGCGTCTTCATTTGGCCGGCCGCTGGAATAGTGCGATGTCCAGATTTGTGGAGCTTTCAGATGTGACGGTGGCCCGATATTCGACTCTAGTGGAACACGAGGGCAGCCATGTCGTCAAGGTTCCAATGGACCACGTCTGACCAAAAAATGGTTCAAATGGCTCTGAGCACTATGGGACTTAACATCTGAGGTCATCAGTCCCCTAGAACTTAGAACTACTTAAATCTAACCACCCTTCGGAGATCACACATATTCATGCCCGAGGCAGGATTCGAATCTGCGACTGTAGCGGTCGCGCGGTTCTAAACTGAAGCGCCTAGAAACGCTCGGCCACACCGGCCGGCCACGTATGACCACCACGAGGGAGGGTCGCAGTATTATGCACCAAGCATATCGTGAACGCTTCATTTCTGCGCTTGGCATTCGAGAACAGGAAATGCACCCCATGCAACATTCTATGGCATCCTGCGGAATTGGTCGGAGATTAGCAAAATCGGGACTAGGGAATTACTGTTCCATGCCAATTCTGCCGTTCTCACAACACACACGGCTGCAATTGGACTCGTGGCTTGACCAGGAACAATGTATTACTGATGAATGGGGTGGCATTGTATTCGGTGATGAACCGTTGTTAGCACTACGGTGTGTCATGGACATTATGCATCCTCGAATGTTACCTCTGTTGCGACAGTATCGTGGTGTCATTTTTAAGTAGGAGTGTGCTCGTCCACAGAAGACATGTGCATTTTCCAAGTGTCTGCATGATGTTGAGGTATTTCCGTGACCAGCAAGACGTCCTGTTTTCGACAGAACAAGTGTGGAACCAAATGGGACACCATATCCTTTCCACCGCCAGCACCCAGGATGTTAAGGTGCAGTTACAACAGTTGTGACCCAGCTTGCCTGAAGATAGTATCAAACTACTTTTTAGCACCTGTCCCAAACGAATCAGTGCATGCACCCAGGCAGGTGCAAAATCATAATGATAAACGGGGTCATTGTATCAAGTTCTTTGTAAATTTGATCTGGTTTTTGCAATCATTGAAATACCATCACATACTCTCTCAACATGTGAAGTTTCATTTGGTTTCCTCCTGACTTTCTGGGTGTTTCACCCTTTTTGTCAAGCAGTGCGTTTTGTTACACTCTATGTATTATGCAAGCATCACGAAAGGTTCTAGACAACAGAGCTTCTCGACTCTTTTCCAAACACTTTTGGAAAGTGCTGGGTTCAAAATTACGGTCTTCCCTGTATACGGAGATATTTTCCACCATGCTGATACCAAATATCTTTGTTCTAAATACCGGTTTTAGACCATGATAATTCTATTTTTAATGCAAAGAATTAGATTAATTCATCTAGATTTGAACAAACTGTCTACTACAATCTCTTAAAAACTCTACGAAGATTATGTAAGTTTTTATATTTCACAATGCGGAGATACTGGTCATATTTCTCGGAAACTGCTGTTACAGCTTTATTCTGTCACGCAATATGACATGCGGATCGCGATTTTATACCCACGAAATCAACGGCTGATTTAAATTACCTTTTGCCACTGAGTCATACAAACTAGTTGGAGAGTTTCTGGCGCATATTCTGTGACCGTGACTGAGGAAGTTCTTGAGATAGCAATGTACTCTTGATGACTGTGTCGCATGACCAGTATGTGAACTACGCTCTTCTGGGGGAAACATAATACACATTATAAGAGTAAGGGCGACCAGTACACCATCACATTTCTGCATTACGTTCATCAGAGGGACGTTGTTCTCTCTGCGTACTGGTGGGGTGTTGCTAACTGATAGTACACGTGCTGCGTGTAAATATGTCTCAGCAGCCTAGTTCTGCTAGTGGAGAGAGACAGAGAATGTCAAAACACGTACATCTAGAAAGTTATCTTTAGTCGCGGGGTAGACGTCTAGCTCAAATACTTAGAGACCAAATGTAGTGGCGTGGCTAGACAGCCAAGCCACTGTAAGGTAGCCGAAAGGCACGCGTTAAAGCTCACGCAAACTGTCGTGAGGTCTGGAACAGGTCAGAGAAATAAGATGGTTCAAATGGCTCTGAGCACTATGGGACTTAACATCTATGGTCATCAGTCCCCTAGAACTTAGAACTACTTAAACCTAACTAACCTAAGGACATCACACAACACCCAGCCATCAGAGGCAGAGAAAATCCCTGACCCCGCCGGGAATCGAACCCGGGAAGCCGGGCGTGGGAAGCGAGAACGCTACCGCACGACCACGAGCGCGGCGAGAAATAAGACTAGCAAAACAGGAGGTAACTGGTAGAATACTTAACTTTAATCCACAATTGGTGAACATCTCTCGTTACTGTACATGCTTCATTAGATACATAGCAAAGAATAATGGCGCCTTGCTAGGTCGTAGCAAATGACGTAGCTGAAGGCTATGCTAACTATCGTTTCGGCAAATGAGAGCGTAATTTGTCAGTGAACCATCGCTAGCAAAGTCGGCTGTACAACTGGGGCGAGTGCTAGTAAGTCTCTCTAGACCTGCCGTGTGGCGGCACTCGGTCTGCAATCACTGATAGTGGCGACACGCGGGTCCGACGTATACTAACGGACCGCGGCCGATTTAAAGGCTACCACCTAGCAAGTGTGGTGTCTGGCGGTGACACCACACCAAACCTTGTTGATCAGACGTTGTGGATAAATGTCGTACTACATAAGGTCGGAAGTTCCATGAGATTTTTTGCGAGTGATACTGTCTGGTGCAGAGAAGGCGCAACGCTGGAACATTGTAGCGAAATGAAGCAAGACCTGCATAGCATCGACGTTTGTTGCAGGGAGTAGCAACTATCCCTCATTATATTCGAATGTAACGTATTGCAAATCTTCCTGAGAACTAGTCGCGGTCGTAGCAGCAAAGGGGAAAAGCGACAGTGGTATGAGTGGTATGCAATGTACCCTCCGCCAGGCACCGCAAGGTGGCCTGCGGACTATAGATGCATATGCAGATGTAGAGAGAAACATTCTGCAACACTTCAAGCATCACAGTCGATGTGCGATGTCAAAATATCGCAGTACAGATAATTTGTTCCACGTAAAAGCGTATTGCTAGTAATATTTTATTAATTACAACACCGATAAAATGTATCGATAACCTTCGAAATACTTTCCCTCGGCAAAATCCGAGTCTAGATTTTCAATCGACCAATCAGTGAAAATGAAGCTGATACGATTTTATTATGTTTGCTACAGATACTATTCGTATCACGTCACACATCGTATGAAGATGAGGACTAGCGGCCGTCGACAGTGGGACTACAAAAATGTATGTACATGCTACTTCTACATCTACTTCTGCGTGATTACTCTGCAATTTACAACTAACTGCCTGGAAGAGGGTTCATCCAGTCACCATCTTGCTGTTTCTCTGCTGCTCCACTCTTGAACGGCGCGTGGTAGAAGCGAACTCTTAAATCTTTCCGTGCGAACTCTTATTTCTCATATTTATTATGATTATCATTTATCCCTATATAGGTAGGCGCCAACAAAATACTTATACTCTATGGAAAACGTTGGGGAAAGAAATAAAAAATGCCTTTGTTTTAATGACCGTCTCCCCAATTCGAGTATCACGTTCGTTCCACTCTCTCCCCTGTTTTGCGATAATACAAACGGAACCGCCCTTCATTTAACTTCTGTCTGATGCGAATCCCACACTGTGCAATAGTACTCGACAAGAGAACGGACAAGTGCATTGTAGACAATCTCCTTAGCAGACTGAAACTTCCTGGCAGATTAAAACTGTGTGCCGGACAGAGACTCGAACTCGGGACCTTTGCCTTTCGCGGGCGAGTGCTTTACCAACTGAGCTACCCAAGCACGACTCACACCTCGTCCTCACAGTTCTAATTCCGCCAGTACCTCGTTTCCTACCTTCCAAACTCCGCAGAAGCACTCCTGCATCCTTCTTGAATATTATTTCTTCCAAGTGTGCTAGTTCTGCAAGGGACGCAGGAGAGCTTCTGCGAAGTTTGGAAGGTAGGTGACGAGTTACTGGCGGAATTAAAGCGGGTGATTGGGTAGCTTAGTTGGTAGAGCTCTTGCCCGCGAAAGGCAAAGGTCCCGAGTTCGAATCTCGGTCCAGCACACAATTTTAATCTATCAGGAATTTTCGTATCAGCGCACACTCCGCTGCAGGGTGAAAAATTCATTCCTTAGCAGACTTGTTGCATCTTCTAAGCATTCCAACAATAAAATGTAGTCTTCGGCTCGTCTTCCCTATAACATTGTCTACGTCTTCTTTCCAATTTAAATTATTCGTAACTGTAATCGTTAGGTATTTAGCTGAATCGTCAGCATTTAGGGGATTCCTTTTATTACTCATGTGGATGGCCGCACACATTTCATTATTTACAGCCAACTGCGACGTTTCGCACCATACAGATGTCTTGCTTAAATCCTTTTGCAATTGGTTTTGATGCACTGCTGATTTTACATCTGCAAACAGTCTGACAGGGCTGCTCAGATTGTCCCCAAAAACGTTTACATAGATCAGGAATAGCAGAGGGCCTATAACTCTTCCTTGGAGAACATCAGATATTACTTCAGCGAACTGTGACCTTTATGACAGGAAATCACAAATCTAGTCGCAAAACCGACAAGTGGACCATCAGACCCGTTAATCACGAATTTTGATGTGTTTTTGGTGTGTTGTAGAGGAACCTGTCTTAAATACATGCCTAGTGACTTTTCATGTGACGGGCCTTAATTTCCGACAAAAATATTGAAGACGATGCGTACTCACTACACTGGTAATATTTGGACTGTATCGACCAAGCAAGTGTAGGGCAGAGGTTAAGGTTCACAGTACCACGCTGGCGGCACGGGTTCAAATCTCGCCTGTGATTTTCTTTCTTTTTTTAAAAAATTTTACTTACTCAGTACCATTAAACAACGTATGTCATGCAACATTATTCACAGGTAGCCTTTTTACCTGTAGTGATTTCGTTAATATATCAACTACTAGAGAGAACTTTTTCAAATGCGTACTTCGTTTGTTACAGAATAGATTACACTACCGCCTTACGTGCTATCGCTTGCATCACTTGCTATGCTAGAACAGAATTCCTGGTGGTATTTGTTGTAGAAACAAGCGTTACACATTTTTATACAACACCAAGCACATTTAATGAAAGCCACTGCCTTGGAGGTACACAGATTTTTTGGAAGCGTTAAGACGAAGCAAAGTTCCTTTAAATTAAAGAAAAAATTGTTTCTTCGATTACATTCGACGCGAACCAAGCGTGCTTGATCATCCCTGTGAAAGCAAGAGCACTAAATTAATGAACAATTAAAGAATGTATTTTTATAGAATCTTCCCTCGGGGCGATTTATCTATTAGACTTAGTAAGTCAAGAGCATTTTGAATTTTTGTTCTTCGTGAAAATTTTAGCTTGACTCTTAAAGTTAACGTCGCAAGGTTGGAAAATCAGTACCGCCAGCGTTATAGCCTTGAATAATTGCCACTTTGATATGCTCGCTTTGCCGACACATGATGAATTAAACATCGATTTTCTCGAGTACATGGGACCATCGCATGAAAAGCCGCTAAGCAGATAATCGGGACAGAGTCCCCAACAACATAACGAAGACCCGTCAAAATACGTGAATAACAGATCTGATGGTCCTCTTGTGAGACGATACGCAATGGGTAGGCAGTCTGATTAAAAGCCGCTTGTGAGGAACGGTGTCCAAAGCATTCTGCAAACTTAAAAATATGGAATAAATTTGATGTTACGTGTCGATAACACCCAATACGTCACGAGAATAGAGAGATAGTTGTCTTTCACAAGAACGACATTTTATGAAGCCCTGTTAACTGTCAATAAATCATTTCCTTTGAGGTAATTCGTAATTTTAGAACATAGTGTATCTTCCAAAATCCTATTGCAAATAGACGTTAGTGATAGGATCTGTAATTCAGGAGATTACTCCTATTGCCTTTCATGATAGTAGAGCCACGTGTGCAGCTTTCCAGTCTTTTGGCACGAAGCCTTAGTCGATGGAACGGCTTTATACGACTTCTAAGTGTGCAGCTATTGTGTTAGCATACTCAGAAAAAAAAAAAAAAAAAAAAAAAAAAAAAAAAAAAAGGGTATATGGTTTGGACTGGAGGTTTTGCTTTCATTAAACGAATTGAGCTGCTACTCTACACCTAAGATATTTGCGTCTAGGTTACTGATGTTGGCAATAGCTCTTGATTCGAATTATGGAACACTTATTTCGTCCTTTTTGGTGCCGGGATATGGAAGAACCAGTTTTAGTAACTCTGATTCAGCGCCAATTTCATCAGTAACAGTGAAGTTATTGATTGTATCTTGCCACTGGTGTACTTATGACCAGAATCTCTTAGGTTTTTCTGCCAGATTTCGTGACCGAGTTTCGTTGTGGAGTTGTGCACTTGAGAAACATAGATAGAAGGCATTGTGTGTGAGGTGACTGAACAGAGAAGCGAGTGGATGAAAGCCGACGGTGGGTCACAATCCAGTCAAAGATGACAAGTGGCCTTATTCGATGTCACACTGTGCAGTAGTCAGAGATTAAAGCTAGAACATTTGCGCAAGGTCTAGTGGTAAGAAACGTCACGACACGTATGAGAATTTTTTGCGTGGTATAGAATTTTACAAATACTGAAACGTGAAAATTTTTAATAGGACCAAATCACAATGTTAAACGTGTTGTTGTTGTGGTCTTCAGTCCTGAGACTGGTTTGATGCAGCTCTCCATGCTACTCTACCCTGTGCAGTACCTACTGCAACCTACATCCTTCTGAATCTGCTTAGTGTATTCATCTCTTGGTCTCCCTCTACGATTTTTACCCTCCACGCTGCCCTCCAATACTAAATTGCTGATCCCTTGATGCCTCAGAACACGTCCTACCAACCGATCCCTTCTTCTGGTCAAGTTGTGCCACAAACTTCTCTTCTCCCCAATCCTATTCAATACTTCCTCATTAGTTATGTGATCTACCCATCTAATCTTTAGCGTTCTTCTGTAGCACCACATTTCGAAAGCTTCTATTCTCTTCTCGTCCAAACTATTTATCGTCCATGTTTCACTTCCATACAAGGCTACACTCCATACAAATACTTCCAGAAACGACTTCCTGACAATTAACTCTATACTCGATGTTAACAAATTTCTCTTCTTCAGAAATGCTTTCCTTGCCATTGTCAGTCTACATTTTATATCCTCTCTACTTCGAACATCATCAGTTATTTTGCTACCCAAATAGTAAAACTCCTTTACTACTTTAAGTGTCTCATTTCCTAATCTAATTCCCTCAGCATCACCCGACTTAATTCGACTACATTCCATTATCCTCGTTTTGCTTTTGTTGATGTTGATCTTATATCCTCCTTTCAAAACACTGTCCATTCTATTCAACTGCTCTTCCAAGTCCTTTGCTGTCTCTGACAGAATTACAATGTCATCGGCGAACCTCAAAGTTTTTATTTCTTCTCCATGGATTTTAATACCTACTCCGAATTTTTCTTTTGTTTCCTTTAGAGCTTGCTCAGTATACAGATTGAATAACATCGGGGAGAGGCTACAACCCTGTCTCACTCCCTTCTCAACCACTGCTTCCCTTTCATGTCCCTCGACTCTTATAACTGCCATCTGGTTTATGTACAAATTGTATATAGCCTTTCGCTCCCTGTATTTTACCCCTGCCACCTTTAGAATTTGAAAGAGAGTATTCCAGTCAACATTGTCGAAAGCTTTCTCTAAGTCTACAAATGCTAGAAACATAGGTTTGTCTTTCCTTAATCTTTCTTCTAAGATAAGTCGTAAGGTCAGTATTGCCTCACGTGTTCCAATGTTTCTACGGAATCCAAACTGATCTTCCCCGAGGTCGGCTTCTACTAGTTTTTCCATTCGTCTGTAAAGAATTCGTGTTAGTATTTTGCAGCTGTGGCTTATTAAACTTATAGTTCGGTAATTTTCACATCTGTCAACACCTGCCTTCTTTGGGACTGGAATTATTATATTCTTCTTGAAGTCTGAGGGTATTTCGCCGGTTTCATACATCTTGCTCACCAGATGGTAGAGTTTTGACAGGACTGGCTCTCCCAAGGCCGTCAGTAGTTCCAATGGAATGTTGTCTACTCCGGGGGCCTTGTTCCGACTCAGGTCTTTCAGTGCTCTGTCAAACTCTTCACGCAGTATCATATCTCCCATTTCATCTTCATCTACATCCTCTCCCATTTCCATAATATTGTCCTCAAGTACATCGCCCTTGTATAGACCCTCTATATACTCCTTCCACCTTTCTGCTTTCCCTTCTTTGCTTAGAACTGGGTTTCCATCTGAGCTCTTGATGTTCATACAAGTGGTTCTGTTATCTCCAAAGGTCTCTTTAATTTACCTGTAGGCAGTATCGATCTTACCCCTAGTGAGATAAGCCTCTACATCCTTACATTTGCCCTCTAGCCATCCCTGCTTAACCATTTTGCACTTCCTGTCGATCTCATCTTTGAAACGTTTGTATTCCTTTTTGCCTGCTTCATTTACTGCATTTTTATATTTTCTTCTTTCATCAATTAAATTCAATATTTCTTCTGTTAACCAAGGATTTCTACCGGCCCTCGTCTTTTTACCTACTTGATCCTCTGCTACCTTCACTACTTCATCCCTCAAAACCAACCCATTTTTTTTCTACTGTATTTCTTTCACCCATTCCTGTCAATTGTTCCCTTATGCTCTCCCTGAAACTCTGTACAACCTCTGGTTCTTTCAGTTTATCCAGGTCCCATCTCCTTAAATTCCCACCTTTTTGCAGTTTCTTCAGTTTCAATCTACAGTTCATAACCAATAGATTGTGGTCAGAGTCCACATCTGACCCTGGAAATGTCTTACAATTGAAAACCTGGTTCCTAAATCTCTGTCTTACCATTATATAATCTATCTGATACCTTTTAGTATCTCCAGTGTTCTTCCACGTATACAACCTTCTTTCATGATTCTTAAACCAAGTGTTAGCTATGATTATGTTGTGCTCTGTGCAAAATTCTACCAGGCGGCTTCCTCTTTCATTTCTTAGCCCCAATCCATATTCACCTACTACGTTTCCTTCTCTCCCTTTTCCTACACTGGAATTCCAGTCACCCATGACTATTAAATTTTCGTGTCCCTTCACTTTCTGAATAATTTCTTTTATTTCATCATACAGTTCTTCAATTTCTCCGTCATCTGCAGAACTAGTTGGCATATAAACTTGTACTACTGTAGTGGGTGTGGGCTTCGTATCTATCTTGGCCACAACAATGCGTTCGCTGTGCTGTTTGTAGTAGCTTGCCCGCATTCCTATTTTCCTATTCTTTATTAAACCTACTCCTGGATTACCCCTATTTGATTTTGTGTTTATGACCCTGTAGTCACCTGACAAGAGGTCTTGTTCCTCCTGCCACCAAACTTCACTAATTCCCACTATATCTAACTTTAACCTATCCATTTCCCTTTTTAAATTTTCTAACCTACCTGCCCGATTAAGGGATCTGACATTCCACGCTCCGATCCGTAGAACGCCAGTTTTCTTTCTCCTGATAACGACATCCTCTTGAGAAGTTGAAAGGTGGCTACACTGAGCCACTGCGCCAGAGATTGCGCCAAAGAGTATTATTAAGCCGCCTCCACAGTGCTTAGAGAGAGCTCGTAGTAGTCAGTGCCTGTTAAGTACTCGTAGAAGTCAGTGCTTGGAGAGAGCTCGTAGTAGTCAGTGCTTGGAGAGAGCTCGTAGTAGTCAGTGCCTGTCGAGGTCTCGTGGTAGTCTGTGCTGAGATGTTGCAGCAGTGAGTGTTTGTTGAGATGTGCTATTAGGCAGTGCTTGCTGAGATGTGATATTGGAGAGTTCTGGTTGAGATATAATGTAAGGATTAGAATGATTTTCATCAATGTAAATGAGGTAATTAACTCCGTTTGTTTTAATTTCAGTATCCTAAATAATGCGTCATTACAGGTTCAGTCAACAAAACATCTGGCGTGTGTTCTTGTATTAGAGTGTAATTCTGCTTTCCTTACGCAATTATCGTATTTCTAATTTTCTTTTATCACGTCAGTATAATTGGTATTTAAAAATTCTTGTCTTGTTGAAGAAGAACCGTGCCAGATGTACGTTGAGTCACACTCCCACATAGAGAACAGTTATACTTGTGCTTTGGTTTAGTAGGTTTTATAGTTGCTGGGGACTTAATGAATTAACTGTGTTTATGAAAATTTTCATTTCATTCTTTGTTGTTGTTCTTTGCAGTCAGATAGCGTAATAATACTAGTCAGGGCCAACCGATTACGAAACAGCGTAATCGGACATACAGCTACTAAAAACTAAAAGTATTTTCAATCATATTTAATTAAGCCCCCATGCACGTGGCGACCGCTGCTTCGGATCGTCCCTTGAAATTCTTCTGATTGTAAAAATAGTAGACAGTAGTATTGTTGTAGTAATCTGGAGTTAGCAATTGTAGTCTATTTTGCATGTGTAGATTTGGTAATTGTCATTCTTCTAATGGTATTTTTTCTCAGAATTTGATTTGTTGTCTTGTATACGCATTTGACAATTTAGTGCAATTATTTCAATTGTTCGATTAATCGTGTTTGAGGGAAACATTTTATGTAAATGGTATTGTTGAAGATAAAGAGTCATTGTGTGTAATTTTCGTACAGTGACGAATTTTTTTATGTTTTGTAAATGATTACGCGATCAATGAAAAAGGCGAAAATGATGAATAGTGAGAATGACGAAATTGTTGACATGGCGAACTCGCCAACACAGGACAACAGTATGATGAATAATGGAGTTGAAAACAATGTAATTAAAGTCGTGAAAATAGTCAGGAACCATTTCAAAATTTTTCTCAATCAGAAAATTCACAGAATACGAGATTAACGATAGAAGATTCTGGAATAGTATCGAACACAGATAGCTTTATGGATATGCAGAAGGAAGTTAGTTTTGCGGGAAATGTTAGGGGCGAAAAGAATTTTGAACCATTTAATATGGAGCAGTTGATGGGTGTAATATTAAATTTGGGATCTGAATTAAAAACAGTGGCAACACGGCTAGACTTACAAATGGGAACAATGGAGCAGTTTCGATCTGAATTAAAAACAGATAGGGGAACAATGGAAACACGGTTAGACTCACTGGGATCACAAATAGGAACAATTAAAACTGAGATGGGAACTTTACGATCTGAATTTAAAACAGAGATGGGAACTTTGGGAACACGGTTAGACTCACGAATAGGGACATGTTTCAAAAATATGAAAGATGAATTAAAGAAAGAAATCAGAGAAGAAGTACAAACAATTTTGAATGCTCACAATAATAGATTAATTGCAGTAGAAATCAGACAAAGGGAACAGGATAGAGAACAGGAAGAAAGAGATCGCGTGATAGTACAGAAATTTTCAGAGTTAAATTTACAACGTGCAAAGGATAAGGAAGAAATATTTGAGAGAATCGAGGAATCCGTACCAAATGACAGATTAAATAACCTAACACAACAATATGAACAGCTAGCTACCAAATGTGTCAATACTGAAACCCGAGTCGCGACACTTACGGAAGACGTAAATAAACAGAAAGAACAAATAGGTGACTTATCGGAAAGAGTTGAGGAGATTTCAGATAAATTGACAAATCTTAATTTACATGGGGGCAGAGATTCGGATGATACAGCTCCATTACCATTTTCAGAAACCGAAGAGTATCAGAACATAAATAAGCATGTTGAAAATCAGGGAAAATTTAATGAACGCGTGAAAAAAGAATTTGAGGTATTAAAAAAGCAAGTCAAACAAATTGAAGGCGAAATCGTGGGAAAGGACGGCAAAGGAAATTTAGAATCACAGATACCAGAAGGGTTTGAAGAAAATAATTTGTTTCATTTACGGGATGCAACAAGAGAGCGCCAGGCGCGCGAACTTTACAATAATCGTCATTGGGACTGGGACAGACGCGGTAGGTCTTTGTCGCCACGAGGCGAAAACTTTGACTATAAACACTTTTTGACTGTCCGGAAATTTAAGATCTTCCGCAATTCTAAGAATGACATACATCCATGTGCATGGTTAGATCAATTTATGTACGCACTTCCACCAAATTGGCCACTAAGTCACAAACTGGAATTCATGTGTGGATACTTAGAAAACGAACCGGCGACGCGGATGCGCGCACTCATTAGAGATTGTAATAATCTGAATGATTTCTATCATGCATTTCTATCGGCGTATTGGTCCGAAAACACGCAAGACAGAGTCAAACACAGTCTTATTATGCAGCGTAATTTCAAACAGTCTGAGTTCCGCACGCCAGCAGAATATTTTGAAGAGCCTACGGAATATCAGACCAGCTGTGTGGCTGGATTGAAGAGTTTTTAGCAAACAGAACACAGCATGTTGTTATCAATGGAGAGACGTCTACAGACGTTAAAGTAACCTCTGGCGTGCCACAGGGGAGTGTTATGGGACCATTGCTTTTCACAATATATATAAATGACTTAGTAGATAGTGTCGGAAGTTCCATGCGGCTTTTCGCGGATGATGCTGTAGTATACAGAGAAGTTGCTGCATTAGAAAATTGTAGCGAAATACAGGAAGATCTGCAGCGGATAGGCACTTGGTGCAGGGAGTGGCAAATGACCCTTAACATAGACAAATGTAATGTATTGCGAATACATAGAAAGAAGGATCCTTTATTGTATGATTATATGATAGCGGAACAAACACTGGTAGCAGTTACTTCTGTAAAATATCTGGGAGTATGCGTACGGAACGATTTGAAGTGGAATGATCATATAAAACTAATTGTTGGTAAGGCGGGTACCAGGTTGAGATTCATTGGGAGAGTGCTTAGAAAATGTAGTCCATCAACAAAGGAGGTGGCTTACAAAACACTCGTTCGACCTATACTTGAGTATTGCTCATCAGTGTGGGATCCGTACCAGGTCGGGTTGACGGAGGAGATAGAGAAGATCCAAAGAAGAGCGGCGCGTTTCGTCACTGGGTTATTTGGTAACCGTGATAGCGTTACGGAGATGTTTAATAAACTCAAGTGGCAGACTCTGCAAGAGAGGCGCTCTGCATCGCGGTGTAGCTTGCTCGCCAGGTTTCGAGAGGGTGCGTTTCTGGATGAGGTATCGAATATATTGCTTCCCCCTACTTATACTTCCCGAGGAGATCACGAATGTAAAATTAGAGAGATTAGAGCGCGCACGGAGGCTTTCAGACAGTCGTTCTTCCCGCGAACCATACGCGACTGGAACAGGAAAGGGAGGTAATGACAGTGGCACGTAAAGTGCCCTCCGCCACACACCGTTGGGTGGCTTGCGGAGTATCAATGTAGATGTAGATGTAGATGTAGATGATTCGAAAGAATCAGTTCCTTTCCAACCCTTATAGCCCGACTGAATTAATTCGCATTTGTTTAACTGAGCTGCCACAATCCATAAGACAAATTGCTTTAGCCGGAAGATGTAAAGACGACATTGAGACTTTTAAGACTTTGCTGCAAGAACTCGAGTATGACAACGACGATGGGACTTCCTGTAATTTTTTCAGTAACAGTAATTACAATCGATTTTCAGAGAAAAGGGAGAGTGATCGGAACGGGCGTTATATGGGTAATGTTGAGAATGACAGACGTAACAGACAGGACAATAGATACCAGCCCTATGACAATAACAGACGTTCTAACAGAAATTACACAGACAATTATAATAGCGGTAATTCGTACCAGAATGATCAATCATACGGAAACAGTAATCGGTATCATCAGGACAGAAATTATTCAAACAGTAATAGAAATTCTTACTTCAGAAATAATCAGGGTAGTAGATACAACAATAATTTCAGAAGTGATAGTCGAAATTACACAAGAAGTAGTTATGCAGACAGACAGGAAAACAGAAATTTTAATAACAGACACAACCAAGAATTTGCATCTAACAGACAGGAAGGACCTAATTGGCATCCTCCACGTGACAGAACTTCAGAGACACAAGTGCAAATAGTAGAAATTGATCCGCGAAATGACGGGAATAATCAAAGACGTGACGCAAACAATCGACAATGACTTGCAGCTTCGGCTTATGGCAGCAATATAGACGGTTAAGAAAGTAATGACAATATGACTTTACACTACGTACGCCTGGAAGACATGAGAGACATTTTGCTAGACGAAAAGGAAAATAATGTAGACGCATTTTTACATCCTGTTATTGAAGTATGTGTGGGTAAGAATAAGTTCACTGCAGTTTTAGACTCTGGGAGCCCATTGAATGTCATTAGTGAGTCAGTTTTTCGTATATGTGAAAGAACTATTGCCTGTCCTGTGTTACCTATTTCTAAAACTACAATTCGAGGAGCGATTTCTGGAAAAAGTGTGGAAGTTAAACAACAGACCAACTTAAATTTTATTTGTCAAAGATACGAATTTTCTGCTAATTTTATTATTGTTCCATTACTCAGTACCCAAATTATATTAGGTATGGAGTTTCTTAACGCACATAAGGCAATTTTGAACTTTAAAGAAGGAAGTGTGAATTTGACTGTTGCCGGAATGCCGAAATGTTTGAAATTTTTCGAGTGTTTAACAATATCTGAGTCAGATACAAAATGTTTAAGGTTTCTTACTTCTGATGTTTTCGTTGAGCATTATGACGACAATGTGTTTATTCATGACAATGACAATAGATACAGAGACGCGATGGATGAAATAATTAATAGCGAAGAATTAATTAATGAGAAGGTTAAGAAAGCTGAAGTGCCAGATGACGTTGCAAGAGAAGAGCTGCACCACATTTTGACTTCACATGCTACAGTATTTAGTCATCACACAGGAACTATACAAGGCTTACAATATTTATTTAAAGTAAAAGAACACACACCATTTCGCGGGAAAACGTACGCTATTCCTTTGGCTTACAGAGACAAGGTTAAGAATGAACTTCAGTACATGTTAGATCAGGGCATTATTGAGCCTGCAGTCAGTCCTTATACCAGCCCATTACACGTTGTTCTTAAAAAGGATGGGTCAATTTGTTTGGTTCTGGATTCCAGACAGATAAATAATATCATCATTTCTGGAACTGACCGCCCACAAAATTTAGATGAACTTCTTCAACATTTCCATGGAATTGAAGTTTTATCCACGATTGATATGCGCGCAAGTTTTTGGCAAATAGAACTCCACCCTGATTGTAGAAAATATACTGCCTTTTTAGCATTTGGTAACTGTTACCAGTTTCGGAAATTATCGTTTGGACTTACTGTATCTTCTGCAGCATTCATTCGTAGCTTAAATGAAATTTTACCTGTTTATCTTCGTGACAATATTACTTCATATGTTGACGATATTCTTATTGCTAAACATTCTTGGAGTGAGCACAACAAAATTTTGGATTCATTGTTACGTATCTTTGCAAGAGTTGGCATTACAGTGAACTTAGAAAAATCTGAATTTGGTCGTTCACAGGTGAAATTTCTCGGTCACATTATTTCTACAGAAGGTATTCTTCCTGATCCAGAAAAACTTGACGCTATTCGTAATTATGCTGTTCCTACCACAAAACGTGATGTTCGTAGTTTCCTTGGTGTCTGTAATTTTCTTCGACGCTTTGTTAAATTGGACGATTTGGCCACACCTCGTTTATGTGAACTATCCGGAAAGAAATCTAATTGGTGTTGGGATGAGGAAGCTCAGTCAGAATTTGAACAGCTTCGTGATGCTTTAGTTGCTGCTCCACTTCTTTCACATCCGGATTTATCTAAAGATTTTTGTTTGGCGACGGACTCATCATACAAGGGCCTAGGTGCACATTTATTTCAAGAGATAGAAGAAAACGGCGTTGTAGTACAAAAGACTATTGCATTTGGAAGTCGCGTTCTTTCTAAATCAGAAAAGAATTATTCGATTACGGAACTTGAAGCTTTGGCTGTTGTTTGGGCTTTCACAAAATTTCGCACATTTTTGTTTGGCAGACATACTAAGGTTTACACCGATCATCGAGCTCTGGAATTTCTTATGTCAACGAAATTAACTCACGGCAGATTGTCACGATGGGCGTTGTACCTACAGGAATTTGACTTCAGTATTGTTTACATACAGGGTTCTTCAAATATTGTTGCTGATGCTTTATCACGTGCACCTATGGGTTTGAAACAAAGTGCTGAAGAGGACTGCAAGGAAAACAATTATTGTTTGATGTATATTCAAGGTGTTGCGTTTGAGAACTTTATTTCGTCTTCGCTCCAGGACATCGCTAAGGAGCAAAATAAGGATCCAATCTGGAAGGACATTAAGGAGAAGTGGAGGAGAAAGGAAAGCGTAGCGATTAGACAGCATTATTTAGTCCGCAATGACATTCTTTTTACACGAAAATCGGTCGACAACTCCGTTTGGTTAGTTTGTATTCCTGATGAGTGGGTCAATAAATTGATTTGGTATACGCATTTCAGTTATGCACACTTTGGTCCCAGAAAATGCTTTCATAAGTTACGAGAAAATTGTTATTTCAGTAATATGGAAAAACGTATTCGATCTGTTCTGGCCAAATGCAAATTATGTCAAAAGGCTAAGCCGCCAACAGTTTCTCACAGAGCACCGTTGTTTCCTATCATTCCAGCGAATTTAAAGGAGATGGCTGCAGTCGATTTGTTCGGTCCAGTGGTTCGTTCTACTAATGATTTTGCGTACATTTTCGTAGCAGTGGAGTTGACGTCAAAATATGTGTGTTTTACACCTTTACGCAAAGCAACAGCTCGTTCAGTATCTAACGCTTTCATCAAACATTTTCTTAAAGAAGTTGGTCATGTTGATAAGGTTATATCAGATAATGGATCACAGTTTCGTTCTAAAATTTGGCTTCGTACTCTACAGCGTCGTAAAATTAAACCAATTTTCACTTCACTTTTTCACCCTCAATCTAACGCTTCAGAAAGATGGATGAAGGAATTCAATAAATTGTGTCGTCTTTATTGTCATCAGAATCACAGAACTTGGGATCAATATCTTCATATTTTTCAAAACAGTCTGAATGAACTCCCTAATGATTCAACTTCTTTACCGCCTTTACTGGTATTAAAAAACAAGGCTCCGACAAATCGCATATCTGAAATAGTTCCTTTTCCGCCTTCACGGAAACTGCGGCATTCTGAAGTTGTCAACCTGGCTCTACGAAATATTGCATCTGCGGCTGCTAGAAGAGAGAGATCAGCTAAACGTCCTGGTCGTTTAAAAATCTTGTCAGTTGGTCAGAAGGTGTTAATTAAGTCTCATCGTTAGTCTCACAAAGGAAAAGGCTTGTGTCGCAAATTTTTTCTGCTTTATAACGGTCCATATAGAATTCGCAAAATTATTCATGATATCGCTGTCGAAGTAGAAACTCTTAAATCATGACGCTCTAAGGGAATACATCATATATCAAACGTAAAAATTTTTGTGGAATGACATACTTTAGAGAAACTAACAGCTACATGTAAACATGCGGAGAATACAAGGATACCGCGCTGTGTTTTGGCGGCGGCACATACTCAAAGCAACAGTCAAGTCTGCGCGCCGCACAAGGCAGTCGTTGACCGCGAACAATTGCTTCCTACGTCACGCGCCTACAGCTGATCGAGCGCTCAGTGCGAATGCACTGACAGCCGTAAACAAATACACAGTCTAATTTCTCCGATTAAATTCAGTATAAAGTTATAGTGACTTGATGAATTATGTTATTAACATTCAGTATTTTCAGGATACGGTTCTATAAGATATTTAAGAACTTCAGGTAAATTCTGTGTGTCTCCGACGTTAAGAGGACTCGCTATCGAGAAATTTTCAGGAAGAATGTAATTTCGAAGAAGAAACTAATAAACTAAAAAAGGTAACTATTAATTGAGTTCATTTTTCAGGTAACATACACTCCTGGAAATGGAAAAAAGAACACATTGACACCAGTGTGTCAGACCCACCATACTTGCTCCGGACACTGCGAGAGGGCTGTACAAGCAATGATCACACGCACGGCACAGCGGACACACCAGGAACCGCGGTGTTGGCCGTCGAATGGCGCTAGCTGCACAGCATTTGTGCACCGCCCCCGTCAGTGTCAGCCAGTTTGCCGTGGCATACGGAGCTCCATCGCAGTCTTTAACACTGGTAGCATGCCGCGACAGCGTGGACGTGAACCGTATGTGCAGTTGACGGACTTTGAGCGAGGGCGTATAGTGGGCATGCGGGAGGCCGGGTGGACGTACCGCCGAATTGCTCAACACGTGGGGCGTGAGGTCTCCACAGTACATCGATGTTGTCGCCAGTGGTCGGCGGAAGGTGCACGTGCCCGTCGACCTGGGACCGGACCGCAGCGACGCACGGATGCACGCCAAGACCGTAGGATCCTACGCAGTGCCGTAGGGGACCGCACCGCCACTTCCCAGCAAATTAGGGACACTGTTGCTCCTGGGGTATCGGCGAGGACCATTCGCAACCGTCTCCATGAAGCTGGGCTACGGTCCCGCACACCGTTAGGCCGTCTTCCGCTCACGCCCCAACATCGTGCAGCCCGCCTTCAGTGGTGTCGCGACAGGCGTGAATGGAGGGACGAATGGAGACGTGTCGTCTTCAGCGATGAGAGTCGCTTCTGCCTTGGTGCCAATGATGGTCGTATGCGTGTTTGGCGCCGTGCAGGTGAGCGCCACAATCAGGACTGCAGACGACCGAGGCACACAGGGCCAACACCCGGCATCATGGTGTGGGGAGCGATCTCCTACACTGGCCGTACACCACTGGTGATCGTCGAGGGGACACTGAATAGTGCACGGTACATCCAAACCGTCATCGAACCCATCGTTCTACCATTCCTAGACCGGCAAGGGAACTTGCTGTTCCAACAGGACAATGCACGTCCGCATGTATCCCGTGCCACGCAACGTGCTCTAGAAGGTGTAAGTCAACTACCCTGGCCAGCAAGATCTCCGGATCTGTCCCCCATTGAGTATGTTTGGGACTGGATGAAGCGTCGTCTCACGCGGTCTGCACGTCCAGCACGAACGCTGGTCCAACTGAGGCGCCAGGTGGAAATGGCATGGCAAGCCGTTCCACAGGACTACATCCAGCATCTCTACGATCGTCTCCATGGGAGAATAGCAGCCTGCATTGCTGCGAAAGGTGGATATACACTGTACTAGTGCCGACATTGTGCATGTTCTGTTGCCTGTGTCTATGTGCCTGTGGTTCTGTCAGTGTGATCATATGATGTATCCGACCCCAGGAATGTGTCAATAAAGTTTCCCCTTCCTGGGACAATGAATTCACGGTGTTCTTATTTCAATTTCCAGGAGTGTACTTCCACTTAGGTACGTACTTTAGACGTAATTTGCTGCTCGCAATTACGTGATTCAAACTTTGTGCTAATTTCATGTTCTATGAAATTACTTGTGAAGCGACGTGCTTGCGTACGTTAACTGATTTTGACAATGTTTTATTAATGAACAGGATTGTTATTTGTATATATTATGCATCGCTTGGCTGCACTGCTTTTTCACTGATGTCATATTTTTCTATTATGTGGCTGCTGTGCTTATTTATTTAAATTATAATTGTAACCTGATTAATTGTGCTGATGTGGTTAGGTATGTAAGTTATACTTTGTGATTTATCTGCTTGCGCCTTCATGTTTACTTATTAGGATTACATATGAACATTTATTTGCTTATGCTGATATGATGCTAATGACCTGTTTATCACGTAAGATATGTTTACTGCTATGCGTATGGATTGCATATTTATACATTTCTGTTTGTCGTCACAACTACTCTTTAATTTGATGTATAGAAATGCTGATATACTGTGTACAAACGGAGAGTTTAGGTCACACTATTGGATTAATTATAGATTGTTTGCTTGGCAGAGCCTCGTTGTAAGGATTGTGCTGCATCCACTTGTTGACATTCTGTTATCTACTGGTATATTTACTCGCTAGTGCTTGTTTTGCTTACGCTCAGTGCCTTATATTTTTAAGATAAGGAAATGAACTGCTATAATTCGACGAACGACATTGGTACAAAGAACTTCGTTGAAGTCACATGAGCTGAGGTTTTATGGAAGCTGTATAAATTTATGCTAATAGGAAGGACGCTAACGACATGACATACCATTACTAGGTTTAGACCATTAACAGTTATTACACTGCATTTTTCGTGAGCAATTGAAATAGGAAGTGACACTTGACACAAGAAATACTCCACATGTTTGCTTCTGCCATAATTCTTGAAGTGGTGTACACACTGTGAAATAGTGTGAT
Organism: Schistocerca serialis cubense; assembly: GCF_023864345.2. Taxonomy (NCBI): domain Eukaryota; kingdom Metazoa; phylum Arthropoda; class Insecta; order Orthoptera; family Acrididae; genus Schistocerca; species Schistocerca serialis. Next base: position 44,004,849 of record NC_064642.1, read on the forward strand.
CATTCACATTCCGTAATCGTACTTAATTACTGAGAGTTATTCGAACTAAGCCTGTTAAAGGTCATGTATGCATTTCTTTTGTTTATAATTCATAATGAGTAGAAGATTTGGCTCAGATGGATTACACAGAGGTTGTGTGTTGACAATGTGTCTTCGGATTGTATGGGATGATGAGGTTTGCATTAGGATTTTATCTGTACTTGTTCGAGGAGACTGACTAGAGGAAAGAGTTGTTATGGAAGTGAAATGATATTGGGAATAAGGTTTATATGTATCGACGCATTGAAGAGGTATTATTGAGATTGTGTGAAGTTGATGATTATTGGAGTTTTGGTGGATAAAAGGTAAAGTAAGTGAGGAGCATATATTGGCAATAAGGTTTATATGTATCGACGTATTGAAGAGGTATTATTGAGGTATTATTGAGATTGTGTGAAGTTGATGATTATTGGAGTTTTGGTGGATAACAGGTAAAGTAAGTGAGATGCATATTTTTTTTGTTGGTCTTATGAAACAAGGAGGATGAAGATAGCAGACTAGAACACTAAAGTAGAAGGAAGATAGTCTATACACACACTTTGTTAAATCACTAAGCAGTATATACTTTTTTTTGAAGAGAGGAAGTATTTGCATATCTTGGCTCACTGACAGTTGTTCAACAACAGTACGTTTTGATCTGGCTTGGCAAACATTGGTCTTGACATGATGACTATGACGTTGACCTAACTATTATTGACTGTTATACATTGCTGCCACTACTACATGATACACATGATGAACATCAGATTTTGACAGAATTACATTTACACAGTTAACACCATTCAATTACACAGTAGTACTTAATGTGGATGAAAGATGAGTGAGTGTGTTTTGTGTGTTTTCCTTTCCTAATCCTACCCACCTATCTCCTAAATATTATTTTATTTGTTTGTTGTGGCTTGCACTGACACCCATAAATATTATAGGTTTACTGATATTTGAGTATTTGTAATAGTTAATATGACAATTATCTGACATCATTTGAGTGTTTGTTATGATTTGTATGTTTAGTGTAAAAGCATTTGTATGTGCATTCAAACTATTGTTCATGCCTGAACTGTCTGATTAGTGAGGGTAAACATTATGAACTGTTACCTGCACTTTTTCAACATAATGTGTGACACTTAGGAATGATTAATTTCTGCTGATGAACTGTGTGATCAGTGATTGTGAATATTATGGACTGTTACTTGTACTTTTTCTACATGATTGGTGCCACTAGGACATGTTTAATTTGTGCATATATACTCTGATGAACAGTGTGATCGGTGATAGTGAATATCATGGACTGCTCTCTGGACCTGCTCATCATTGCTAGGTGCCACTGATGAACTGCTTCTACTGAAATAATGTCACTTGTTGCTGTCTGCACCTACTCAACATTGCTGGGTGCCACTAATGGAACAGCTTCTACTGAAATGAAGTCACTTGTTGCTGTCTGCACCTAGTCAGCATTGCTGGGTGCCACTAATGGAACTGCTTCTACTGAAATGATGTCACTTGTTGGTGTCTGCACCTGCTCAACATTGCTGGGTGCAACTGATGGACTGCTTCTACTGAAATGATGTCACTTGTTGGTGTCTGCACCTGCTCAACATTGCTGGGTGCAGCTGATGGACTGCTTCTACTGAAATGATGTCACTTGTTGGTGTCTGCACCTGCTCAACATTACTGGGTGCAACCGATGGACTGCTTCTACTGAAATGATGTCACTTGTTGGTGTCTGCACCTGCTCTCAACATTGCTGGGTGCAACTGATGGACTGTTTCTGCTGAAATGATGTCACTTGTTGGTGTTTGCACCTGTTGACCATTACTGGGCTGGAATTATCAACTATTTTATGTGAACATTTGTATAAACTGATTTTTGTGTATTGTGCAAACTCTTATGTAAAGCCACAGGTATGAAAAGAATTTGTATTGCCTACTGCATTTTATATATTAGGCTATTGAAAGGTCAGTGCAAAGCCAAAATTTTAACTGATTATGTGATATTTAGGTATTAATATTATCTTTTATTTTTGTCTGTATTTTTCTGGACGAATTTGGTGGTATTTTCACCACCAATGCTGGCAAAAATACCATCAAATTCTGGCCTGTGGAGGAGGGGCATATGAAAGGTGGCTACACTGAGCCACTGCGCCAGAGATTGCGCCAAAGAGTATTATTAAGCCGCCTCCACAGTGCCTGGAGAGAGCTCGTAGTAGTCAGTGCCTGTTAAGAACTCGTAGAAGTCAGTGCTTGGAGAGAGCTCGTAGAACTCAGTGCTTGTCGAGAGCTCGTAGTAGTCAGTGCTTGGAGAGAGCTCGTAGTAGTCAGTGCCTGTCGAGGTCTCGTGGTAGTCTGTGCTGAGATGTTGTAGCAGAGAGTGTTTGTTGAGATGTGCTATTAGGCAGTGCTTGCTGAGATGTGATATTGGAGAGTTCTGGTTAAGATATAATGTAAGGATTAGAATGATTTTCATCAATATAAATGAGGTAATTAACTCCGTTTTCCTTAATTTCAGTATCCTAAATAATGCGTCATTACAGGTTCAGTCAACAAAGCATCTGGCGTATGTTCTTGTATTAGAGTGTAATTCTGCTTTCCTTCCGCAATTATCGTATTTCTAATTTTCTTTTATCACGTCAGTATAATTGGTATTTAAAAATTCTTGTCTTGTTGAAGAAGAACCGTGCCAGATGTACGTTGAGTCACACTCCCACATACAGAACAGTTATACTTGTGCTTTGGTTTAGTAGGTTTTATAGTTGCTGGGGACTTAATTAATTAACTGTGTTTATGAAAATTTTCATTTCATTCTTTGTTGTTGTTCTTTGCAGTCAGATAGCGTAATAATACTAGTCAGGGCCAACCGATTACGAAACAGCGTAATCGGACATACAGCTACTAAAAACTAAAAGTATTTTCAATCATATTTAATTAAACCCCCATGCAAAGTCCCCGCCCGGAGATCCGAGTGGGGGACTATTTTACCTCCGGAATATTTTACCCAAGAGGACGCCATCATCATTTAATCATACAGTAACGCTGCATGCCCTCGGGAAAAATTACGGCTGTAGTTTCCCCTTGCTTTCAGCCGTTCGCAGTACCAGCACAGCAAGGCCGTTTTGGTTATTGTTACAAGGCCAGATCAGTCAATCATCCAGACTGTTGCCCCTGCAACTACTGAAAAGGCTGCTGCCCCTCTTCAGGAACCACACGTTTGTCTGGCCTCTCAACAGGTATCCCTCCGTTGTGGTTGTATCTGCGGTACGGCTATCTGTATCGCTGAGGTACGCAAGCCTCCCCACCAACGGCGAGGTCCATGGTTCATGGGGGGGAAGGGATGTTAAACGTACCATTCCTATATTCCACGATGCTACAACGCGGATTTGGTTAGCGAGCACCTATGGATACACATAGTTTTCATTCCTGCATCAATAACGACCAGTAATGACGATGCCCAGGAGAAAATTTATGTTATGAATATTTCTTGAAAGTTTATTCGAAGTTAAAATCAATTAACGGTTGCTGTAATACACAAACATTGTGCTAAATATATCTCTACAATCAGTAGGTCTATTTTTAACCATAAAACTACACTTCCAAGCATCTTGTAGCATTCTGAAATTCTTGTTGCTTTATTTTTTCAGAATCTGCCAGATAAACTTAAAGTTTTTGTAACACTAGCACCTGCAAAACGTTAGTATTGTTGCTTCACATTATGTTTCTTTACCAAGACAAATCTCGGTATCTACCAGGCTGACGTAGTTTATTTTTCTTTTTTCCAAGTTCGTCTCTTTCGATTTTGTTTGAACAAAGTGAGGATTTTATTGTAGATTTCACTGCCTAACAGAATACCAATTTATTGCTATATAGTGCTTCGACTGCGTGTTGTTTTATGCAAACTTAAATGCCATTACAGAATGTGTTTGGGTAGTTCAGTTGGTAGAGCACTTGCCCGCGAAAGGCAAAGGTCTCGAGTTCGAGTCTCGGTCTGGCACACCGTTTTAATCTGCCAGGAAAGTTTAAATGCAATTATTTTCAGGCTTTTTTTCTCGTCACATTTATACCGTGTTGTCATTCTGCAACGACGAATTTAGTGGAAGTGGACGACAGGTGCAAACTGGCAGAGAAATGTTGAGCTGCTTCTGTGTTAAATCCAAGTCAGAAACGATCCACTCGAAGGAACAAAACAAGACCAATTGCAGTTGGCACATATGTGTTGAAATGTACCTAGGTAAAAAAAGAAAAAATATTTCTCTTAAGATTTCTGGAAGCGGTCTTACAAAAACTCTGTTGTTCACGGGCATTTCTAGTTTGCTGTCTTCCTACGGAGTTTCTTTTCACAGCCTGCTTTCTCCAAATGAAGATGACATAAGCATACCTACACTACTTACAACACGTCGATCAGCTAAACTGCACAATACTGCCAATTCCATTGTTCTGAAATTCCGAAAAACTGTTTGTATCCAAACCAGGATGAACATTGTCACTGCAGATAAAGATCATTTCTGAGATTGTTTTGGGTAATTCATGTAACACAGTGAACTTGAGCGTGTTAACATTTCACGTTGCGTGTGTGTTGATGTTTGCCCTTCCAGTGTCGTGCCGTGAAATCGGCAGCTCGCTACAGGCCGAATGATTGTCACGTTTCATTTCGGGGCCAGTGCTGTAATTTGCAGATTCCGAACATAAATTTCCCATTAGCGACAGCTGACGGTTGTCCAGTCGCACTCGCTACGACCTGCCTCTGGCCCCGCGTATTTCCGAAACTCGATAGTGGCTCATGAACAAGTACGAGGAAGGCTACATTTTTTTTACTCCACTGTTATCACTTATAACTTTGGCTGACTAATTATATTTAAATGAATAGTTCATCCTAATTCCGATTATCGAAAGTAAAAAAATTTCGGCAATTGCTCAAAAATGGAAGTCGTTGCGAGGAATATCGACACTGTATTCATGTGGAATATTGTGGTTTAGCCATCTTGAAATGTAACATTCGTCATTTTGGGGATACGTGTAAGTTATCAAATTGGGTTAAGGTCGTATACACACATAAAAAAAAGTGTTACATCCCCTCGGTTCCCAGAACTCCTGAAGATAGACGTTGACCGTGTATATTGTATCACAGAAACAGTCCCTTTGACTTTTCAGAGGTATCACTAAACCCGCCCAAAGACGTAAACAACCATGCATGAGCAGCTCCTATTAGGCGGAGGGGGTCCGACAGCCGATCAGTTCCAATCATTCCACCAAGAAGGAGGTACACAGCTCGTGTTGCCTGTAGTTCAACCATACCTAGACGGTCAGTACCGCGGTTCGATCGCGTCCGCATTGTTACTTTGCACCAGGAAGGGCTCTCAACAAAGGAAGTGTCCAGGCGTCTCGAAGTGAACCAAAGCGATGTTGTTCATACATGATGGAGATATAGAGAGACAGGAACTGTCGATGACATGCCTTGCTCAGGCCGCCCAAGGGTACTACGGCAGTGGATGACCACTACCTACGGATTATGGCTCGAAGGAACCCTGACAGCAGCGCCATCATGTCGAATAATGTTTTTCGTATAGCCACAGGACGTCGTGTTACGACTCAAACTGTTCGCAGTAGGCTGCATGACGCCCAGCTTCACTCAGGCCGACCATTGCGAGGTCCATCTTTGCAACCGCGACACCATGCAGCGCGGGTATTCATGGGCCCAACAACATACCGAATGGATCACTCAGGATTGGCATCACGTTCTCCGAGACGTGTATGGAGGAAACCCGGTCAATCCGACGCCTTAGACACACTGTCCAGCGAGTGAATGAAGGTGGAGGTTCCCTGCTGTTTTGGGGTGGAGCCGACGTACGCCTCTGGTGGTCATAGAAGACGCCGTAACGGCTGTACGATACGTGAATGCCATCCTGCGACCAACAGTGCAACCATATCGGCAGCATATTGGCGAGGCATTCGCCTTCATGGATGACAGTTCGCGCCCCCATCGAGCACATCTTGTGGAAGACTTCCTTCAGGGTAACGACATCACTCGACTAGAGTGGCCAGCGTGTTCTCCCGAAATGAACTTTATCGAACATGCCTGTGACAGACTGAAAAGGGCTGTTTATGGACGACGTGACCCACCAACCATTCTGAGGTATCTACGCCCAATCGCCGTTGAGGAATGGGACAATCTGGACCAACAGTGCCTTGATGAACTTGTGGATAGTATGCCACGACGAATATACGCATGCATCAATGCAAGAGGACGTGCTACTGGGTATTAGATGTACTGGTGTGTACAGCAGTCTGGACCACCATTTCTGAAGGTCTCGCTGTATGGTGGTACGACATGCAATGTGCGGCTTTCATGAGTAATGAAAAGGGTGGAAATGATGTTTATGTTTATGTCTATTCCAATTTTCTGTGCAGGTTCCGGAACTCTCGGAACCGAGGTGATGCAAAACTTTTTTGATGTGTGTACTATGAGTCATTTAAAATGCACCGAAGACTCTGCAGGTCTTCTAGCTGCAGTATAGACGTCGCGAATAGTTACAGAGCTTCAGAGACTTTGTAGATAAGCGAACTGAGAGCCGAACAAGTTCAAAAGCAAATTCGACCTAAGGCTAGAAAGGAAAGGGTTAAGGAGCTCTATCTCTTCTTATTGGAAGAGGGTATCCGATCTAGGAAAGAACTCTTTGTGCGATGACTAGTACTTAACTTATTTTTTAGCCATGTGTAGTGTCTGTAATTCAGACTCATTGGGAAAACATCTTGGTGAGTATACTCATGCAATTGTAGTTAGTGGCCCAGTCATCCTCATTTATATAACTGAGGACAACATACGTCACACTGCTGAGAACCCATTATTACGATCGTGTCACCACAAAAACAATACAAGAAGCCATGAATGGAGCGTTCTGTGGAACGTGAAAATGTAACGTTTAGGGAATTTCTCAGCTGATGAGGGTGTTCAGATGTGGGTGAGACTAATGTATTGTTCATCATACCTTCATATGGTGTATGGTACGCATTTAAATGCTCATGGCAAGAAAATACCAGCACAATTAACATGCATAAGCGCCCAGACTCAGTGACAATATTTAACCTATCCTAGTTGTTTCCAGTGTTTTCACTAGATATTTTATGTGGTAATTTCTTCAAATTAAGAGAGCAGGATAATAAACATTAACATATTACTGACATTACTGCATCCTTTACCTCAGGAAGCAAAAATAGCTGATAGGAGTCTGACCATAGTTATTTATTAATGTAGCTCCTCATTGCTGATTTTCTTCTTTGATGGATACTTTGACTCGTTTTTCATTTCTGAACTCTGTTCTTTAAAATATAATCGTCACCAGAATACGAATATTAAGTGAAGAAATGAATAAGTTATATTTTTTTCACATTTACACTTGAACTGTACACACAATCATTTATACATCTGATAAAGAAGTGTTCCTCAAATTTTATACGTTCACTTTTGCAAATGTACATACAGAATACTGTAACAAAATACTCTTTTGGGAATGTCTTCTTATTCCTTATAATTGTTACATACTTAAAGCAGAGTGTATGTATGCCTGGGTTCAAATGGTTCAAATGGCTCTGAGCACTATGGGACTTAACATCTATGGTCATCAGTCCCTAGAACTTAGAACTACTTAAACCTAACTAACCTAAGGACATCACACAACACCCAGTCATCACGAGGCAGAGAAAATCCCTGACCCTGCCGGGAATCGATCCCGGGTACCCGGGCGTACGCCTGGGATCTCTTCCAAAATACCTGTGTTGATTTCAACCAAATTTGGAACAAAAACAGGAGGACTCACGAGTATCAGCCACATAGGCCTTATAAACTCATAGCTCTAATAGTAAAGGAGATACGAGCAAAAACGTATTTATACACCCCTCATGTACAGGCTGCCCAGCAAAACAGGCATGTTTTATCTGAATACCAACCTGCCAGGTCCAGAAATGTCACATGTGTAGTGTTGGAGTATCATCGGTCTGTTTAATCATACTGATTTGATGGGCTGTACGTCAGTTTTCAAGCCCCTGATGTGTGGCCTGCTCTGTGTGACAGGGGTGTTGTGAGAATAGTTTCGGCCTGCTTTATTGAACTACATTGCAAGATCTATATATGAGCATAGCTGGAGACAGGTTAGGATAGAGGAGGAAATGGACAGAGTGAGAAACAGGAGGAGGAAATGGACAGAGAGAGTGGAGGAAGAGGACGTGCATGGCGCAGGGGAAATTATAGAGGGACGGCGTGCAGGTGGAAAAGGAAGAGGGGAGGTAGAGATGCAAAGAGAGATGGGAAGGAGGATACGGTAAGAGAGAGGGGATGGAGGAAACGTACAAAAAGAGGCAGAGGAGAAGATGAAGAGACAGAGACAGTAGGGAGTAGGAGATAGAAAGTTAGAGATAGGAGGATGAGGTGGACTGACAGGGGGAGCAGAAAGTGTGATCAGTGTATGTGCTGAAAGCATATGTGGCCAAATCTGTGGGGAAAACATTAGTTTCAAGATGCGTGTGAAATACCTGAGAAGGGATAACCCATCTGCTTTTAGTCTCCAGGTGGTCTTAGCACCTGAAATTCTGGGATGGAACATTTATGATTCATATTTGGGACTATGTCAAAAGTCTTCCATACATAGTGCATTTTCGAACAACTTACTATTGTTGATAGTGTCTCATTTGTTTTTTAAGTAAATTTGTGGCTATTTGTAATAAAAGTAATATATAACATCATTTCCTATGAGATTACACTTTCTTTTTATTTATTAATGCCTAAGGGTAAGGACATCATGAATTATGATAACAGTAAAATATTTGTGACTGTCCGCAATTCTGGTTGTCACATTAACAAGACAGTTGTACACTAACTAAAGACAGAAACAGAAAAATTACTTATTATTTACAGAGGTTTGTTATTGGTTTTTGATTTAATGACTGTGTCATTATGTAGTATAAGACTTGGTCGTTGATGTAACTTATGACTGGTAACAACAATCATTATTCATCGAATTAATGCAGTGACCCCTTATCGCCTGACTTACTTTTAGCATTTCTTAACATAGTGACTATTTCTTTGGGTGAATGTAGTCACAGAAATTTTGAGAATGGCAATACGAGAACTTTATTTTGTTGTATTACTGTTTAGCTTTTCATACCTCTGTGATTTAATGGTCACAATTTTCACATAAGCTTTCATTTCAATTCCGTTCGTAATACTTCAAGTACGGTTTTATCTCTCTGTGTTTTACTATCTCTTTTTTTAACTGACCCAATACAGTAACACATACACCGTCTAATCAAAAGCATTGAGGTACCCGCACGTAACGCAGAATTGCCAGCTAAATCTCACGAGAGATGTATATAAAATAAGGTGGGGAGTAATGTGTTGTCAGCAAAGAAGCGGTAACATTCCAACGAATTGTTCAACACGACACAGTAACTTCGAACATGGACTAGACATCGGATTTTATCTCAGGAACAAACCAATCGCGGTCGTTAGAATCCTTTAAAGCTGCCCAAGCCGCCTGTTGTTAATGGGAAGTAGAAACGCATAGGAACAACGGCGGATAAAAGGAGACCAGGTAGGGCTCAAGTATTGGCGGACAGAGAACGTCAAGCATTGGGGAGAGTGGTTGTAGACAATCGTATGAAATCAACAGAAGAAATCACTCGTGAGACCCAAAGTGCAACGATAAATCCATGTAGCACTACTTGGCGTAGGCAGTTAAGAGGAGTGGGGGCACAGCGGCGGAGCACCTCCTCGGGAGTCAAACATTTCTGCAGTCAGTGCTAAGTGACGCTTTAAGTGGTGTAAAGAAGGACACCTCTAGACACTGTGTGACTGAAAACGAGGGTTTTGCAGGGATAAATCACGTTATACCCGTTGAGATTCCAATGGAAGGGTTTTGGTGTGGCGAGTGGCTGGAGAACGGTGCCTGTCGCAATGTGTAGTGGCAATAGTTCCCTGACGAGTGATTCTGAATAGAACTGAACTTTAGCTGTTAATTTATTCGTTTTTAGTGTTGCTATTTATCTTTTTGTAAGACTTTGTGTATTTTTCAATCTTTCGGACATCAGCAGTGTAGAGTGAGTTAACTATATGGTGTAGCATCCCCCGCAGGAGCAGGTCGTCCTGCTTGAACCATTTGCATCTGCTAGTCTACCACCGTGGAGTGGACTGGTGCGAGTGAATGGGTCGGTGTTTTCTATGAGCTTGCATTTGTGTTTTTTAATGGCATTACTCCCCAGCTTATTTTATATACATCTCTCGTGAGATTTAGCGCCCAATTCTGCGTTACATGCGGGTGCCTGGATGCTTTTGATTAGACAGTGTATGTGTTACTGTGTTAGGTCAGCTGAAAAAAAAAGGAGCTTTTATAGACCTATATCTCCAACGCCGGTCAGTTGTAGTATTCTGGAACACGTACTATGTTCGAGCATAATGAATTTTCTAGAGAGTAGAAATCTACTCTGCAGGGATCAGCATGTGTTTTGAAAAAGACGAACGTGTGAAACCCAGCTCGCGCTATTCGTCCACGAGACTCAGAGGGCCATAGACACGGGTTCCCAGGCAGATGCCGTGTTTCTTGACTTTCGCAAGGCGTTTGATACCGTTCCCACAGTCGTTTAATGAACAAAGTAAGAGCATAAGGACTGTCAGACCAACTGTGTGATTGGATTGAAGAGTTCCTAGATAACAGAACGCAGCATGTCATTCTCAATGCAGAGAAGTCTTCCGAAGCAAGAGCGATTTCAGGTGTGCCGCAGGGGAGTGTCGTAGGACCGTTGCTGTTCACAATATACATAAATGACCTTGTGGATAACTTCGGAAGATCACTGAGGTTTTTTGCAGATGACGCTGTAGTATATCGAGAGGTTGTAACAATGGAAAATTGTACTGAAATGCAGGAGGATCTGCAACGAATTGACGCATGGTGCAGGGAATGGCAATTGAATCTCAATATAGACAAATGTAACGTGCTGCGAAAACATAGAAAGAAAGATCCTTTATCATTTACCTACAACATAGCAGGTCAGCAACTGGAAGCAGTTAATTCTATAAATTATCTTGGAGTAGGCATTAGGAGTGATTTAAAATGGAATGACCATATAAAATTAATCGTCGGTAAAGCAGATGCCAGACTGAGATTCACTGGAAGAATCCGAAGGAAATGCAGTCCGAAAACAAAGGAAGTAGGTTACAGTACAGTTGTTCGCCCACTGCTTGAATACTGCTCACGGGTGTGGAATCCGTACCAGATAGGGTTAATAGAAAAGATAGAGTAGATCCAACGGAGAGCAGCGCGCTTCGTTACAGGATCATTTAGTAATCGTGAAAGCGTTACGAAGATGATAGATAAACTCCAGTGGAAGACTCTGCACGAGAGACCCTCACCAGCTCGGTACGGGTTTTTGTTGAAGTTTCGAGAGCATACCTTCACCTAGGAGTCAAGCAGTATATTCCTCCCTCCTACGTACATCTCGCGAAGAGACCATGAGAATAAAATCAGAGGGATTAGGGCCCACACAGAGGCATTCTGACAATCTTTCTTTCCACGAACAATACGAGACTGGAATAAAAGGGAGAACCGATAGAGGTGCTCAAGGTACCCTCCGCCACACACCGTCAGGTGGCTTGCGGAGTGTGGGTGTGGATGTAGAAGTTTGGTAGTGCAAATCGTTGTCTAAAATACAATAGGGGGAGCTTTAATTGTTTTTTTATCTATGATTTTCATTTGTGTTTTGGTTTTAGGACATATATGGAGGGCCCGTACTGTGTATGGAAGCGAGAGGAGGTGGCCGCAGTTGGTGGACAGTTGAAGACGATGTTGGCCACGGTCAGCACCCCGCAGGGTGCTGCCTCAGGATGTGTTAGCTGCAGAAGAAAATACTCGTTGTGTGGGACACCTAAGGTGTTGCTCGTTTTGTCAACGGACTCTGCTGTCAGGACATGTTCGGTGTGTTCTACTCAGGGGAAATGCTCTCACTGCTGAATTAGTCAGCAGTTACAATGTGTTCGTGCAGCTCGAGGCAGAGAGTCACTGTGGGGAGTACCTACCTGGCCTCTCCAATTCGCCCTGTGAGTGGATAGGTGGCTGCTCTTTCACCAGAGTTGGAACAGGCACACAGGAGAATGGTTTGCGAGTTATCGGGAGCTTAGATTTTATCTGCGTTGTGGAGCCCCTCTGGGAAAAAGCTTTCAGGGTCAGAAAGAAATCCGATGGGCACTCGCTGTGCATGCCGTAGTGAACTCATCCCAGATGTAGAGGAGTGCCTGCTTTTGGCTGTCGAGGGTTCAGGGTCGAGTCTTCTGTGAGCTGGAGGTCACTTTGGCACTAATGACGTTATTCTCTTGCTTTCTCAGACCATCCTCAGTTTGTACAACAGGTGGCTGCCAAAAGTCATGGAAAGTGACGACGTAGATTGCGGTTTAAAGCAGAGATATGGATCCATGTGGAAGACCTGAACCAGAGGCTTCGTCGAGTCTGTGACAGTCTTGGCTGCAGATTTCTGGAAATGCGGTATAGGGTGGAGAATCGTTGGACCCCCGTTGATATGATGGTGGTGTACTACACAATGGAAGGAACTACTCGAATAGCAGAATACGTGGGAGGTGCTAATGGTTCTTTTTAGGCTAGGGGTAGTGTCTTTGATTCATAATCAAAACGTCTTCGGTCCCGGGTTCGATCCCCGCCACTGCCTAAATTTTGATAAATAATCAGCATTGGCGGCCGAAGACTTCCGGCATAAGAAGTCAGCCTCATTCTGCCAACGGTCTTGTCAAAGAGGGCGGGGGAGCGGATAGAGGTTCAGGGCACTCTCTTGTCCTAGAGGTGGGAAATTGCCCCTAAAGGCGGAAGAATCAGCCATGATCAACGACATGAGGATGCAGAAGGCAATGGAAACCACTGCATTAAAGAGACGTAACGTGTATCCACAGGACATATGGTCTGTATTTGAAGAAGTGTCATGATGATCTCTCCATTGGCAAAAGATTCCGGAATAGTCCCCCTTTTGGATCTCCGGGAGGGGACTGCCAAGGGGGAGGTTACCATGAGAAAAAGATTGAATAATCTACGAAAGGATAACGTTCTACGAGTCGGGGCGTGGAATGTCAGAAGCTTGAACGTGGTAGGGAAACTAGAAAATCTGAAAAGGGAAATCCAAAGGCTCAATCTAGATATAGTAGGGGTCAGTGAAATGAAGTGGAAGGAAGACAAGGATTTCTGGTCAGATGAGTATCGGGTAATATCAACAGCAGCAGAAAATGGTATAACAGGTGTAGGATTCGTTATGAATAGGAAGGTAGGGCAGAGGGTGTGTTACTGTGAACAATTCAGTGACCGGGTTGTTCTAATCAGAATCGACAGCAGACCAACACCGACAACGGTAGTTCAGGTATACATGCCGACGTCGCAAGCTGAAGATGAACAGATAAAGTGTATGAGGATATTGAAAGGGTAACACAGTATGTAAAGGGGGACGAAAATCTAATAGTCATGGGCGACTGGAATGCAGTTGTAGGGGAAGGAGTAGAAGAAAAGGTTACAGGAGAATATGGGCTTGGGACAAGGAATGAAAGAGGAGAAAGACTAATTGAGTTCTGTAACAAGTTTCAGCTAGTAATAGCGAATACCCTGTTCAAGAATCACAAGAGGAGGAGGTATACTTGGAAAAGGCCGAGAGATACGGGAAGATTTCAATTAGATTACATCATGGTCAGACAGAGATTCCGAAATCAGATACTGGATTGTAAGGCGTACCCAGGAGTAGATATAGACTCAGATCACAATATAGTAGTGATGAAGAGTAGGCTGAAGTTCAAGACATTAGTCAGGAAGAATCAATACGCAAAGAAGTGGGATACGGAAGTACTAAGGAATGACGAGATACGTTTGAAGTTCTCTAACGCTATAGATACAGCAATAAGGAATAGCGCAGTAGGCAGTACAGTTGAAGAGGAATGGACGTCTCTAAAAAGGGCCATCACAGAAGTTCGGAAGGGAAACATAGGTACAAAGAAGGTAGCTGCGAAGAAACCATGGGTAACAGAAGAAATACTTCAGTTGACTGATGAAAGGAGGAAGTACAAACATGTTCCGGGAAAATCAGGAATAAAGAAATACAAGTCGCTGAGGAATGAAATAAACAGGACGTGCAGGGAAGCTAAGACGAAATGGCCGCAGGAAAAATGTGAAGACGTCGAAAAAAATATGATTGTCGGAAGGACAGACTCAGCATACAGGAAAGTCAAAACAACCTTTGGTGACATTAAAAGCAACGGTGGTAACATTAAGAGTGCAACGGGAATTCCACTGTTAAATGCAGAGGAGAGAGCAGATAGGTGGAAAGAATACATTGAAAGCCCCTACGAGGGTGAAGATTTTGTCTGAAGTGATAGAAGAAGAAACAGGAGTCGATTTAGAAGAGATAGGGGATCCAGTATTAGAATAGGAATTTAAAAGAGCTTTGGAGGACTTACGGTCAAATAAGGCAGAAGGGATAGATAACATTCCATCAGAATTTCTAAAATCATTGGGGGAAGTGGCAACAAAACGATTATTCACTTTGGTGTGTAGAATATATGAGTCTGGCGATATACCATCTGACTTTCGGAAAAGCATCATCCACACAATTCAGAAGACGGCAAGAGCTGACAAGTGCGAGAATTATCGCACAATCAGCTTAACAGCTCATGCATCGAAGCTGCTTACAAGAATAATATACAGAAGAATGGAAAAGAAAATTGAGAATGCGCTAGGTGACAATCAGTTTGGCTTTAGGAAAAGTAAAGGGACGAGAGAGGCAATTCTGACGTTACGGCTAATAATTGAAGCAGGGCTAAAGAAAAATCAAGACACTGTCATAGGATCTGTCGACCTGGAAAAAGCGTTCGACAATATAAAATGGTGTAAGCTGTTCGAGATTCTGAAAAAAGTAGGGGTAAGCTATAGGGAGAGACGGGTCATATACAATACGTACAACAACCAAGAGGGAATAATAAGAGTGGACGATCAAGAACGAAGTGCTCGTATTAAGAAGGATGTAAGACAAGGCTGTAGCCTTTCGCCCCTTCTCTTCAATCTGTACATCGAGGAAGCAATGATGGAAATAAAAGAAAGGTTCAGGAGTGGAATTAAAATACAAGGTGAAAGGATATCAATGATACGATTCGCTGATGACATTGCTATCCTGAGTGAAAGTGAAGAAGAATTAAATGATCTGCTGAACGGAATGAACAGTCTAATGAGTACACAGTATGGTTTGAGAATAAATCGGAGAAAGACGAAGGTAATGAGAAGTAGTAGAAATGAGAACAGCGAGAAACTTAACATCAGGATTGATGGTCACGAAGTCAATGAAGTTAAAGAATTCTGCTACCTTGGCAGTAAAATAACCAATGACGGACGGAGCAAGGAGGACATCAAAAGCAGACTCGCTATGGCAAAAAAGGCATTTCTGGCCAAGAGAAGTCTACTAATATCAAATACCAGCCTTAATTTGAGCAAGAAATTTCTGTGGATGTACGTCTGGAGTACAGCATTGTATGGTAGTGAAACATGGGCTGTGGGAAAACCGGAACAGAAGAGAATCGAAGCATTTCAGATGTGGTGCTATAGACGAATGTTGAAAATTAGGTGGACTGATAAGGTAAGGAATGAGGAGGTTCTACGCAGAATCGGAGAGGAAAGGAATATGTGGAAAACACTGATAAGGAGAAGGGACAGGATGATAGGACATCTGCTAAGACATAGGGAATGACTTCTATGGTACTAGAGGGAGCTGTAGAGGGCAAAAACTGTAGAGGAAGACAGAGATTGGAATACGTCAAGCAAATAATTGAGGACGTGGGTTGCAAGTGCTACTCTGAGATGAAGAGGTTAGCACAGGAAAGGAATTCGTGGCGGGCCGCATCAAACCAGTCAGTAGACTGATGACAAAAAAAAAAAAAAAAATAGTTTGAGGTCCTCTGATTAACACCCACCTGTAGATACACATATGGTAACATCAGGTCGCGTACAAAGAAGTTTCGAAAGTAACCTTTTAAGAATAAACTGCCGAAGCGTTCATGACAATAAGCCCGAATTTACTGCCTTCCGGAGAAAATGTCGCACTCTGAATTTAGAGGTGGATGGAACCTGAAGTATAAAGCTCCGAAATATGTAACGAGGCACAGAGCATACGTTGAAGACACAGGTTATACACCATGAGAGGGGGAGAGTGCCTCGCCCGCATCTCGTGGTCGTGCGGTAGCGTTCTCGCTTCCCACGCCCGGGTCCCTGGGTTCGATTCCCGGCGGGGTCAGGGATTTTCTCTGCCTCGTGATGGCTGGGTGTTGTGTGCCGTCCTTAGGTTAGTTAGGTTTAAGTAGTTCTAAGTTCTAGGGGACTGATGACCATAGATGTTAAGTCCCATAGTGCTCAGAGCCATTTGAACCATTTTTTTTGGAGAGTGCCTTGTAAACGGGAGGAGTACCGTGACTATAGAGGTGGACATTGAGTCTGACGGCGATGTAATTTGGATGAGAGTAGCCGGCCTAAGTTACTTCCAGATAATCGTCGAATTTCTTTGCCGATCACCCGATTCCGGCATGTCATTCAAAGGATGATAACACTCATCTCATGCAATATTAATGGTGACGACTTTAACCCTCTATCTATTTACTGCAGATTAAACGGAAACACAATCTTGTGAAGTAGTTCTGAATATCATTTCCGGAAACCTCCTTGGACAACTGGTTCGACTACCCACACGTCACAGAAGTATAATCTTGTAGCTACAAGCACTAAATCCATTATCGACATTGTCAATACACACATTGGTATCAGTTATAATTACGTCCTCATAGTGACCACGGTTACTAAAGTTACGTAGAGGAATTGTGGCCGATGTTTTAACTGGTTGTGATTCGCGATTTGGAAAACTATGTACCGAGAAAGTGGATTACAGACGGGGATGACCGATCAAGCTTCAATAATGAAAGTCGTAAAATGCTATGGAAGCGGAGGCCGTAGCGTTGTCGATTCATAAAGGAACGCATTAATGTCGAGAGACTAAAACTAGTAATAATTCGTATATCTATAAAAAAAATTCGATGCGTGAAGCATACAACAACTTCCACCATTTTAACTTATAGAAAGATTTTTCCGGAAGCCATAGAAAATTCTGACCCTGCGTGTAGCCACCTGTCTGGGTGGCAACAGAAAATACGTTGAAATTGTAAATTTCGCGTTTAAAAAAATCATTCATGCAAGAGCGTCACACGGACAAATGGGTACAATCGTTTGACAGTCGCTCAGACTCCTAAACGGAGGGCAAAGAAATGGGCATCACTGGCACTGAAATGCCACTGGCAGAGTTGAAAACCAGTAAGCCGCCGGCTAAAATCCCAGTTCGCTTGCGTAAAGAGTACTCTACGCCATTGCCCCATTACTTGGCTTGTATTTATCGAGAATCTCTCACCCAGTGCAAAGTCCCAAGTAACTGGAGAAAAGGTTGGGTGACTCCTATATTTAAGGAGAATAAAACAATGGACAACGAAAATTACAGGCCAGTATCATTAAAATCGGTTCGCTGCACAATCCCAGAGAAAATCCTAAACACGAGTATATTTTACCTAAGACAGAAAAACGTCTGTCTACAAATCAGCACGGATTTAGAAAGCATCGCTCGTACGAAACTCTGCTTGCCCTTTTCTCGCGGTATGTCGTGCGAGCTATGGATGAATAGCCACAGACTGATTCCATATTTCTATAGTTCCGGAAAGCGCCCGAAATAGCGCCCTACTGCAGACTGATATCGAAAATCCGAGAGAACGGAAATTGATCCTCAAATATGGGAGTGACTGAAAGACTTCTAAGCAATAGAGCGAAGTAGTTGTCCTGAACGGCGAATGGTCATCAGACACTATGGTATCGTGATAGGACCGCTCTCCTCTATATACATACACTATCTGACGGACGGGGTGAGCAACATTCAACAACTGTAGTTGTCATTGAGTGATTGTAAGAGGATACTGGATGATTTAAACAGAATATCAACCAGGTGTGATAAATGGCAGCTTCCTCTAAATGGGAAAGAATTGCAAAAAAAATGGTTCAACTGGCTCTGAGCACTATGGGATTTATCATCTGAGGTCATCAGTCCCCTAGAACTTAGAACTACTTGAACCTAACTAACCTAAGGACATCACACACATCCATGCCCGAGGCAGGATTCGAACCTGCGACAGTAGCGGTAGTGCGGTTCCAGACTGAAGCGCCTAGAACCGCTCGTCCACATCGGCCGGCAAAGAATTGCACTTAATGTAGATGAGTACGAAGAACAATTCTGTAAGTTTGGAATACAGCATTAGTGGTGTGCTCCTTGACACAATCATGTCGATGAAACATCTAAGGGTAATATTCATAACCGGTATGAAATAGATCTATCTCGTAAGGCCTTTAGTAGGCAAAGTGAATGGTCGACTTCGGTTTGTTGGGAGAATTTTAGGATCGCCTGCAAACACTATCGCGACTCATTCTTTAGTACTGTTCGAGTGTTTGGGATCCTAATAACTCAGACTAAAGGAAAGCACAGATGCGATTTTGAGGGGCGCTGCTGGATTTGTTACCAGAACATTCGATCGATACACATCGTGAACTGAAATGGGAATTTCTGAATGCAAGACGACGTTTTTGTCTGGAAATACTACTAAAATACTTTGGAGAATCGGCATTTGCGGCACACTGTCCAAAGATCCTGTTTCTGCCTATGTACTCGGTGACAATTATTGAACTGTGTGAAATAGCCGCGCGGTTCTGGCGCTGCAGTCTGGAACCGCGAGACCGCTACGGTCGCAGGCTCGAATCCTGCCTCGGGCATGGATGTGTGTGATGTCCTTAGGTTAGTTAGGTTTAACTAGTTCTAAGTTCTAGGGGACTAATGACCTCAGCAGTTGAGTCCCATAGTGCTCAGAGCCATTTGAACCATTTTGTGAAATAAAATCCTCATAACTTCTTAATTGTTTGCGTCAGGACGTTCAAACTGCACGGTTGACCGCGGGGCAGATGGGAATTAGTATGCGTTAGAATGGTTTGGTTTAGCCGGCCGAAGTGGCCGTGTGGTTAAAGGCGCTGCAGTCTGGAACCGCAAGACCGCTACGGTCGCAGGTTCGAATCCTGCCTCGGGCATGGATGTTTGTGATGTCCTTAGGTTAGTTAGGTTTAACTAGTTCTAAGTTCTAGGGGACTAATGACCTCAGCAGTTGAGTCCCATAGTGCTCAGAGCCATTTGAACCAATGGTTTGGTTTAGCGACGAAGCCCACTTTAATTTGGATGGGTTCGTCAATAAGCGTAATTGGCCCATTTTGGGGATTGAGAATCCGCGTTTCGGGATCGAGAAATCTCTTCACTCTCAACGGGTGACTGTGTGGTGTGCAGTGCCCAGTCACGCAATAATCGGTGCGATATTCCTTGATGCCACGGTGACTACCGAACTGTACGTGAAGATTTTGGAAGATGATTTCATTTCCATTATCCAAAGCGACCATGATTTCGACAATATGTCGTTCATGGCAAGCGGAACACGACCCCATCGAAGCAGGACAGTGGAGGAGCACTTTGGGAACCACATTCTGGCTTTGGGGTATCCAGAGAGCACTGCCATTCGTCTCGATTGGCCGGCACATTCTCTGGATCTCGACGTATGCGATTTCTTTTTGTGGGGCTATATTAAAGACAAGGTGTACGGCTATAACCCCAAAACTATTGGCGAGCTGAAAACATCCATTCAGGAGGTCACCGACAGCATCGACGTTCCCACACTTCAGCGGATCATGCAGAATTTCGCTTTTCGTCTGCGCCATATCATATCCAATGATGGCAGCCATATCGAACAAGTCGTAACCTAAATCCGAATATCTGTAGTGAGGTTTTCATTGTGGTGTCACCGCCAGACACCACACTTGCTAGGTGGTAGCTTTTAAACCGGCCGCGGTCCGCTAGTATACGTCGGACCCGCGTGTCGCCACTATCAGTGATTGCAGACCGAGCGCCGCCACACGGCAGGTCTAGAGACACTTACTAGCACTCGCCCCAGTTGTACAGCCGACGTTGCTAGGAAAGGTTCACTGAGAATTACGCTCTCATTTGCCGAGACGATAGTTAGCATAGCCTTCAGCTAAGTCAATTGCTACGACCTAGCAAGGCGCCATTTATCCTTTTGCTATGTATCTAATGAAGCATGTACAGTAACAAGACCAATGTTCACCAGTTGTGGATTAAAGTTAAGTATTCCCGCAGCTACGTACTTTTCTTTATAGCATTCATTACGTATCCTGTTTCAGACCTCACGCCAGCCTGCGTGAGTTTAAGCGCGTGCCTTTCGGTTACCCGTCACTGTGGATTGGCTGTCTTGCCAGTCCACAACATACATACTGAATAAAATGGGTGCACACGGTATTTTGTAAGTAATTTACGTTTCTTTTAATAGATTTCAATAATTGTCACTCTGTACATGAAGCGCCAGGACAGCGAAGATAAATTAAGAGAAATTATTGCTCGGACGGAGTTTTCCCGTGACTCCATTTGCACGTAGGACAGGGAAAGGAATGGCAGTGATAGAATGTTTCCTCCGTCTTGCACCTGATGGCGGCCTGAGGAGTTTGTAAGATGGAGAACAGTCAGTTACGGAGGAGGTGCTGTTATAACTATGGCGTCGATAGCTACGATGCCACAACGTGGGTGCACGCTCTCGTAAGTTGGCACTCGAGAGAAGACTAACTATGCCGACCACAGCGCCCTCTGGCCGACACTGTGGAGCTCAGGGAGTGCCGTCTTGGTTTCCCCCATTTCATCAAGAGCAGACGGCCTGGAAATATCGCTTCTACTAGCGAGTGGGCTAGCTTGACATTGAGACTTTTTGTTAGTTACGTTTAGTTAAATTTTGGACAGCAACGAGTATTTGTTAGTTTTGAGATTATACAGAACAGTCATCCGAACTTCACAGGATTAGACATGGACTACGGCTTCACACCTACGTGCTCATCCTAGCCAAAGTTATGTATGCATTTGATATTTACTTGTGTTTTTGACTCTATTAAAAGTGTTAAAGTTACATGCAGCACCGAAGTGCTTCGCCTGTCCTGCTCCTACTCGCTTCCTTCACTCTCGGCCTGTATTGCAGAAGCAGTTCACAGGAGCAGACCCACCCACCGCTTATCCAGCCGGGATTCCAAAATATCACGTGGGAGTTTCTGGAGGTTCGAGTGTGGCTCCATTACTGTGCTTGTGGAAATGCTAAATGCTGTAGAATTTTACATACTATAGCATTAGACTGAGGTAACAAAAACCGTGGGATACCTCTTAATGTCGTGTCTAATCACCTTTTGCACAGCATAGAGCAGTAAGTCGACGTGACATGGACTCAATAGACCTTGTATGGTCACGTGACATGGGCTCAATAGACCTTGTATGTCCCCTACAAAAATATTGAGCCAAGCTACCTCTATAGCTACCTAAATTGCGAAAGTGTTGCCGGTGTAGGATTTTGTGCACGAACTGACTTCTCTATTATTTCCCATAACTGTTCGACGAGATTCATGTCGGGCTGTCTGGATAGCCAAATAATTCGCTTGAATTGTGAAGAATGTTTGTAACAACAACGACGCCTTACTATTGTACATATAAGTAACTTTTTTTCCATATGATTTTCCGATAAACTAGTGTAATTGATGTTCTGATTTCATTTCTTTTTTGTTTCATGTCATTGTGTTAAGCAAACTGTAAACAAGTTTCAATGTGAATATTAATGTTTATGTCAAATGTCAAGCAGTATTGTAATAGAATTGAAATGTAACAAATTTTGAAACTGTTGCAAGATGTTTAAAATTGTAACTGTGCGTCTGGTCCATACGCAGGCAATGTGTTAGGATATGTATAATGTAAAGCCTCGGGTGAATACCCTGTCTGTAAGGGAGCGGTAAAAGGTGGATGGCAGGCGAGCGCGGGAAAATGCACGCGGGCACTGCATGGCACAACGGGCTCAGCAGTAGTAGTTGGAGTTTGGCATTGGTCTGAGCTACACGTTCTGCAGCGAGGAGGCTCTCCTGGAAGACGTAGTTTCACTGAGCCTCGGGTATGCTGTTCCAACGCCCACACAGCATGGCAATATTCCATAGGCGCTAAATGGAAAAGAGCCATAGCTGTGGTTGTATGTGTGCTCTGTGCCTCGCCATCTCACCGCCCGCCAACCGCCGCATCGATACAAGCAGGTTGAAACTTTTAGTACTGTATTCGTATGGATCAGAGAGTGAACTGTGTTTGGTGCAATAATAACCTAAATTTTACCAGAACTTTCCCCTCATTTAATTATCCTCACAATTAACCTTGACAGGGTCCTTTCCAAATGTTGTGCAATCCGAGTGTCCCGAAATGAAAAATTAAATTTTGTGTTAATAATAATTACTTGCAGACCTAGTTATGTTAGAATGGTGGTTAAAGAACTGTTTTGTTAATGAACCAGTAAATTAATAACGAAGGTCTAACGAAGTTGAAAGGTAACTTTAATATTGATATAGTAATGAAGTTTAATTATTTCGAGACAGATATAAAGGTATTTAAATGAGAAGTAAATAAGATAAAAAGAGTAGTAACTCATATACTGGAAATCTTGAACGCATGATAATTTCAGTAATCAAGTTTTTTAATACAGTGGTCATAACAGCTTCACGGTCCCCCCCCCCCCCCCTTTTTATTCATTCGAATTCTGAAGTGTTCCACATTGGTTTGACCAGCAAAAGTTAAAGTCAATATATAAGTCAAAATTTATCAGTGTTTTATCTTTATCAAAATTGACATTTTGTGTGTGGCTCGAAAGTGCTATTTCTAGGGTAACCTATGCCCGATTTTAATCAGATCAATAGACAGTACGAAGCTTTGTAGTATACATTATAGTGTAGTGTTATGTATTCGTGGTTTTTCCATATCAGTACAGAACGTGAAACTATCAGTTCAATAGATTTTCTGGTTCTAAAATTTTACTATATTACGCAGTGTTACTACGTGTTGTTATGCATGAATATACATCAACTTGTACAGGGAAGAAACTCAGTTAATGCCTAATTAGGCTGGCGACCGTTTGATTATCAAATTGGTATCATCTTCAGTGTTGCTTTTGGTACATACTGACGTGTAATTGTATTTTGGACTTACTTGACGGATCATTGTTATTACAGAGTGGGTGTAAGTCTGATTTGCCACCATTCAGGTACACGCGGTCAATATCTATACGAAAATCCTTTCTCGTAAGGTGAACCCCGCTCACTGACCATAGTACAGGCTTTAATGAGTATTGTGTGCCCCACGCGCACGTTACATGTTCTTCAAATCAACAGCGAACATCTGTGGCCCGGTGACATGGCAAACTATCATGTACAAAAATGAATGGATGCAAACGGTCTCCAAGTAGCCGAACATAACAGTTTTCAGTTAATGCTGGGTTCAGTTGGACCAGAGGACCCAGTCCATTCCACGTAAACACAGCCCACACCAATATGGAGTCACCACCAACTTGCACAATACTTTGTTGACAACTTGGGCGTATGGCTTCGTGGGGTCTGTGCCTCAGTTCAACCCTGCCGTCAGCTCTTGCCAACTGAAATCGAGAGTCATCAGACCAAGCCACGGTTTTCGGGCCCAGCTCATATGGTCACAAGCCTAGGAGAGGTGATGTCGTGCTGTTAGCAATGGCACTGGTGTTGGTCGTCTGCTGCCATAGCCCATTAACATCGAATTTCTGCACACTGTCAAAAAAAAATGGTTCAAATGGCTCTGAGCACTATGGGACTTAACATCTATGGTCATCAGTCCTCTAGAACTTAGAAATACTTAAACATAACTAACCGAAGGACATCACAAACACCCAGTCATCACGAGGCAGAGAAAATCCCTGACCTCGGCGGGAATCGAACCCGGGAAGCGAGAACGCTACCGCACGACCACGAGCTGCGGACTGCTCACTGTCCCATGGCCGGTATTAAACTACAAAATTTCTTTGTCAAAGCTGATATGACACATGTTTATGTCAAAGAAGTTTGATGATGTAATAGGGCACTTTGTCAAATCTCGTCTGTCGTCAAATGAATTTGATCAAATCTATGGCCTCGATATAGATTTGATCATAAAAGTCGCTTGGCTTCTGTTCACTGCAATGTGACATGTTACCACGTGGAGCGCTAGCATCGCTGCAGCGTTCTGTCATCTGTAGTGTGTTTACAAACATGACCAGTAAATACAATTGGTGTGTACAGACAACTACAAAATTAATAGGGTTGTATGAAGCTGATGAAGCGCTTTACAACGTGAGGCACCGTGAATAAAAACAATAGATTAAGAATATTGGAGACCTAACCTAACCTAACCTAATCTAACCTAACGTAACTCTCTCCTGTAGCAAGGAATCGGAGTGTTACAGCGAGCCTGTCTTCTGCAGATATAGCAGTTCTTAAGTGAGTATTGTGTTTTATGGTATGAGGATACACTTCACTGAGCAAATACTGAAATGCATGTTCATCCATTCTTAAGTAATTTATGTACGACATGACGTCCTCAACTACAAGCTCACGTACCAAGGTTTGTTGAATGCTTTCATCGTCTCGTCGTAATGCACACGGCGTCACCCAGGTACGTTTTCTTTCTTCCACCCGCTTCTCTCCCACATGTGGACACTGCGCAGTTGTGGTACATGCAAATGTTGAGGTTAATAACAAGTTGTTGTTGTCAGCCATCTTGAACTTTGACAAAAATATGATGACAGTTTTTAGCGCCACATGAAAGATCTTTGTCAAATAAATTTGACGAAGATTTGATCATATTTTCGATCAAATCTTTGACAAAGAAATTTGTTAGTGTAATACCGGCCTAACGGATACGTTCGTCGTACGTCCCACATTTATTTTTTACTGTTGTTTCACACATTACAGCTTGTCTGTTAGCACCGATAATTCCACACAGAAGCCTCAGCTCTCGGTCGTTATGAAGGCCGTCGGCCACTACGTTGTCCATGGTGGGAGTTAATGCCAGAGATTTGACGTATTAGGCACGCTATGGTTGTCAAAATATTGAATTCCCTAACGATTTCCGAAATTGTAACGTCGCATGCGTCTGCCTCCAACAACCATTCCGATGTCGAAGTCTGTTAGTTCCCGTCGTGCGGCAGTAATCACGCCGGACTTATTTTCACGTGAATCACCTGAGTATTATAAGTGACAGCACCGACAGTGTACAGACCTCTTAGACACTGTGTACGCGATACCATCTCCATCTGTGTGTGCGCATATCGCCATACCTTGCCTTTAGAAACTTCAGTGTACAGGGCTATTAAAAATGATTGAAGCGATTTCATAAATTCACTGTAGCTCCATTCATTGACATATGGTCACGACACACTACAGATACGTAGAAAAACTCATAAAGTTTTGTTCGGCTGAAGCCGCACTTCAGGTTTCTGCTGCCAGAGCGCTCGAGAGCGCAGTGAGACAAAATGGCGACAGGAGCCGAGAAAGCGTATGTCGTGCTTGAAATGCACTCACATCAGTCAGTCATAACAGTGCAACGACACTTCAGGACGAAGTTCCACAAAGATCCACCAACTGCCAACTCCATTCGGCGATGGTGTGCACAGTTTAAAGCTTCTGGATGCCTCTGTAAGGGGAAATCAACGGGTCAGCCTGCAGTGAGCGAAGAAACGGTTGAACGCGTGCGGGCAATTTTCACGCGTACCCCGCGGAAGTCGACGTATAAAGCAAGCAGGGAGCTAAACGTGCCACAGCCGACGGTTTGGAAAATCTTACGGAAAAGGCTACAGCAGAAGCCTTACCGTTTACAATTGCTACAAGCCCTGACACCCGATGACAAAGTCAAACGCTTTGAATTTTCGGCGCGGTTGCAACAGCTCATGGAACAGGATGCGTTCAGTGCGAAACTTGTTTTCAGTGATGAAGCAACATTTTTTCGTAATGGTGAAGTGAACAGACACAACGTGCGAATCTGGGCTGTAGAGAATCCTCACGCATTCGTGCAGCAAATTCGCAATTCACCAAAACTTAACGTGTTTTGTGCAATCACGGTTTAAAGTTTACGGCCCCTTTTTCTTCTGCGAAAAAAACGTTACAGGACACGTGTATCCGGACATGCTGGAAAATTGGCTCAAGCCACAACTGGAGACCGACAGCGCCGACTTCATCTTTCAGCAGGATGGTGGTCCACCGCACATCCATCATGATGTTCGGCATTTCTTAAACAGGAGATTGGAAAACCGATGGATCGGTCGTGGTGGATATCATGACCAGCAATTCATGTCATGGCCTCCACGCTCTCCCGACTTAACCCCAAGCGATTTCTCTCTGTGGGGTTATGTGAAAGATTCAGTGTTTAAACCTCCTCTACCAAGAAACATGCCAGAACTGCGAGCTCGCATCAACGATGCTTTCGAACTCATTGATGGGGACATGCTGCGCCTAGTGTGGGAGGAACTTGATTATCGGCTTGATGTCTGCCGAATCACTAAAGGGGCACATATCGAACATTTGTGAATGCCTAAAAAAACTTTTTGAGTTTTTGTATGTGTGTGCAAAGCATTGTGAAAATATCCCAAATAATAAAGTTATTGTAGAGCTGTGAAATCGCTTGAATCATTTGTAATAACCCTGTATGTACTGCATACAGTAGAGGAAGAGTTTGGAAAACCCAATGGAGCACTTTTGGGACTTCAGAGTAGATCGCAGCGTCCAACGTCGGTTACCACTCTGGTTTCGGTTTATGATAAATAATGGTCTGGCATTCCTCCACAGAAATTCAGAAATCTCATTCAAACAGTTCCCAGCTCAGTTCGAAACGTCATAAACGCGAAGTGTTGACACATCGTTGCCGCCGTTGTGGCCGAGCTGTTCTAGGAGCCTCAGTCTGCAACCGCGCGACCGCTACGGTCGCAGGTACCAATCCTGCCTCGGGCATGGATGTGTGTGACGTCCTTAGGTTAGTTAGGTTTAAGCAATTCTAAGTTCTAGAGAACTGATGACCTCAGAAGTTAAGTACCATAGTGCTCAGAGCCATTTGAACCATTTGACATATCGCATACTGATGGTCACCAGTAGGTGGTACTTTTGATCAGAGGGAGTACTGCGTAATTGTCAACTTACGTTCTAAGTAGTTGTGTCTCTCCCAGCACATCAGTTAAATGTTGTATGGGCGTTACCCAAACTAGCAAATAGTAGACAAAAAACTGTAAGAATCAACTGCTAAAGATTAGAAATGGTATGTAGATGGTTGTACGGTTAGAGAGCTACCAGACAATAAATCTTTCGACATCTGCTTTCATTCTGTGTTTTACCATAGCCGTAGGTATTCACAACACTTAAGCATCCAAAAACTGACTTTACATTCTAAGGCGCGAAGAGTTTTGCAGCAAATGGTTGAGCCTTGTAGACAATCTCGTAAGTACAGCACTAGAGTGAGATGATCAGGCCGTTTAGCCCAGAGGATGCGAAATCGAAAGGATGGTGGTTCGAATAATTTTTGATGATTATGTTAAATCGACTAAGACAAATTCCGGGGTGATAGCTTTGAAACAGCTGCTTCCGTTTTAAATCCGTGCCCCACGCCATTGTTTTCGTCTCTAATCACTTCTTAGTTGACAGGACGTTGAAACCTAATATTCCTGCTGTTTCGCAGACAGATAATTCCACCTGGCCGGAGGGCTAAGTTTCTGACGGATGTGCGTCCCTAAGAGTTACCCATTCCAGTATTTCACCAGTTGCAGGCACTATCATAGCAATGAAATCGGTGATTCACCACACATTGTTTGGAGATACAACGAGGCCCTTTACAGATTACTTCCAGAATAGCTGTTTTCAGCTCACTAATGATTTTGGGGTTATTGCTGTATACCTTGTCTTTAATATAGCCCCACAAAAAGGAGTCGCATGTGTTCAGATCCAGCAAATCAATACCCATGGCAGTGCTCTCTGGATACCGCAAAGCCAGAATGCGGTCCTCAAAGTGCTCCTCCACTGTTCTCCTTCGATGGGGTCGAGTTCCTTTTGCCATGAACGACATATTGTCGAAATCAAGGTCACTTTGGGTAATGGAAATGAAATCATCTTCCAAAATCTTCACGTACAGTTCGGTAGTCACCGTGGCATCAAGGAATATCGCACCGATTATTCCGTGTCTGGGCATTGCACATCACACAGTCACCCGTTGAGGGTGAAGAGATTTCTCGATCCCGAAATGCAGAGTCCCAATCCCCACATTGGGCCAATTTTGCTTACTGACGAACCCATCCAAATGAAAGTGGGCTTCGTCGCTAAACCAAACCATGCTTACGCATATTAATTCCCGTCATGCCCCGCGGCCAACCGTGCAGTTTGAACGTCCTAACCCAAACAGTGAACTGCAAAGCGTTTCCGTACGACGGTAGGTTAGATAAGGTAGCAGAGAATTGTATTCAGGATACCTCGAACCACTGGGGTTGTTCGTGAAGGAGTTTGATCGCAGAGAATTAGCATGCCTTTCACCAGTATCCGGAGACGTTTTGCTCCCGTAGCAACCTTAAACCGCTCCGCTGCTGCACCAGTGTCGCTACTTTATCCAGAATAATGACCATAAGATCGTGGGGATCCTGCGTATTTTTGTTCCATGTCCATCCGATCCATTTTACTGCGAGAACGTCACGTTGACCATGTTGTTTCTTCTATGCAGTGTGAGTTATTGGGTAAACGCTAAGTACAGTTCCACTGTTTTTGATAAATTTACACAATATTCTACACGTCGTGTCAGCACGGCAGAATCATTGCACAATTTCTTCAAAATTCCATCAAGCAACAGATGTTCAGAGGCGTGTTGAAAAGTATGTGCGGGAACTCTTAAGGCTTTTAAAATAAAACATAGTTATTAACATTCCACATCTTTGTTCTTGGTGTCTACAAATTGGTGCGTAAGAAAGACAGTGCTGTAATCGAGTTTCGAATTCCAAGTGTTCGTCCACAAATGGAGGATGCTGTCTTTCAGCATGACAACGCCAGACAACAAACGGGCGCGGCGACATCTGAAACAATGCGACGTCTTGGGTTCATTGTGAACGATCACCCTCCGTTCAGTCCCGACTTCGTCCCAGTCGATTTTCATCTGTTGCCAAAACTTAAGAGCACGTTGCAGGACTTCACTTTGATAGTGACGAAGCCGTGTAACCAAAGGTGAGGTTGTGGTTGTGGTTAAGTCAACAAAGTCAAACATTCTACAGTGATGACATCAACAGACTGGTATCTCGTTGGGAAAAATATATTCGTCGCCAGAATGGCTGTGTTAACAAGTGAATATGTAAACACAAAGAATAAAGATGCAGAATGTCAGTAACCTTTGTTCTATTTAAATTACTTCAAGAGTTTTCACATACAAATTTCGGAGGCATTACTTTTCAGCACGCCTTCCTACTCAATACATGACGTGTTATATAAGGGGCAGTCAAATGAAAACGAGACAGATGGGAAAAGAAATATTAGGTAAATGTTAATTATTTCAAAAATAATCGCCATAACTGTTAATACATTTATCCCACTGAGAGACAGCCAGTGTCTTCATGGAAAAAGTCTACAGTTGTAAACGGAATGATGGTTGTACCCAGGAGTGTTCGTCTTCGTCCGGAGCAACTCGTCAGCAATGACTGTCTTTCTCCAGGGCTCCATAAATATGGAAATCTCGTGGGAAGAGATGGAGACGTTATGGAGAATGTGCAAGGCTTACCAGCAAAATTTGTAAAGCGTAGCAGAAACAAACTTGGTGACATGCGAACTCACCCAAGCGCGATTTCCAGATTTTTGGAGTGCTGAAGAAAGATGTTCGTTGTCGTAAGTTTCGTTTGGTAGAGGGAGTGCATACCTCGCTACAGTCGTGGTTTCGTAGGCAACAGCAAACATTTATCCATGTAGCCATGTCTATACGTGTTAACAGTTATGTCGACTATTTTTGAAATAATAAAAAGGCAACTTACTTCTTTTCCGTTTGTCTCCTTTTCATTTGACTGTCCCGTATACTTAAGAAAAGATCTAAGAAATGAGCGCTGTTTTCGACTGCCAATCAATCAGATACCATTTCAGTAGTTCTAACATTCGGTACACACATATAACACTTTGCGGCACATGTTTTATGCTCGTACTTCGGGCAATGCTCCGAAGCACTTTGAAAATTGCAGAAGAGATGTCACAGCCTAAAATTACATTTGTAAACGGTTGCTTACCTCCCAAAATTTTTTGTCATTGGTGTTCACCATACGCAGCGTTGAATACTGACGATTTATTTACATGACAGTTAACGAGGACATATGATACTTTCAGCAATGTCTAAGTAGTTCCCATTCATTTTGGAACCATAATTACAAGTTACCCCTCATAAAAACAGTGGTGGGCAGTGAATATACACTACTGTCCATTAAGATTGCTAAACCAAGAAGAAACGCCGATGATAAATGGGTATTCATTGGACTAAAATATTATACTAGAACTGACATGTGATTACATTTTCACGCAATTTGGGTGCATAGATCCTGAGAAATCAGTACCCAGAACAACCACCTCTGGCCGTAATAACGGCCCTGATACGCCTGGGTATTGAGTCAAACAGAGCTTGGATGGCGTGCAAGGGTACAGCTGCCCATCCAGTTTCAACACGATAGCACAGTTCATCAGGAGTGGTGACTGGCGTATTGTGACGAGCCAGTTGCTCGGCCACCATTGACCAGACGTTTTCAATTGGTGAGAGATCTGGAGAATGTGC
The DNA here is from genome assembly GCF_023864345.2 of Schistocerca serialis cubense. Lineage (NCBI taxonomy): Eukaryota > Metazoa > Arthropoda > Insecta > Orthoptera > Acrididae > Schistocerca > Schistocerca serialis. The sequence continues at coordinate 44,035,691 of NC_064642.1, forward strand.
TGGCCACGGCAGCAGTGGAACATTTTCTGTATCCAGAAAGGCCCGTACAGGACCTGCAACGTGCGGTCGTGCATTATCCTGCTGTAATGTATGGTTTCGCAGGGATCAAATGAAGGGTAGGGCACGGGTCGTAACACATCTGAAATGTAACGTCCACGGTTCAAAGTGCCATCAACGCGAAGAAGAGGTGACCGAGAAGTGTAACCATTGGCACCCCATACCATCACGCCAGGTGATACGCCAGTATGGTGATGACGAATACACGCTTCCAATGTGCGTTCACCGCGATGTCACGGATGCGACCCTCATGATGCTGTAAACAGAACCTGGATTCATCCGAAAAAATGAAGTTTTTCCATTCGTGCACCCAGGTTCGTCGTTGAGTACACCATTGCAGGCGCTTCTGTCTGTGATGCAGCGTCAAGGGTAACCGCAACCATGGTCTGCGAGCTGATTAGTCCACGTTGCTGCAAACGTCGTCGAACTGTTCGTGCAGATGGTTGTTGTCGTTCAAACGTCCCCATCTGTTGACTCAGGGATCGAGACGTGGCTGCACGATCCGTTACAGCCATGCGGATAAGATGTCTGTCATCTCGACTGCTAGTGATAGGAGGCCGTAGGGATCCAGCACGGCGTTCCGTATTACCCACCTGAACCCACCGATTCCATATTCTGCTAACAGTCATTGGATCTCGACCAACGCGAGCAGCAATGTCGCGAAACGATAAACCGGAATCGCGATAGGCTACAATCCGACATTTGTCAAAGTCGGAAATGTGATGGTACGAATTTCTCCTCCTTACACGAGGCATCACAATAACGTTTCACCAGGCAACGCCGGTGAACTGCTGTTTGTGTGTGAGAAATCGGTTCGAAACTTTCCTCATGTCAGCACGTTGTAGGTGTCGCCACCGGCGCCAACCTTGTGTGAATGCTCTGCAAAGTTAACCATTTGCACGTCACAGTATCTTCTTCGTGTCGGTTAAATATCGCGTCTGTAGCACGTCATTTTCGTGGTGTAGCAATTTTAATGGCCAGTAGTGTACATATTTCAACTCAGTACCTTCACCGAACGCAGTTTCCTTACATCATTTCGCGCTCATGAATTGTAAATCTTTTAGACATTCCCTCTCGCAGTCGAACGCAACACCCTTAACATGGATTCGTTTGTTTTGTACACATAGGTAAGAGTTTTCACTGGCATTTTGTAGCAGCTGGATATTCGCTCAGTTAACTCTCCTCATGCAACGAAATGAGCACGTTTCGGTATTGTATTACTTTGCAAGGAAGGCGGCAGCAGCAGTTGATGAAGCCCATGGAAAGCAGTAATATTAGTGCGAACCTCATTCATTGCGCAGTCCTGAGGAACCCTTGTAAGGCTGCCTAAGGGCCGCGCTCTCTGTTAAAGCTCTCCGCCGAATCCCGTATTCACGTCTGGCTGAGTGCGCCACATCTGAAAACGTGTGTCACGAATTCCTCCTCTGTAGTGCTTCATAGGAGAACTTACTCTGCATTAAACAGTTTCTGTCCCGTTTCTGCATCTACACCTACACGATTATTCTGAAACTCGCACTTAAATGTCTGACAGAGGAAGTATAGAACCACTTTCATACTATTTCTCTACTTTTCCACTCTCGAATAGCACGTGGGAAAAAGTAACAACTAAAATCTTTCCGTGCGAGATCTAATTTATTTTATTGCAAGAATTATTTCTCGCAATATAGATGGGTGCCAACAAACTACTTTGGCTTCCGGAGGAGAAACTTAGGTAGTGTTGCATTCTCCTTTCGGAAAACATTTTATTTGCCAAGACGGCAGGAAAGGATACATTGATTACTAGTTCCAACCAGTTAAATGGCCACCTTCAGATCACTTAACAGAAAGCAGCGTGCACAATGGTTACTCAAGCGAGACGTTTGTCACAACCGTGTAGTTAGAATATACATACTGGAAAATACATACGGTATGCCAAATTCAGTTTTTCAGTTTGGAATTGCAAACATGTTGACAAGTCCAGCCTCCAAATTTGTTGTCACGAAATATAAACGCTATGCCACCTGAAAGTTTTGAGTTTTGGACTGTAAATATGATTCTGACTAAGTGTCTCTCGTTAATAACCGATGGAAATACTGCTTTCTGTTCAACGAAAAACCAGTCCAAGTTGCAATTTCTTACTTTTTATTCATTCTGTTACTATTTTAGGCCAGAGAGCCATTTTCGAATCATCATAACAAAGTCGAAAATGGCAATTCCAAAGACGTCAAAAATTAGCAACGAACATTTGCAGTTTGACTTTGTTATGAGGGTTTGAAAATGAGTCTTGGGCCGAAACTAGTCATCGAATGAATAAAAGTAAAAATTTGCAAGTTGGACTGGTTTTTCGTTCTACTGATTAACAGAAGTTGCTGACACAGGCTGCCCCAGTATTCTGGAAGTTCGGTAATACTGCTTTCTGTTACGTGATCGCAAGGTGGGCATCTAACTGATCGAAACTAGTAATCGTATCTTCCCTTGCGATAGTGGCAAATAACAAGTTTTCCGAAACAAGATTGGAACAATGTATTTAAAGATGGCCCTCTGCAATACTGTCAATGTCAGGTGATTGAAGGAAACTTAGGTATTGCAATTTCGTGAAAAGGTCAGGCTGGAACGAGAAACTCTTTTACGGTGCCTGACAAAAACGTGTTGCACTCAGTAGGGGTTGAGGAAACGAAATGAAACTTCACACATTCAGAGGGTATATGACGTTATGGCATTATCGAACCACACTTACAAACAACCTGTCAGTATGAGCCCACTTAGGAGAATGACACTGCCAAATGGTTCAAATGGCTCTGAGTACTATGGGACTTAACAGCTATGGTCATCAGTCCCCTAGAACTTAGAACTACTTAAACCTATCTAACCTAAGGACATCACACAACACCCAGTAATCACGAGGCAGAGAAAATCCCTGACCCCACCGGGAATCGAACCCGGGAACCCGGGCGCGGGAAGCGAGAACGCTACCGCACGACCAAGAGCTGCGCACAATGACACTGCACTCTCCCTTGCCTGGATACATGTACGATTCTCTTGGGAAGATTTTTTTTTCAGTTTATTGGCTTTCGGTTCATACGCATTCAGGCGTCTGAATGTTGTTGTGGTCTTCAGTCCTGAGACTGGTTTGATGCAGCTCTCCATGCTACCCTATAGCCCGCATCTCGGGGTCGTGCGGTAGCGTTCTCGCTTCCCGCGACCGGGTTCCCGGGTTCGATTCCAGGCGGGGTCAGGGATTTTCTCTGCCTCGTGATGGCTGGGTGTTGTGTGCTGTCCTTAGGTTAGTTAGGTTTACGTAGTTGTAAGTTCTAGGGGACTGATGACCATAGATGTTAAGTCCCATAGTGCTGAGAGCCATTTGAACCATTTTGCTACCCTATCCTGTGCAAACTTCTTCATCTCCCAGTACTTACTGCAACCCACATCCTTCTGAATCTGCTTAGTGTATTCATCTCTTGGTCTCCCTCTACGATTTTAACCCCCACGCTGCCCTCCAATGCTAAATTTGTGATCCTTTGATGCCTCAGAACATGTCCTACTAACCGGTCCCTTCTTTTTGTCAAGTTGTGCCACATACTCCTCTTCTTCCCAATTCTATTCAATACTTCGTCATTAGTTATGTGATCTACCCATCTTCCCATTTTTAAATTTGCTAATCTACCCGCCCGGTTAAGGGATCTGACATTCCACGCTCCGATCCGTAGAACGCCAGTTTTCTTTTTCCTGATAACGACGTCCTCTTGAGTAGTCCCCGCCCGGAGATCCGAATGGGGGACTATTTTACCTCCGGAATATTTTACCCAAGAGGACGCCATCATCATTTATCCATACAGTAAAGCTGCATGCCCTCGGAAAAATAATACGACAGTCTATTGGAGACGATTGTCTAGGTATTTACGACGATATGAAAGTAAGAACAACGCAACACCCATTCCCAGAGCGAAGAAAATCTCCGACCGACCCGAGAATCGAACACGAGGCCTTTCGTTTTTCGTTAGGTCTTTGTATTCCTCTCTTATTCCTTCTGTAGTGGACAGGATGAGGAAATCAGTGTTTAATGTCTCCTCGACAATGAGGTCATTAGAGACGAAGCACAAGCTTAGATTAGGGAAGGATGGGGAAGGAAATCGGCCGTGCCCTTTCAAAGAAACCATCCCGACATTTTCCTGAAGTGATTTAGGGAATTCACGGAAAACGTAAATCAGGAAGGCTGGACCCGGGATTGAACCGTCGTCCTCCAGAATGCGAGTCCAGTGTGCTAGCCACTGCACCACCTCGCTCGGTGGTTAAGGTATCCTGTACCCTAGCACTGAGACGGAACTGAAGTCCAATCTGATCCCACGGATGTTTTGCCGGGGACGGAGTGGAGACCTTGTTGGCCTCGGGAGTGCCTCAGCATCACGCGGACACTGCACGGAGACACGTGCCGTGCGTGGACGATCATTGTCCTGCTGAAAACTGGTGCCACAATGCAGCTGCATGAGAGGTAACACGTAAGTACGCACGGTATCTGCAGTGTACCGTGTGAAACTGTTTCGTCATACAGCCAAATTATTCATTGTTCATTCTATTGCACGTTCTGAACTGCAAATCTGTTGCAAAGAGATTCGGTATACGTATTATCGATTGTTAAACACACTACAGTCTCTGCCTGGTAAAGCGAAGGTGTGTCTGCTAGGAAACGTGTTGTAGGTATAGTAAACTGACCACCCATCGGAAGCACTAGCAGAATCGCGTGTGGCCCTAGAACGGACGCAAATATTTCCTTTCCAATGCTGTTTCTGGGCCTGTGCGGACATCTTTCTTTTTCCTGTCTCCCGGCACAGACAAGAGCCAAGCCTACGAGAAAGACAGGCCGCGGCGCGTGCGTCACGAAGTTAGGCGTGAGCTCGCTCGCTCGCTCTCTCAGATCAGCAGGTAAACTGTGTTTCTACACCTGTTGACTCGTAACTAGGTGTGCACGTAGAAACAAGAATTGCATCTTCTGCTGGAATCCACTATTATAAAGTCTTGCTGTTATTAGTCCTACAATGATCGGAAGCCCTTATGGCTACTTATAATTTGTTACGCTGTACTGGGGTACAATAAAATTAAAATCATGCCAAAATTATCACTTGCATAAGGCACCACTTCTTGTATGTAATGAGGACTGTTAACCAGAAGAGACTAATTGCTATGAACAAGTCATTGTACTGTTTATGTCGGGTATTGGTCTTAAATTTTGTTATAGTACTGTTAATCAGTAGGGCTGCATAATAGCTGATTCCAGTACGAGATGCAATTCTCGTTAGTATGTACACGCCCAGCTGCGAGTTAGCAGGTTCAGAAACGCATTTCGTTTGCTGAGCTGAGAGAGCGAGCGAGTTCAGGCCTAGTTTGGTGACGCACGCGCAGCGGCCTGTCTTTCTCGTGGGCCTGGGACAGAAGCTGCCTTGTGGATGATGTGTACTTGAATTCAGACTACGTTCTGATGGCTATTCTAATTCATCGTTCTACGAGGATTACGATGAACCCGTGTCATACTTGAACTATATGGCGAAATATTTTGTCTGCAATGCTTTGAAGTCTACAGGCGTACCTTCATTCGAGTTCAGCCTCTGATCCACTGTTCAAAGAGATGGTTGTTATTTTACGCTCGTGACATATTATCAGTATTCACTTACGTATCGGTGACATTAATGTACTGGCTTAATTATAATCGCACTCATTTAGTGTTGTCTACAGTCTCCTTGCATGTAGACGGTTAGGGTTTGCTCTGATTTTCATATACCGTGAACTTGTATACCACACGATCCCTCACAGGACGTACGTAATTTGTTAGTTTTGCTGCTTATTGAAGTTGGTGTTAACAATAATAATCAGAAATGTCACCAAAAGAACTAAGCCGGCCGAAATGGCCGTGCGGATAAAGGCGCTGCAGTCTGGAACTGCAAGACCGCAACGGTCGCAGGTTCGAATCCTGCCGCGGGCATGTATGTTTGTGATGTCCTTAGGTTAGTTAGGTTTAACTAGTTCTAGATTCTAGGGGACTAATGACCTCAGCAGTTGAGTCCCATAGTGCTCAGAGCCATTTTAAAAAAAAAAAAAAAAAAATATTTTGCTTCCAGAGTCTTTTATGAAACCACTGCTATACTTTCTCTTCACCTGATTGTATTTTAATTCTTTCGCGTGTGCTTGACTTGAGAACGAAGGTTTCTCAGAATGCTGCCATCATCGGAATTATTAGTCAAAGTGAAGCCAAGGTGCCATCAGCGGAATCGTTTGGAATTCCTAGCACGCCTTTACAGCTCCTAAGGCAAGTCGGTGCTGGCAAGACCTCGAAACTGCGTGCTGGTTCCAGACTACGTCCGACGTGATTACTGTATTTCATACTCTAGTCAGAACAAACGTTAGGCTTTGAGTGTAGGGAGTACGCCTCCTCGTGCTAGAAGTAACCATGATCTTACATTCATTCAAATATTTAATTCATGTTCCCGTTTCTTTCCGTTGCGTGATGAAATCATCTGCTATTCTTGAACACGTTTAATAAACCACAGTCAGATAGCAGTAACACACCCTCGATCAAAATTTTGTATAAAAGAGGCACATTTTGGGGCAGTTTTTGCTGAGTCACACGTTCTTATGCACACAGATTGGTTCAAAAACGAGTAGTAGGGTTACAAGTTGTGCCGTCAGATTTCTCTCAGTCATCAGTGAGCAGCGACCTGACGTCATACGCCAGGGCTCTCCGCGCCGTGACGCCACAGTAACACCTCGGTACACAGCGAGGTGGCGCAGCGGTCAGCACTCTCGGCTGGCATTCGGGAGGACAACGGTTCAAACCCGTGTCCGGCCATTCAGATTTACGTTTTCCGTGATTTCCCTAAATAGCTTCAGGCAAATGCCGGAGTGGTTCCTTTGAGAGGGCACGGCCGACCTCCTTCCCGACCCTTTCCTAACCCAATGGGACGGATGACCTCGGCGTTGGTCCCCTCCCCCAGATCACCCTACCATACAGCACCGCTGTGGCTGCCCTAACACACCCTCTTGCGTTCTGTTGATGGCAGTCTACACATGTGATCCTAATTAGCTGGTCTGGCTGTTGCTTGTCTCCAACCAATGATGTGAGATGATGCAGAATTTGCAAGGAGTCCACAGCGTATTCTCGGATGACAGGAGCGTATATGGAGGGGTTATGATGCGCTGGAGCACAGTGCGGCGATGCTCTCCAGCGCTGGTCGGACTTGGTCGACCAGATCGTAGACGACGGGTGTGGCTGCCCTCGCATTCCAGTGCAGTCCAACATTGGGCCAGTGTCACACCGACATGCCGCACAGATCTGGATATTACTCGATTCTGCCAACTGGCCAAATGGAGACCCCCCCCCCCCCCCCCAAAGTGGCCTCTTTCAAACAGTTAGGTACTGATAACGCCTTCTCGTCCGCAGCTCGTGGTCGTGCGGTAGCGTTCTCGCTTCCCACGCCCGGGTTCCCGGGTTCGATTCCCGGCGGGGTCAAGGTTTTCTCTGCCTCGTGATGGCTGGGTGTTGTGTGATGTCCTTAGGTTAGTTAGGTTTAAGTAGTTCTAAGTTCTAGGGGACTGATGACCATAGATGTTAAGTCCCGTAGTGCTCAGAGCCAGCCATCTGCGTAGTTAGTTGTTTTGAAAACGGCGACAGCAGTCGCACAACTTGTGTACGGGCCACTAGACGCCGCCGCGAGCGCTAAGAGTGCATTGTGGTCGCAGGCGCGCGTGTTGCGTACGGACCGCGACGTGCCGCCACGAGCGCAACCGTATGTAAGTGCCGACGGAGTTCGGCCAGCTCTCATTTTGTTGGCATCTCATTTTTGCCTAATCTCTTATTTTCTTAGTTGCTTAGCTCTTATTCGTTTATGGCTCGTGTTATTGTGCTCTCTTTCAGCCATTCTGATTGTTTTGATTTACTCCCAATTGAGAAGTGCTCATTTTGGCATTTCACTTTTGCATATTTCTCATTTTGCTAATAATATGCTTCTTAGCTTTTTACAGTTGAATTGATTAACATAGTCTCATGCACTGTTTGTTCATTTCAGCCTGTTCATATTTTGATGTTCTTTAAATACTGTAATAATTATCGTAAGCATTTCTTCCCTTAAACTTGTGTAAAGTATTCTCGATGTAGGATTTGTTCTGTGACACAGGTGTAAGGTTTTGAATATAAATTATATACGAAACTGTGCTTTAAAAGGAATTTATTTTTTCAGTTTGAACTACATCACTCGACAATTTTGTGATATGAGGGAGAAGTTTGAGGGGCGAACCCATGGAAGTAGTCTTAAGTGATCCCCTTTAAAAATAAAATGTGTGTGACACTGAAAGACGTGAGACTGTAGGCTCCGAAAATTTATATATATAAAATTACACGTCACACCGGCCGGGAACCGAACCCGTGTCTTTTGCATGGCATTCTGCCACGCCGACCATTTTTTTTTTTTTTTTTTTTTTTTTTTTTACAAACTGATCTTTAACTTTCTCAGCTCAGTCATACTAGCTATGAGCATTTCACACAATTGTATGGTAGTCACCAAAAACTTATGCAGAATATGGAAGATTTATGCCCATCGCATATAAAAGCAATTTAATAATCATATTAGACAATCTCTTAAATACTTGAAAATGGCGGAGAAGAGATGTTGTAAAGTTGACTAGCCTTCCAACTGCACTTTCTGAACATTAATGGAATGTTAATTATATGAAGTGGTCAGACGTATATAATAGATCTTTCACTGAAAAACTCACTTACACCTCACAGTGCAAAAATGAACAGGGCAATTTTCCAGCCACTGAATAGTACATTGCATCAGATACAATCCTATGGTTTTAAACAATAGATAACGACATTTCCATCAAAACCGTCAATTTCCATATTTATGCTATAAACCAATAATGCTGCTTTAATGTTTTGTGTTTTGACACTATAGACACACCATCTGATTGTAACATACGATCTGTACATTAGCTTATAAAATTTCAAAAACTACTTTCTGAAGTAGAAAAAGCACACACCAAAAATGTACAATAAAAATTTAAATAATATCATTAAGGTAACTACATCACTGTCAACACAGTCTTCTTTTTTTACATTAACCAACGCCCAACCTTTCCAATACAATTTTTAACATGTTACCGAACTTTTTCTTGTGATTCAAATGCCTTCTCATTTTGTGGTATTCACACAGCATGTGTACCTTGAACTCTATGGTATTGTCGGCCCCTAGTTTGTTAATAACCTAATTAACGTAACCGTCCAGCACCCAGTAGACAGCGTTATTTTTTGCCTCTGGGAAATAGCGTGCTTCAGGCTTGTGTATCAATGACAGCGATATACACTCAGGGGATGTCCTTGTAAGCCGGCCGCTGTGGTCGAATGGTTCTACGCGCTTCAGTCCGGAACCGCGCTGCTGCTACGGTCGCAGGATCGCATCGTGCCTCGCTCATGGATGTGTGTGATGTCCTTAGGTTAGTTAGGTTTAAGTAGTTCTGAGTCTAGCGGACTCATGACCTCAGATTTTAAGTCCCATAGTAGTCAGAGCCATTTGGACCATTTGTCCTTGTAATCAAAGCTATTTCCTCTCAGATCCACTTCCAGCTATTCACGTGACCGCTGCAAGTGTATCTATGGTTGGTTGGTTTGGGGAAGGAGACCAGACAGCGAGGTCATCGGTCTCATCGGATTAGGGAAGGACGGGGAAGGAAGTCGGCCGTGCCCTTTGAAAGGAACCATCCCGGCATTTGCCTGGAGCGATGTAGGGAAATCACGAAAAACCTAAATCAGGATGGCGGGACGCGGGATTGAACCGTCGTCCTCCCAAATGCGAGTCCAGTGTCTAACCACTGCGCCACCTCGCTCGGTAGTGTATCTATGAATTATTGTGTCAACTAGATGACATTGTTGACATAAATTTGTTTCACAGAGACCGATTGCGGACAGTCTTTCATTGGTGCTAACTATGTTGTTAACTGTCTTGTACCATGACGTTTTTATATTAGACGTGAGCACATTAGAACTAATGTTGTTCCAAATCTCAGTCCAATAAAAAAAAAAATGGTTCAAATGGCTCTGAGCACTATGGGACTTAACATCTATGGTCATCAGTATCCTAGAACTTAGAACTACTTAAACCTAACTAACCTAAGGACATCACACAACACCCAGTCATGACGAGGCAGAGAAAATCCCTAACCCCGCCGGGAATCGAACCCGGGAACCCGGGCGTGGGAAGCGAGAACGCTACCGCACGACCACGAGCTACGGACTCAGTCCAATCATTGTTTGGAAAGTGTCGTTCCATTTTGGTCCTCCATTTGCTTTTCTTTCGTTCTCACAGTATAGCTCTTGATGTTAAGTGTCGTGACTGTCTGATTTCGGCATTTACATAACTGAACTTAACATAGAAAACCCTCACATTCTGTAAACGACTGTTGATATTCTACACTCCAATCGGGGGAAGTAGGCTTCGTGGTTTAATGATCTCGAAAAGTTGGCTGGTTATGCTTTCTCGCGAGTCTCCTATCAAATTAATCAGTCTTTTGATAAAAAGTGCAGAGGCTTTATCCTTTATATCAGATAATCGTAGTCCACCATTTTTAGGATCTAAAGTGGCTACTTAGCAGGTACTCTGAACGCTTCACCTTTCCACAAAAAGTTCGTGATTTTGGACATTATTCTCCTCGCTATCATTCTCGGTATTGGAAACAGTAGGGCAGTATAATAAGCGATGCGTGAGTTGATATACTTTGTTCTATGAACTCATATATCGAGTTAAATTTTTTATAATGGCTCCTTGCATTTTATCTTCTGCAACTTTTCAATTTAAAGCCGTCATTTTCATGGGGCATGCTGTCAGGGTGATCCCAAGTGTTTATTGTTGTCGGGCTAATTTTTCCGACTCGACGTTGATACTATCAAAACCTCTGAGATTTAACATCTTACTGTTTTTTTCGTTTGCAATGGCTCCAGATGCTCTACAATACGTATCAATCACTGTTGTTAGCGTGGCTACCTCTTCATTATTCCTTATAATGACCCCTATATCGTCACTTTAGGCTCTAATAACTGTTTTATTTCCTGATAATGTTAAACCTTTTAATCTAGCATGGACATGTCGGAGGAAAGGTTCCTGTGAAATGGTGAAGAGTGACATGGACAGAGGACTTCCTTGAGGAACACCTCGTTTTATTTGGATCGGCCTGGATTGTTGACAATTCACCGCTATTTTTGCATTTATTCCAGTTGCTATGTTCTTCATCAACTTTATGACCCTATCGATGAAACCTATTTTCTTCAGTGACTGTAGAAGATATTCATGATTTACTACATCGAAGGCTTTATAAAAATCTAAAACAATAAAGCACACGTTATGTTTTTTGTTACAGAAGTTATTGGCATGATATCCCTGAATTGTGCTATCTTTTGAAAAATGGTCCTGCCTTGCGCACAGTTGTGATGTTTACCAATAATTGTATCTGTAAGGCATGAAATTCTCTTGTTCACTATACTATAACCCGAATTCAGCAGTGAAGTTTTACGAAAATTATTTAAATCTTTGTTTCCATTATTTTTTGGCGCAAGAATAATTTTACTCTCCTTAAACTCAGCCGGAATCATTTTATCCTGAATAACCTCATTTATAATGTCCGTGATTTTCGCACCCACTATTGGCCAGTAACGGATGTAAAACTCTGCTGGCACACCATCCGGTCATGGGGATTGTTTTGGTGGTGAGGCGCACAGAGTCTCATACACGTCCTCTTCACTGACTACCTCGAGAAAATTACCGTTGTCATCTTCTGTCAGCTGTGGGGCTAGGATGTCAAGGAATTCCTCCGAGGATGCATCACTACTTTCATTTACAGAATATAGCTCGCAGTAATAGCGATAAATCTCGTCCATGATATTCTGATGGATATTGAGAATCGTACCGTTTTTTGTTTGAATTTCATCAATAAAAGTCCTTCTTCCATTTTTCGTATGCTTCACAAAATGATACAGGGAAGTAGTTTCATCTTCTGACACCGAATTTGCCTTCGATTTTATTTTCAACCCTTCCATTTCATTTCTCTTGATATTAAGTAACTTGGCTTTGACTTTTTTGATGTGTGCTATCCGAAGTGAGAAACCTGCTGAGACCTGTTCATATAGATATTTCAAAACAGAATAGTAGTATTCTATAGTGCATTTCATTTCTCTTGCGCTCTGAGCACTGTATTGAATGAGAACCTTCCTCAACTGTAGCTTCGCCATTGTAACCCATCAGTCGATAGCAATGGTATATCTACTACGAGCACGCAGGCATATTGCCCACGCTCCTTTCATCAGGTCTTCTAAATCATGATTTACTCACAAGGAAATGTTCAAATTCCACTGATTCTGGAATCGGTGGCTTGGCTGTCTTGTTAGATTTATGTAAGCTAAGACATTTGAATGGTCTTAAAAGTACGTAGGAATGGTTTCTACTTTTGTCACGGAAGTTTCAAGATTTTTAGAAATATATAATCTATCAATCCTGCTACGAGATATTGCCGTGACATAAGTGAACTCAACAAAGGAGGGGTTTTTGAGTTCCCATATATCCTTTAATTCTAAATCAATAACTAGTTGTTTTATTTCACATAAGAAATTAAAACACATTTAAAATCACCTCCAAGTAATAACTGTCTTGGATTTTTCCTTAACAAGCGTATCAGTTCATCTTTGAAGAAACGTGCCCTGTCAGCTCGATGAAAACTTCCGGAAGGGGCATACAAGTTGCTAGTCACATCCAACATATTGAGACCCGTTACCCTTCCGGATTCCAGTCGTTACCCTCACTTGTTGGAATGCCTTCCCTCACCAAAACAGTTGTTCCAACACTTATTTTGTGAGAAACATTTATATAACTGACATAACCGTGAATTACTAAATCCGACATTAGAACTTCTTTTAACAGGGCAATATCAGTCGCGGATTCGTACAAAAATGCCACAAGTGCCGATGATTTAAAACCGGACGTAATTTTATTTACGTTTGTAGTGGTGACAGAATAGGACTGCGTCACTGCACTGTCTCTATGTAGTTTTGTTTCAATAAACTCATTTAGTTTCCTGTGGTGCAGGGTTTAGTTAAACTATTAAGAGTTTTCTCGGAAGGCTGAACATGGAATAACACTTCAATCAGTTTGTTAGTTACTGTCCCATTTTCTTCTACTTCTGAAGTTTTCTCTTGTACCACTAGCAGACTGATTTCCTTGTAAACTTTCTGATTTTTCCTCCAGTGATTCGTGTAGAACCGTTTCGCACCGAACGTTCTTTGGGCTTCGGTCGCCCTTTCCGGATTTTCGCTTCCCTTGGTTACGAACTACATTCACATTTGGTTGCGTGTTTATTTTACTTCGCGTCTCATCTGGAGCAGCAGCAGACGCTTTCGCAATTTCTGTTGGTGGCGCCTGCCCTGCGGTGTTGACCGTGATCTCATTTTGGGCACCACTTCCTTGTTCTTTACTAATATCACTTACTTCCTGATCGATAGAAACAAATGGAAACGGCAGTTTTGCAACCTGTAACTGAATGCGTTAACTACCAGATAGATGCTGATCTCTGAAATCAGTTGCGTCACCTGTTGTTTCTTGCAAATTAATAATTAATACTGACTACACCCTTTCTGGTACCGTATGTGTATTATCTTTCTGTTCATCAATTTCCATTCGCATTCTGCCTTCCTGTTCCTCTGCCACTGCATCGCACTGTTTTTGCTTGCGAAGTGAGGGAGTTCAACAGGACAGCTCCTCCTCTGAGCAACTATCAGTTGTTTCCAGAGATCGTTTTTTCGGTTGGATTTCAGTTTCACGAGTAGTGGTTTGTGGTTAACGGGAGAAATTGACAGTATCATGAAGGGGGACGTCAGTCTGGCCCACTGCGTTAATATCCTCAACCAGTTGACCCGTGCTACTCTTTGGTAACGGATCATTTAAGGTAAGTTTCAGACGCTGTATCAAATCACTTTTAAAAACAATAGTTCGCCGCGGACATTCCTATCGGAAGTGGCCGGATTCGTTACATATACACTCCTGCAAATGGAAAAAAGAACACATTGACACCGGTGTGTCAGACCCACCATACTTGCTCCAGACACTGCGAGAGGGCTGTACAAGCAATGATCACACGCACGGCACAGCGGACACACCAGGAACCGCGGTGTTGGCCGTCGAATGGCGCTAGCTGCGCAGCATTTGTGCACCGCCGCCGTCAGTGTCAGCCAGTTTGCCGTGGCATACGGAGCTCCATCGCAGTCTTTAACACTGGTAGCATGCCGCGACAGCGTGGACGTGAACCGTATGTGCAGTTGACGGACTTTGAGCGAGGGGGTATAGTGGGCATGCGGGAGGCCGGGTGGACGTTCCGCCGAATTGCTCAACACGTGGGGCGTGAGGTCTCCACAGTACATCGATGTTATCGCCAGTGGTCAGCGGAAGGTGCACGTGCCCGTCGACCTGGGACCGGACCGCAGCGACGCACGGATGCACGCCAAGACCGTAGGATCCTACGCAGTGCCGTAGGGGACCGCACCACCACTTCCCAGCAAATTAGGGACACTGTTGCTCCTGGGGTATCGGCGAGGACCATTCGCAACCGTCTCCACGAAGCTGGGCTACGGTCCCGCACACCGTTAGGCCGTCTTCCGCTCACGCCCCAACATCGTGCAGCCCGCCTCCAGTGGTGTCGCGACAGGCGTGAATGGAGGGACGAATGGAGACGTGTCGTCTTCAGCGATGAGAGTCGCTTCTGCCTTGGTGCCAATGATGGTCGTATGCGTGTTTGGCGCCGTGCAGGTGAGCGCCACAATCAGGACTGCATACGACCGAGGCACACAGGGCCAACACCCGGCATCATGGTGTGGGGAGCGATCTCCTACACTGGCCGTACACCACTGGTGATCGTCGAGGGGACACTGAATAGTGCACGGTACATCCAAACCGTCATCGAACCCATCGTTCTACCATTCCTAGACTGGCAAGGGAACTTGCTGTTCCAACAGGACAATGCACGTCCGCATGTATCCCGTGCCACCCAACGTGCTCTAGAAGGTGTAAGTCAACTACCCTGGCCAGCAAGATCTCCGGATCTGTCCCCCATTGAGCATGTTTGGGACTGGATGAAGCGTCGTCCCACACGGTCTGCACGTCCAGCACGAACGCTGGTCCAACTGAGGCGCCAGGTGGAAATGGCATGGCAAGCCGTTCCACAGGACTACATCCAGCATCTTTACGATCGTCTCCATGGGAGAATAGCAGCCTGCATTGCTGCGAAAGGTGGATATACACTGTACTAGTGCCGACATTGTGCATGCTCTGTTGCCTGTGTCTATGTGCCTGTGGTTCTGTCAGTGTGATCATGTGATGTATCTGACCCCAGGAATGTGTCAATAAAGTTTCCTCTTCCTGGGACAATGAATTCACGGTGTTCTTATTTCAATTTCCAGGAGTGTATGACATGTAGCTTGTGAACTGTACAAAAAATTTGTGCCTGATACCCACAAACAGTTATGTGAGACAGAATCACACAGCGGACCCCGTTGAAACATTGCAGTTTAAAGCGAAGCGACCATCTTTCATTTGCGATTGATTTAACGTCCCCGTAGTTTGAAAGAGCTTCCTTAATCTTATCATTTTCAATGGGAAGATTTAGCACACGAACGGTTTTATAATCTCTGTCAGCTCTATACATGGAAATATTACTTTTATAACCATTCCTGTGCACAAAATGTACTTCATTGCCCCACTTTCATGACACTTTACCAACAGTCGCAGTACTGAATAACTTGACAAAAACACAGTATTTTTACTGATCCAGCTATGGACAGTATCAGAATTGAGACCAATTACCTGTGTAATCCCCCCATGAACCATGGACCTTGCCGTTGGTGGGGAGGCTTGCGTGCCTCAGCGATACAGATAGCCGTACTGCACCTGCAACCACAACGGAGGGGTATCTGTTGAGAGGCCAGACAAACATGTGGTTCCTGAAGGAGCAGCAGCCTTTACAGTAGTTGCAGGGGCAACAGTCTGGATGATTGACTGATCTGGCCTTGTAACACTAACCAAAACGGCCTTGCTGTTTTGGTACTGCGAACGGCTGAAAGTAAGGGGAAACTACAGCCGTAATTTTTCCCGAGGGCATGCAGCTTTACTGTATGGTTAAATGATGATGGAGTCCTCTTGGGTAAAATATTCCTGAGGTAAAATACTCCCCCATTTGCATCTCCGGGCGGGGACTACTCAGGATGACGTTATTATCAGGAGAAAGAAAACTGGCGTTCTACGGGTCGGAGCGTGGAATGTCAGATCCCTTAATCGGGCAGGTAAGTTATAAAATTTAAAAAGGAAAATGGATAAATTTAAGTTAGATGTAGTGGGAATTAATGAAGTTCGGTGGCAGGAGGAACAAAACTTCTGGTCAGGTGAATACAGGGTTATAAATACAAAATCAAATAGGGGTAAAGCAGGAGTAAATTTAATAGTGTATAAAAGAACAGGAATGCGGGTAAGCTACTACAAACAGCAGAGTGAACGCATTATTGTTGCCAAGATGGATACGAATCCCACGCCTACCACAGTAGTACAAGTTTATATGCCAAGTAGCTCAGCAGATGACAAAGAGATTAATGAAATGTATGATGAGATAAAAGATATTATTCAGATAGTGAACGGACACGAAAATTTATTAGTCATGGGTGACTGGAACTCGATAGTAGAAAAAGAATGTGAATATGGAATGGGGGCAAGGAATGAAAGAGAAAGCCGCCTGGTAGAATTTTGCACAGAGCATAATTTAATCATAGCTAACACTTGGTTCAAGAATCATGAAAGAAGGTTATATACATGGAAGAAGCCTGGAGATACTAAAAGGTTTCAAATAGATTATATAATGGGAAGACAGAGATTTAGGAACCAGGTTCTAAATTGTAAGACATTTCCAGGGGCAGATGTGGACTCTGACCACAATCAATTGGTTATGAACTGTAGATTAAAACTGAAGAAACTGTACAAAGGTGGAAATTTAAGGAGATGGGACCTGGATAAACTGACAGAACCAGAGGTTGTAGAGAGTTTCAGGGAGAGCATTAGGGAACGACTGACAAGAATGTGGGAGAGAAATACAGTAGTAGAAGAATGAGTAGCTTTGAGAGATGAAATAGTGAAAGCAGAAGAGGATCAAGTAGCTAAAAGACGAGGGCTAATAGAAATCCTTGGGTAACAGAAGGTATATCGAATTTAATTGATAAAAGGAGAAAATACAAAAATGCAGTAAATGAAGCAGGCAAAAAGGAATACAAACGTCTCAAAAATGAGATGGACAGGAAGTGCAAAATGGCTCAGCAGGGATGGCTGGAGCACAAATGCAAGGCGTACAAATGTAGAGGCGTATATCTCTAGGAGTAAGATAGATACCACCTACAGGAAAATTAAAGAGAGCTTTGTAGAAAAGAGAACCACTTACAAGAGTATCAGGAGCTCAGATGGAGACTCAGATCCAAGCAAAGAAGGGAAAGCAGAAAGGTGGAAGGAGTATATAGAGGGTCTATACAAGGGCGATGTTCTTAAGGACAATATTATGGAAATGGAAGAGGATGTAGATGAAGATGAAATGGGAGCTATGATACTTCGTGAAATGACAGAGCACTGAAAGACCTAAGTCGAAACAAGGCGCCGAGAGTAGACAACATCCCATTAGAACTACTAATAGCCTTGGGAGAGCCGGCTCTAACAAAACTCTGCCATCTGGCGAGCAAGATGTATGAGACAGGCGAAATACCCACAGACTTCTAGAAGAACATAATAATTCCAATCCCAAAGAAAGCAGGTGTTGACAAATGCGAAAATTACCGAACTATCAGTTTAATAAGCCACGGCTGCAAAATACTAACGCGAATTCTTTACAGGCGAATGGAAAGAAATGAAATGCCGACCTCGGGGAAGATCAGTTTGGATTCCGTAGAAATGTTGGAACACGTGAGGCAACGCTGACCTTACGACTTATCTCAGAAGAAAGATTAAGGAAAGGCAAACCTACGTTTCCAGCATTTGTAGACTTAGAGAA
The DNA here is from genome assembly GCF_023864345.2 of Schistocerca serialis cubense. NCBI lineage: Eukaryota > Metazoa > Arthropoda > Insecta > Orthoptera > Acrididae > Schistocerca > Schistocerca serialis. The sequence continues at coordinate 44,053,823 of NC_064642.1, forward strand.
AGCTTTTAACAATGTTGACTGTAATACTCTCTTTCAAATTCTGATGGTGGTGGGGTAAAATACAGGGAGCGAAAGGCTATTTACAATTTGTACAGAAACCAGATGGCAGTTACAAGAGTCGAGGGGCATGAGAGGGAAGCAGTGGTTGGGATGGGAGTGAGACAGGGTTGTAGCCTTTCCCCGATGCTATTCAATCTGTATATTGAGCAAGCAGTAAGGGAAACAAACGAAAAATTCGGAGTAGGAATTAAAATCCATGGAGGAGAAATGAAGACTTTTCGCCGATGGCATTGTAATTCTGTCAGAGACAGCAAGGGACCTGGAAGAGCAGCTAAATGGAATCGACAGTGTCTTGAAAGGAGGATAAAAGATGAAAAAAAAAAAGCAAAACGGGGATATTGGAATGTAGTCGATTTAAATCGGGCGATGCTGAGGGAATTAGATTACGAAATGAGACGGTTAAAGTAGTAAATGAGTTTTGCTATTTGGGGAGCAAATTAACTGATGATGGTCGAAGTAGAGAGGCTATAAAATGTAGACTGGCAATGGCAAGGAAAGCGTTTCTGAACAAGAGAAATTTATGAACATCAAGAATAGATTTAAATGTCAGGAAGCCGTTTCTGAAAGTATTTGTATGGAGTGTAGCCATGTATGTAAGTGAAACGTGGACGATAAATAGTTTAGACAAAAAGAGGATAGAAGCTTACGAAATGTGGTGCAATAGAAGAATCCTGAAGATTAGATGGGTAAATCACATAACTAATGAGGAAATATTGAATAGATGAGGAGGTTGTGGCACAAGTTGACTAGAAGACGGGATCGGTTGGTAGGACATATTCTGAGGCATCAAGGGATCACCAACTTTGTATTGGAGTGCAGCGTGGAGGGTAAAAATCGTAGAGGGAGACCAAGAGATGAATACACTAAACAGATTCAGAAGGATGTAGGTTGCAGTAGGTACTGGGAGATGAAGAAGCTTGCACAGGATAGAGTAGCATGAAGAGCTGCATCAAATCAGTCTCTGGACTGAAGACCACAACAACACAACAACCTGTGTAATCCATTCATCTACTTCCAGAGATGTCGGCTGAACAGGAGGGGTTTCCTTGTCAAAAACAAATACCAGAGTTTTCTTCCTGATGTTTGTAGCCATGGTTAATCGAGCGAGGAAATTCCAGTTAGCAGCAGCACGACCAGACGGAGAAATCACAAGGAATATGAACGAACACGGAGATTAACGGACGGGCAGCACTCGGCAAAGCCCAAGTACAGCGATGTAAACACGAAAGTGCAGCGCAGCAGTCAACAGCGGCCGCTCGCTATCACTCGTGAAACGGAACCGCCCAATCAGCTATGGAGACGGACTATGTCCACCACGGATCACTCAACATCTGATGCTTCAATAAACTATTCTCGGTTTAGAAGCTAAATCATTTCGAATAAGAAACTCGAGTTTGCGACAGCTTTCTTCCCAATCATCACCAGGAATCTAAATCACGGACGGCCGGGGCTGATGCCGTAACGACAAAGAACTTTATGTACTGCAGCGAATGTTAAACAGTGTTCTGGCCCGCCTCCAATACGTTACAAATGTAATGTACTGCGAATACATAGAAAGAAGGATCCTTTATTGTATGATTATATGATAGCGGAACAAACACTGGTAGCAGTTACTTCTGTAAAATATCTGGGAGTATGCGCGCGGAACGATTTGAAGGGGAACGATCATATAAAATTAATTGTTGGTAAGGCGGGTACCAGGTTGAGATTCATTGGGAGAGTCCTTAGAAAATGTAGCCCATCAACAAAGGAGGTGGCTTACAAAACACTCGTTCGACCTATACTTGAGTATTGCTCATCAGTGTGGGATCCGTACCAGATCGGGTTGACGGAGGAGATAGAGAAGATCCAAAGAAGAGCGGCGCGTTTCGTCACAGGGTTATTTGGTAACCGTGATAGCGTTACGGAGATGTTTAACAAACTCAAGTGGCAGACTCTGCAAGAGAGGCGCTCTGCATCGCGGTGTAGCTTGCTCGCCAGGTTTCGAGAGGGTGCGTTTCTGGATGAGGTATCGAATATATTGCTTCCCCCTACTTACACCTCCCGAGGAGATCACGAATGTAAAATTAGAGAGATTAGAGCGCGCACGGAGGCTTTCAGACAGTCGTTCTTCGCGCGAACCATACGCGACTGGAACAGGAAAGGGAGGTGATGACAGTGGCACGTCAAGTGCCCTCCGCCACACACCGTTGGGTGGCTTGCGGAGTATAAATGTAGATGTAGAATTAGATGTAGATGTAGAAGAAATATGTTACGCCAGGTGAAAGACAACTTAAGTCTTAGAGTTTCTAGCGTTTGTGGGCTCTCCTGTGAATGTGGTAGTATTTTCGTAGGTCAGACCATTCACACTGTTGCCGAGCGTCGTGTAGAGCGTTCACGGCATATGAAAGAAAAAAGGGAACTTGAGAAGTCGGTCGAGACTGAACGTTGCCTAGAAAACGGGCACAAAATACAGGGAACCGGCCGAAATTAGAATAGACAGCAAAGATCTTTACAGAGGCCGGCTTTGGATACTTTGGATAAGGCTCGGGGGCGGGCTTTGGATACCTTGGATACAGGGCGGAAGTAAAACCGTAGGCTTGACGTTTGTAGGGACGCGGGAGCGACGGTTTCAAATGTGCCGCCGGCAGCTTGCGCCAAGTGACATCATTCGGTCCCGCGCCGTGGCTCACGGGAAAGATAGGACGTGGCGCGTACGTCACAGCACGTGACACTGCAGGCGTGTCTGGTGGGGAGCAAGTAACTATTTCAGGTGAGTTCTACAATTCTTTGCCTCGTGTTTCGATGCGTAAAAGTTCTTCATCGCACAAGACAAAATTAAGACGTTTAGCGGATACGTTTTCGGTTAAAAATTTATTTCCCGTGGGCCCTGCACGGAGCCGAGCGTTCGCGAAGTGTGGCGGACAAGCCTACTAGTGTGACGTCATAAGTTCGTTTCAAGACTCGTATACCTTGTTGGTCGCTAGGAGCTGCCCATCTTGCCTTCCCCTCATGCACCACGTTGCCATTACATCTATATAAGCACAAGACCATGCCAGCCCGGCAGTCAGTGATTTCAACTTTGATGAGCTGTTGAAAGCTCACGTGGTTTATTCGAAATGACGCGGATTGTAAACAGAGAAGATTTTATTGAAGCACGCCACCGTGAAAGTTTCCATAGACAAACATCTGAGGCTGCGTACGTGCCTTATATAATGGCAACACTATGCATGAACAACAACGTAATTTTTTTTCCATCTTTGAGGGGATGACGGGTTCGTTTCCGAAGTAATGCATTCGTTTGCGCCGGATAATATTGGATATTCTATGGTAACTATTTATTTTGTGTTTTGCTAGGCGAAGGGGAAGACGAAAGTCCCCGCATTTGCCTCATAGCCGAAGTAAAGTCTCCACTACAACTTTGGCTGGGATTGACCTTGCGCGTCTGGGCGATTTCAGAATCTTCACTGCGGCTGGAATTGACCCATCAGTCCTATTCAGAAACTTCGTTTCAAGCTCACTGTAAGGTCTCGTTACTGCCGCGTCGACAAGTGCTTCGACCTCCATCCCATGTTTCGGGTCTTCTGGTTTTGCGCTGCCTGCTGCGACTGCGGCGCATTTCCCCTCCTCGGTGTCTCGCCGCTGTCTACCCCCACTCCCCACTGTGTGGCCGGCCTCCCCCCTCCATCGTCACTGGCGTGGCGCACCAGCTGGACACAGTGTTGCTCTTCTTTGGAATTGACGTCGCGCATTTCCCTTGTCCTCTTCGCCTCTTCTTCTTCTTGGCAATTTCTTCTGAATCTGCTTGCTTCTTGTCCTTGACACTGTTGCGGGCTTTGCAGCCACGCCAGCTCGCAAAGTGTGATTTTCCACAGTGGGTCCAAGGTTGGTCACCTTGTAACGACAACTGTACATATAATAATTTTTTTCTTTATGAATTTAGATAAATTAATGTAAGCAATGTTTTGAACTTCTTTTTCGGTTCGTATCGTTATGTTAAAGAGACTGTGAGCAACTTTTGAAATGAATATTGTTATTTATGTTAGATTTCAAATAATGTGGTAATCAAAGGGAAGTGTATTTAATGTTAAAACTATTGTAAGATGTGAAAATTGTAATTTATACACTTGGTCCATACGTAGGAAAGGTATTAAGATATGTGAAGTAGAAAACCTGTGGTGAATACCCTACCTGTAGGGGAGCGGGAAAAGGCGAGCGCGGGAAAACGCACACTGGCGCGGTTCGGCACAACGGACACTGTATTACAGTCGGAGGCGAGCAACAGTCGGAGTTGGGCATCGTTCGGAAGTACACGTACTGTACCGAGGAGGCTACCCAGGAAAAGTGGATTCCATTGAGCCTCGGATGAACCGATTCCGACGACTACTTGGCATGGCTATATTCTGAGGCACAAAGTTGGAAAGATAACGACGCTAAGAAGATGGAAAGTGCCGCTGCAGTGAGAGCCTTAGCCATGCTTGCATGTGTGCCGTGCTTCCCGCTATCTCGCTGCCCGCCATCCGCCGCACCGACTTGCACAGGTCAGACATTTATTTCATCTTTAGAAGTGTATCTGTGTGGACCAGTGTCGAAAATGTTTCTGACTGTTCAATAATAACGTGACTTTTACCAGCATTGCCCTAGCCGTGACTTATCCTGATCACTGACCTAGACAGGATCCTTACCTCGTATTGTGCAACCCGAGTATCCTGAACTGAAAGTTTAATGTTAGTGTTAATGAAAATTATCAGCAGATTAATCTATGCCATAAAGGAGTCTAAAGTTCTGTGTGTTATTGCAAATGTTGGTAAAGAACAAAAGCATGACTAAATTGGAAGAGAGTTTTTTTTTTTTTTTTTTTTGAATTGAGTTAGCGATGTTATTTAATTAATTTGAGACAGAAATAATGACAGTTAAATTATTCAGAAGTAAGACAAAAGGGTAGTTATCCATGATTGATAATTTTGAGTGTTAATGTGCCTTCAGTACTTAATAGTTTCAGTTTAACGACCATAACAGTTTCAGGGTCCCCCCCCCTTTTTCTCTTGTCCATTCTTTCAAACCTTGAAATGTGTTGATCAGATTTGACCAGTAAAGCTAAGTCTATATTAATCCTAAGTGTATTAGTGTTTTTCCATCATTAATAGTGATATTGTGTGTGTACTTTCAAGATTGTCGATGCTAGAGCAATCTATGCCCGATTTCAGTCTGCTCAACATACAAAATGCAGTTTGTAGTAATCATTACTGTGTGGTGTTGTGTAAATTTAGCCGTGCGGTTAAAGGCGCTGCAGTCTGGAACCGCAAGACCGCTACGGTCGCAGGTTCGAATCCTGCCTCGGGCATGGATGTTTGTGATGTCCTTAGGTTAGTTAGGTTTAACTAGTTCTAAGTTCTAGGGGACTAATGACCTCAGCAGTTGGGTCCCATAGTGCTCAGAGCCATTTGTAAATTTAGCTCGTCCAAATTAGTACAATAAGAGAAAACTTTAGTTCAGTGGATTTTTCTGGTTCCAAACTTTGCCATATAACGCATCATTACTACGTGTTACTATGCTTGTACATGCACCCACTTGTACAAGGAAAAACTCACTCTACGCCTAATTAGGCTGGCGACCGAATTATTAATTATAGGTAGCATCTACTGTGTGTACTTCTTGTCCATGCGAACGAGTAGTTATACTTTACATTTGCTTGATGCATCACTGTAGTTATTGACTGAGTATAAGTCCGATCTTGCTTCTATTAGGTACACGCGGTCAACTAATGTACTAAAATCCTTGTTTATAAGGTGAAGCCCGTGAACTTATTGCAGTACAGGCTTTATAGAGCTAACGTACGTCCGAGCAGGGCGGTAGCGTTACAACCTTCTCTCTATTGCGTACAGTTGCTGCTCTCAGCACCATTTCGCTTGATTGTAGCAATATTTAGCCACGTGTCCTTGCTCTTCACATTTGAAACATTGTGATGTAAATCCTGCTGGGAGAACTTCAAACTTCACATCGAAGCTCACTGAGTTCTTCACCTCGAAGATTTCTTCTATCATCTTGAAAGTAACAGCATCTTCCGACGGATCTACAGCCAGATTAAACAGCGGTAGCTTCTTCTTATTTCTTCGATTGTGAAGTTTCAGCGTAGAATCAAATCCGCGGTTCAACAGTACTCGAGGCACTGTTCTCAGATCGAACATTTACAGCAGCCCTCGTAACAGGGCAATGACTTGTGGCGTCTTCTTCTGAAGTATTGTACTGATTAGTTCTTGATTGAGGTAGACAGCCACATTCCTCGTGGTATCCTGGGCATTCAAAGAGAATCTACTGATCTCCAGTCTGCTACCGTTATCCATCGATGTGCTCTTGATACGGTATTGAAGTTCTTCAGTCAGATCTTCATAGGTCTCTATCCAGTTGCCTCCAGTATAGCAGATGAATACCAGAAACCTCTGTAAATTGTATCTTTCGCGATATGGGGCTTCTTTCTCCTGTTGTCTTCTCTGCAGGCCTGACTCTTTCGGTATTTCGGCAGTGGGCGTTTCCGGTGGTACTGTCGTCTTCTTTTGCTTATTGCGGTTGCTTCTTACCATGCTGCGAGCATATTTAACACTGTTAGAACAGCAAAAACGCGACAATCTCGTCTGCAGAGCAGCAAATGCGACAAATTTGCTATTTAGTCCCCAGCACGCAGCTTAAGAGAAGCTTATGCTTCAATCCTTAAAATACAGTCCCTGCGAAAAAGACAGATGTTGTCAGGTTGCTTGCACGGCAGTCTACAACTGGGAGTAAGCCCTTTGGAGGAGGTACTACATGCCACTGAGACACTGAGAACTGCGACTCTTCACCGATCGTGTGTACATGTACGTAGTTACAGTGACATATGACCATGTGTTCTGCATGCTTAACTTCTAAGTTCGGCAGTGTATTTTAATGATCCTACCCAAAATCGCGTATCACGTCCAAGAAAATCTCATTCCTACTTCGTGCAAATACGCTTCTTGGAATTTTCTACAGCTCTTCCGTCAGTCCTATACAGTAAGGATTCCACATAGCGCAGAAGTACTCCAGAAGAGGCCTGACAAGAGTAATATAAACTGGCTCTTTAGTACTATATTGCAGTGCTTGTGTTATCCCGATTTACGTTGCAAGCTTCTTCTGAAACACAGGGTGATTCAAAAAGAATACCACAACTTTAGGAATTTAAAACTCTGCAACGACAAAAGGCAGAGCTAAGCACTATCTGTCGGCGAATTAAGGGAGCTATAAAGTTTCATTTAGTTGTACATTTGTTCGCTTGAGGCGCTGTTGACTAGGCGTCAGCGTCAGTTGATGCTAAGATGGCTTTTTGTGTTATTGAGTACGGCAGAAGTGAATCGACGACAGTTGTTCAGCGTGCGTTTCGAACGCAGTATGGTGTTAAACCTCCTGATAGGTGGTGTATTAAACGTTGGTATAAACAGTTTACAGAGAATGGGTGTTTGTGCAAAGGGAAAAGTTCTGGACGGCCGAGAACGAGTGATGAAAATGTAGCACGCATCCAGCAAGCATTTGTTCGCAGCCCAGGAAAATCGACTCGCAGAGCTAGCAGAGAGCTGCAAATTCCACAATCAACTGTATGGAGAGTCCTACGAAAAAGGTTAGTTATGAAACCTTATCGTCTGAAATTGGTTCAAGCACTGTCTGCAGCTGATAAGATTAAACGAATCGATTTCTGTGATTTTATCCTTGCTCAAATGGAAACAGATGAATCTTTCGTTTCAAAGATTGTGTTTAGTGATGAAGCAACTTACCACGCTAATGGGAAAGTCAACCGTCACAATGTCTGTATATGGGGCACTGATAATCCGCGGGAAACAACTCAGTATGAACGTGACTCGCCCAAGGTGAACGTTTTCTGTGCCATTTCAGCCAATAAAGTTTTTGGTCCCTTTTTCTTCGAAGGTGCTACTGTAAGTGGACTACAGTATCTGGAGATGTTAGAGAATTGGCTGTTCCCTCAGCTCGAACAAGAAGCACAACAATTCATATTTCAGCAGGATGGAGCGCCACCACATTGGCACTTATCTGTCCGTAACTACCTGAACGTCAACTACCCGAGGCGATGGATCGGCCGCCAGGCAGCCCGTGACAGAGCACTTCATCACTGGCCTCCAAGAAGCCCTGATCTTATGATCTTACCCCCTGTGATTTTTTCTTATGGGAGTATGTTAAGGATATGGTGTTTCGGCCACCTCTCCCAGCCACCATTGATGATTTGAAACGAGAAATAACAGCAGCTATCCAAACTGTTACGCCTGATATACTACAGAGAGCGTGGAACGAGTCGGAGTATCGGGTTGATATTGCTCGAGTGTCTGGAGGGGGCCATATTGAACATCTCTGAACTTGTTTTTAAGTGAAAAAAAAACCTTTTTAAATACTCTTTGTAATGATGTATAACAGAATGTTATATTATGGTTCTTTCATTAAATACACATTTTTAAAGTTGTGGTATTCTTTTTGAATCACCCTGTACATTAAATGTATTCGCAGGCAAAATATAGGAAACCATCAGCTGCATAATGGAATGACGTCAGTGAAAAAGTGCTGCCAGACGGGGACTCGAACCCAGATATCCCGCTTATCGCAAGAGATTGCCTCACCATTTGGCTATCGGAGCACGACTCACGATTGGAGCCAAACATCCATATTTCGCCAACGATGTGTGAGCAACCTGCACTCTTTTATCGATTATGTGTATCCCCGTAACGGCAGGCATTATAACTGAAAATTGCTTGCCTGGTTTCGGCCGAAACAACACAGGCCCTGCAATTTCGTAAAACATCTAAATTTGTGTGATTTATTGTTTATGTAGATTAAAAATAGCAGAAGACATATAACCCTTTCTTTGGAAACCTCAGACGTCACGACTTAGCTTTTAATAGATGGCTTTCCGTCATTACTATGAACTGTGATCTTTCTTACAGGAAAGCAAGGATATAGTCGCACTACTGAAATCATACTCAACAGGCAAACAGTTGTATTAGGCCCTGATTGTGACCAATGATGTTAAAAATCTTCTGGAAAATCTACAAATATGGAATCAACTTTATATCCCCTCTTGATAGAGCTCATTACTTCGTTGTGTTGAGTGCCATTTGTGCTTCACAAGAACTATATTTCGTGTACCCACACTGCTTATGTGTCAATACACTACTGGCCATTTAGATTGCTACACCACGAAGATATCGTGCTGCAGACGCGAAATTTAACCGACAGGAAGAAGATGCTGTGATATGCAAAGGATTAGCTTCTCAGAGCATTCACAAAAGGTTGGCGCCGGTGGCGACACCTACAACATGCTGACATGAGGAAAGTTTGCAACCGATTTCTCATACACAAACAGCAATTGACATGCGTTGCCTGGTGAAACGTTGTTGTGATGCCTCGTGTAAGGAGGAGAAATGCGTACCATTACGTTTCCGACTTTGATAAAGGTCTGATCGTAGCCTATCGCGATTGCGGTTTATCGTATTGCGACATTGCTGCTCGCGTTGGACGAGATCCAATGAATGTTATCAGACTATGGAATCGGTGGGTTCTGGAGGGTAATACGGAACGCCGTGCCGGATCCCAACGGCCACATAGCACTAGCAGTCGAGATGACAGGCATCTTATCCGAATGGCTGTAACGGATCGTGCAGCCATGTGTCGATCCCTGAGTCAACAGATGGGGACGTTTGCAAGACAACAACCATCTGCACGAACAGTTCGACGACGGTTGCAGCATCGTGGACTATCAGCTCGGAGACCATGGCTGCGGTTACCCTTGACGCTGCATCACAGACAGGAGCGCCTGCGATGGTGTACTCGACGACGAACCTGGGTGCACGAATGGAAAAACTTCATTTTTTCGGATGAATCCAGGTTCTGTTTACACCATCATGATGGTCGCATCCGTGTTTGGCGACATCGCGGTGAACGCATATTGGAAGCGTGTATTCGCCATCACCGCACTGGCGTGTCACCCGGCGTGATGGTATGGGGTGCCATTGGTTACGCGTCTCCGTCACCTCTTGTTCGCATTGACGGCACTTTGAACAGTGGACGTTACATTTCAGATGTGTTACGACCCGTGGCTTGTAACGCCGGAAATGCATATCCTCCTATTTCCATCTATTGTACTATAATTTGTTTTCCTTATTTTTGCTACCTGAATATATGATATTTCTGTGTCTTTACATATTGTAATTGTTTTACTATTTGTATATATATATTTATGCATTTATGTCGATGTATAATTGGTTTGTTGTGTAAAGATTATTTGTGTTTTTACGCTGGGTCTAGCCTAGGGAAAACTGCTATCGAACGATTACATCGATAGGTCGTGTGAAGAATCAAAGTGTGTAGGATCTTTGGTAGTGTTAACTCTGCCGCGTGGAGCGCGGGCAGAGGGAGTCTGGCGGGAGTAGCGAGTGGAGCAGGTGTGTTGTGTGACGCTCCCGCGAGTTGCCGCGCTTTCGGGGTTTGGCAGCATGTAATTGCGCTCGACTCGCGATGATAGTTTCTGACACGGTGTCGCGGACGGGAAGCATTAGCTGGCGCACATCAAGAGCCCGTTTCGCCTGGTGACCGTGTCGAGAAGAAGGCGCGCCAACATCCAGCTTCTGCAACAGCGACGGCCGACAATGAGTGACTGTCGCCACCTCCTCGATCGACGGCTTCAAACCTTCAATCAACCAACAAGGAAGACTAAAAGCACGTAAAGTTTCAGAACTGTATGGGAGACCTCAGCTTTTCAAATTGTTCCATTTGCCTCGCAAAATTACAGCAACTTAGCATGAACCTTTGTTGCTCATTGTCCCAATTGCATTGCCAAGCAGGGTCCCTTCCTTTTCCGAAATGAACCCGGGTGTCGTTGAAATTCAAACGCCAGCATAATTCCATTTCACTGCTTTAATTTCAAAGTTCAATTTAAGTATTCATAGCTGGCTACAATAGTTAGATTACACAAGCACAAATTAAGAGTGCGAGTTTTGTTACCGTATTTTAGCTTACCTGTGACTGCAGCTCAGCTTGGTACGTACTAAATTTTACTATTGTTAATTGTTCAGAATCGTTTAATTCAAGTTCAAAGTTAAATCTCTTCTTTCTAAATTGCATAGATTCAAGTAGCTTTAGAAATGATTGTTGAGGTAGTCCAAGACTAACTGTATTTCGATGTGCTTCAGAAAGAAAGCTCACTATTAACTTCACTCACTAAATTAACTTTCGATTTTCCGGTTTCATTAATTCTTTTGCTAAATTAAGTGTGGCGAAATTTATTACTTCTGACAAACTTTCAGTTTTCACACTACACGTGTCAACCTTCAGTTGCCACGCTTCTAGTGCTAATTATATGTGTAATAACCTTTCTTTTTCAGTTATTATAGTAATTGTCCATAGGACTGACGGCCGTAATTTCCCCCAAATCTCAAATATCTAATTACCGCTAGTTGATTGTTAACGTAACGGCCACACATTTACTTTCTTTATTAACTTTATCCCTATTTCAAAATTAATTTCCACCAGTTTCACTTGCATTTTTCCTTTCATTTAGATGTTACGCTTTCCTCCCTCTTTACCGACAGGTTAACTTCGGTGACGATTGCTTTTCCAAAATTCCCATTAGGTACACGCGGTTTCATTTTTCACTGTCATTAAGGTCGATAAGTGAGGGGGAGGTTACAGGCTTTACCCTTCATTCGATCCCTGCGAAACCCTACATTTCAGCAGGATAATGCACGACCGCATGTTGTAGGTCCTGTACGGGCCTTTCTGGATACAGAAAATGTTCGACTGCTGCACTGACCAGCACATTCTCCAGATCTCTCACCAACTGAAAAGCTCTGGTCAATGGTGGCCGAGCAACTGGCTCGTCACAATACGCCAGTCACTGTTCTTCATGAACTGTGGTATCGTGTTGAAGTTGCATGGGCAATTGTACCTGTACACGCCATCCAAATTCTGTTTGACTCAATGGCCAGGCGTATCAAGGCCGTTATTACAGCCAGAGGTGGATGTTCTGGGTACTGATTTCTCAGGATCTATGCACCCAAAATGCGTGAAGATGTAACCACATGTCAGTTCTAGTATAATATATTTCCCGAATGAATACCTAATGTCCAGTAGTGTACATAAGAATCACAGATGGCTCCATCTGTTATAGCACCACTATACACACCCTGTCAGTATTACCACTCATAACCGCGGGCCCAGCACTGCGCACTGAACGAACACTTGCTCCCTCCCTCCTCCCCCCCCCCTCCCTCCTCCCAGCTCAGCTGCCGCCGGCGCCTTCCCGCACCTTGGAGACGCAGACGACCGCGTTTCACGCTTCGTTACCGCCGATGCCATCTCCGACGGCCTGTGAAGCGTGTTTTGCTTTCCCTCACTGGCAAAAATGTTATTCGAGACGAGAGTCTGGAAGCGCCACAGCTGCGATGTCAGCGCCGATATTTGATTTGCTGGCCGGCTGGCTCTGCGGAAAAGGAGAGCGCCCTAGTCGCTCCCCCTGATTTATATTCCGTTTTATACAGGCTAATGGCTGTCGTACGCCCCCCCCCCCCCGGTGACGTCACATTCTCCGACCGCTGCCTGCTGGCGAAAACCCGACCAAGTGAGCTGTGGCAGAAGCTATACAAGCGTACGTAATTGCCCGTGTGTTATCTACAGGGTGGTTAAAATACCGCACGCTTCCCTGAGTTTCACCCCCTCATTCTGCTTTTATTGAGGATTTAATTACAGTTCGACAGAGTGACCATCAGAAAGGACAATTTATCTTAGATGCGTAGTATTGTCAGAGGGACGAAGGGTCACGTCCAATTAAAGTTTGTCACAGCATTATAAACCCGAACTATTTAGTAAACTGTATCACAATCCATGATACACCTAGTTCAATCTCTGATTCGATCGATTCGACTTTTAATGTTAGTGATTCTGTTGAACCACTTTCATAGTAAAGGTAACCTTTGTAACGTTCCCTTAGAAAAATTAATGAATGACTCTGCTGATAAACATCTTATGTTATTTGATTTTCAAATAGCTCAGCAAAACTGAACGTACTCAGATATTTACTAAAGTGACACACAATATTTTTAGCGCAACGCAATCTGACTTTCAGTAATCCCAACAAAAGAATGGCCCTGACTAACAATAACCTATACCTTTCATGAATTCTTACCTCACAAAAATCTTCGTTACTCGAACTACTGCAATACAGAAGCGCAAATACTGGCAGCTAAATAAAAGATTCTAACTACTGAAGGCACTAACTACTGATAGGCATAGTTAGCAAATGAAAAACTTTGATAGAGAACCAACAATGTATTTACCTTAATAGTGTTCAAAATTCATAATATATATATATATATATATATATATATATATATATATATATATCAGTTCATGACATCCAGTCTTACAAATTTACTGTCTCTGTCCGGATCATCCGCTCTCAAAACTCCGCCATCTCACTCCCCGCATCCACCACTGCTGGCGGCTCACCTCCAACTGCGCAACGCTACGCGCTGTTAACATCCAGCTGCCCAACACTACAATGCCAGACAACAATGCAAACTAGCCACAGACTGCACACAGCACAGCCAGCGATTTTCATACAGAGCGCTACGTGGCGTTACCAATAAAAAAACCTAAACATCCTACTTACACCTTTACTATTAAAGTGATTCGACTTTTAATGTCTGTGATCATGTTGAATCACTTTAGTAATAAAGATTACCTCTACCACTAAAGTGGTTTAGCTGAATCGCCGACATTAAGAGCCGAATCGATCGAGTCAGACACTGAACTAGGTGTGTGATGCATTGTGATACAGTTTCTGAAGTAGTTCGGGTCTATAACGTTGAGACCAGATTTAACTGAACTATTCAAGGCAACGGTGATGTAATGTCACTGGCAAACACCTATTAACACATATTAACAGTTTTACGTTTAGTAATTCATTTTTCAGGGTAGGTAAGGGAGAGATTTTCATGTAATTAAAACAAGAAAAGCTCAAAAAATATAGGTAGACATTTTCACATAGAGAAACACAACAGTTCAGAATTACGAATCCACAAACGCCCACACTTAGAATGCAGCTTAATATTCTTAAACAAGAAATGTCGGTTAGGCTAAGTGTTAATGACAGCGGAGGTCCTTTTAGCAAATCTACTAGGAAATTGTTTAATTTTCTGAAGAACACTTCCAATTTAATCACCACTATTCAGTAAAAAGCAGTTAAAGTTACCATTAACATTAAAAAGGTCTCAGTATCAATAGGTATGTAGTATTGGACACAGTAAATTTAAATGCCATACACGGCACTATCCACATTGTTAGAAGAAATCTAGGGAAACAGAATAGGTTTTCCTTCAAAATCCTGAATTGGCACAGAAAATAGTGTATCATTTCCAGATTCACCGATAACACGTTGTTATTAATCGCAAGCAATAATGATGATCTTATGCAACTGTTAGCATTTCAGTACTTTGACTGAAGAAATTAAATTTACTACCGAAGTTCAAGCTAAGGGCTCTGTTAAATTCTTGGATAGGTATGTTAGAAGTGAAAGTGGGAAGAACTTGATCGGTATTTTCAAAAACTTCCTATACTGATGGTGTCATAGATTACCATTCCACCCACCCTGGTCAGCATAAAAATTTTTTTCTCAATTTTGCAATTAATCTTTTGTTTCAACTTCCATTGCCAGAGACTGTGCATGAATCTGAACTAAATATCATCGAGTAGGTATACTGCAAAATTAATATTTACTGCATTATTACGTTAATAATATTTAGAATCAAGCAGTACCCAAAAACCAAAAGAAATTACACCTGTCGGGATGAGCGATATAAAGGACAGTAGTAGCAAATATATTTGTTTATCATGCTATTTACCGTATTATGGCAAAGTCAATACTAGAGTGGCAACTATTTTTAAAAACCGTAAGGTTTCCTTTTCGAGCAGGAATAGCCTTAGTTATATCTTAATTATCATTGTGGATTTCTCATGAAGTAGGTGTTTTCATAAGCTAAATGGTCCTGACCGGCTCTTGTTAAGTGGGACAGACTGGAAGGCGGCTTGAAATGAGGTTCGGGGAACAGGTCGCTTGCAAAGGAAGGACGTGGCTCAAAAATCTAATTTCGCTGCCCATCTGATCGGAAACGAGGGTAGTGTTCCAGACATGGCCGACCATATTAATAATACGTTACATAGAGGGAGAGGGGTGGATTTATGGAATTCCGGAGAAGATGGAAGTTTCTTGTCATTTGAGGTCCTGTCACATTACTCCGTTCAACGAGCACCTAGTAATTAGGACCACTCTGTTCTGGGAACTATTTGAAAACCACCTCGTCGGCAAGTGAGACCATGACAGGGACATTGATCCGCCTAGTATCTTCACCCCGCAGAGGGTTAATCACCTAAAACTTGCGCCGCAGGTATTGCGAATTTGGAAAGTGCTACTGATCCATTAAAACTGTGTAGTTGCTAGGTATGATGTTGTTATATATGCTCACAGCGTGTCTGTGTGTTCCTTGAGTGCACTGCGCCGGCCGGGGCGGTCGAGCGGTTCTAGGCGCTTCAGTCTGGAAACGCACGACTGATATGGTCGCAGGTTCGATTCCTGCCTTGGGCATGGGTGTGTGTGATGTCCTTAGGTTAGTTAGGTTTAAGTAGTTCTAAGTTCTAGGGGACTGATGACCTCAGAAGTTAAGTCCCATAGTGCTCAGAACCATTTTTGAATGCACTGCGATCTGCTAATCAGTTAGTGTGTGACAATACAAGCAATAGGTCCTCAGTGGATCATGGGATTTACTAATGCAGAAAAAGCTGACATGCGCATGGTGTTTGGAGTGTGTAGGAAGAATGCAGTTCGTTCTTGTACGGTGTATGCGGCAAGCCGTCAACGATCTCGGCAGTTATTTATCAACCTCTTCAGCCAGTTAATTGTAAGCGGTAGTGTAACACCTAGGCAACACCTAGACGGAAACAAGTGACGATAAAGATGTGGGAATTAATGTTCTTGCTGATGTTGTAGTTTATCCGCACGTTAGCTCCAGCGCAATTACACGGGGAAGTGGCACGAGTGAGGCAACTGACCTATGCATTCTCCATCGACATAGTTCCCATCCCCATCACGTCACTCCACATCAAGAGCTGCACGGAAACGATAATAAGAATTGTGTCAACTTCTGTACATGGGCATTAAGACAGGATACTCCACATGTATCATGTATCTTGTATAGTGGTGAAGCCACATTTACCAATCATGAGCAGGTAAGCCGCCTAAACATCTACTATTAGTCTGTCAACAATCCCCATTGGCTTCGTCAGGTGGAACGTCAGCGTCAATGGAGCGTAAACGTGGGGTGGGGGCAGGGAACCATCTCCTCATAGGACCGTCTTTCACAGAGGGAATACTGAACACTCACAAATATCGCACTATCCTAACAGACCATCTTCCACAGATGCTAAAAGACGTCCCTGTGGAGATTAGGAGGAGCCTGCGGTACCAACATGACGGATGTCCAGCCCATAGTGCACGAAGTACTACAGTGTGTCTTCACGGATTGTTTCCAAATAGTTGGATTGGATGCAGGGGACGTGTACCTTGGCCAACGCGTTCCCCGGATTTGACGTTTGAAGATTTTTTTCTTTTTTTTTCGGGAAAGCTAAAACCAACTGTCTACAAGCACACACCAACAACTCCCAATGAAATGCAACGACATATTACTACAGCCCGCTCGTATTTCTCCGCTGAAATGCTAGCAAGTGTGCACCAGTCGTTCCATGCCAGAATAGTAGCGTGTATTGCCGCTGCTGATGGTGGTAATTTTGAAGACAACCTGTGATGGTCAATTGTCTCGATACTGGGCAGAATCCACTAAATTAGTGTTTGCACTCGAAAATTTCTTTAGTGTGTTCTTCTTCCACAGGTATTGTACAAGTGTGGGAACTTTTCAAAGTATGATATCGCTCTAGAATCCTGCAAAAATCACCATGAAATTCCAATTTACCCTACTGTTAATTTATTAATGTCGATAGGCATTTTTCCATTTAAAAAAAGTGTGTTTTCACACAAAATAAGTAATAATACATTCTGTTTAATGGCTAACAGTACGAGTCTCTGACTACCAATCCATTCTTTGAAAATCGCACATCAATCACACTTTCTGATTCCGCAATATTGCGGTGCCCGTTTTGAGTGATTTACCGTGTACATTAACGCTCTACAGGTCCTCAAACGAAAACAGGTTCACCAATGAGAAACATTACGACAATTTTCCCCTAACTCTTGGCAACAGCTTCAGCTACGGTTAAAATAACATTAAACTAAGTCATTGTTTACTAAATTAAGTCATCAGTAATCCTATTATGTGCTCTAGCATGTGTCATGTTATCTGAATAGGCGGGACATTGTAACCAACCATTCAACCTAATGCTGTTAACATGCAGTTATATTTCTGATATATGCAATAAGGTACATATCAAACTAAATGTGAGATAGTTTTCCTTAAACGTTCAATCTTAGTCTAACTTAGCATCAAACATGGATACTCCCCGTTCTTATTTTTCACAATAAGCTGATAGCGCCGTATAACCTAGAGTTGGTGTATGTATTATTTCAGTGTGATTTCATTCATTCAACGAAAAATTTGAAATTATTTAGCGTGACTTCTAGTTTAATATTTTACGTTTTCGTTTTTATATGTTACGTGGATTTTATGTACATAGTAATTTGTAACCGAACGTTAACTAATAAGGGGGCGCCCTTTACTACCTGTGGCTACTGTGGCTAACTGTGAAGGATTGCTAACAGCAGCCTCAGTGTGAAATAAGCTACAGACTGTTGAAAGTCGTTTTAACGACATGCGTTTGTACAAGCTTTCTGGGTCTATATGACTCGCTATATTAGTCTTATTACGCACTCTTCAAGATGTACAACTACTAAATGATTCTTGATTTAATCAATTCAAGTGGCTTTTTTCCCCATTTCTTTATTCTAAATCTACATAGATCTGCAATAAAATCTGAATTGATACAGGACTGTTTGCTGTGTTCATCCCTGAGTATAACCCAGGAAATCTATCTTATATCCTACAAGAGTCACACTGTTCCATAGTTATTTAGAATCAACGCCATACATCATAATACATTAATCATCATTAGAAACCACATTATGAGCATATTAATAACCATTTAAAGATGAAAATAATACAGGGTGATTCAAAAAGAATACCACAACTTTAAAAATGTGTATTTAATGAAAGAAACATAATATAACCTTCTGTTATACATCATTACAAAGAGTATTTAAAAAGGTTTTTTTTCACTCAAAAACAAGTTCAGAGATGTTCAATATGACCCCCTCCAAACACTCGAGCAATATCAACCCGATACTCCAACTCGTTCCACACTCTCTGTAGCATATCAGGCGTAACAGTTTGGATAGCTGCTGTTATTTCTCGTTGTGGCTGGGAGAGGTGGCCGAAACGCCATATCCTTAACATTCCCCCATAAGAAAAAATCGCAGGGGGTAAGATCAGGGCTTCTTGGAGGCCAGTGATGAAGTGCTCTGTCACGGGCTGCCTGGCGGCCGATCCATCGCCTCGGGTAGTTGACGTTCAGGTAGTTACGGACAGATAAGTGCCAATGTGGTGGCGCTCCATCCTGCTGAAATATGAATTGTTGTGCTTCTTGTTCGAGCTGAGGGAACAGCAAATTCTCTAACATCTCCAGATACTGTAGTCCAGTTACAGTAGCACCTTCGAAGAAAAAGGGACCAAAAACTTTATTGGCTGAAATGGCACAGAAAACGTTCACCTTAGGCGAGTCACGTTCATACTGAGTTGTTCCCGCGGATTCTCAGTGCCCCATATACAGACATTGTGACGGTTGACTTTCCCGTTAGTGTGGAAAGTTGCTTCATCACTAAACACAATCTTTGAAACGAAAGATTCATCTGTTTCCATTTGAGCAAGGATAAAATCACAGAATGTACAACTAAATGAAACTTTATAGCTCCGTTAATTCGCCGACAGATAGTGCTTAGCTCTGCCTTTTGTCGTTGCAGAGTTTTAAATTCCTAAAGTTGTGGCATTCTTTTTGAATCACCCTGTATATCACGATAATTTGTTCATTATTCCATTCATAAACACGTCGTTAATTCCACCACCACCAACAACAACAACATCAACATAACCTTTGTCACCTGGATCCATGCCTCTTTCGTGGCTTTGTCCTTAACAATGTGATATATTTGTTTCATATAGGAGCTGCGAATATCTGGAACTCCAATTTAACTTCCTAAACTACTACGACTCCAGTTATCATACAGCTGAGATTTCAGCATAGCCAAGAACTCCTGTGGCCGCTTCAGTTCGGGTTCCAAGTCTGATCAATTAAACTAAAAAGAATGATTTTTGTGAATTCTTAAAACCATATTCAATGACAATGAAGTCATCTCAGATTTTCACCTTTTTGCAGCCCCACGTTTTCAACTTGCATTGTTTAACGAAACTCATCCCGCTTCATTTCATGGATATACGGATTTCACTGATGAGTTGGTTGTATTGTGCTGGCGGACGGGCACGCAAAAGACTTGATGTTTTAGTGCTGGTTCAGTATTGTCACTTGGACGAAAATCCATCTTAATCAACGTAATTTCGTGCGTTTCTCTCAGTGCACGAATCGCTGAAGCAATGGTGGGTTTCCTGTCGTCGACATGCATTCTGGAACATGAAGCTGTCTCTTGAGATACAGTGAACGTTTGGATTTGGCCTGAAACTTCCATGAAAGAGTAGTGAGTCAATGAATCACGACGGCCGAAAGTACATATTACGCCGGCAACTTACTGCAGTGAAGAATATGTGATATGGAAAAATTTCTGTGGGTCTACTGAGAAAATTTGCATTACGCATTCGTTTGCCTGCTTTGTTGGACAAAGCTTCATATTTAACTTGCAGCTATCACATTTATTTGTACTCTCATTTTCACGAGATCATATGATAGCTGGACCTACATCTGCATGTATCTACATCGATACTTTGAAATTTAAAAATCACACATAAGTGCCTCGCAGAGGGCTCATTGAGTGTGATGTTTAGAAACCAGCATTTTATAGTCTTTCAAGTTCCATACATGTGTCTTTTTCTTGAGGCTAAGACCAAGTCGTCAAAGTGGAAATTTATTGCTTGGAGTGTATTTACTCTGTTGAGACGGAGAACAAAATATAGTTTAAGGGAATCTCGACCTCCATTTTAAGCTGAACTTTTTGCACTCAGATCATCCGGCTAATCTTCAAACTTTCACAGCGTGCACATTGAATTTCATGCAAACGCACAGCATTGGACACTTGTAAATATTATAGACTATTAGTTTCTATTAATTACAATTGTAATATTGTATGCCGTTAATTCGTCTCAGTGTGGTTTCGAAATGTTTTATCTTTGTAACGTTCCGACGTGAGTTCCAAACCTTTATACTGCTCGTAATGATGTTAATCGAGGTTGTAATCTGTCAACATTTGCCAATGGACCAGCTCGGCTGCCGAACTTGCTCACCCAGTCCAGAGTAAAAGGCACTCTATCCCGAGGTGATGGTGAAAGCATCTGTCACCAACAACATTTGACTCATAATTGTAGGAGTGGTAGGAGCATTGCAGACCTGACTAATTTTTAGGATTAAATATCAGTGCTGTTCATAGTTGCTCATAAAGTGAGAGTAAGTGACACTGCCACTTTTAATGCTTACAGTATCTCTCCACTACATGGCCTTCATCAGAGGAGTTTAAAGTGTACCACGCAGCTAACACGAACTTAATGCTACGCTGTTCAAAAGGTCACCACACATATCTCGGTTAATCTTATGCATATCAGACACAATATTACAAAAAATTAATACAAATTAGTCAATAAGGGCGAAATCCTTTCCATTTAGTTGGCTGAACAACCGTTCTAGTTGGTGCTACCAAACGACTGTAACTGCATAGTTCCTTTCTAGCAATCCTACATGTACTTCAAAGTAATGAGAAAAGTATGTGCAGAATTCCCGAATTAAACTAGTAAACGGTCATAGTACTGGCTCAAAAACTACTGCTGTATTAAAACTGCGGCATAGATTCATATCTGAATCAGGAACTTATCAAGATCTGAACATGTTTGCTACAGCATCAGCCACAACGTTGTGCTCAGAGATCGATATCTGACAGTAAATCAAATGCTTATGAATTTCAGCACTATTTGATTTCCATAACGCGTCGATAAGGCCAGATCATCAGACAGGTCGTTGAAGAATATATCAGAGGTAACAAATCGAGGGGAGGGCCACGGTTGAGTTGGACTGACGAGATTAGAGAGGCTACGAATACGATGGGACTAGTTGGAGAGGAACACATGGGCCACAAAAGATGGAGGAGGCTGACTGACTAGTCCAAAGACCGACTGCTGTTAGTGTGGTCAACGTAGTAATTCAGAAAGTATGTAAGTACCAGTTCAGAACGGCGCCTGGTCCAGTAAAACTTAAATCTTGACGTACTAAAGATATTCTTGACACCACTCAAAACTCTTTTTCTAACTATCATCGTCACAATCATCATTACATTCGTGGATAGCCGGCCGGGGTGGCCGAGCGGTTCTAGGCACTGTAGTCTGGAACCACGCGACCGCTACGGTCGTAGGTTCGAATCCTGCCTCGGGCATGGATGTGTGTGATATCCTTAGGTTAGTTAGGTTTATGTAGTTCTAAGTTCTAGGGGACTGATGACCTGAGAAGTTAAGTCCCATAGTGTTCAGAGCCATTTGAACCATTTTGAACATTCGTGGACTAGGTTCGAAGAACCTGTTCCGGCTTAAGCTTCTCAGATCCATCGTTTCCTGGGTCGAGCTACTCTCCTTACTCCTCTAAGTATATAGTGCAACCTTTTTTTATTGTATCTGTTTTTTGCATTCTGCTTACATGTTACTTTCATTTCTAGTTATATTTGTAAATTTTTTCTGTTACTGCAAATAGTTTAATCTCATTTCTAATATCTTCGTTTCTTACTCTGTCTTCTACATTACTTCCCGCAGCTGATCTGAGGAATTTCATTTCTGGCATCACTGCTCAATGTATCTTCCTTGCTATCCAAGCCTCAGATCCGTAAAGCAATAAAGGAACAGTTGATCTTTTATAGAATTTTAGTTGCGTTTCTTCACTTGCTTTTCGTTCAGTTTTCTTTCTATTGTTCCGCAAACACCACTGAATTTTACCGCATTGCTTTTTATATACAGGGTGACTTATCTGAACTTTCCCTACTTGAGAGGGTCCTCATGAAAAACGAGTGATCGTAGGACGATGGAACTTTGTAGAAACATTTGTTAGGACATGTGAAAAGGAAATAAAAAATCAACCATTGAAAGTGGGGCACTTTTATTTCCACATAAGAGGGTAACATTTGTTAATGGTCTGCTAAGTTAAGTTCCAGGCTAGAAATGCTGCACAATATGACGACCATCTGAAGACCGACAACCTTGACCCGCAGTAGAGGTAACATTTTATCCACGGGTTAAAAAGTGTTTCGTGTACACTGGCTCAAGTAGCGAAAGGTTAATTATAAGGAACACGTATTTTTCATGATGAAAAGAAATGACGTAGCAAAAATGACTTACTCGCTCAGCTGTTTTCTTTTCTATGAGCATTTTCGATTGTACATGTGGTATTCTTCGGAATTTCGTCACTTTCGTCTTTTCTATAGTTATTTTGAAATTAAAACCTTCACCAGTTCCGTTTAATTTGCAAATATTGCTTTGTAATTCTTGGTTCAAGGAAGTGGATATTTGAGTCTGTTCTTCAGTATAAATCGATATTTTTATATATATTGTCACTTTTCTTTCTCATTCCACTTTTAATTATATCATTTGTATATAAATTGGATAATACTGGGAATGACTGCATTCTTGTTTAGCTCTTTAACTACTTATAACACCTTTCTTAGTTATTTGTTCAATGTTTTATCACAAATTTAATTTCATTGTACATTGTTTGTATGACCCATATATCTTATTTCGGCAATACAGTTTCTTGTAAGCTTGATCGGAGCATTGTCTTGTGCAATCTGTATTACTAAATAATGGCTAATAATTTAAGCGGCAAAACTTTCTCATTATCATTTGTGGCTAGTTCTCAAGTTGTGTTGGCACTGTATGAATAATTGTAAGAGAGCTATTAGAAATTTTTACTACTGCATACTTCTTCCCCGTGTCGGTTAGTAGAAAATTTTACTGCTGTGTACTTATTTCCTTCACTTAAGGAAACTAGAACAAACTCGGGGTATACAGTTTTCCGTTATCTCGGTGTATGTACCTTTTCTAAGAATGGGCAACTGAAGAACACAAAATTCGATGAACGTTCCAAGGAAGTCCGCCGCTTCGAGCCTTTGCCACAATACATCAGAATATTTTATTATCTGAAGTTGGCAGTAGCCGAAACCAGTCCTAGTGAAATGTAAAGAAAAAGAAATTAAAGTCATTTCACCTTCTTCGTGTTATCATGCTTGGTCTGTGTTTAGTTGTTGATGTGCTATCCACTGAGCCTTCTTATCAATAAATCTGAGTGGGATGCGATAGCCACTTCCGTTGTGAATATCACCATACGAAATGCACGTTTAGGTGCAGTATGCAATACACTGAGGTGAGAAACGTCACTAGGTACCTCCTAACATCGCGTCGGACCTCGTTTGCCTGACGTACAGCAACAGTTCGATGTGGCATGGACGCAATAAGTCGTTGGATGTCCCCTGCAGAAATATTGAGCCATGTTCCCTCCACAGTCTCACTAATTACGGAAGTGCTGCCGGTGCAAGATTTTGTGTACGAAGTGACCTCTCATTTACGTCCCATAACCCTCCGATGGGATTCGTGTCGGGCGATCTGGGTAGCCACATCATTTGCTCGAACTGTCCAGAATGTTCTTCTAACCAATCGTGAACAGTTGTGATCCGGTGACATTGCACATTGTCATCCATAAAAAGTCCATCGTAGTTTTGGGAACATGAAGCCAATGAATGGCTGCAGAAGTTGCAAAAGTAGCCGAAAACAGCAATTTCCAGTTCTTGATAGATTCGGCTGGACCTGAGGACCCAGTTCATTCCGCGTAAACACAGCCCACATCGTTGTGGAGATACTACAGCTCACACGGTGTCTTGTTGAGAACATGGGTCCCTGGCTTCATGAGGTCTGCATTACACTCTAACACTACGATCAGCTCTTCCCAAGTGAAAGCGGGACTCATCTGACCAGGTCACGGTTTTACAGTGGTCTAGGATCCAGACGATGTGGTCACAAGCCCGGGAGATGTGTTGCAAGTGATGTCGTAGCGTCAGCAAAGGCGTTCGCGTCTATCATCTGCTGCCATAGCCCATTAACGCCAGATTTCACCGCACTGTGCCGACAGATACGTTCGTCATACGCTCCACATTGATTTCTGCGGTTGTTTCACGCAGATTCACTTGTCTGTAATCACTGACAACTCCACGTAAACGCCGCTATTCTCCGTCGTTATATGAAAGCCGTCGGGCACTGTGTTGTACGTGGTGAGAAACAGTGCCTGAATTTTAGTATTCTCGGCGCACTCTTGACACTGTAAGTCTCGGAATATTGAATGCCCTACGATTTCCGAAATGGAGTGTCCCATGCGTCTAGCTCCAACTACCATCCAGCGTTCAAGGTCTGTTAATTGCCGTCGTGCGGTTGTAATCAAGCCGGACATCATCTCACATGAATGACCTCAGTACAAATCACACCTCCCACTCGCTCGCTAGCTGAAAAACACTGGCGACATATGCCAGGTGTATAGGCAGTGTGAGCAGCTTAGCTGCTGTTCCTGCGTCGACCTAAGGTGATGGCAATTGGACCTATCTTTACGATCTGACCTCGGTGAGCGTCTCTGACTGTAGAGACGCTCTTTAAATGACACCTCTGGCAATGCACTGCCCTTTTCTACCTTGTGTACGAGATACTAATGTCATTTGTATATGTGCACATCGCTATCCCATGACTTTAGTCGCCTCTTTGTATTTCCATACGTTAATGAGTGCCATATCCGAAAATGAGTGGTTTTGTGATAGATGAGATTTCGGTTTTTCAACTGGACAAGGCTTGGGACCCGGTGATCTCTCTAATTTCCTCTGAGAGAAGACATTTTATTCATAATGACACGTCTGGCGATATCTGACGTCTGTTTTTAGCGACGCCGGCGCGCATTCCGACAGAGGGCGGACATGTAGTTTTCACCTTTACGCATGCGCCTGCACGCCGCAGATAGAACAGTAGCTCCAGAGGGCGCGGATTTCGATACAGGACGCTCCTGTGACGGAGGCCAATGCTCATGCGCTTTCGCGCCAATTTTTTGCTATAAAGCTGACTCCGGGAATTTGCAGTCTCCAGTGTCAGACACTCATCTGAAGATGGCTGGACGATTGCCAGCCGAAATGTCGTGGCAAGAAGTCAACATGATCCGGCTGCAATCCCGAAATCTCATCGATCATTCAATACACCGGGAAAACTTCAAGAGTGGTTTTGTGTTCGAAAGCCGCCCTGTTCTGCGTCTAAGTTAGGCCTACTATGTAACAAGCGCAACGAGTATGTCTCCTCCAGTACGCACGCACTTATTTCGTTCATATTTCCAGTAACTATTAGCAGCCTTACTTTTCTGTTCTACGCTTTTGATGGTGACTGGTTAGCGGTTGAAACCGACCTTGGTATTAATTTCTGCGATCAGACAGTGTCAATAAAAGACATAGACAAAATGTTGATGCCGATAAAACAGGGCGCTCTGCCGTTCACTAGATTTTTCATTACCTCTAGGTTTTATTACAATGCGAATAGATGATAAAAGTTGTTCAGTGGTTATAAACCTCTATTTTTTCGAACGTACTTGCCGCTTATAATCAAAGATATAAAAAGGACGGACACACCTCGCGTTCACAATCAGAAGCAACTGAATGAATCTAGCGCCGTGTGTAGAGAGCTATTTGCTGTGACGAGCGCTGATGATATTTAGAGGAATTAGCGGAAAACACTTCACTCTCAATTGCTGTGTGGATAACGCTGGGAGGAAAACAACAGGGCCAGGCCTGCGCGTTGTTATGCTCACTGCGACTGTGATACAGTATTCTGTCAGGCACCACAGTAGTAAACGCAATACGTTGACGACTTTCTACTCCCTTTCTCGGCTGCAACTAGAACCACCCCCTAAAACAGCCCAACATGGATAGACCTCGGGCTATATGTGTGCCTCATTTGTAAAGGTTAAATTCACCCCTCCATGCTCCCGGTTCCCTAATCCAGAAAAGTGCGTGCATTGACGTCATGTAACGACCTTATGTGGTCACCTGTCTTCCACAAAACTTTTTACTCATTAATTTAAGTAAAAGAATACGCCACTGGCCGCGAGCTGATATTCAACACAAGATTCTTAATTTATAGTAAATTGTGTGAGCCATAGTTTGCCCGCAAATGAACTTTAAACATTTACACCTTTCAATTTGTAGTAGTGAAAGTAGTGTATGTCTCCAGGACCTTCAAAAATTATCTTACAAACATGAGAAATATCTTACTTTAATCGTAAATTGACTCCTCTGTCCATTGGAGTTGCTAGATTCTTTGTATCCCTGATAAAATTCAAATTATGGGCAAAACTATTCAAATTTAACTATATAAACAATGAAATCTGATAATAAAAATAATGTATCTTAAAATGAAAATATTGTGGGTGATGTATAGTTATCCCTGCCAACATATAATGACTGTCCTATAAATGTGTATCCGATGTCAGTTAAATGTCCAATTAAAATTTCTTCAAAAAAATCCATACATATTACAAAAACGTATGTATGTATGTGTCCATGTATGTACGTATGTATGTATGTATGTATGTATGCATGCATCTCCTGCTAAACCGCTGCACAGGTATCAACCAAACTTGTCACACATATCACATACAGTCTGGAAAGAATTGCTGCGAGGTAAGAACAACCACCCTATTAAAGAGGTGGACTGGGGGTGAAAAATCAGTATAGCGTATGACGCGCGAATACCCATACTTCAGCCATCCAATACTTGAGAATGAGAGCGCTTTGCGATCCGCAACAACTCTACACATAATTTCAAACCCTTACCTAACTCTTACAAAAAGATGAAAGGAAAAATGTTTATTGCATACTACATTTTCACCGTTCGTGCAGTAGAACTGTCACATGTAGCACGAAGCTTTAATTTATTACTTCGTTTCTACCAACTGTATTCGCGACACATTATGCATACAGTACTCACATACATCACTGAATGTGCCAGAAAAATTTATCATTGTACAACATGTAGTTCAGGATATATGACGTCATAAACACTGAGATTCGTGAAAAACTGTAACAACCCGGACGACGTTTTAATTTATTACTTCTTTGCCACTAACTCTATTCACAACACATTTCGCAGACAGTAACCTCGTATGTACCTGCGTAAGTATAACATTGAAGGCTGTATAACCGAGCAGATACGACGTCATAAACATTGTGCTGCATGAAAATGAAACTGAATCTGCACGGAGACAGGTGAAATAAGTGTGCAAATGAATATAAAGTTTGTAAAATATACGTGAAATTTGAAACTTCCTGGCAGATTAAAACAGTGTGCCAGACAGAGCCTCGAACTCGGGACCTTTGCCTTTCCCTGGAAAGTGCTCCACCAACTGAGCTATCCAAGCACGACTCACGACTCGTGCTCACAGCTTTACTTCTGCCAGTACCTCGTCTCCTACCTTCCCAACTTTACAGAAGGTCTCCTGCGAACCTTGCAGAACTAGCACTACTGAAAGAAAGGATATTGCGGAGACATGGCTTAGCCACAGCCTGGAGGATGTTTCCAGAATGACATTTTCATTCTGCGGGGCACACTCCGCTTCAGAGTGAAAATCTCGTTATGTGAAATATGTCTGAGAGGTGTTACAGTGGCAAAGGCACAGGTAATAAGCTCACTCTAAGCTCATGGAACAATTTAAATAAAATGTTGCACACTTAATAGTTGCCATCTGGAATGGAATACTGACGGGATGAGGACCACCAAACGTCCTACAGGGGTGGGTGATGGAAGGTGGGCATTGAGTAGACAAAGGAGGGAAGAAGGAGATGGACATGCAGAGGGGGCAGGAGGAGATGAACAGGAAATATAAATATGAGGAGATGGAGAGAGACAGGGGGGGGGGGAGAAAGATATGGGCAAAGAGAGATTGGATGAGTAGATGGTAGAGGGAAGGAGCAGACAGAGAGAGAAAGGAGGAGGAGCAGTTGCACGGAGAGAGGGGGAAGAGCAGATAGACAAAGAGAGAGGCAGGAGCAGATGAACAGCGGCAGGGGGGAGAAGTAGACGGACAGGGAGATAGAGGAAGAGGAGATGAAGAGAGAGGAGGGTATGAGTAGATGGCAGGAGAAAATGGGTTATTAGTGGGGTGGATGAAGACTTGGGCGGACACATGGGGTGAAGGACTTGGAAGGAGGACAGAGGGGGAAACGATCAGATGGTTAGACAGGGGGAATGTTCAACAAAGTTAACAAATTATTCAAAACAGCTCGGTTTCTGCTAGGAGGAGCGGATAAGCAGTAGTTGCCATCTCACTTCGACAGGAATTGGCATCACTTAGTTACACTCAGACGAATTAGGGGAATTATGGACAATGTTTAACCCGTTTGTACGTAGTGGTCTGGAGAACTCTGTAGCTACTAAGTGCGGAAAAGACCCAGCATGATTTAACAACGAAATTCGGAAAGTATTGAGGAAGCTGAATCTGTTGCACTCTCGTTTCGAAAGATAACCCGCAAATAACGACGGGAAAAGGTTGAAATAGAATCGTGTGTCTGTGAGAAGATTTATGCGTGAAGCATACAACTACCATACAATCACCACCCTCATGCCTCAGCAAAAGATCTGGCCGCGAACGAGCGAAGATTCTGGTCCAATGTCAAATTGCTAATCTGGTCTAAGGCTTCCGTTTACTCGCTCGTTGACCAGTCTGGTGTGGCACTTGAAGACATCCACAATTTAAACTTATCCTGTAGGAAATCGTACAGACACACTGTAGTCTGACCATCGAACAGACTCCCCTATGGACGACATAGTGATAAGCCTCCCTGGCGTTGAGAAACAACTGAAAGAGTTGAAAACAAATAAATCGCCAGGTCCGGATTGAATCCTAATTCGGTTTTACGAGGAGTACTCTTCGACACTGCCCCCTTACCTTGCCTGCATTTATCGTGCATCTCTCGCCCAGCACGAAGTTCCAAGTTGTAAGTAGGCTGTTTATGTTTTCTTATTGGCAACGTTACGTAGTGCTCTGTATGAAAATCACTGGCTGTGCTGTGTGCAGTCTGTGGCTATTTTGCATTGTTGTCTGCCATTGTAGTGTTGCGCAGCTGGATGTTAACAGCGCGTAGCGTTGCGCAGTTGGAGGTGAGCCGCCAGCAGTGGTGGATGTGAGGAGAGAGATGGCGGAGTTTTGAAATTTGTAAGACTGGATGTCATGAACTGCTTCTTTTACTGCCCAGACTTTGAGAAAAACACTGCAATTTTACTGTGATGAACGATCAGGACTGTCTTTATGGACTGTGAGAAAATTTTAGCTTTTGACCAACATTGTATCAATAAGTGTGTGTATTTGATATCTTTGTTATTGTAATTATGAAAAATTTTATCAAATCGTTATTGGCCACTGCCCAAAACAATTTGTAAAATTTTTTGTGGGGAGCATGGGGGCTATGTAAGTAGGCTGTTTATGTTTTCTTATTGGCAACGTTACGTAGCGCTCTGTATGAAAATCACTGGTTGTGCTGTGTGCAGTCTGTGGCTATTTTGCATTGTTGTCTGCCATTGTAGTGTTGCGCAACTGGATGTTAACAGCGCGTAGCGTTGCGCAGTTGGAGGTGAGCCGCCAGCAGTGGTGGGTGTGGGGAGAGAGATCGCGGAGTTTTGAAATTTGTAAGACCGGATGTCATGAACTGCTATATATATTATGACTATTAAGGTAAATACATCATTTGTTCTCTATCAAAATCTTTCATTTGCTAACTATGCCTATCAGTAGTTAGTGCCTTCCGTAGTTTGAATATTTTGTTTAGCTGGCAGTAGTGGCGCTCGCTGTATTGCAGTAGTTCGAGTAACGAAGATTTTTGTGAGGTAAGTGATTTCTGAAAGGTATAGGTTAATGTTAGTCAGGGCCATTCTTTTGTAGGGATTATTGAAAGTCAGATTGCGTTGCGCTAAAAATATTGTGTCAGTTTAAGCACAGTCATGTACAATTGTTCTAAGGGGACGTTTCAAAGTGACTGGGGAAAAGCGCAAATGACTCTTTTATATATGTAGGGTAAAACAACGAATCCGCAAAATTTCAGACCAACATCCCTAACGTCGATTAGCAGCAGGATCCTTCAACATGATCTCAGTTCAAACAAAATAAATTTTCTTGAGACTCAGGTTCTGTTCTGAAAACTTTGGATAAAGGGCAACAGGCAGATGCCATATTTCTAGATTTCCGGAAAGTGTTTGAAACGGTGCTCCATTGCAGACTGTTAACGAAGGTACGAGCAAATGGAGTAACCTCACAGACATGTGAGTGGCTCGAAGATTTCTTAAGCAATAAAACCCAATTTGTGGTTGTCGATGGCGAGCGTCTATCAGAGACAAGGTTATCGTCAGGAGTGCCCCAGGGAAGTGTGATAGGACCGCTGTTATGTTCCATATGCATAAATGATCTGGCGGTCAGGGTGGGCAGAAATCTGCGTTGTTTGCTGATGAAGCTGTGATATACGAGAAGATGCTGAAGTTGAGTGACTGTAGGAGGATACAAGATGATTTAGATAAAATTTCTAGTTGGTGTGATGAATGGCAGCTGGTTCTACATGTAGAAAAATGTAACTTAATGCAGATTACTAGGGAGAACAAAGCCTTACCGTTCAGATATAGCATTTGTAGTGTCCTGTGTGATACAGTCATGTCATTTACATAACTGGGCGTAGCTTCGTAAAGCGATATGGAATGGAACGAGCGTGTGAGGATTGTGGGAGGGAAGCCATTTTATTGGGAGAATTCTAGGAAAGTGCGGTTCATCGGTAAAGGAGACCGCATTTACGACAGTGTGACCTATTCTTGAGTATGGCCGGGCAGAGTGGCCTCCTTCCCTCGGGCATGGGTGTGTGTATTGTTCTTAGCATAAGTTAGTTTAAGTAGTATGTAAGCCTAGGGATCAATGACCTCAGAAGTTTGGTCCCTTAAGAATTCACACACATTTGAACAATTTTCTTGAGTATTGGTCGAGCATTTGGGATCCGTATCAGGTCGGATTAAAGAAAGACATCGAAGCAACTCAGAGACGAGACTGCTAGATTTGCTACCGGTAGGTTCGAAGAACATAGATGCTGTGTTAAGTCTAGTGGGAATCCACGGGATCCCGGGTTCGATTCCCGGCGGGGTCAGGGATTTTCACCTGCCTCGAGATGACTGGATGTTTGTGTTGTCCTCATCATTTCATCATCCTTCATGAAAGTCGTTAGAGTGGGCTGTGAAAAGGTTGGGAATTTGTACGGGCGCTGATAACCGGGCAGTTGAGAGCCGCAGAAACCAAACATCATCATCAACATCATCATCATCATCTAGTGGGAATCCCTGGAGGGAAGGTGACTTCCTTTTCGAGGAACACTGTTGAGAAAATTTAGATAACCGTGCATTTGAAGTTGACTGCGAAACGGTTCTGTTGCCGACAACTACATTGCGCGTAAGGACTACGAAGATTAGATACGAGTAATTAGGACTAATACGGAGTCATATTGACAGCAGTTTTTTCTTTGTTCTGTTTGCGAGGGGAACAGGAAAGGAAATGACTAGTAATGGTATAGGGTACCCCCAGCCACGTGCCGTACATTGTCTTGAAGACTATGTATGTAGATGTAGACTAATGCAAGGCCGGAATAAAAACATACCTTGACTAAGCAGTGTAGCCTGAAATATGTAGATAGTCGACGTACATTTATGAGCGCTACAGTTTGTGAGCTTGACTTTTTTGTTGCGACAAATAGTTTGGAAGTTATAAATTATATGGGGGAATGACGTTGAATTGGATGTGTTTGACGCCGATTTTCTCCACAGACTCAATTCTCTGGATGTATCTACACATCACCGGAGTCGTATCGACACGCTCTTTCCAATCACACCTCGTGCTCTCGTGCTCTATTGTACATACCACTGTTTGCGCTTTATGTGCGCAAACACGAACCGTACTTTGGTACTCCGTAACAGTTAGCGTACTGCTGACGCCAGTGTCGGGTCCTGGGCGCTTTGTCAGAGACCACGCGGGCAGGCCTCGTGAAGAGCGTGCGGTCTACGACCTTCAATGCTTCCGGCAGAGCAAGGGACGTCCTCGTCCAGGGGTCATATGCGGCCGGTTAACTAGCACCTCTCTCCCTCACACGCAGTGCTCGGGCTTATTTCATCGCGATGCCTGAGCGAAATGAATTCAAATACACAGATACGCCTCGTCCCGTTACGAGTACTTCCACTGAAAGTCCTCTATTACTTGTTGGATGTATTCCGAATCTCTGTCTTCGTAAACATTATCTACCCTCTGCAGCTCTCCCTAATGGCAGTGAAAGCATTCCCTTGTGCCTCAAAAAATATTCTGTCGTTCCGACCTTTCTCCTTGTCACTCGTTTTTACAGGTTACTTCCCTCGACGATTCGGCGGGAAACCTCATTCCTTATCTGAGCAGTCCATCGAATTTTCAACGTGCCTGAGACGTGGCCGGCTCGAGTCATGCTTGTCTTGGGTTAAATCTTGGTTGCAGTCCTGTGGTTTTATTTCTCCTGTGGTTATCGTGATAATGTTGTCCTCTCCGTGAGTGGCACCAGCAGCGTGTATCGATACTAGTACTGCTGTACTATCTTTGGTGTGGCGGACATACAGGGTGTTACAAAAAGGTACGGCCAAACTTACAGCAAACATTCCTCACACACAAATAAAGAAAATATGTTATGTGGACATTTGTCTGGAAACGCTTAATTTCCATGTTAGAGCTCATTTTAGTTTCGTCAGTATGTACTGTACTTCCTCGATTCACCGCCACCTGTGCTGCTAGAACATGTGCCTTTACAAGTACGACACAACATGTGGTTCATGCACGATGGAGCTCTTGCACATTTCAGTCGAAGTGTTCGTACGCTTCTCAACAACAGATTCGGTGACCGATGGATTGGTAGAGGCGGACCAATTCCATGGCCTCCACGCTCTCCTGACCTCAACCCTCTTGACTTTCATTTATGGGGGCATTCGAAAGCTCTTGTCTATGCAACCCCGGTACCAAATGTAGAGACTCTTCGTGCTCGTATTGTGGACGGCTGTGACACAATACGCCATTCTCCAGGGCTGCATCAGCGCATCAGGAATTCCATGCGACGGAGGGTGGATGCATGTATCCTCGCTAACGGAGGACATTTTGAACATTTACTGTAACACGTGTTTGTAGTCACGCTGGTACGTTCTGTTGTTGTGTGTTTCCATTCCATGATTAATGTGATTTGAAGAGAAGTAACAAAATGAGCTCTAACATGGAAAGTAAGCGTTTCCGGACACATGTCCACATAACATATTTTCTTTCTTTGTGTCTGAGGAATGTTTCCTGAAAGTTTGGCCGTACCTTTTTGTAACACCCTGTAGTTTCCGGCTTGGTGCTGTGTGACCAGTCGATCGGTTGTCGTGGAGCAACAAGGAAGTCTCCGTCGCGCATAATCTGGCCGGGGCCGATGGCGGTGTGCACGCGCGGTTGGAATGTGAGGTGCTGCTTGCGGGTGCTTCAAAGTTCGTCGCCCACCTATCTTGGACATGAAAGTTGAGTCCTCACTTAACCTACTATCGAGCCTCAACGGTTTACATTTCTTCGTTTGATCCTCGTTGTCGCTTCCGAACATTCCCGCGAGCCACAACGTGTGTGTATTCGAGTCGGCTACGTTTCCATCCGTCTTCTTGTGAAATTTAACTTAATTTATTCCCTGTTGTTGAAGTTGACCAGCGGTATCCTCTGCCTTGTGACCGTGGACGTTCCGGTTACCTGCCCTGTTCGTTGACGTAATTTTCGGCAGTGTATTTTCCGCGTCGTGTTTTTGCTGTCCAGCGCGGCTTGTAGTTCGACAACTGAGGTGCTGTCGGTCGTTGTGGGCACCAATATTCTGCGTGTCGTTGTACTGAAATCTTGTGGTCGTTTTGCTGGTTGCGTGCAGCAGAACTGATCTTGTTGATTGGTCAGTCGGCTGTCTGTCGGTTGTGTTGCCTCTAGATTAAGAAGTCGTTGGACAGGCTGCCTGCCTCACCTAAACGGGCGTTAGTGTTACAATCTCAGTCCGACCCTTCAAACTTCTGAGCAGCGTTCCTTTTGTGTCACATAGTAATTTCCCTGTTTGGATTTTAGTTATTTGGTTGATGTGTGGCTTTCAGCCGAGTACCAATATCTCTTAAATTAATGTTCTTGTCTTGCCCTTAAGGCATGAGATTCTTTTTCTTTTCTATGGGCCTTCAGCCGTATTTTGCATGAAATGTTTTAAGATAAGGCCTTCTGCCTTTTGATGGAAACTGTTCTTATTGCATAATGTGCGGCCTCCAGCCAAGTTCCATTAAAATTAAATTTATAAGGCCTTCAGCCTGTTTACATTGAAGATTTATAAAATATTTCTGGGTGAAACCTCCAGAAGGACCTTGTATTTCAATTTCTTGCTTACGCCTTGTGTCTTGGATTTTGAGTGTGGCGTTCAGTCGATCTAAGGTTAATCAAAGGAGGTCGATTAAAGTTTTGAGTGTTTTGCGTCCTTGTTGTAATACTGTGTGTTGATAAATAAAGTTTGTATGTTGAGTTCAACTGACAGCAACTTAATTTGGCCCCTTTCCACAACCTAAGACGCTCTGTCCTGCTAGCTCAGGCATTTCAGTGTCAAATGTCAAATGCCTCTATTCTCTTCTGTTCCGATTTTCTTATAATCCATGATTTACTTCCATACAGTACTGTGCTGTAGACGCACGTTTCTTCCTCAAAGTGATATTGTATTATCAACTTACTGCTTCGAAGTACTACCGCCGTCCTCTTTGCCTGTGATAGAGTGCTTTTTTACATCAGTCTTGCTTCGTCCGCCATGCTTAATTTCGCATAAAATCTACGACAATGTATTCACTACTTCTGTTCAGCGTTCCTCAGTTATGGTAAGTTTATCGCTAATTTCGTTTATGTTTGTCTTCATCATTTCCGTATTTCTGAAGTTAACTCTCAATTTATACTCTGTTCATTCCATTCAGTATGTCATGTAATTCTTCCTCAGTTTCACCGAGAATAGTAATGTCATAAACAAGTCTTTTCATTGACGTCCTTTCACCCTGAACTGTAAGCGGTCTCCTTAATATTTCTTCGTTGTAAAAATTGAAAAGTAGGGGATAATGATGTATCCCTGTCTCCACACTTATTTCAAGTACTGCGTTCTTGCTCTTCCATTATTATTGTTCACTCTTTGTTCTTGGACATACTGTATATTACCTCTCGCTATAGTTCATACATGTTTTTCTCTGAATTTCAAACAACGCATTACTTTGCCTTATGGAACTCTTTTTCTAGGTCGTCTGTTGCTATGAAGGAGTCCTGATTGCACTAAGTCTTGCTGAATTACTACGCACAAAATGGGAAATAAAGCCAAAATGATGATCACCTAACAGATCCTCGGCTTCTTTTTCGATGATTCGATGTATTATTTCTGTAAGCAGCGTGGAGACATCAATTGTTGAACTGATTCTGCTGTAATTCTCGAATTTATTTTCCCTTGATATCATCGGGATGTTGTGGATGATGGTTTTCCGATAATCTAGTGGCATATCTCCGTCATTATAAATTCTACACCACATAGCAGTCTCGTTCCCTCCTCCTCTAATGATTTTAAATATTGGGACGGCATGTTATCAATTTCATCTGCTTCACTTGATTGTATGCCTTGCAAAGCGGTGTTAAGCTCCGACGGTTGTACTAGATCCTCTATGTCTGCCATATCGATTACTTATTTCCTTCGTCGCGTCATCCAACAGTTCCTCCCCTTAGTTGAGACCTTTAGTATGTTCTTGCCATCTCTCCACCCTCTTCTTGCGTTCAACAGTGGAATCCCATTTGCACATTTAGATTCAATGGTTTTTCTTTCAATTTCGTCTACGGTTCTTCTGGGTTTTACCGAATCGTCCTTCCGACGAGCATTTTCGTTTCGACTTGTTCACATTTATCCTGTAGTCATTTTGCATTAGCTACCCGAAACGTCTTATTGATGTCATTTCGAAGTGAATTGTATTGCCACAGTCCTGTCTTTTTGTACTTGCTTCTTCTGACGATCAACTGAAGAAATTATTCTCTTACCCAAGGTTACTTCACAACTAGCTTACATGGTCCTACGTCCAGTTACAATGACGGAAGAAAAGAGTCGGAACACCAAGAAGGATTTGTGCGACATAAACGGAAGCTGCCAGGTGTGTTTCTGTATCTGAGAGACAATGCCTGATCAACTTTCACGACGGTCGAATAGGAGTGGCGTTAGCAGCGCCACTAAGAGGAAGCAAATCAGGTTTGCATTAAATACACGTTGTAACACTCGTCAGCGTTAGTGACGTTTGAGACTGGACGTGGTAACTTGAATTTAATCGAGAGTGCCTTTAAGGCGACAAAGACGCCGTTGTGAACATCTCACCGAGTTTGAACGAGTTCGTGTAATACGGCTGCAAGAAGTTGGATGTTCCACCTGCGATACTGCAGAAAGACTTTCAGAAATGTAACAAGAAGACCTTTAAGGCGACAAACACGCCATTATCAGCACCTCACCCAATTCGAACGATGTGTTGTAATAGGGCTAAAAGAAGTCGGATGTTTCTTCTGCGACATTGTAGAAACACTTGGCAGGAATTTAGCCACTGTACATGAATGTTTCCAGAGGTGGTCACTGCCGCGGCGCGCGCAGCCACACAAACGCAACGTTCGGCTACCGCGACAGACTTAAGCGGCACCTGCAACTAACAAGGGGAGGCCGCCAATTGTGAAATTCAGATTCGATTCATATTGCGCGTAATAAAAGCTCATGGCCAGATGTGTAATGTGGCAAAGCACAAAGATGCACTTCTCAGCCGTTGTCGAGAAAATCGACAGTTAAAAGAAACCGTTGTGGTGAAATACTCTCAACGATTAACAACTTTCTACAGCGTCGTGGTGCAGCGGTAAGCGCTCGGGTTCGTAATCCGAAGGTCGCCGGATCGAATCTCGCGCGATCCAACCTTTTTTTTTTAGTATTTGTTTTTCGTAATTCAAATATATATATATATATATATATATATATATTTTAATTCATATATATATATATATATATATATATATATATATATATAATTCCCGGCAATCAGTTGCAACAATTATGCATATAATAAGTTGTTGAAAGTCGTTTGTCGTGGAAAAACTGGTGACTTCGAACATCATTATGTTTTCCGTAAACAAAGTTGTATTTCACAAATGTTATTAATTGTCTTCGTAATGTTAACCACGTATAGTTAACGGAAGACGTAGAAACGATATTCCGAAACGAATACGTATAGCGTAAGTCAAACGTTCGAATTAGAATAGAGACCCCCACGAACACAAATTTGCTGTGGCAGGTATGAAATATAAACTCCGTTACTCGCTCGTTACACTTGAAGAACAGACGTTGAATGGGCCGAAACGAGCAGCCGCATAACTAGCGTAGTTGCCTGCTAACTTCGAAAGAAGGTAGATGTGGTCCCTAGCGCAACTTATAACATCGTCGAAAATCAGTGCGGACGGGAGAGCTTTGGTACACCCTGTTAAACAAACGGAAAAATGGAGGCCTTTGGATTACGAACCCTAGCGCTTACCGCTGCGCCACGACGCTGGATAAAGTTATTAGTCGTAGATAGTATTTCACCGCAGCGGTTTCTTTTAACTGTCGATTTTCTCGACAACGGCTGAGAAGTGCATCTTGGTGCTTTGCCACATTACACCTCTGGCCATGAGCTTTTATTACGCGCAGTAGGAATCGAATCTGAATTTCACAATTGGCGGCCTCCCCTTGTAAGTGCCGGCGCGTTCCCCCAGCCGGCGCTAGAGGCGTTCCCGCCAAACATTCAATCAGCCGCGAACTACGCACGCGCACGAGCCTTTTTTCCGGCGCGGATGGTCACACTATGATATCACCATCCTCCAATCAGGAATCGCCAACGGCCGCCAATCATCACTCCGGAATCAGCGGAGAAAAACTGGAGCCGCCGTGTTTAAATAGTTGGAAGAAAGAAAAGCAGGCATCTTTCGACGCGCCGCGGACTGCCGCCCGGAAGATACTTCGACGCAGCCGGAACGTCCAGGTGCCACGTCTTCGCTACGCCGGGCATCGACCCCGGACTCTGCGCCCGTCTACCTCCTCGGCATCCGCCCGAGAGCGTCGAGAGAAAACCAGACAAAGGAACGTAAATTCAATTCAGTCGCTATTATTTCAATTCAATGAGGTGGGATAATTCTTTGGCTTGTTATAAAGTTTTGGCAGGAAAAGAAGCTTTTTGTTTTTGGAGGAATATCTTTTTGTAAAATTAAGCGGTGGCCTTGCTCCAACTAATAAAAATTTTTTGTTCGCAAATGTGTGTTAATCTGTGGATGTAACAGTCACGAGAATGTACGATCGTAGGAAGACCTGGACCCCTGACGGCCACCTGGCACTACCGAGAGGGAAAAACACCATATTTGGTGTAGTGCGGCTCTGTCGCATCGTACAATATCCACAGTGACAGAACAAACTGTTACAAATTGGTTACTTCAAGGACAGCTCCGAGTCAGATGCCCTGTAGCTTACTTTCCATGGACTCCAAACCACCACTACTTGCGACGTCAGTGGCGTCAAGCGATTCGATCCGATGCCGTGCGGCTAGGATCTCCCATCGGGTAGACGGTTCGCCTGGTGCAAGTCATTCGAGTTGACGCCACTTCGGCGACTTGCATGTCGATAGGGATGAAAGGATGATAATAAGGACAACACAAAACCCAGTCCCTGAGCTGAGAAATTCTCTGACCCAACTGGGAATCGAACCCGGGCCGGTAGGTATGACATTCCGTGCCGATGAGCACACAGCTACGAGGGGCGGACGTCTCAACTGATAGCTTATTCGAGTTCTGTGTACACCAGTTGTGTTTCATGATGAAAGCTGTTTCTGCTTCGTTGTCATTGATGGCCGTGTGTTGTTTAGAAGGGGACCTGTTGAGGGCCTGCAACCAATCTTCCTTCGCGTTAGACACACTTGGACCTACACTTGGAGTTATGGTCTGGGATGCGAATTCGTACGACAGGAGGTGCACTCTCGTAGTTATCCTACGCTTCCTGACTGGAAATCTGCACGTCGGTCTGGTGATTCAACCTACTGTGCTGTAATGGCATTCCAGGGGGTTTGTTTCCAACAGGATAACCCTCAGTGTCGTAACCCATCACGCTCTACGTAACATACACACGCTACCTTGACCTGGTTTAACTCCTGATGCGTCTCGAATCAAGCATCGGACGAAGACTCTAGCGTCATCCACAAAAAGCATTAACCGATCCTGTATTGACTGACCAAGTGCAAAAGGCATGGAACTCCCTCCCACAGACTCACATTCGGCACCTGTGCAACACAATACATGCATGTTTGCATGCTTGCATTCAACATTCTCGTAGTCCCACCGGTTATTAATGTACCACCAGTTCACAAGTTCAATGGCTTATCTCGTGTTTACATTCAGCTATAAACTTTCAATGTGTGCACCCACGCTTCCCTTTTTTCAACGTTATGCAACAAAAACACGACACTATTGCGTACACCCACACTCTTTACAGCCATCTGTACTCTACAGATACACTCAAGACTGGAACCTCCCTTACCGCGAAGGATTTTTCAATGTTGCTCCCAAAACTTTTTGGCTCTGCATCTGCATCTAGAACTACATTTATACTTCGCAACCCATGTATAGGCGATACCTGAGGGTACTTGGTACCAATATTACTGGTCATCTCTCCTGTTTCATTTGCGTAATGAGAGAGGGCAAAGTGGCTGTGTTTATGCTTCTGTACGTGCCCTGTTCTCTCACATCTTATTCTCGCAATATCTTTGTGAGATAAGCGATGGCGGCAGGACAATGGCCGCGCTCTTCGTCAAATACTAGTTTTCTAAATTTACTACAGTGTTTCGGGACATCTATGCTGTCTTTCTGCCAAGAACTCACATTCGAATTCCCCGGACACATTTGTTATTGTCGTGTTGGGCTCGCCGGCCTTTACGATCCTGGCAGCGCGTATATGAATTCGTTCGCCCTGTTTTCATGCTACTTCATAAGGACGCTAAAAACTTCAGACGTACTCTAGAATTGTTCGTACTAGCGCATTTTATGCGATTTATCTTACGGTTGCACTGAATCTTCCAAGCAGCATTTCAAGTAATCAAGTCTTCCATTGGATTCCGCTAACACTGTTTCACAAGATGGTCCCATTTTATATCGCGTCTTAGTATTACCGTTAAATTGTATTACGATGTGACGTGCTCTACATGTTCACGGCTACTATGGATCCAGACAGTACCCGGCTGGGTAACCGCCCGTGTTAACATGACAGCTCTCGGGACAGGTAGGTCTGCCGGTCCCAGTCGAATACCTCCAGAGGATTAACCAGGAGGGATCGGTGCGCTCGCCAGCCTGGATGTGGGTTTTAGGCGGTTCTCCACATCCCACTAGATGTGCACCGCGCTGATTCCCGTATTCCGTCTCAGATACACGTTACACAAATA
This sequence comes from Schistocerca serialis cubense, assembly GCF_023864345.2. Taxonomy (NCBI): domain Eukaryota; kingdom Metazoa; phylum Arthropoda; class Insecta; order Orthoptera; family Acrididae; genus Schistocerca; species Schistocerca serialis. The sequence goes on from NC_064642.1 coordinate 44,094,763, forward strand.
TTTAGAACACTTTCTCACACTTACACACAGAATTTACTCAAAACGCAAAAAGGCTCCGTACACTGCTTCTATCCTGTTGTTTGGTCCCCTTATACGCGTATTCAGCAACAGCAGTATAGGGTTCTTCCTCTTTCTTACAGTCATTGTCTGATGTCTCTCCACATTTAACGAAAGCTGGCATTCATTAAAGCAAGTGGAAATTTTAGTCCAAGCCTTTCTGCAGTTCCTTACGATCGTCTTAGAACAATACTTTGCTGCGCACAGCAACATAGTCAGCGAACGACCTTATAGTGTCGTTAATGCCGACTCTGAAAACGTGAGCGGCGCCATCAAGCTTCCTTGTGGCGCAACTGATGTTAATTAAGGTTAACGTCCAAGACAATGAGCGCAGCAGAGGCTAAATCAAGAGCGATCTGCCACAAGGATCTTCCGTAGCCCCACTGTTGTTCGACCTGTGCGTAAGCGACATGCCAGAAACTGTATCCAAGAAGTTCTGCTACGTAGATAATACTGCCATTGCATTTCAAAGCAAGAACCTAGAGGATGGAGAAACTGTGCTTGGTGATTATCACAGATATTAGAGATCGTTAGCTAACCCTTCAAAAACCGAAGTGACAGCTTTGCATCTCTACAAACGCTTAGCAACGCCACCATTAAATGTCAACTTCTGTTACGAAACGGGTAAAAACAACCCTCTCCCGAAGTGTTTCGGAATCCCACTGGATCGCTAATTATCATTCAGGTCTCATCTCACGTCTTTTTCGTAGAAGTTAAAGACCAGGAACAACATTATGCGGAAACTAGCTGGAACTATTTGGGGGGCTCAAGCTGACACTCCCCGTACAGCTGGCCTGTCTCCTATATATTCTGTATCCGAATATTGTTCACTAATCTGGGACAAGAGTGTTAGTGTCAGTAAAGTGGAGGGTCATTTTAACGATAACGTGAGAACCATAACGGGCACCTCGAGGTCAAATCATCTACCTTGGTCGTCTGCTCTCAGTGACACTGCTCCACTACATTTGAGAAGACAAGAACCAGTGACCCGTGGATGGGAAAAGATTTATAAGAATTTCTCCAAAGGCTATGTACCCAGCAAATTCCGTTTAGCCCATCCAGCACGTGTCTCAAGTCAAGCAAACCATTCTGAACAGCTCGTGAGATCCAACCAGTGACGACTGAAGATGTGTGGAAGGAGACATGGAAAAACAAGACCAGCATAGGCTGTCATGACCTCGAAGCCTCCACATTCATATCAGACTGGCTACTGCCTGGGCCGGCCGGTGTGGCCGTGCGGCTCTAAGCGCGTCAGTTTGGAACCGCGTGACCGCTACGGTCGCAGGTTCGAATCCTGCCTCGGGCATGGATGTGTGTGATGTCCTTAGGTTAGTTAGGTTTAAGTAGTTCTAAGTTCTAGGGGACTGAGGACCTCAGTAGTTAAGTCCCATAGTGCTCAGAGCCATTTGAACCATTTTGAGCTACTGCCTGGACGAAGATGGTTTTAGTTGAACAGAGTCCGATGTGGAGACGGAAGGACTAAGTGCTTGATGCACAAATAGGGACACTCAGACTCCCCATTGGGTGACTGTAAAGCTTCTGAGCTAACCATTGAGTACATTTTGGAAGAATGTCCCTAGATACGCTCCAGTGGAGGCTGGAAGGATACTATCAACATTCCTCCAACAACACTAGAATGGATAGACTCTCGTGACATCAATCGGTAAGGTCAGCTGAGACAGAAGCTCTTGCGTATTTTGTACATCATTGTGAGAATATTGACGTGAATAGTGTATGTACTCCCATACGATAAACAATAAATAAATAGACAGTAAATGCATGCTCGGATATTACGTAGACGTGTGGGAGCATATCGACCGTCTCTTTTTCGAAGGAATCCTCTTCACAGTGCTCTTAAGTGACTTAGAGATACCATAGAAAATCTAAACTTGGTTAGGCATACGAGAATTTGAGGCGCCTCCCCAAAGCGCCAATAGTGAATTAAGAAGTGCACCATCTCGTTCGGTATTTTCATATGCGGTTTATATGTATGCAACGTGCGGGAAAAGCTATTTTTGATTCGAAAGATGTCAGAACGCAATATATTCATGACTGTGATTACATGCCAAGGATACTTTAGCTGCACGAAAAGACATTTTGTGCCATTGGGTATAAGACAACGTGCGAGGGCTTGGATTCAACAGGAGCGGAGAATGAGTGAATAAGCCTCACAAAAGTAAGGATAAGATAAACTGTATAATAAAATGAAAGCTAAAATTGAAAAGATAGCTGTCTACTAGAATGAAATCAGAATCTGTTAATCCGTTACATTCTGTATGATTTTGCTCCACTCCTCATACTGCAACACGCTTCGGTTTTTCTTGCCATGCTATCCACGAGATGTATGAGGAGGTCTCCTGCACTGGCGCGCTGTCGATTCCAACTAGTCCCAAGCACACTCCATGGGGTTCCTGCCAGCAAATATCGCAGGCCCTGTTTAGTTGATTCCTGCCTGACGAAAATGATAGCGAGGCTGGAGCAGTACACCCGTGTCTTGACGGATAACGCCATCGCCGAAAACATGAGTGTATGATTGAACAATAGACTGCAGAATCCTGGCCGGTACTTTACAGTTGTAAATTTAACCTCGATAGCGATTAGAGGACTTAGGTATTCTATCGCCTCGTCGGCCCAAAATAGAACTAAGGCGTTTGCTGTTTCCTACAGGGCGCTCAGAAATAGACTGAAAAAGTTTGTAAGGGTGTCCCAGGTATGTAGAGCTGTGAAATAACTGGTAAGAAAAAAATCGATACGTTGCGCAGTTTCCGAGTTCATATGCTTTGAAATTAGCCAATCAGGTCGTTCCGCGCGAAAATTCAAACGGTCATGCAGAGACGTTGTCGCCAAACGCTATTTTCTTTTGGAACAAGAATTTCGTACGAAAATTGGGTTTGGGACGATAGTAAGGATCTAACACGAGCCAAAGGCTAAGCAGTCTCGTCCTCTACCACCTACGCTAAAAAAACTATTGACGTTAATTACTTTCAAAAAGAACACACCGCTATTTGACTGTTTTATTGTTTATTTAAGCACAACCCAGGTTTCGGCCTTTTATGCCATTTTCAAGTATTTGATTTTATGTCTTTAACATACATTGCAGGACTGTTAACATGTTGTTAAGCTCAAAGTTGACCGAGCGGTTCTTGGCGCTTCAGTCTGGAACCGCGCGACCGCTACGGTCGCAGGTTCGAATCCTGTCTCGGGCATGGATGTGTGTGATGTCCTTAGGTTAGTTAGGTTTAAGTAGTTCTAAGTTCTATGGGACTGCTGATCTTAGAAGTTAAGTCCCATAGTGCTCAGAGCTATTTGATTTGTCAGTCCTAAGGGCCCGGGTTCGATTCCCGACTGGGTAGGAGATTTTCTCCGCTTAGGGACTGGGTATTGTGTTGTCCTAATCATTATCATTTCATCCCCATCGATGCTCAAGTCGCCGAAGTGGCGTCAAATCGATAACTTGCACCTGGCGTACGGTCTACCCCGCGGGAGGCCCTGGCCACACGGCATGGATCGACCATCTTATAACAGATATGTAAATAACCATGGGAGCACGCCATATTTAGTAATAACAGGCATATGTTTAGCAACGTAACCTGGTTTGTACTTAAATAAACAATAAAATAGCGGTGTGTTCCTTTCCAACATATTATATGACTGTTGCTCAGCAACATCAAACACTGTTTACCGACGTTAATTGTATCTGACGGGCCACTTCAATCTGCACGTACAGTAGCCGGATTGACTAAAGTCAATGATAATTGACTCGCAATTGTGGCAACGTATAGAATTTTTTCTGAACAATTATTTCTCAGCATAGCTTACCCTGCAACGTCCTTGCAAGTTTTTCACACTGTTTCTGACCACCCTGTGTAAAGGATACCCGGTGATCAAACTGATCGTGTGGAAAGGTTCCACATTGTTTGATTAGTGGCAGTTTTCCAACTTGTCTCCAGAGAGGCAGTGACGTTCGCCTTGAGGTTCCTATAGGGCACAATTTGTACGTTGTGGTCGTCAGTTTACGTCGCAGACCGCTGGATATCACTATCTGCATCTACGTCTACAGCCCGAAAGCCCTCTCGCGGTGTGTAGCAGAGTGTACTTTGTTTACCCCCTCCTTTCCTGTTACAGTTACGAATAGTTTGCGGAAAGAACAACTGCCGGTAAGTCTCTGTGTCTGCTGGAATCTGTTTAACTTTTTTTCATGGTCGTTCTGTGAGCCACACGTATGAGCTATCATTATATCTTTTGACCCTTGTAGGATATACGCTGTAGAAACTTAGACAGTCGACCATACGGTAATGCAGAACGCCTTTATTGCAGCGCCTGCCACATCTCTGTGAAGACTTCCAGTTTATTAAATGAAACTGAAACGAAACGCGCTGCTCTTCTTTGCACCTTCTCTGTTTGCTCTAAGAGTCCTGTCTCGTACAGGTCTCATACTGCCGTTGTAACACCGTAAATGCAGGATGCATGGCACCTGCTACCGATATATATGTTTCTTCTGAATTGTATGAAAATATTTGTAATGTAAATGCTTTCTTTTAATATGTAAGGACATTGCTTCACTGTATGTGTACATTTAGGTAGAAGTCTGTTGACGATTGCCCGTTCCTGTAATTAGCCGTGGCTCTACAATATGCTACCGTCTTCAACAACAGCAGCAGCAAACATAACGTAAGCGTGACTTCTCAGTTTTCTTTATCATTACATACTCACTTAAAATTAGTGTAAAAACAAAAGAGATTTGGCAACATTTTGTTGCCACGTTAGTGTTTAATAATACATGTTTTTCTTTCACATCACCTTGTACAGGATTTTGGATGTAAATTGCCCTAGTGGGCTGGTGACCGTTAATTACTTCCTTTTCGTTCATTAGCGTAACTTTTGGATTCATTATCAGTGGTAGTCCTTTCTGTCCAGTGTTCCTCGTGAGTGAACGCACAAAATAACTTTCATTTTCCAAATTATAGCCCAGTTCGCTTTAATTACTTTTATTTTTAGTAGACTTCCCGTCAGAAGGGTCGGTTGTACCTACTTATCGGTGTCACTTCTTCGGGAGAGATAGCCTTATACAATTAGAAAAAAACCTATTAGGCATACACGCGATCCACGGTCATATTTTATATCGCAAGCAGGGCAGGCCGATTAGTAAGATGGAAGTTACGCCGTGCTCGGAAAATACTGGTCGATAAAGTGTTCTGAAAACTACGAACTTTCTTGATGGACTACTGTCCTGAGGATTCTCCCAAAGAATCTCAGTCTGGCATCTACTCTAATCACGATTTATTTGATGCGATCGTTCCATTTCAAATCGCTCCGTAGTCATAGTCTTGGATATTTATTAGAAGTAGCTGCTTCCAGTGAGTTTTCTGCATTCGTTTAATCATACAGTGAAAGATCTCTCTGCCTAGGTACAAGCAATACGCTACATTTGTTTTGGGCGAGGGTCAGCTGCCACCCCCTGCATCAAGCACCGATTCCATGCAAGTCTCCCTGAATTTCGCTACAATTTTCCAGCGTTACGACTTCTCTGTATACAACAGCATCATCCTCGAAAAGCCTCATGACGCTGTAGATCTTGTCTTCAACGCCATTTATATAGATCGTGAAAAGTTATCGAAGCGTAACACTCCTTTGGGGTACCCCCAAGTTACTTGTACGCCTGAAGGCTGCTCTCTATTGAGAATTATATGCTGTGTTCCCTTCATTACAGTCACACAGTTGGTGTGATACTCTTTACCCTCGTATTTTGTTCATTAGGTGGCATTGCAGTACTGTATCGAATGCCTTCCGGAAGTCAAGTAACATGGCGTCTACCTGGGCGCCTGTATCTACTGCTTGTATTGTGTTGTACTGTATGTTAACCAGGGACCTAGAAACGACGGAGAGGCTCCGTCCCCGCCGCAGCCGCAGTGGTCCACAACCCCACGACGACTACCGCAGTCCACTTCACCTCTCCGCCGCCCCGCACCGAACCCAGGGTTATTGTGTGGTTCTGCCCCCAGTGGACCACCCAGGGAACGTCTCACACCAGACGAGTGCAACCCCTATATTTGCGTAGCGGAGTAAAGGTGGTGAACGCGTTCGTAGAGAACTTCTTTGCGCAGCAATCGCCGACATAGTGCAACTGAGTCGGAATAAGGGGAACCAAGTCGGATTCACCGACGCACATGGAAAAGCGCCTAAAAACCATCCACAGGCTGGCCGGGTCACGGGATCTCGACACAAATCCACCAGGCGGATTCGTGCCGGGGACCAGGCGCTCCTCACCGCCTGGAAGGCCGTGCGGTAGACCGCACGACCAACCTGGAGGGCCACCTACTGTTTTCTGGTGCTCGTGAACGAACAGAGTCATCTGGGTTTCACACGATCGTTGTATTAGGAACCCATGTTGATTTTTATAGAGGTAAATTCCAGTGTGTAGAAATGTCATAAAGCGCGAGCATAAAAAATTTTCCAATATTCTTAAGCAGATATACATCAGAGATAAAGTCTTATCGTTTTGTGCGTGCGCTCGACAACCCTTCTATTAAACGAGAATGACCTATGTCTTTTTCCAATCAACAGCAACACATCGCTCCTCCAAAGAGCTACGGTAAACCGCTGCTAGAAGACGGGCAAGTTCTTTCGCCTACTATTGTAGAACCGTACTGGTATCCCGTACTTTGCAGTGGCCTCCCCTCTGTTGGGCGACTTCAGTTTCTCTTCCATCGCACGGCCAGATATTTCAGTATCAGCTACTTTGTCGTTTGTGTGACGAATTAAAAGAGGCCCTACAGATGAGGCAGACCTTCAAGGTTTGATACCTCGCGTTAGCCGACGAATATTCGAGCAACACCGCTGTGATTTGCGACACGCTGGTGGAGCACTTCCCGTGCTGATAGCACTTCTTGCTATCGACAGACGATATAAGCTGCAAACAGTCATCAAGAGCAGGTATTTTCAAACCGCGTGTCGCGGTCCCCAAGGGCGTCGCGGCATTATTAAAGCGGCGTCACTGTCTCTTCTTAAAAACACACTAACTAACGCTATAGAAACCCTCAAACTACGGAAATAAGGTGGAGATGATAATATGTTTCCTGAATTTATAAAAAATCTGGAACCAATAGCAAGAACCTGCCTTAAAGACTACTTCAATGACATACTAAAAACTGGAGATATCCCGAAGGAATTTAGAATGTCTCTTACTCTGGCCATCTTTAAACCAGGGAAATGTGGTGAAAACTCGACAAACTACCGCCCAATAGCATTACTGAGCATTTGCTATAAGTTGCTGGAGAGACTGATCTACAATAGGACATACCGAACGATAGACAAACACCTGCCTCACGAACAAGTCGGATTCAGAACTAATCGAAGTTGCTGCGAACAAGTATTAGTCCTCACATCATACATAGAATCAGGATTCCAAAATGGATTGAGAACATCAGCAGTCTATGTCGACTTCAGTGCAACTTATGATACGGTATGGATAGATGGTCCTATCCTGAAATCTGCCAACATGATTCCATGCTTGAAATTGACAACCCTGTTGGAAAAAATGCTGAAAGTCCGATATTTCAAAGTAAACCTGGGGTCACAAAGCAGCAAGTAAAAAAGAATAAAAAACGGGCTCCCCAAGGATCTGTATTGTCTCCACTGCTTTTTAATGTTTACATCAGTGACATGATAGACACTGAGTCAAGTAAGTTTTGCTACGCTGATGACATGGCTATAGCTACTCAAAGCAAATGGCTAGAAGATGGTGAAAGAACTCTAACTGCTGACCTAGAAGTACTAAACCAGTACTACAAAAAATGGGGACTGTGCCCAAACCCAAACAAAACAGTGACCTGCGCCTTCCATTTAAACAACAGGCTAGCAGACAGAGAACTAAATATTAGTATCTGCGGAAAACGAATTAACCATAAAAAATTTCCCAAATACTTAGGCATAACTCTTGACAGGTGACTTACCTTCAAGAAACACCTGGAACTAACCAGCCAGAAATTGAGAACCCGAAATAACATCATCCAAAGATTAGCATGTACCACATGGGGAGCGGATGAAAATACACTACGTGTTGCAGCAATATCACACGTCTATTCCGTGGCAGAGTACTGTGCACCTGTGCGGAGTAGGATTGCCCATGTAAAGAAGATTGACGCCCAGATCAATGAACCCATGAGGACAATAACAGGGACACTAAAGTCAACACCTCTAGAATCGGTTCATGTCCTCTCAAACATCACTCTGCTTGAAATCCGTAGACAGCAGGCAACAATTCAGGACTGGCAAAAAATAAATCATGCAGATAAGGGAAGAGTGCTACCGATACACCAAGTACTAGATGACCGCTGGCGATATCGCCTTGAATCAAGAGCGCCTATATGGGAAGACAGAACACTTGCCCAAGGAAAAAACCTATGACTGCCACAAATCCTGGAAAACCAAGTGGAACAATAGTGAGATTAACCGACACAATATAGAGGACCCCAACCAACAACTCCCAGGAATGCAGCTTCTTCGTAAAATCTGGTGCCAGCTTAACCGTGTGAGAACTGGACACGCGAGAACTAAATCTATGCTGTACAAATAGGGCGCCAATGATAACTCAGTGTGTGACTGTGAAACTGATGAACAAACACTACAACATCTAGTGCCAGATTGCCCACTGCGAAGATTCTGTGGTGACTGGAGAGACTTCGTGGAGGCCAGTCCCGCTCCCATTAAATGGCTGTCACATTTGGACATTACTTTTTGATGAATTGTAGCTGTGATTATATTTCAACATAATGACTGGTGTTTGTTATGTTTATATTATTATGTATGTGTGTATATGTATATTTATATGTTATGTTATGTAAATTTACGATGTCAGTACCGCACTTGGACTGGTAAAGCCATACGATAAATAAAATAAACAACACACTAACGGAACAAAAATCGCAGCACCAAGAAAAAGCTGTGGGACATAAACGAAAGTTGGTGGATCAGGTCAGCTGTAAATACATGCTGTAACGGTCGTGAGGGCTAGTTACGGTAGCAAGAAAACCGGGTCGCAAGAAGATCTGGCTCAGGATGGCCACGTGGCTCTACCGAACGGGGAGACCATAGTGTTTGGTTGGTTGGTTGATTTGAGGGAGGGGACCAAGCAGCGACGTCATCTGTCCCATCGGATTAGGGAACGATTGGGAAGAAAGTCGGTCGTGCCCTTTCAAAGGAACCATCCCGGAATTTGTCTAAAGCGATTTGGGGAAATCGCCGAAAACCTAAATCACGATGGCCGGACGCGGATTTGAACCGTCATCCGCCAGAATGCGAGTCTGGTGTGCTAACCACTGCGCCACCACGCCCGGTAAAAATTCCGTTCAGGTACTCGGACATCGTGTTCGGTGTATGGCTCCGGCGCATCGTGCTACATCCTCAGCAACAATTTGAATTGTTATAAGTCGGTTACTTCAGTAACAGCTCCAAGCCAGACATTCCACGACCCCAACTACCACATTTTTGCAACTTTAGTGATGTCCACTGGAGGGCACGGTGGTAGTGTGTTTTTCTTCGGTACCAGTGGCGCCCGTATGTTGGTTACAAGATGGTCAATTGAGGACCTGCACTAAATCTGTCTGGGTTGTAGACACACTGGACCTACACCTGGAGTTATGGCATGTGGTGCGATTTCGTATGGTAGCAGGAGCACTCACGTGGTTCTCCCACGCTCCCTGATTGCAAAATTGTTCGTCAATCTGCTTATTAGACCTGCTGTGCTTCCATTCATGAGCAGCATTCCTGGCGGTTGTTTTCCAACAGGATAACGCTCGTCCAAATACCGCTGCTATAATCCAACATGCTTCAGAGTGCGTGAAGTGTTGCTCTGGTTCTGCTCGATCACCACATCTGTCTCCAATCGAGCACATATGGGATATCATCGACGACAACTTCAGCCTCATTCCCAACCAGTATTAACCATCGCTGTACTGACCGACCAAGTGCAACAGGCGTGGAACTCCATACCACAAACGACATGCGGCACCTGAACAATACAATACATGCACGTTTTCATGCTTGCATTCAACATTCTGGCGGTTCTTAATGTACCAGCATTTCACATCTGCGCCTGATTATCTCCCCTTTACATCAACCTTTGATATCGCAATGTTAATCACTTAAATATGTTACCGAGACAAACGTATAGCCGAAATTTCATTACTGTACATTAATTATTTTTTGGCGTCGAGAGTTTTTCCGTCAGTGTAGTAATTTTTCTTATTTGATTCCTTAGTAAAGGAACAACGTGCGCGCTCGTGGTAATATGTAGCGGGTCTGTAACTGAGTTTTTTTTAATAAGGTAGCGCAGTAGATGGCAGACGAATCGCACATACCAGGTGAATCATCTACTATGTTAGTAAGTGACTAATAACGTGGAAAACATTCCTAGTTGCAGGTTCTTGGCTTCCAGAAGCAACAAAAATTTTATTTTCTATATTTCGCGTGATTATTGACCGAACTTAAAAATCTAAAATGCTGGCATAATCTACTCACTAATGGGCATACTCCAATGTCAAAAGTTTAACACCGAGCGAGGTGGAGTAGTGGTTAGGTCACTGGACTTGCATTCGCGAGGACAAAAGTTCAAAGCCACGTCTGGCCATCCCGACTTAGGTTTCCCGTGATTCCCTAAATCGTTTCAGGCAAATGCCGGGATGGATCCTTTGAAAGAGCACTGCCGATTTCCTTCCCCATTATTTCCTAATCCGATGGGACGCATGACCCGCTGTTTGGTCGGCTCCCCAAATCAAAGAACCAACCAAATGAAACTTCCTGGCAGATTAAAACTGTGTGCCCGACCGAGACTCGAACTCGGGAACTTTGCCTTTCGTGGGCAAGTGCTCTACCAACTGAGCTACCGAAGCAAAACTCACGCCCGGTACTCACAGCTTTACTTCTGCCAGTACCTCGTCTCCTACCTTCCAAACTTTACAGAAGCTCTCCTGCGAACCATGCAGAACTAGCACTCCTGAAAGAAAGGATATTGCGGAGACATGGCTTGGCCACAGCCTGGGGGATGTGCTAGTTCTGCATGGTTCGCAGGAGAGCTTCTGTAAAGTTTGGAAGGTAGGAGACGAGGTACTGGCAGAAGTAAAGCTGTGAGTACCGGGCGTGAGCCGTGCTTCGGTAGCTCAGTTGGTAGAGCGCTTGCCCGCGAAAGGCAAAGGTCCCGAGTTCGAGCCTCGGTCGGGCACACAGTTTTAATCTGCCAGGAAGTTTCATATCAGCGCACACTCCGCTGCAGAGTGAAAATCTCATTCTGGAACCAACCAAATGTTTAACACAACAAGACAGGTATTACAGTTATGAACTGTGTATCTTTCTTGAGGCAGAGTTACTGACGACGCGCAAATATCCGGAATTTATTCACCCAGTAATCAAGAGTGAGAGCACTTAGCGACTTGTAACCAACTTTACCCGTAGTTTCAAATTTTTGCGAAAGTTTTTCTCGCTGATGTTCTCCACAATATGCTGATTAGCATCATACACGATGTTGTAATACTTCACTTCTGCACTACCGACTCTTCGTAATACAGTTTGAATCAGTATTCAGAAATACCACTAAATGTGCCTGCAATATTACGCCATTGAACAAGGCATTGTTCAGCAGACATGACGTCATAAACATAGGGACGTGGGAAAAGCTGGTTTTTACTTATAATGTCGTGCAAATTATCCAGACTATATTCGTACAGTGTTTCATAATGAGAGCGCTTAGCGTCTTCCAACTAACTTTAAACAAAATTACAAACCATTTATAGACTTCATCTCTCTTACATGCTTAACAACAGGTATTTAACACATTAACTCATTTGAACAGTAATCACCCGTTTGAAACTGTTTCATACCTGGGACTTCGATTCTTCAAAGAACAGCGGATTTACTTGTTTGTTTCTATTCGGCAATACCCAGTTTGAAGGCTAATTTTGTCGAATGAAGATCGTTTTTATTTGTAATCTGCCTTCTGTGATTTGCATTTTTGTCAGCTCGGATAATTTTAAATATAAACGAGGAAAGAAATATTTCAAATGTATTATGCAGTTCTAAAGACATGAATAGACGAAAATGCAGTGATCTGCCGACAGTTACAGGAATTTCGATTTTAGACGAAGTGATGTTTGGAATGAAAAACGACCATAGTGTGTCATTTGTTTCAAAGTCCTAGCTACTCAGAGCAAGCTTCCTAATAAAATGGGACATTTTGGGTTTGGTAAATAAATCATGAGAATACTTCTCTGACAAGTTAAAAGAAGTGACAGAACTATAAATAAACTTTCAGTACGACTTCTACAATTATTCTTCATTCATTCTTCAAAGATGCCTGCCGTGCAGCAAAGAGCATGCAGGTTCTCACGATAGCGGATCACCTTATTTTACTATCTGCTCTTGACATGCTATCTTTCATGATAATTGGGTCATCTGCCAAACAACTAGTACGCGCTGGATTGTCAGACAACACTATTAGCCGTCAAATACTCAGTATTGCTGACATTAATAATCACTTGGCTGAAAACTGAAAGATATGGTGATTTTTCTATTCCCTTGGATGAAGCTATTGTCAGCCACATTTATGTGCATCCCCCTTGTTCTGTTCTTTTTATACGTTAGAAAAATTGTATGTAGATTTAATTCTCTGCAGGTAAATGATTCTTGGAACCAAAGCAATAGATTTTTGTGAAATAATGCACTATTTTGTGGAAGAAATGGCACTAATTTGGAAAACTGTGTACGCGTGTTTATGGAGAGAGGCTGTTAGTGGGACTGCAAGCTCCGACCTGTAAAAGACGCTCCTTTTGCTATTTGAACACACTGTCTTATCCACCGAGATGCACTGACATAAAAAAGTATGAGCCCTGGTCTTTATGTGATTCTTCAATAAGTGGCCAAAGTGGGGAACTTCATTAGAAGGCGGCCATTTAGCTCGACGTCTTTCCAACAAATGTATTGATATTGGGACTGAGTAAGTTTCATAAATGTATAACATTAACTCTCCCTGACTTTCAGGAAGGAATGTCTTGAAAAAGTTGTATGAACGCGGAAATGAACTTTTACTTTGTTGAAGAGCAACATTTGAGTTTGGAGAAGTTCGTTAACAGTGAAGCTGGCGTATTATAGCACATTTCTGAAAATCTCAGTTCATAGAATGTATACCTTCAAGGTAATAAGACCAACATTCGGCAAGTGTCAGACAAAATTTCAGCCCTCAGATAACGTGGAAGAAAAAGCTGGATTAAAGAGATATACTCAACGGCTTTCCTGTCCTTCACATGGTTTCAGAAGACAATGACTTTCAGTTGAGCGAGGAACTGAAGTTTGCGTCTGTGGACAGTTTAACTGAACTCATGATTTCTTTCTCAGCTTCCTCCCAGATGAAGTTGTTCAAGATAACTGAATAGAAAAATCCTGTCCTTGCAGAACTTTACTTCAACACTTACCATTAAGGAAAAAGACCAATTTGTGGCTGTTGCATCGGACTCCATATTGAAATCTACGTTCATTTCCTCATTTAAAAAAATTGTTCAAATGGCTCTGAGCACTATGGGACTTAACTTCTGAGGTCATCAGTCCCCTAGAACTTAGAACTACTTAAACCTAACTAACCTAAGGACATCACGCACATCCATGCCCGAGGCAGGATTCGAACCTGCGACCGGAGCGGTCGCGTGGTTCCAGCCTGTAGCGCCTAGAACCTCTCGGCCATACCGGCCGGCTTTCCTCATTACTGCTTGAGTTTTAAGCTTCGGGAAACAGGAGTATCGACAGGTAGGTAACAAGGCCCTACGGGTTATGATAGTTTTTGCAACAATGTACTATGTCAGGTACGGATTTCAGATTTGGCAGTAATCAGCACGTAATATAGACCGCAGATATGTGAATCAGAGTTTCCAGTCTTGAGCCGCGATCTGAAGACATGATGATGAGAAAGTAAGCTAATCCTTTCCATTGATTTCTTTGCGAAAATAGCATATAATAATATTTCCAGATTAAAGAGATCTACTGTTAATAAAAGAATAATTAGTTATTTTTTTATTGTTTTGAGCGTTTCCTCATTACAGAGGCTTATCTCCCACATAATAACTTTCTCGGAAATTACTATACACAGAATAAACATTCTTAAACTATATTTTCAAAATATTCCTCCAGGTGTTTCGATCTTGTGTGTCCTCTTTGTCTACGCCCATTCTCCTCATTGTGTGCTGTATATTTTGGAGCCAGGTGGTCATAGGTCGTCGTCTTCTTCTTCTCCCCTCCGGTTCCCACTCCCGTATCAGTTTTCGTATTCTGGCTTCCTCCATTCGTCGTACATGCCCGTACCACTGTAATTTCTTCCTATCCATTACGTTATATGTTCTTTCTTTTATTTGCACTCTCCTTATTATTTCGGTGTTCCTTATCTTTTTCCTGGAGAGTCTTGCCGATCTTCTCCAGAAGTCCATCTCTAGAGCTTGTAATTTTTTAACGTGCTTCAGGTTAATTGTCCAGGTCTCCGTTCCATACAGAACCACACTCTCTAATATAGGTTTGTATATTAATTTTTTTTTGTTCTGCTCATAACATTCCTGCTCCATAACACTGAGTTAAGCATCCCAATGACCTTCCATCCGCTACTAATTCTTTTATTGATTTCTGACTCTGATTTTCGCGCGATTTCTAAAATGGATCCCAAATAACAGGAAGTGTTTATCTTTTTGATTTTCTTTCCTTCAATCATCCATCTGAATCATCAGTCAAGTATTCAGTTTTTTGGTAATTAATCTTCAAACCCCAAGTTTTGTGTGTCACTGCTAGTTGATTGCACATATAGTTAGCATCCTCCCCGTCGTGTGCTATGACTACTTGATCATCAGCAAACAATAAATGATGTAGGTAAACTCCATCTTTTATTTCTAATCCCATACTACTGCATTTACGAAAATGGCTCTGAGCACTATGGGACTCAACTGCTGAGGTCATTAGTCCCCTAGAACTTAGAACTAGTTAAACCTAACTAACCTAAGGACATCACAAACATCCATGCCCGAGGCAGGATTCGAACCTGCGACCGTAGCGGTCTTGCGGTTCCAGACTGCAGCGCCTTTAACCGCACGGCCACTTCGGCCGGCTGCATTTACGAGACCATGTCTTAAGGCTAGTATCTATATAGGTTTTAAAGAATGATGGTGACATGGAACAGCCCTGTAAAAGGCCTTTGCTTGCTCTAAACTTCTGTGAAAATTTATTACCCACTTTCACTTGGCAATGTTATTTTTATACATCTGTTGTATTATTTTAATCATGGAAGGGCTTATGTTTGCCATATGTAGTGCTCTCCAAAGTAATTTTCTTGGGATAGTGTCATACGCTTTTTCTAGATCTATGAAAATTAATCCCATATTTTTTTGATTTTCCCTATTTTTCTCCAAACTCTGTCGTAATGTGAAAATATGGTCTACACATGATGTCCCAGCCTTGAAACCACATTGTTCTTCTTGGGTTCTAAAATTTTTTTACAGTTTGTTTTTAATTACTTTCGCAAAAATTCTCATTAATGTGTTCTAACATAAATTCCTCGATAGTTTGAACACATTTTGCGATCCCCTTTCTTAAATATGGTACTAATGTAACCTAGCTTCATCTCGTTGGGTACTGAATCTCCATGAATCATTTTGTTGAGGAGCTGTGTTATCAGTTTCACAATTTTGTGACCACCATATTTCAGACACTCCAAATTGATGCTGCCTGGTCCAGGTGATTTGTCATTCTTTCCTGTTCTCAACGCCTGAAGTACTTCACTTTCTAAAATCTGGATCTCATCATCTTCATGTCCATTTTCCTCCACTGTTCCTTTTTCTATTCTTCTCTGTCCTCATTTAATAATTTTTGAAAATACTCTTCCCATTCCTTTTGTGTCATCAGTTGGAGATTGGATTTGCTTTTTGTATCCTGCCGAAGCCCTTTTAAAGCTGACCATGCTTCTTTTGCTCTCCCAGATCCTAATTTGCCATTAACCTTGGCAAATGTTCTTTCCCATGCTTCATTTTTTGCCATTCATATTTTTTTCATCACTTCATTCTTCTTTTCCTTATATATTGATCTTGTTTCTTGCCGGCCGAAGTGGCCGTGCGGTTAAAGGCGCTGCAGTCTGGAACCGCAAGACCGCTATGGTCGTAGGTTCGAATCTTACCTCGGGCGTGGATGTTTGTGATGTCCTTAGGTTAGTTAGGTTTAACTAGTTCTAAGTTCTAGGGGACTAATGACCTCAGCAGTTGAGTCCCATAGTGCTCACAGCCATTTGAACCATTTTTGATCTTGTTTCTTCTGATTTATCATTCAACCACTGAAGGGACGCATTTCGTTTCTCTCTAACGAGGACCTCTATTTCCTCTGACTACCACTCTGCTGCACGGTTGTGGTTTCTATCTTTTTTACCCAACACCTCTGTTGCTATGATTTTCACATTAGTTTTTATATAGTCATAGAATAGTATAGATTATATACTCATAGAATAATTATTGTTAGTTTTTTTTCCAAAATGAAGTTTATTTACCCGACAGTTTGAGTTATATGTCATGTGCGAAAGTAACCGCGAGTGATGTGTGTTTAGTTCAAAGGAACCGTGGACCCATAAAGTTTGAAGACCACTGCCTCGGAAACATGTTGATAGACTGTACACGAAGCACTTTGCCTCATTCGTGACTAGAGAAACGGCGCAGTCTACTCGGCTGCACTGATCATACAGGTTTGCTTATATCTGGAATTCATAGATGGTTGTGAGGCGAAAGTTTTTCTCCCCTGTTTTGTTTTATTTTATTTATTCATTTAAGTACCGTACGATATTGGGGTTATGGAGAAGAGCTGAGAGGCAATGTGTGTTTCTTGTGAAAGATGATTTCAAAGTGTATGAGTTCAGTTACTTCGTGTGGAAGAATGCATGGAGTAGAGATCAAATGATAAATACTGAAGCAGTAACGCTCCAGTGAAAATTCTACTGACAAACCGAAGAGCGTGATCAAAGGAGCTTGTAATTGCGATTGTCAGTAATGCAGAGTTCACGAGAACTTCACTCCCGAGGACATAACAACTTAATTACATGTGTGGAACGTGTGTAAATAGAACTCGGTATGGCAAGGATTTTGTAATAATGTTTTAAACCAAACAGACTGAGTTCATTTACTCTATGGAATGTGTGAAGTATACATTAAGCCGATTCAGAGAAATTTATGTGGGCGTTTCCTTGTATGAACACAACTACACGAATGAGAATAACAAACTGTGATATTCTTAAGAGCTTAACAAACTGACTTCATTGTGTGGCTATTTACTTAGTGATCGCCACACAGCAAAAAGCAAAGGTGGACTTGAGCTCATTCCTAATCGAGAACCTGTGTCTAAACGAATATTTATAACAATCCCAACCTAACTTTTAACCAGAGCTTTTTGAAACTACTTGTTTACAACTGAGAACGTTCTAGCACTTCAACGCGCGGAAGTAAGAACCATAATTTTAACGACTGATTTACATAACTACAATAAGAAGGGTCATCATATTGTAGACAGTATGAATATTAATTATTCTAACTGCAATTGTCAATAATGCTGGATGGACGAGAACTATATAGGTGAGGCCGCAACAATTTCATTATCCGCGTGAATGGTGTGTAAAGAGAGTTTAAATATCCGCGTCATGAGGTATGAGCAGACATGCAATACGTATCTTTCGTTGCCGATGGGGTCTCAACGGACAGCAGGAAGGTGCAAATAAACGATAGCCTGCAGCAGTTAATAGCCGTACAATATCATACATTTTCGAGCAGGTCTTGAGGAGAAGAAGTGTATTACCGAATAAAAAATGTAAGATGCTATTTAAACATGACGCACTACTGTTCATATCATCGTAACGATCAAATTTACAAGCAACATTATCATGCCGATTAATATTTGCCGGTTGCTAAATAACTTTTCGTTTACATGTTTTTTAATTTGCTCCTGGACAGGATGGTATTTCACGCGGTTCAGATAAATGGGGTACGCTGTACAAAAAGAAATTGACGTGTTGATTCAAGGTGCACCAGAGGTACAGCTACACATAACGACATTCCGTATTCAAAAGAGCACCGACGAAAAACACGAATAATGCAAGTTGTAAGGCTGGTCCTAAACTATACTGGTGTGTAACACAAAAGAATGAAAATAACATTCGCATGATCGTTCACTGCCAAGTAACAGCTCGACCATTCTGCATACCACTGCTGCGGATAACTGAAAGAAATATGCAACAAGACGATTACAAATGATCATTTTATTCAAAGACAATAATTAGTCTGAGGTCACCGAAATCTATGATGGTCCCCAGGACATTAAAAAAAAGGCGGGACATGGTTCTGAACAGGGTGTGTGTTCACCATGGATAACAATGCATGCCCTCCATCGTGCTCCCATGCAGACCACGGTGTTGGTAAGGGCTTGCTGTGACAGGGCGTTCCGCACTCTGTCCAAGAGCGCAGTTGACTATTGGATGGTCGTTGGGGCACGAGCGCCTCCGCAGTACGTCTGCCCAACGCTTCCCACAAGTGCGCGGTTGGATTTGAGTCGGGGGAATGTGCAGGCCAGTCCGTTCGGCGAATATCCTTTCGTTTCTAGAGGCCCTCCACCTACGCTGTTCGATGGGGTCATGATGGACATTATACGATTTTTTGGGATGAGATTAATCTGCCACGAAGTTTCATGATGGACATTGTTCCTGGGCGTATTACGTGTTGCAACTTCTCGCCATGTGAGGTTGCGTCCAGCATTGTCGAACATGATAGTTTACGTGGTGTGGGGAGGCATAATAATGCATGAGGTTAATGACCTCCAAACGTCTGAAGTGATGGTTACTCTGATACAGTACTGCTTCCCATTGTGAGTCCTTTCAAGGACACAGTCGGCCCTGACTTCATTTTTAGGGTTCCAGGCCTCGGTAGGCACAAACAGTTTGTTGTTTTCTGTCTGTCTGTCTGTCTGTCCGGCTGTTAAGACATCTTTCTCTCAGTAAGGAGTAGAAGCGTTAACTTGAAACTTTGGTGAGGTTGTTGTTGTTGTGGTCTTCAGTCCTGAGACTGGTTTCATGCAGCTCTCCATGCTACTCTATCCTGTGCAAGCTTTTTCATCTCCCAGTACCTACTGCAACCTACATCCTTCTGAATCTGCTTAGTGTATTCATCTCTTGGTCTCCCTCTACGATTTTTACCCTCCACGCTGCCCTCCAATAGTAAATTGGTGATCCCTTGATGCCTCAGAACATGTCCTACCAACCGATCCCTTCTTCTGGTCAACTTGTGCCACAAACTTCTCTTCTCCCCAATCCTATTCAATACTTCCTCGTTAGTTATGTGATCTACCCATCTAATCTTTAGCATTCTTCTGTAGCACCACATTTCGAAAGCTTCTATTCTCTTCTTGTCCAAACTATTTATCGTCCATGTTTCACTTCCATACATGGCTACACTCCATACGAATACTTTCAGAAATGACTTCCTGACACTTAAATCAATACTGGATGTTAACAAATTTCTCTTCTTCAGAAACGCTTTCCTTTCCATTGCCAGCCTACATTTTATATCCTCTCTACTTCGACCATCATCAGTTATTTTGCTCCCCAAATAGCAAAACTCCTTTACTACTTTAAGTGCCTCATTTCCTAATCTAATTCCCTCAGCATCACCCGACTTAATTCGACTACATTCCATTATCCTCGTTTTACTTTTGTTGATGTTCATCTTATATCCTCCTTTCAAGACACTGTCCATTCCATTCAACTGCTCTTCCAAGTCCTTTGCTGTCTCTGACAGAATTACAATGTCATCGGCGAACCTCAAAGTTTTTATTTCTTCTCCATGAATTTTAATACCTACTCCGAATTTTTCTTTTGTTTCCTTTATTGCTTGCTCAATATACAGATTGAATAACATCGGGGAGAGGCTACAACCCTGTATTACTCCGTTCCCAACCACTGCTTCCCTTTCAAGTCCCTCGACTCTTATAACTGCCATCTGGTTTCTGTACAAATTGTAAATAGCCTTTCGCTCCCTGTATTTTACCCCTGCCACCTTTAGAATTTGAAAGAGAGTATTCCAGTCAACATTGTCAAAAGCTTTCTCTAAGTCTACAAATGCTAGAAACGTAGGTTTGCCTTTCCTTAATCTTTCTTCTAAGATAAGTCGTAAGGTTAGTATTGCCTCACGTGTTCCAGTGTTTCTACGGAATCCAAACTGATCTTCCCCGAGGTTGGCTTCTACTAGTTTTTCCATTCGTCTGTAAAGAATTCGTGTTAGTATTTTGCAGCTGGTATTTGGTGAGGTAAATTTGGAAATTTGTGGTAAGATCTTATGGGGCCAAACAGCAGTGGTCAACGGTCCCTAAGCTTATACACTACTTAATCTAACCCTATCTTACGCTAAGGACAACACACACACACACCAATGCCCAAGGGAGGACTCGAACTTCCGACGTAGAAAGCCGCGCGGACAGTGACAAGGTGCCCTAGACTGCGCGGCAACCGCACGCGGCTTTTGTCAGGTGTTAAGGGCTACGATACGTTGGCGGTGCAAGTATTTTAAGACTGCAAGTCAATGCATACAGAAGATGTATGTCGCATTTTTTAAACCTGCAAAATCACTCATCACATCTTATAGATGAACTATTTGATGAAGTATTTACATACACATCGGGTCTGGTGGTCCAGCGGTAAAGCGCTTTCATGGAAACCGACACATCGCGGGATCGCGTCTCGGTCGGAATACGGGTTTCCCAGCCTGCATTTTAACTTAGCCTTCACCTCTCAGTGATGTGAGAAGTCGCCAGAAACAACACATGGTTCAGATTCCACATTGTTTTAACCCATCCTTCACCTCTAAACTATGTGAGGAGTCTCGAGAAACAACACATGGTTCAAATTCCACGTTAAACTATAGGCCCCCTTTCCTCGGTTGGGTGAGTAGAGTAGGTTAGGGTGGCACAAGCGACCGAAGTGGTGACCAATTGGAAGACTTCCAGCAGGCCATTGAGCCCCATCAAATTATTATTATTATTCTTTCTTTTCTCAGACGTTATGTCTGGTCAAAAATAAACGTGACGCGGACCTTGATCAAGCGTGACTTCCTTTTAACTGTACGGTATATGTTACATTGCATTTAGGAACTTTCGGGTTATTGAACATGTATCAATAATTACGGATTTCTGTAGTTGTATATATACGTTTGGATATAGCTGTATTGCGTTGATGTACTGGTGGATATTGTGCGGTATGACTCCTGTAGTTGATAGTATAATCGGTATAATGTCAACTTTATCCTGATGCCACATATCCTTGACTTCCTCAGCCAGTTGGATGTATTTTTCAATTTTTTCTCCTGTTTTCTCCTGTATATTTGTTGTACTGGGTATGGATATTTCGATTAGTTGTGTTAATTTCTTCTTTTTATTGGTGAGTATGATGTCAGGTTTGTTATGTGGTGTTGTTTTATCTGTTATAATGGTTCTGTTCCAGTATAATTTGTATTCATCATTCTCCAGTACATTTTGTGGTGCATACTTGTATGTAGGAACGTGTTGTTTTATTAGTTTATGTTTTATGGCAAGTTGTTGATGTATTATTTTTGCTACATTGTCATGTCTTCTGGGGTATTCTGTATTTGCTAGTATCGTACATCCACTTGTGATGTGATCTACTGTTTCTATTTGTTGCTTGCAAAGTCTGCATTTATCAGTTATGGTATTGGGATCTTTAATAATATGCTTGCTGTAATATCTGGTGTTTATTGTTTGATCCTGTATTGCAATCATGAATCCTTCTGTCTCACTGTATTATTGTCTTTTCTTAGCCATGTGTTGGATGCGTCTTGATCGATGTGTGGCTGTGTTAGATGGTACGGGTGCTTGCCATGTAGTGTTTTCTTTTTCCAATTTACTTTCTTCGTATGTGTTGATGTTATGTGATCTAAAGGGTTGTAGAAGTGGTTATGAAATTTCAGTGGTGTATTTATATGAGTGATTGCTTTGTGTATTTTGCTAGTTTCTGCTCGTTCCATAAAGAATTTTCTTAAATTGTCTACCTGTCCATAATGTAGGTTTTTTTATGTCGATGAATCCCCTTCCTCCTTCCTTTCTGCTTAATGTGAATCTTTCTGTTGCTCAATGTATGTGATGTATTCTATATCTGTGGCATTGTGATCGTGTATTGAGTGCTTCTAGGTCTGTGTTACTCCATTTCACTACTCCAAATGAGTAGGTCAATATTGGTATATCATAAGTATTTATAGTTTTTGTCTTGTTTCTTGCTGTCAATTCTGTTTTCAGTATTTTTGTTAGTCTTTGCCTATATTTTTCTTTTAGTTCTTCTTTAATATTTGTATTATCTATTCCTATTTTTTGTCTGTATCCTAGAAATTTATAGGCATCTGTTTTTTCCATCGGTTCTATGGAGTCACTGTGGTTGTTCAATATGTAATCTTCTTGTTTAGCGTGTTTTCCCTTGACTATGCTATTTTTCTTACATTTGTCTGTTCCAAAAGCCATATTTATATCATTGCTGAATGCTTCTGTTATCTTTAGTAATTGGTTGAGTTGTTGATTGGTTGCTGCCAGTGGTTTTAGATCATTCATGTATAGCAAATGTGTGATTTTGTGTGGGTATGTTCCAGTAATATTATATCCATAATTTGTATTATTTAGCATGTTCGATAGTGGGTTCAGAGCAAGACAGAACCAGAAAGGACTTAATGAGTCTCCTTGGTATATTCCACGCTTAATCTGTATTGGCTGTGATGTGATATTATCTGAATTTGTTTCGATATTAAGTGTGGTTTTCCAGTTTTTCATTACTATGTTTAGGAACTGTATCAATTTAGGATCTACTTTGTATATTTCCAATATCTGTAGTAACCATGAGTGGGGTACACTATCAAAAGCTTTTTGGTAATCAATGTATGCGTAGTGTAGCGACCTTTGTTTAGTTTCAGCTTGATATGTCACCTCTGTATCTATTATCAGTTGCTCTTTACATCCGCGTGCTCCTTTGCAGCAGCCTTTTTGTTCTTCATTTATAATTTTGTTCTGTGTTGTATGTGTCATTAATTTCTGTGTAATGACTGAAGTTAATATTTTGTAGATTGTTGGTAGGCATGTTATGGGGCGATATTTTGCTGGGTTTGCTGTGTCTGCTTGATCTTTAGGTTTCAGATTGGTTATTCCATGTGTAAGTGTATCAGGGAATGTGTATGGGTCTGCAATGTAACTGTTAAATAATTTAGTTAGATGTGAATGTGTTGAGGTGAACTTCTTTAGCCAGAAATTTGCTATTTTATCATTTCCAGGGGCTTTCCAATTGTGCGTAGAATTAATTGCTTGGGTGACTTCATGTTGCAAAATTATCACTTCAGGCATTTGTGGTATCATCTTGTATGAGTCTGTTTCTGCTTGTATCCACCGTGCATGCCTGTTATGTTGTACCGGGTTTGACCATATGTTGCTCCAGAAGTGTTCCATGTCTGTTATGTTTGTTGGATTGTCTATTTTAATGTGTGTGTTATCTATTGTTTGGTAAAATCTCTTTTGGTTTGTGTTGAATGTTTGGTTTTGTTTCCTTCTATTTTCACTTTTTTTGTATCTTCTAAGTCGTTTGGCCAATGCTTGTAACTTCTGCTTCTTTTCATGTAATTGCTCTATTGCTTCTTGTTGTGAGATTTTACCTAACCTTTTTCGTTTTTTGTCTGATATTTCATTTCTTATAAATTGTGTTAGCTGTCCGATGTCTTTTCTCAGTTTTTCTATTCTGATCTGTAGCCTGTGTTGCCATGCTGGTTTTGTGGGTTTCTTCTGTGTGTTGGTTGGTTCTGACCTCTGCCTAGTGTGTATATTTAGTGTAGTGAGTGCTCCTATATAAACCAGTAGTTGTAACTCTTCCATAGTTGTGTTTTCATTTATTTTGTTGTGTATGATTGTGTTGATAGTTTTTATTGCTGTTTCGACTTGTGGGTTATTTGGCGGTCTATGCAAGAATGGTCTAATGTCTGTATTTGTGTCTTCATATTTATATATGGCTGCTGAAATTTCTCTTCTATGTCTAACATGTGTGTCACTTCGTGTTCTATTTGTGCTTGTTCTGGTGGCTGTCTTAAGATTTCGTTTTCCTCTGATTGTTTAATTTATGCGTGTTGGTCTTTGTTTGCTCTGGGATGTTTGAGTCCTTTACTGGGATGTTTGAGTCCATTACTGTATTTTCTTCTTCTTCTAATTCCACATTATTTTGTTCCAGTGTTGTTGTACTTGTTGTCTGATGTTTTCTAATTCTGACTGGGGTATCCTGTTATTTTTTATTATTACACGGATCTGATCAGCTAGTCGTTGTTCTGTTAAAAATTTTAATTCCGGGTATCTGGTAATAAATGTTGTGTATACTTGTGATCTGTATCCAGTTGTGTTGGTTCCTAGGTTTGTTGCTTGGTAGTAACAGAACATGAGGTGTCGATTAACTTCATCTGACCATCTCATCCTCTGTCTTTGTTTTCCTTCTAGGGTGGTTGCAGGAAGCATATCCTGCAAAACACCTCTATTTGGATTTAAATCATTTTCCAGTTGGCTAGCAATGTCGTTACCATTGTGGGCGGGCATAGGGTTCAAGCGTCGTCCTAGACCATGACGGCGCTTGTCCGAGGCTTCTTTAGTTCTGTCCTGAACCAAGTAATCACACTAAATAGGGGGGTTAGCCCTATTAGTGGTTTCTTCTTTTCGTCGCCTTTTACGACTGGCAGAACATACCGGAGGCCTATTCTCTTCCCGGGCCTCCACAGGCTATTATTATTATTATTATTATTACTATCATCATCGTCATCTATGTATAGAGCACGAGCCCTACACGCAGTTTTCTAGATTTTATTAAAGACTTCCCGTTACCCGCAGTTGCGCTGAGATATAAATAGTTTTTTTATGATGGGTGGTTATGAACTAATAAACTATTGTACATGCAGTAATGTCAGCTCACTTCTCAGTCTGTTAGCGTAAGCATAGTCCATGATGTGTGCCCCACTCTACCCTATCCCAAGTTGTCCCAGTGCATGCGCAAGTCTATCCATCGCGCTACTGAAGCAAAACAACGGTTCAAATAGCTCTGAGCACTATAGGACTTAACTTCTGAGATCTTCAGTCCCCTAGAACTTAGAACTACTTAAAACTAACTAACCTAAGGACGTCACACACATCCATGCCCGAGGCAGGATTCGAACCTGCGACCGTAGCGGTCTCGCGGTTCCAGACTGTAGCGCCTAGAACCGCTCAGCCACCCGAGCCGGCTGCTACTGAAGCAGCTGTACGTTACAAAATATACACTATGAGACAAATTTTATAATTTTTTACATGGTTTGACTACTGACGTTAACCAAGATGTTCCATACCCTACTTCACTCGCTTGGAGGTCGATTGTTTTGTTTACTTTCTATAATACCATGTGTTCCTCCTCAAAGTTCAAGCTATCTCCGTAGCAAATTTCATGGACTTATGTTTAGCGGTTTAGTCGTGAAAACGTAACAACAGAGTTACTTTCACATTTATTAATATTGGTATGGTTGTGTGGATTAAACACGTTGAGGGCTGTATACACATTGCGTTCATTATGTTGTGCTATATTACTTAGAACATACTGGAGCCAACATCCCAGAGATGTTCGGGCTCACATGCGGTTCCTTTTCGTCGAGACGTCTTAGCTCAAGCTCGTCTAGAGGTTGAACGGCTCGTGTCGCATTACACGCCCTAATTTAGACACATGTGACCCATTGGTTAAATTGTCTGGCTGATGGCAAGTTTGCGAAATCGTATGAAACATACAACTGTAATATAACATATAACAACATTAATAATAATATCCGGAGCTAAATTAACGACCCATAAATGATGTGGGCCACACAGTTGTGATTTGGTTAGAACAATGTTTATTCAGAAAAGCAAAATAATAGCGAAAGTGGTCGTATTTAGAATTACTATTACACTCGAGCGCGTATCCATTTGACACAGTTCGATCATTCACAATGTCATCGCGAATTACAAGTCCAATACTCCACCTCGTTAACTACTCGAAAAGTTCACACCACGCGAGGCTGCTCCCCGCTCAGTGACCAAGTCCCGCGATACCACACAACGAGAAATTTTCTGAGTCGTTTCACTTCTTAGCTATCTAAAGACCGACCGCCCACTTTCGCGTGTCCACCTGCACTGTCCCTCTGCCCGTCCCCGGCCGCATTTCCCACGCACCGAACATCCTCGCTCAACCGACTAATGCAGTTCTCTTTCCTGAAGCCGCCCATCTGATTGGCTTCAGCTTATTCGACATTATTTTACATATTAACGTATTTATATAATCAATGTTTGACTTCTTTCATGTCGTAAATAAGTAATAATAATGTCCATTACATAATAAAGGTTAAATTCCTTTACATACAACCAATACAATTTCCTTCTTAGCTTTGAATGTCACGGCCAGTAGCCTTGCACCAATGTGCTTTTTGGTAAATAAATAAAGAACAATAGTAACTATTATGAACTAAATTATACAACAAATATTCTATTACCTAATGATTCAATAAGGTGTCATGCTGTCATCGTTCATTGTGTTTTGTGTGGAGGAAATGATGATCTGCCGCTTAACTTAAAAAAACTGATAATTTATATTTACTGTATGTTTTAAACAAATAAAATTACAGGGTTGATATTTGCAACATTTGTCATTTTAATGATACGTTTCTATATGAAATGTCGATCGTTAAGATCGACGAGAGCGTTCAGATTTTAGCATTCAGGTCTTCGTTAAAAAAATTGTTAATTTCACTTTAACAGTAAATCCTAAACTATTATAGATATGATCAATATTCAAGTTTTATTGGGCTCGCCATGAGACCTTTTGGAGGCTGACAGATTACTGCAGAACTAAATAGTTTTCATAAATGTTTCGCTTTATGGCCGATCTTAGGTCCGCGTATTTAACACTGCTACTTCTCCCTGGCCACAAACCGCTTCTACGGGGTTTACCTATAACGTAGGTTCTCGTCTGTCTCTCTCACACACTACAGTGCTTAGGCCTCATTCAGTGCAACAGACGCCTGTGAATTTCCCCAACTTCTGGCGAATCCGCACTCTTTCTGGCACACGGTCCTGGACGACAGGTTTCATTTCACAATTCCTGAATGCTGAGTCTTTCTGCCATGTACTTAAATGAGAGTGAAATGCTCGTTAACTCACAGTACCAACCAATAAAACCATTCTGACTAACGCGGCAAAGTACAAAATTGTTGGTTTGTTGAGTCGAGAGAGGCTAGCAAACAGCTAGGTCAAAAGTTCCATTGGATTACGGGAGGATGGGGAAGGAAGTCGGTCGTGCCCTATCAAAAGTACCATCCTGGCATTTGCATGAATAGATTTAGGGAAATCATAGAAAACCTAAATCAGGATGGCCGGACGCAGGTTTGAACCGGCGTCCTCCAGAATGCGCGTCCACTGTGCTAACCACTGCGCAACGTTAATCGCTAAAGCACAACACCTAGACAGTAAATAGCTTTCGCAGATGTTGTTCCCTAGTTCTCATAATATTCTTCAAATCAATAACTACCTTGTATATAGACTTTCTGAAGTAGCCTATGTTGTTCCTCAGGCTTCAAGATATCTCCATATGAAATTTGGTCGAAATCGATTCAACAGTTTCGTCGTGCATAACTAACAGAGTTCCTTTAACATTTATAAAAATTAAAACTGCATCTTTTTCTTCCTTTATTCGATTTTGATCAATTGCAACCCATACGTTGCCCCAAGTTGCACTCAGGTTACTTGAGGAAATTCAGCGAAAATTCGTCATGTACTTTTAGAGATTAGTGTGTTCAAACAGACAAACACACAGACAGGACGATTTTGCAGTTTTTTTACTTGTATGGATAGGGATGACAATGTGTGATCACATCGAACAAGTGGAAGAGCTGATCGAACCAGAGGACTTACGAAGAACGGACTAGCGTCCTCATTTCTCCAATTTACCCCGTTGGCTTCTACAGCCGGCTCACAGCCGGTTGTCGGTTTCTAGTCCGTTACCACGTTCATGGCTGTGAGATGGGATGGGCTGAGCAATTATGGCTTCTTCTTAGTGTGTCTTCTTTGTTAATAAATGGCATTACGTGTTATACGTCATTGGAAAGCAGAGAAATGGGAATGTTTAGCGGTGTATAACACTTTCGGCTTTTTTTCGATATTTTGCGAGTTATAAGCAGCCGTTTATAGGTTTTTTAAGTTTACCGCCCCCCCCACCCCCACCCCCGCCCTCCCAGAAATTGTATAGGGTGTAAGAAAGGTGACGCACGGCGTACGTCTGAGAAATGCCTTGTGGCGTTGCACATGCATGTACTTTTCCTGCTATACCACAATAACAAAGTTTGTAAGGGGGTGGGGTTGGGTTGATTTTGCGGAGGAGACCAAACTGCGAGGTCATCGGTCTCATGGGATTCGGGAAGGATGGGGAAGGAAGTCGGCCCTTTCGAAGGAATCACCCCGGCTTTTGCCTGAAGCGATTTAGGGAAGTCACGGAAAACCTAAATCAGGATGGCCGGACGTGGGTCTGAACTGTCGTCTTGTGTGTATGGTCCACGTTTCATCGAGGTATGTTACTTGCCAGTGACACATCATGAGAAAGCTACTTTACAAAAATGGCTGTAAGAACTATGGGACTTAACTACTAAGGTCATCACTCCCGTAGACTTAGTAGTAGTAGTAGCAGTGCTCTTCAGTCCTGAGACTGGTTTGATGCAGCTCTCCATGCTACTCTATCCTGTGCAAGCTACTTCATCTACCAGTACTTACTGCAACCTACATCCTTCTGAATCTGCTTAGTGTATTCATCTCTTGGTCTCCCTCTACGATTTTTACCCTCCACGCTGCCCTCCAATGCCAAATTTGTGACCCCTTGATGCCTCAGAACATGCCCTATCAACAGGTCCCTTCTTCTTGCCAAGTTGTGCTACAAACTCCTCTTCTCCCCTATTCTATTCAATACCTCCTCATTAGTTACGTGATCCACCCATCTAATCTTCAGCATTCTTCTGTAGCAGCACATTTCGAAAGCTTCTATTCTCTTCTTGCCTAAACTATTTATCGTCCACGTTTCACTTCCATACATGGCTACACTCCATATAAATACTTTCAGAAACGACTTCCTGACACTTAAATCTACACTCGATGTTAGCAAATTCCTCTTGTTCAGAAACGCTTTCCTTGCCATTGCCAGTCTATCCTCTCTACTTCGACCATCATGAGTTATTTTGCTTCCCAAATAGCAAAACTCCTTTACTACTTTAAGTGTCTCACTTCCTAATCTTATTCCCTCAGCATCACCCGACTTAATTCGACTACATTCCATGATCCTCGTTTTCCCTTTGTTGATGTTCATCTTATATCCTCCTTTCAAGACACTGTCCATTCCGTTCAACTGCTCTTCCAAGTCCTTTGCTGTCTCTGACAGAATTACAATGTCATCGGCGAACCTCAAACTTTTGTATTTCTTCTCCATGCATTTTAATACCTACTCCGAATTTTTCTTTTATTTCCCTTACTGCTTGCTCAATATACAGATTGAATAACATCGGGGAGAGGCTACAACCATGTCTCACTCCCTTCGCAACCACTGCTTCCCTTTCGGAACTACTTAAACCTAACTAACCTCAGGACATCACACACATGCATGTCCGAGGCAGGATTTGAACCTGCGACCGTAGCAGTCGCGCGGCTACGGACTGAAGCGCCTAGAACCGCTCGGCCACAGCGGCCGGTAAGTTACTTTCGTCCCGAAGTTTCGCCTACCAGTGTATTTTGTGCAGTTTGTATTAGCTGGACTCTTTGTTCCGCGGCCGCATAGAGGAATTTCAGAAGGAACGGCGCGAGCATTAGTCGGGTAGGGGGAGCTTATCCTGTGAGAGACGGGCGTAGAGAAGCCCGAACCGGTTGCTGCGGCCACGCCATCCAGGGCCCAGGCTGTCGCGAGCAGAGTACACACCGAGTGTCGCCCGCGCACGCTGCCTAGCGTGCCGGAACTCGGTTGGCGCGCGATTTGTGCTGGAACTCTGGAGCAGCGATCCCATCTCGGGCGGCGGCGCGTTCCGCCCGTAGCAATTTCCCCGGCCGAGGCGGAAAATGAGCCGATATCTCGGGCGCTGCATAGCGGGCCGCTCTATCAGGCGGCGGGCGGCTGGCGGCGCGCCGTGCTGAGGCGTCGCCGCAAAGCCAGGACTCGCGGTGCGTCCCTTCCCCCACTCCCTCTCCCCCCACCCCACCCCCTCCCTTCCCTACCAACAACTCCCTATCAGAGCGACGTCTGGCTGCCGTTTTACAGCGACCGCCTCTCATCAAACTGTCCGTATTTAAAGGCGTATCGCGCCTGTCGGCGATAACTGATGCCGGACCTCGGTTTGATGACACTGAAGAGGCACTGAGGAAAATTGGGTCAAATTTGGGCGTCTGCCCGCATCTGATTTCAGGAAGGCCCCTTGAGGCGTAGCGCCGTATACCGATCCTGTACTGGAGGCGGTTAAGTGGGAGATGTGTCTCAGAGCTGGATAGTGACAGATGGTGACGCGAGACTGGACGTGCACGTAGTTTATGTATCAGCCGATAGAGGACAGTATTGGATAGAGGACTGTAGAGAGCCTGTATAGGGAGAGAGTGGCCAACCGGATGATACGGCGGCCATTTTTCTACCAGACTGCGGAGGGGACTTTTGAATGGCCAATAGTGGGGTAGTGGAGTTGTAACGCCGGAAGTGTATATCCTCCTATTTCCACCTATTGCACTGCAAATTTTTTTCCTTATTTTGTTATCTGAAGATATAACATTTCTGTGTCTTTATATATTGTAATTGTTTTACTATATATATATATATATATATATATATATATATACAGGGTGAGTCACCTAACATTACCCGCTGGATATATTTCGTAAACCACATCAAATACTGACGAATCGATTCCACAGACCGAACTTGCGGCGAGGGGCTAGTGTAATTGGTTAATACAAACCATAAAAAAATGCACGGAAGTATGTTTTTTAACATAAACCTACGTTTTTTAAGTGGATCCCCGTTAGTTTCGTTAGCACATCTGAACATATAAACAAATACGTAATCAGTGTCGTTTGTTGCACTGCAAAATGTTAATTACGTCCGGAGATATTGTAACCTAAAGTTGACGCTTGAGTACCACTCCTCCGCTGTTCGATCGTGTGTATCGGAGAGCACCGAATTACGTAGGGATCCAAAGGGAACGGTGACGGACCTTAGGTACAGAAGAGCCTGGAACAACACATTACGTCCACATGCTAACATATTTTTATTGGTCTTTTTCACTGACGCACGTGTACATTACCATGAGGGGTGAGGTACACGTACACACGTGGTTTCCGTTTTCACTTACGGAGTGAAATACAGTGTGTCCCGACATGTCAGGCCAATAGATGTTCAATGTGATGGCCATCATTTGCTGCACACAATTGCAATCTCTGGCGTAATGAATGTCGTACACGCCGCAGTACCTCTGGTGTAATGTCGCCGCAGGCTGCCACAATACGTTGTTTCATATCCTCTGGGGTTGTAGGCACATCACGGTACACATCTCCTTTAACGTACCCCACAGAAAGAAGTCCAGAGGTGTAAGATCAGGAGAACGGGCTGGCCAATTTATGCGTCCTCCACGTCCTATGAAACGCTTGTCGAACATCCTGTCAAGGGTCAGCCTAGTGTTAATTGCGGAATGTGCAGGTGCACCATCATGCTGATACCACATACGTCGACGCGTTTCCAGTGGGACACACTCTATTCCACTTCGTAATTGAAAACGGAAACCACGTGTGTACGTTTACCTCACCCCTCATGGTAATGTACAGGTGCGTCAGTGAAAAAGACCAATAAAAAGGTGTTACCATGTGGACGTAATGTGCTGTTCCAGTCTCTTCTGTACCTAACGTCCATCACTGTTCCCT
Organism: Schistocerca serialis cubense; assembly: GCF_023864345.2. Taxonomy (NCBI): domain Eukaryota; kingdom Metazoa; phylum Arthropoda; class Insecta; order Orthoptera; family Acrididae; genus Schistocerca; species Schistocerca serialis. The sequence goes on from NC_064642.1 coordinate 44,126,860, forward strand.
TTGGATCCCTACGTAATTCGGTGCTCTCCGATACACACGATCGAACAGCGGAGGAGTGGTACTCAAGCGTCAACTTTAGATTACAATATCTCCGGATGTAATTAACGTTTTACAATGCAACAAACGGCACTGATTACGTATTTGTTTATATGTTCAGATGTGCTAACAAAACTAACGGGGTTCCATTTAAAAAAACGTAGGTTTGTGTTAAAAAACATACTTCCGTGCATTTTTTTATGCTGTGAAATCGGTTCGTCAGTATTTGATGTGGTTTACGAAATATATCCAGCGGTAACGTTAGGTGACTCACCCTGTATATATATATATATATATATATATATATATATATATATATATATATATATATATATATATATATATGCATTTATGTCGATGTATAATTGGTTTGTTTTGTAAATATTATTTGTATTTTTACGTTGGGTCTTGCCTAGGGAAAATTATGCTATCGAACGATTACATCGATAGGTCGTGTGGAGAACCAAAGTGTTTAGGATCTTTGGTAGTGTTAACTCTGCCGCCTGGAGCGCAGGCAGAGCAGACAGAGTCTGGCTGGGGTAGGGCGGTGGAGCAGGTGTGTTGTGTGACGCTCCTGCGAGTTGCCGCGCTTTCGGGGTTTGTCAGCATGTAATTGCGCTCGACTTGCTATGATAGTTTCTCACACAGTGTCGCGGACGGGAAGCATTAGCTGGCGCACATCAAGAGCCCGTTTCGCCTGGTGACCGTGTCGAGAAGGAGGCGCGCCAACATCCAGCTTCTGCAACAGCGACGGCCGACAATGAGTGACTGTCGCCACCTCCTCGATCGACGGCTTCAAGCCTTCAATCAACCAACAAGGAAGACTGTACGCACGTAAAGTTTTAGAACTGTATGGCAGACCTCAGCTTTTAAAACTGTTGCATCACAAAAATACAGCAACTTAGCATGAACCTTTGTTGCTCATTGTCCCAATAGCATTACCAAGTAGGGTGCTTTCCTTTTCTGAAATGAACCCGAGTGTCGTTGAAATTCAAACGCCAGCATTAAAGTAATATCATTCCATTTCACTGCTTTAATTTCAAAGTTCAGTTAAAGTATTCATAGCTGGCTACAATATTTAGATTACACAAGCACAAATTAAGAGTGCGAGTTTTGTTACCATATTTTAGTTTACCTGTGACAGCAGCTCAGCTTGGTGCGTACTAAATTTTATTACTGTTAATTGTTCAGAATCATTTAATTCAAGTTCAAAGTTAAATCTCTTATTTCTAAATTGCGTAGATTCAAGTAGCTTTTCAAATGATTGTTGAGGTAGCCCAAGACTAACATTATTTTATTGAATTTCATAGTGCTTCAGAAACAAAATTCAATATTAATTTCAGTCACTAAATTAACTTTCAATTTTCCGGTTTTATTAATTCTTTTGCTAATTAAGTCAGAGTGTAGCGAAATTTATTACTTCTGGCAAACATTCAGTTTTCACACAACACATGTCAACCTTCAGTTGCCATGCTTAGTGCTAATTGTATGTGCATTAATCTTTCATTTTCAGTTACTATAGTAGTTGTCCATAGGACTGGCGACCGTAATTTCCCCAAATCTCAAATATCTAATTAACGCCAATTAATTGTTAACGTAACGACCGCACATTAACTTTCTTGATTAACTTTACTCCTTTTCAAAATTAATTTCCATCAGTTTCATTTGCATTTTTCCTTTAATTGAGATGTAACCCTTTCCTCCCTCTTTACCGACAGATTAACTTCGGTGACGATTGCTTTTCCCAAATTTCCATTAGGTACACGCGGTTTAATTTTTCACTGTCATTAAGGTCGATAAGTGAGGGGGAGGATACAGAATATACACTCACCGAATCAAAAGCACATGACAATATGGCGAAATCACTCGTTAAATGCCTTAGTTTATAAGAATAATGTGTTATAATAATTTTCACACAGCCAATTTACAGGTCGGTTTTATAATTTATCTATGTATATTGCAAGTTGTTTTATATGTAGTAAAAAGCAAAAACGACTTACTTCGCATAGATAAGAGTACTTGGTTGGTTTCCACAAGGCTCCTGTTTGATTTATGTCAGCCCTGTTGACTGCGACTGCCCACTGCTTTCGTCTTTCTTCATTGCGTGGAAATGCTAACATGCGAAATCCACCTTCGCCTCTATTGGAACAAGCAAATGCAGCACAACCTGGCTTCGTTTACGAACGTATGCAGAACTAATTACAGATGTCAAAAACAATACTGTACCATTACTAACGTGTTTACTTCAAACATGTACGCCTGTCGACTTCATCACAAAACGCTTCATTATATCAACTCGAATTTAAGATCGCAAACGCTAATTACGTACTAAAAACGATATACAACTAAATCGAACACGCATGCGCAACGTATAACAAGTCTCTCAATAATTCAAATACCTTTTAATCGTTTCCAAAAGTCCTCTGAACTTCAAATCAACTCAAAAGCACGGCGAACATAAGAAGCGAGTGAGACGTTTGGCGCCATTTTTCTGCCGAAGCTAATCAACCTATCACGGGCAACTTCACCTATGGCCACTCTCTCTGTATACAGGCTCTTTAGGGGACTGTGATTTAGTTTCGATTGTGCCCACTAGAGTGCACTAAATTAATAGAATGTTTTTCATAAACTGTTCTAGTATTTTCATAAAGTGTTATTATGTCTTTTTCTGTATGTAAAATGTTATAAATGTGTTTTAGCAGTATGAATGATGCGTGAGTGTGGTTTTGGTTAATATGAAGATAATTGTTTAACGAGTTATGTAGTGGGATTTAGTGTGGGAGCATTTCGAAGAAGTATGGACGTGGACAAAGGGGATTTTTGTAGAACAGATTTGTAAAGTAAGTTTATGGTAAAGGGAGAGTTAATTCAGGTATAAACAAAACTTAAGCATATTAGATAATTACGTCGGTAAAAAGTGCAGACTGACGCGGGAGAATGTTGTTTTGCTATTGGCTGTTGAGTAAACTGACCTATGGTAAAGCATTATTCTTTGCACGCGTTTCTCTGCTCGTAGAGAAGACTTAGAGTATTCTAGAGAGGAGTCGGAGCCTAGCCATGAAGCAGTTCGGACGTGTGTAGTAGTAGTTCCGATGGAAATGATAACTTGCCGGATCTAGCAGTGTTTCATACATCAAACGTGTTGTAAAGTGACGACATAATTATTCCGATTGGTGTGTAGAAATTTCGGAATTTTTTAGTGAATTTTATGACTAAAAAAGACATGCATTGCGCGTGGCGTATTGAGCAGGTTGGTGGCTAAAAACCGTGACTGCATTAGGTACCGACAGACTTAATATTTGTCGAGCATAGCCAATCGAAAACAATCCGTATTTTTGTAACTATTACGTTTTCGTGGAATGCAACACCATAAACTTGCTAACGTGAGTGAAAGGGATTGTGAGTGAGTGTGTTAAGACTAGCACGGGCTAGGCAGTGATACTTGTTCATTTAAGTTTCAGAATGTATTAATTAAGGGCAAAATTTCCAACCTTTCATTTCGTGTGAAAACTTTCTCCCGAAACGTAGATTAGTGACTTCAATTGCAGCCTGGTTCACGTCGAAGTACAGCAGGTTTCACTCGGCTTCCCTACTGATGATCTGCTGAGACAATGTTCACAGGTAGGTGCAGGTCCGTCGTAAAGGGACGGAAAGAACCGCGCCGCCGCACCCAAATCCCGCACATTCACTGTCTTTAGCGAGATAATCTCGTCACACGAAGCAAATTCTTTGCGTCTAGGAGGAAACTGTTCTGCTTCATCGTCTGATCCGATAACTGTTACCGTAAAGTAGTTTCCAAAAATTATCCCAGAAAAAGGCGCGTGAGCTTCCATGAGCGGAACGGAACGGAAGAAACGAGTCATGGAAACACTGGAAATGAAATGAATTATTAAAACTATGTAACAAATGGTCTCATATGGGTCACTGACTGCAGCACATCTCTTGACTCGATACCATATCGACAGCTTGTGCTAGGTGACATTGGTCTTTTCGTAATCACTTGTCTAATTGACTCGAGGAATCTGATGCGATCAGAGGTTATTCAACGCGTGACTTCCATAGCAGCATACATAAATAGAATTGATTACATCTTGTAACATGAAAACGAGCTGTTGCAGTACGAACTCGAAATTATGTTGATTGCAGACTCAGTAATTAACTATGTAAGCTCACTGGAGAAAAGAAATTAATCACCCATATAGAAATCATTACAAGCATCATTTAACACCATGTAGTTCCACCCCCAATAGCCACCGCTATTCGAGTAGGAAGTGAGCCCATAAGTTTGCTCACGTACGTCGCATTCAGGTTAAGCCACTCGCTGACAATTTGATCGCGCAACTCCACCAAATTATGCGGATGCTGACATAGGCGTTTTACCCTGTGTTCCAGCATGTGCCACTGATTATCTGTGAAATTCAAGTGAGGTGATTTTAAGGGCTACTTGAGACGCAGTTGGGTGAGGAACTGTTCGGAAATCCTGTCACATATTCTTACACCCGATTGAACTCTGCTGTTGTTATCTTTATGTGCCTATATTGTAAGCAATGACTTCTTGCGAGGTGAACTACTCCAAATGTTCATTGCTTGCAGTTCCCATCGCAATGTTCTCTCGCTAACAGGTTGGATGGACCTTCATTCATTGCCAGCAGCATTTCCTCTCGGGTCTGGAAGCGATTTTCTTTCATAAACCATAAAACAAGTGCCGGCCGGAGTGGCCGAGCGGTTCTAGGCTCTTCAGTCCGGAACCGCGCTGCTGCCACGGTCGCAGGTTCGAATCCTGCCTCGGGCATGGATGTGTGTGATGTCCTTAGGTTAGTTAGGTTTAAATAGTTCTAAGTCTAGGGGACTGATGACCTCGGATGTGAACTCCCATAGCGCTCAGATCCATTTGAACCATAAAATAAGTCTCTGATCGCTTTCACTTACGATCTTTTCTTGACCTAACTGTACGCGAACATTATGAATCACCTTGAAGAAAATGACTTACTGATGCATAACCAACACGGATTCAGAAAATATCGTTCTTGTGCAACACAGCTATTTATTCCCAAGAAGTAATGAGAGCTGTCGACAAGGGATCTCTGATCGATTCCGTATTCTTAGATTTCCAGAAGGATTTTTATACCATTCCTCACAAGCGACTGTCAATCAAATTGCGTGCATATGGAGTATCGTCTCAGTTGTGTGGCTGGATTCGTGATTTCCTCTCAGAGAGGTCACAGTTCGTAGTAATAGACGGTAAATCAGCGAGCAGAACAGAAGTTATATCTGACGTTCCCCATAGGCCCTCTGCTGTTCCTGATTTACATAAATGATCTAGGTGATAATCTGAGCAGCCTCCTTAGATTGTTTGCAGATGACGCTGTAATTTACCGTCTAGTAAAATCATCAGACGATCAATTCCAGTTACAAAATGATTTAGAGAGAATATCTGTATGGTGCGAAAAGTGGTAATTGACACTAAACAAAGAAAACTGGGAGGTCATCTACATGTGTACTGAAAGAAATCCGATAAATTTTGAGTATACGATAAATTGCACAAATCTAAGGGCTGTCAATTCGACTAAATACCTAGGAATTTCATTTACTAGTAACTTAAATTTGAAAGACTACATAGATAATATTGTGGGGAAGGTGAAATAAAGACTGTGCTTCGTTGGCAGAACACTTAGAAGATCCGACAAACCCACTAAAGAGACAGCCTGCATTACACTTGTCCGTCCTCTGCTGGAATATTGCTGCGCGGTATGGGATCCTTACCAGATAGGATTGACGGAGGACATCGAAAAAGTGCAAAGAATGGCAGCTCGTTTCGTGTAATCGCGCAAGAGGGGTGAGAGTAGCACTGATACGATACGCGACTTGGGGTGGCAGTCACTGAAACATCCGAATGCGAAAATATGTTGTTGACACCCACCTAAGTAGGCAGAAATGATCATCATCATAAAATAAGAGAAATCAGAGCTCGAACGGAAAGATTTGGGTGTTCCTTTTTCCCACACGTCGTTCGAGAGTGGAATGGTAGAGATGTAATATGAAAATGGTTCGATGAACTCTCTGCCAGGCACTTAAGTGTGAATTGCAGAGTAACCGTGTAGATGTAGATGTAGATGTAGACGTCATGTTTCGTGGCAAGTGTATCACACCACTACTTGCAGACACCTTGAACAGTCCGCCGCGAAACACGAACAAATCCAGCAACTTCACACGCTGTATGGCCATGGGCACGGCCAAAAACAGTTGCTCTCTTCTGCCACTCTGTCACGTCCTTACGTTTACCCACGTATCTGAAAAATGCCCGCTTGGAACGAAAATGTCTCTCTGATCGCTGCTGCCTCATGCTCACATAGAGGCAGTTCGAGTGGTTGAACATGTGACTCCATCGCTGCGCCATCTGTAAACACCTAACGTTTCATCTGTGCGTGTCCATTGGGGTGAGTTATTTTCTGGCCGGTGATCTTAGTCAGTATGCGAATCCCATACCCGAATTTTATCAATATGGTTTAGGACAGTTAGTTTACAGGTTACGTATACAGGATTTGAAGGTAAAGTCTTGAAGTTTGTTAGCCTGAGTTATGTTTCTGGGCAGATAACCGACGACACCAGAAAATCCTGAAGAAGACCCAATCGGGTGGGTCGAAACGTCGATTCTGTAAGAGTAAACACCAGAGGAACATCTTGCAGTCTAACAACTAGAAGGCTTTTCCTCCAATGACGAAGGCGATTAAAGTGTGCATACTTATATATACGTGGCCTGTTCGGTTGTGTATCTACATTCTGGTCATGTGGCGCTTCCGACTGCCGAGAAGTGACGTACATGTTCGTCCATTTCCACCTACAAGAAGATATAATTTACGTTTCTTTTTTTGTTTTTTTGTAGGTCATCAGTCTTCTGACTGGTTTGATGCGGCCCGCTTCGAACTCCTCTCCTACTTTGCTATAGTAATGAAATGCCCTTACTTTTTGTGTATAATAGTAATTTATCTCCAAAGACATATTCAGTGGGTAAACAGCAGTCCTGGAAGATGTAAAGAGTTGTATGTAGTTGTGATATAATTAAATTGTTTGTGGGAGACATCCTCAAACTCGTTTCAGTTATAAAGGAAACAAAGCGCGGCAATTCTGGATTTCAACCCATCTTGCAGTAACTTGTTCTCAGCTTTTAGTGGTTATACTCTCAGCCCACTCACTTTGTCTGAATTTAAGCTATTACCATCTGTTTATTCCACAGTAGAAAGTTCTCCCCGTGGTGTACCCCTTCTGGCAGGACCTGTTCCTACTCTCCTTGCCAAACTCTTTTTTCTGAGCACATCTTGACTCCATGCGCTTTTCACTCAATGCATTGCACGAAGCTGTCTGTGTGAACTACAGGCCCCTCGTGCCAATGAATCAAGCATTATCTCGTTTCTAAATGTGGTGAGAAGTTGGACGTGCGTGTCCTATGGGCGTGCTGTTTGGCGTTCTTCGTCTGAAGTAACTTAAGCCACACCCAGCAGCCACTAAGTAACAACACCATTCTTCTGCAAGAACTGCTTTGTTCTCTTGTGAAAATAAGTTCGTATTAAGATGAAATTCTATCCAAAATATCCTACAGGTCTGGTGTTCATGCTGTAACGTTTTCCATTTTTGTCACTATTTTTTACAGGATGTAAATCTTTCACAGTAGCAAGAACTATTTTCCAATTACTTTCATATGTTGTTCAATCTCCTCTTGAGTTTATCTGTGAGCGACTTGTTCACGACGATCACCCAGCTGCACTTTAAGTTCTGATCAGAGTAATTTCAATGCTGTTCTTAAGTATTTGATTCTATCCCAAAGATAACAAATGCAGGTACATGGCAGTACTATCAACTGCCCCACAGCTTCGCTTAGCCCAGCAGAAGAAAGCCGTGACCTAGTCAGCAAACAGGCGTCGTGGCAGTGTAGTGTAAGAACTCCGACTGCAGGGGGTTCTTTCACGATAAACAATATTCAGTCTACGCTGACATTGCTGTAAAGCAAAACTGCACCAGCGTCCGGGTACACTAATGCTGTAGTACCGCTGATGCAGTGGAACAACTGCCCGCCTATGTAATGATGTGATTGTCCAATGATTGCGTCTCATATACCGGTTATGCCGGAGGAAAAGTGCTGCTATTTTAGAAATAGTAGTGGACTGAGCTCACATAAAAATGGTTCAGATGGCTCTTAACTCTATCGGACTTAACAAATGAGGTCATCAAACTTAGAACTACGTGAACCTAACTAACCTAAGAATACAACTCACATCCATGACCGAGGCAGGATTCGAACCTGCGACCGTAGCAGCAGTGCGGCTCCGGACTGAAGCGCCTAGAACGGCTCGGCCACCGCGGCCGCCGACCTCACATAAACACAGCCCATTTCAAACAGATAGTATCATTCACCACCAGGAGCTAGCTACAAGAGGAAGTCTATGTCGATGAACGTCCCGAAATGAATCATCAAGCTGTTGCCACAAGATGCTGTCGTCCTGAGCTGCGAGTCCGCTACCCACTCCTAATGCCAAATTGTGCTGAGTTGATGCACTCCAGCTGGAGAACGTCCATCCAGTGCCCGCCACCTACCTTTCGGGTCACATTTTGTGCCTGGGATACTTAGCCACCCAGCCGTCTTTGTCTGCGCAAAATCTGTTAGTTAATTACATGTTCAGTATATCATTTGAACGATTCGTTTATCGAAATGATGAGGAGCGAGTAAGTTCACAGGATATGTATACGTTATTAGTGTTGCCATTAATGAATACATTATGATTTCACTCCTACTCAAACAACTAGACAACTACACTTAAAAACTAGTGTTTTCATTGTTTTTTTCCTGGCTACCAGAAAAAGATGAAAAAATTAATTTCTGCATATTGAACTCCTCTCTAAGCCAGTGACAGTTTTAACAATGGCTAATAAGAGCCATTTTTCCCTCTAATGTTGTAGATATGTGCATCACTGTTCTTCTCAAATTGCGATGTATTATTTATCACGAACTTCTTTGGCGAAAATATCTATAATGAGGGTGTATTTAAAATGCCTAACTCCTTAAAGTGGTTCCTACATGACGACAGTGGGTGAACACTGTATATTATTTATACTGTTCGCTTTCGTTCAGTCAATACTTTCTTTCTAAATGATGTGATACACCAGAAAATTATTCCATATGACATTATTGAGTGGAAATATGCAAAATACTCATATTTCAGAAGGCTGATGTATTTGTTTCCAAGATTAGTAATTTTACAGAGAGAAAAATTTGCTGAATTTTATTGTTTGAGCTCAGTAATATGCATTTTCCAGCTCAAGTTTTCATCAATATGTACATCAAAAATTTTAAGAATTCCACCCTACCTTCTGATTCCTGCTCATGTGCTAAATCAGTAATTGGGATGCCTCTGACTGTTGTACGGCACTGAATATAGTGCGTTTTCTTTCGAAATTTAGAGAGAGTTATTTTCAATGATCCACTTAATAATTCTTTGGAACATATCATTTACTAAGTGGTCTGCTGCTTTCTGTCTAATGGGATTTATTACACTGCTAGTATCGTTTGCAAAAAGTACCAATTTTGTTTTTTGAATGTTAAGTGGAAGGTTAGTTTACATATAAGAGTATAAGGAATAGGAGTGGACCCGAAATTGAACCCTGTGGGATTCATTTTGTTATTTCTTTTTTATCACAGTAACTAGAATTTTCATACTTTTCCCACTTTCTGTGAATTATGCAGCACAACCTTTTGCATTCTGTTCCTGGTCAGGCAAGCTCTGCTGCCATTGGCCACCCCAAGCAGGCATATTCCTTGGCTGCCATCACTGGATCTGCTGTCTGCACTGGAATCCATGGTTCAACTCTGCACACCTTCGTGCAACCTACACTATGTTGCACATCTGCCCAGCTAATGCAAACTACTTTGTGTAGTTTGTCATAATGGAGTGCTGCCTGACTGCCTAGGACTTGATACAGCACTATACCCTTGGAATACTGACCATGTAGCCTCACCATCTCCTGGGAGAGACACTGCCACACATGGACCATGAGAGGAAGCCACATGGCGACATTATCACGCTTCTCTGAGCGAAACCAATCTGCACCTTAGGGGCGCTGAACACCACCTAGCACCACCTCAACTGACGTATTCTGACGTGAAATAAGGAAAATATTACATTACTTAATTTATGGCAGGGTATCTTAAATTCACCTGGTACATGCCAATGCAACAACAGTTGAGGTGGAGAGCTGATGGGCTTCCTGACCATTAGCAACTCAGCTCCATCATCCACTCTAGGAGTCATCCGTCTCTGACCTCTGCAAATGGTTCTGGAAGTGTTCCTGTCATGGAAAGCTGCATTGAGAACGGCGTCGACAGCCAGAGGGGGCAGCATCAAGTCCACAGTGGGATGACTGGACGTATCCCTGTTGTGTTCATGTGTAAGTCTTCTAAGATGGTGATAAGACAGCCATAGGACCCTGAGTTTGGAATTTGATAACACTCAGCGACATGTAGGCGTCTTCAAAGTTTTGAGGTAATACTATTGACACTAGTCCAGTAAGGAGCACCCAGAGTAATCTGCTAGGCCACAGCGAGCTGTGTGCACAGTCACCATCAGTTATGTGTTCCTTGTGCAGCAGGTATGGCCATTATGCTCAACTGTGTACTGAATCAAGATGGGTCATGATTAGATGTAACATTTAGGAATAGTGTTTTAATGTTACGGTTCCCTACGTTGAAGTGGATTCTGTTTCGTTTCTCTATTGTATTGCTGGATGTGAAATAAAGATTACATAATTTCAAGGTCAAGATCATAGACCCTTTTTACTTTGAGAGGAAATGATTCTTTCATAGAATACGTAGCTCAGTTGAGAGTAGATATTGCAGATCTGCATAAAAAATTAGTTGCTTTGAAAGAGGCATTAACAACTAACCCTGTGTTGAACTCCTTGTTCCACGAAAGAACTTTATTTTATCATGACATTCTAGTAACCGTGAAGTGGGTTGTGTTCTAAGTCCAAATGTTCAGGGTAAGGAGCATCCAACTCGTTACACTCCGGGACATTTGATCAAGGCTGAGAAAAATTAGTCTGCCACTGAGAAAGAGATGTTAGGCTTGATATGCAGCATGAAATTCTTCTGATTTTATCTGCGTGAGGAGAAATTTTGGGTACAGATCACCATAGAAGTGCTTGTTTGGTTTGAAGTATCCACTAAGTAGGCAAATGTAATGTGCATTAGCACGAAATGAGTTAGACTCTTTGGCGTTCTTCACAAACCCTGTAAGGAAAATGGTAATACAGATGGGCTTATCAGCAAGATTGGCATAATATCAGAACTGGCTCATAGCCCGGCAGAACTGAAAAAGAGAACAACTTTCTGATGCAGTTTGCCGACTGTTCACAATACAGTCACAGTTCACCATTTGCTGACATTTCATGTCCAACGTGGAAACTTTGGCTCAGTACTATAGCACCTGCTGCAGTGGCATAAGTATTAAAGGAAGTGCATGATCATGTATTATATGGGCACTGACGTCATAGAACCACAGATCAGAAAGTAGCTGAGCGTTATTGGTGGACAATGAGGAAACAAGTTGTAGGTCAGCAGGTAAGAAATTGTGTCCTATGTACAAAAAGTCCTGATTTAAACCACCAGTTTGTGCTACTACAGAGCTTGCCAGAGGCTGCTAAACGTTTTAAGATGACTGTAATGGGTATTTCAATACCTTTTAGCGAGACACCAGTGAGAAAATGTTACCTTCCCACTATTACATATGATTTCTCCCAGTATATGGTAATTATTGCTGTGCTAGATCATCAGGTGGACATGGTGGCACATCTGTTTGTAAATAATTTGCTGTTGTATTTCAGTGCTCCAGAGACTGGAAACACATATCAGGAAAACAACTTTATGTCAGACCTGCTGAAGCAGTCTTATCACTTGTTACATATTCACAAAGTAAAAACTAGCCCATTACATCCACAAGCTAACAGAAAGGTGGAATTCATTCATCACAACATTGGTAAGATGCTGAGCTATTACGTTAGCAACCATCATAATGACTGGGTTGTTTCCTAATCTCAACTTACCACACAAAGTAGCAGCAAATAATTCGGAAACATATGATACATGTCGTCATATGAGGGAGTATACTGGAAGGAAGGTACCATTTCCGTATGAAGGTGTGGTGCCAAAATTGGGGAAGACTGGGAATCTCTACTGAATGTCGCTAGACTGTTAGACTTGGAGAAGTGGGTGCAAAAGGTGAACACCAAGCTCCTTGAGTAGCAGGAATGGATAGGGCATCGTAAGTGTAAACTACCAGAATATCGGGTGTAGTAGTGGTAATGTTGATGACCCCATTTAGCCTGAAAAGTAAGACAAAGAGCTCATCATCAGGTACCAGGTTCATACAAATTGGTTGTAATGGCATCGCCATTGAATTTCAAACTTACAGTGTCCTATGGGCGTGACTGTAGCACACATTCGGCACCCTCATCGTCTTACAGCTGCACGAAATTCATTGGCACAGGTAATGGTACAACTCTCTAAGAAGAAGGTAGAGGATAAGAAGATCAGGGAATCAGAAGCACTGATGCAAGCTGTGTGAAAAATTCCATATACATAATGTCCAGGAAAAGGGACGTATAATACATCGTTTTATTTTTAAGTGTCTTGGTGGGATTGGGTTAGCAAATGATGTGAGATACCATAACTGGAGCTATGTATATTTTTAATAGTGTATTTATGAGTGAAGAGACATACAAAGAGTCTTACAAACTGGGGAGGGAGAATGATTGATGCTTCCTTTACCCAGGTAGCGACACCAGAATCATAGACAATCAAGTTGGTTGGCTTTGTTGAGAGATTGAGGGCATTTATTGGGAAGACTTTTTCGTTTGTATGAATTTTTGGTGATGATGATAATTACAGGGCTCTTGACTGTGTTTCCTGATCACATTTTCTGCGATTTATTGCAGTTGTATGTCTTTTGAAGAGGTTGGAATCTTTGGTGGATTACATTGCCGACTGTTGTGGTGTTTGGAGTAATTTTGTCCTGTGCTATACACACTAAATGGACTGTAGGAGATTAATGATATAATTGTTTAAAGTAATTTCGTGTGATAATTACTGAGGAATTTATACAACTTATGGTGTGTTGAGAGTTTACCGGTGGTTATATGTAGAGGACAGGATAGGAATCAGGAGAATCATTATTCATCATTTTATTGGGGCCATTATACCACTCCGACGCAGGGTCAGCCTTGTTACAATGACGCTGGCGACGTTAGTGTCAGAGGGTGGCCTAAGGCCCTTCCTGTCGCCACCACATACCCCCCCCCCTCCAGGACAGAAGTAGTGTACCCCAGCTGTCCATGAAACAATGCAAACGTTTGTCATATGTCTGTGAGTCATGTAACAGAGGTGGGTCGTGGGGACCAACCCAGTATTCATCCAGTGGGATGTAAAAAACCGCCTAAACATCACATCCAGGCTGGCCAGTATACTGGCCCTCGTCATTAATCTGCCGGGCGGATTCGATCCGAGGCCGGCGCGCCTCCTGAGTCCAGGATGCAGCGCATTAGTGCACTCAGCTAACCTGGCGGATCGGGTGAATCATTATTAACATTTATATTTCATTTTGAGTATTTATCTTTTGTTATTTGTCTTGTTAGTACATAGAGTTGAAAGTTTGCTCATTTAGTTTTGTTTCGTTTGGCAGTGTGCTTGAGGTGGTGTTTTGTTTGTAATTAACTATGTAGGATGACAGTATGATAATTTACAGTGTTTAGTATGGAAGTAATGCATAGGAAACAGTTTCGTGTAGAATTCCAACCCAAGTGATCCACAATTCTAAAAGAGCAAGTGAGGCCCAGTTATCCTCAGGGCAATGCAGCACCAGAAGTATCTCTGTGAGACATACTGGCATCACAATGCTAGTGTCCAAGAATGGGGGTAGACTGAAGACATTCCATGTATGAACTTTAAGTGGTTGTTGTGAGTTACTATAGGTAATGTCAACCTGAGGATTCAATATGACTAGGGAAGCCAGGCTAATTAACAGCATGTCCTCCCCAATAGCTGAGTGGTCAGTGTGACAGATTGCTGTCCTACAGGCCTGGGTAGGATTCCCGGCTGGGTCGGAGATTTTCTACGCTCAGGGACTGGGTGTTGTGTTGTCTTCACCATCATTTCATCCCCATTCGGCGCGCAGGTCGCCCAATGTGGCATCGAATGTAATAAGACCTGCACCAAGGTGGCCGGACCTGCCCCGCAAGGGGCCTCCTGGCCAGTGACTCCAAACACTCATTTCATTTCCATTAACAGCATAACTTGTGAAAACTGCATCAACTTTTCACCTCCCAGCTGCCATCTCTGGAACAAGTACTGTAAACGTCACACTTTCTTGTTGTATGGCAATATAAATCACTGAAAGTACATTGAGCCCAGAACTTGCCCCAGTGACATCATGGAATCTAACCTTCCACATGCATTGCAAGAACTAATAGAAACTCAAATGTGATACATAATTGCGGAGCAGCTGCTCTAACATATACGACAGTATCATAGTGATCGAAACCACAGGCTAGTGGTAATGCGTGTTTCATGTTGGGTACCATTGTAGTCTTGACTCTTCTTTGTCCAACCTGTATTTATTTAAGGCGAAAATCGGCCCAACTATCTGAGCTCTCTTTACACAAGATACCTGTTGAGTGGGCAAACCTCAGGAAGCAAGAGTTGGTTAAGTAAACAACCTATGAACATGGTGGTTCAAGATGAGTTATAATAATGAAGATCTAAAAGTGATGTACATGTAAAAAGTGATGTACATGTATGAAAGGTGTAAGAAGTGTGTCGAAGCCTTTGCCATAACATGGATAGTCTGTGATCCTGTGGACTGTCTCTACCTAGACTAATGGAAGAGACCTGTGACCAACTCAGCAGACAGATGTTGCAGCAGAGTGGCGCAGGAAACCTCAGTGAAGGGGGTTTTTGTGCAACAAGCCACACTGACTATGCTGACATAACAGAAGTCGTCAGCCAAGTCTCCTGAAACGCGAAGTTTCAAACCACCAAGACAAATCAGAGCTGCAGTACTGCTGACACATTGGAAGGACTGGGCCACCAAGGTGTTGATGACCAACAGCTTCGTCTCCCTGGTTATTCTGGAGGAAGAGTGTTGCTGTTTAAGAAGTAGTGGCCAGCTGAGCTCACATAAGGATCAGCCACCACCAGGAGAAAGCTACATCGAGATGTATAAGCCGCACAACACCCCAAAGTGGTCCATCAAGGTGTCCCAACAACACACTGTCTTTACTAGCTTTAAGGCTGCTTCCCACGTCTAAGTCAAAATGCTGCTGACATGGTGCCCTCCATCTGGTGGGCCAGTGGCTCATTTACTTTCCTCAACGGCAGGCTACCTATCTTGTAGGTCCAAAGTTCATGCTAAGCCACTTAGGTGCCCAGCCCCCATCGTCTTTCCGGGTAAATATTGCTGCTGTTCAACGCCCCTTGCAGGCAATCGTTGTTCTGTTCGTTGTCCCATATGGGAACACTCCTTGGTTGCCATCAGCGACGCTGACATCCGCACTGTGGTCCATGGTTCGACTCTGCACACCTTGGCGCATCCTGTACTGAGCTGCGCATCTGCCCAGGTAACATGATGGACGTTGTGGAGACTGTCAAAATGGAGAACCGACTGGCAGCCTAGGAGTTGATGTGACACTTTATCGTTTGAGTGCTGATCATGTAACCTCACTTCCTGCTGGGCAAGTCAATGACACACACTGACCATGACGGGAGTGAGGCATGCTTCTTCCACTGAAACCAACCTGTGCATCAGGAGCACTGGCTGCTGCGTAGCATCTCTTCAAGTCTTGTATTCTGACACGAAATAAAAAATTATAAGAAATTATTGTTTTCATGACCGGACGTCGGGTATCCACTTGGTAGCTATTCGCTACATTGCTGAAACTACATTCAAGCTGGAGAGCTAAAGAAGTTCCTCACCAATAATAGCCCAGCTCCACCACCCACCATAGACTTCCCTTACCGCCAACCTCTACTTAACGCACAATCAGTTTAATTTTTTATACTTGTAAGTTCCTGGCGGGAATAATATACAGGGTAATGGAAAAGAAGATTGAGAGCCATTTAGATTACGATTAGTCTGGCTTTGGCGTCGGTAAAAACACCAGACAGGCAGTTCTGATGTGGCTGTTTCTAATGGAAGCAAGACCTAATGAAATCAAGACGCGTTCATGGGATCTGTCGACACAGAAAAAGCGTTTTTCAATTTAAAATGGTACAAGATATTTGAAATTCTCAAGAAAATGGGTGTAAGCTGCAGGGAAAGAGGGATCGTATTCAGAATACACAGGAACCTAGAGGGAAAACAAGAGTGGAAGACCAAGAACAAAATATTCAGATTATATTGTGTGTGGGACAGGGATGTAGTCTTTCTCCCCTGATGTTTAATCTGTACACCAAGCAAGCAATAATAGAAAAGAAACAAAGGTTAATGAGTGGGACACTGAAGGTGAAAGGTATAAACGATAAGATTTGCTGGTAACATTGCTTTCGTCAATGAAAGTGAGGAACAGTTGCATGTCCTGCTGACTGGAGAAAATGTGAGAGTCAGAGTGAACTGAGTGAGAACTCAAGAAAAAAGAAAGATGAATAGCAGAAACGTGATTAATGATAAACTTCAAAATTGTAGAGCACAAAGTAGACAAATTAAAAAAATTCTTGTACCTTGGAAGCAAAATAATACATATGACAGAAAGCAACGAGGTCATAAAAAGCACACTAGCACAGGAAAAGCGTACATACCTGGTAAGTCTGCTATCATCACACACTGGTAATAATTTGAAGAAGGCAGCAATATGAACGTTCATATGGAGCCTTGTATGGAAGTCAGTCAGGGACTGAGTGAAAACTGGAAAAGAAGAAGCCGAAGCATTTGGGGTTTAGTGCTTTGGAAGGATGTAGAAAATAAGGTTGACTGCAGAGAAAGATGTTGAAAACATTGGCAGAAAAGGGGATAGGATGATACAACATGTTTTAAGACACCAGTGAATAACTTCATTGGTCATTGAGCGAGAGAGCAAAAGTTGTAGAAAAAGACAGATATTGAAACACATTCCGCAAATAATAAAGGACGTTGAATACAAGTCCTGCTCTGCAGTGAAGTGATGGGCAGAGTGGAGGATATAGTTAGTGGTGAACTATATCACACTGTTCAGAGAACAGCCGACAAATAATTATTTAAATATCTTTTTATGTAACACATTTTTAGATCGGAATAAATAGTATAAAATAAATTCTCCTAGCAACATACAGATTCCAAACTTAAAACAGATCGTTCTGAAAATTTGTGATTGTGAATTTTTAATAGCTATAAAAATACGTGTAAGACTAATATAGAAAAGTGCATGCAATGGGTAATAGTTAGAAAGTTAACTATTCATCAACAATATTCGTGGTTAAGGAACTGTATGGGACTGGGAGAAATACTTTTACATGTGTCAGTCTGATTCAAAAAGTGAGTTACGTTAAAAAGTTATTTTTGTTGAAATAACTAATTTCTGTTTTTAATCTTGTGTGTGTGAAATTTCTCTGTGGAGTTTAAACGTTTTGATGAAATTATGAGAAATTTGTTAAATTTCAGGTTTACCTCAATGTCTATTCACCAACGTATTAACAATATATCAATCTATTTCATTGCTATTTTCCTAAAAAAATAAAATAAAGAAGCAAGTAAGACTGATTTTAATAACTTTTAAAATATTTTATTTCTAATTTTTTTATGGTTTCTGTAAGATTTTTATTGCAGTGTTAGCTTTATATCTTTTGCCTTGTACGAGTATGACACACGCATTGTACACATCTGTTCTTCACCCCCGCTCTCTGTCTCTCTTTTACCATCCATTCTTGCTTCCATCTCCTCCTCCAACACGTCTCTGTCCGTCTCGCTCTCCCCTCTATCTATCCATCTCCTCCCTCTCTCTCTCTCCATGTTCTCTTTTAACATCTGTATGTCTATATCCTCTTCCCACTTCTATCTGTCCATTTCCTTCTCCACTTTTCTGTCCATCTCTTCCTCCCCCTCTCACTATCATAAACTCCTCCCCCTCTTTCTGTCCATCTCTTCCTACTTGCTGTCTGTGTCCATTTCTTTCTTCACCTGATTTTTACCCATCCCCTCCTCCCACCTCTTTCTGCTGAACCATGTCCGTCCACTTTTGTATCCATGAAGCACGTTGTAATACTCTCCACACAACACACCAGCTGTGCAGGGCAGCCTATATGTCAGGCATTACCAAATATTTTCATCCTCACTGCTACTGAAAAGACCAATAAGAAGGCTACAAAATATTGCACTGCTATCAAGTTGTGAGTTATTTTCAAAATTTCAACTCTGTAGCTCATCGTGAAATTAGAAAAAAATCACTTGGAAATTTGTACCAAGTAGACAAGAAAGCGACCTAATCAAATCGTGTTAAAATAGTTTCAGGGCACTATAGTTTTACTTAATATTTAGTCTGCACAACTAATAATGTTTTTCTACTCTACATTTACATTGGAAAAATGGATAATGTAGATGGCGGTTTCCAGTTTCGAGAAGTAGTGTGGACTAAGTGCTGACTTATATATTAATGAAAGTCCTAGCGTAATTTTCGTCAGGTTGACTATAGTAACGTTAGAATAGAGGCAGCAAACAAAGGAGTGATGATCATCCACCATACATGACGAGGAGGCCTAGTCTGGTCGTCGAAACGTGGCACATCAATACTGAATCATCAACTTGAATGGATACAAGCAAATAAAAGGCTTTAAAATAGAGAAAATAAATTTGGGTAACACGTACTATCAGTTTGTTTCGAAATTTGAGGTGTTTTGCGTAAAGAGCTAATAATAATTCTGCAACATCTCTGTGTGGTGCAACAGAAATTTATAGCTATTTATGGGCTGTTTTTCAGATATTCAGTGGATACTTCAGTATCGTTAGCTGTCATTTTTAGATAACTGCATTTGAATTATATCAGTAATGCAAAACAGACATGATAAAATGTAACATTTACATACTGATACATAGGAAACGACATTAAAATTTAACATCACCACAGGCACTATAATCAAAAGTGATCACTATTCCATATTGGGTAAGGATAGCGAAGCGTATTAGTAGTGGCTTTGTGTGATGTGCTATCCCCCATTCTCTCAAAACGATTTAGGAAAGCCACAGAAAAGCTACGTCGAGATGTATGAACTAGGATTCTAACTGTGCTGTTGTCGATTGCTTCTCAAGTGCCTTAGCCGTTGTCTTAAAGTTACTCCGTTTATCAGTAGGGCGACGTTCATTTGTTGGAGGATTATGACTCTCCTAAAATGTTTTGGCCAAAAATGCTTGCTCTAATGTTTCGATATATAAATGTTTATATAACTTTTTGGCTGTTGTGTCATAGCGGTGGAATAAAAAATTCTGGTGATAAAAACAAAGCACTCGACACCAGTGGAACCAAATCAGTAAATGAAGTTTGGTAGTTCTGGAACACTGTGGGAAGCAAAACGAAGCGGCCATACGGACGCCGTGGGACTGCTAGTGGACTGTGATCGAAGTGACACCTTTCTGATACGTCGGTTAGCTTTTAGTTACTGTCAGTCGTTTTCCATTTGTGTTTCACTGAAACGAATGATAAACGAGAACAGCGCCCGAAATCGATTGTATTTTGAATGTTTGCTAATGCATTCATATTGATCTTGCTTCGGTGACGCAACGTGAGCTGTTATTGCCAGTCACAACAATTATCCATTATCCTATAAGTCAAAATACAATACCTGATTCACTTTGCTACTTCGGATATACTTTTCTTTGTTTTGGTATTATAAGGTTAAATATTTGCTTAAAATGGTTCAAATGGCTCTGAGCACTATGGGACTTAACTTGTGAGGTGATCAGTCCCCTACAACTTAGATCTACTTAAACCTAGCTAACCTAAGGACATCACACACACCCATGCCCGAGGCAGGATTCGAACCTGCGACCGTAGCGGTCGCGCGGTTCCAGACTGTAGCGCCTAGAACCGCTTGACCACCACGGCCGGCTAAATATTGCTTAATTTCGTTTCGAGGAACTGCGCACGACCAGGCTGTGTCGGCAGGAAGACCGCTGTACGCATTGTTATTCGGATTCTTGAGTTATGCTGGTAATAACTTAGCTTAACATAGATACCACAATGATGGAAGATCGAAAGACACGAGCCTGATAAAAGGTCAAACTGTGAAATTTCGACCAAGATGCAATTCTCCGACAAAATTTGGCAGTTACTTTAGGAAACATTGTGAAGTACTATTTCACTGTAACAGCAAGAACAAAATACCACGGGAATGTTACAACTAGATCTGCAAAAATTGCCTAATAATTACTTCACCGTAAAAGACCAATTTCCTGACCATCCTCGCGTCGGTCCTCATAACAAGCAATGCTTCCCGTGACATAATTTGTGCACTTTTTTCCTCGTTCCCTTCGAAGCTGTTGACAAAAGAAAGTTGGTTAAGACAAGTATTCCCTTACCAAAGCTGTTTGATACAGCACTGTAGAGCAACAATTCATGTACAGCATTGAATGATATACCTATCTAAACAAGTCAATAAACGATTTTAAACTGTAAGGTGGGCATGTCATTTTGATTTTTATAACATATCGATGTGCACTACAGAGAAAGAGAAAATTATGTTGCTGTTAAACGATCTTTGACCTTGTTGTGGCACGACCTTAGCCTCCTCTGTGCAGTCTGATACATACTTAGTTGAAGTATGTTGTGTAGTGAGGACGTATTCGTGCTGTGTTGACTTATGGTTGTATCTGTTAGATGAAGAAAGATATATTGTACAGGATACCATGGATGAACATAATGTGTATATTAAAGGGCGAGAAGAATATAAATTTAGAATAGTGGTGTTTTTTTTCACTACCCTACTTCCCTGGGTCATTTATTAACGTATCAACTGAATAATCTCTTTGGTTTTTATAGAAATTCTCTATTAACATTATACGCTTTTTAAGTCAGTGTTCACTTTGTTAAGCATAGCATTGTTAAGACCCATGGTACGTGTGAAGATCTCGGGAAGATTTACTCTGTCTTTTTGAATACATACTTCATTCTAGAATCGTTGCCTTTTAATATCATTTCACAGGAATAGTTACTCTCCCCATCCCACGGCTTGAAGAAGGTTTACCACTACGCATTATCACATTGCACCATATGGTATGCAACAGCTTGAACACAGTTTGGAAATTTTGCTTAAAAATAGAAATCTAGGTTAACAGCTGCCTGCTTTCTGCTGTACTTTCGTGAAATCTGCAACAGTGTTACCAATGCTACTTGAAATCACTACAGTTCCATCTTCTGTTTGTACCTAGTTAAAATCCGACATCTCAAGAAAGCAACAACAGCTACCTCATATCAATGGTCAAAATAATAGTTTGTTAACTAATTGTTGAGAAACTCGGAAAGCAGAACAACACAAGTTTATGTATTACTGTTCGTCACAGGAAAAAACAGCCTCCTATGGGTACCTAATCTAGAAATTAGCGTGATAAGCAAAAAAAGAAAGACAATCGCTGACAACCATATAACAATTGTTGGGCAGTTGAAAATATTGATATTCTCAGTTCGTTGTGAAATGTATTCTGTTCTCTGCTGCACATATGGATTTTAAATTTTCATATGAGCCTAACTAATTTATAGCGAATATCTTCAGGCGTAGCCATGTGTCACGCACTCATTAAAGCGAACTACTGCCTCTTTTGTGATCACCTTTATTAGTAAACGCCACTACCTGTTCACAGTTCACAGACACGTTACGGTGATGTACAGGGTGATCAGAAACAGTCTGAAAAGGTCGTAACACTGTTGCATTGTAGGTTGTGCTGATAAATATTTGTTATTCCCTTGTTCGGTTTCAGGAAAAAAACGTTAAACATGTTTGGCGATACCGTCTCTGGCCTGCTGGTTGAATTTGCACCCGTAACGTGCTGATTGGCTAAGTGCAATCCTAATAGAAACAGTGCAACGTACCGAATTTTTTCTTAATAGTTATTTCACAGTATAGCCTACCGTGAAACAGCTTTACAAGTTATGTAAGTCTGCAGGCTTTCGTGGCCGTTGTCACTGAAGTTAAAATGTTCTGGGATATTAGGCCGCGTCATGTTTCTTCTAAAATGATCGACGTTTCGACCCCTCTGCTGTGATCGTCCTCAGGGTCTTCTGCTGTCCACTACTGCTAGAACACTGTCTGAAACGAGTGTCGCGTCCTCTTACAAAGGGGAGTTTTCACGCGTGCGTGTTGGAAAAGTGATAGTATTGGTTAAATTTATATGGCTACCATTGGTGGGCCATAGTCCACCAATGGTAGCCATATGAATTTTAACCAAGAAGATTTCAACTTCAGCTTTACAAGTTTTTCATACTCTTGCTGACAAACCCTGTATAAACATACTGCAATTAAGAACAATAGCGTAAGAGAAGTACGACAGGAAAATGGTAACTGCTGCATACTTTTTACAGAACCTGCTAATGGAATGTATTTTGGCGAAGACATATTTTAGGATTTTTTCCGTGTTCCATTATTTAACTGATTTGATACCATACAGCGATTCCCTTTTGGTCCACACTTGTGATTGATTTTTACCGCGATTAGTATAGTGGACGATTTGTTTTACATATCCATGTTTTTTAATTTCTTATAAGTTTTTCCTTTTACCTATCTCTCTCGGCGCTACTCCTGTAGCTCTTACAAGATGTTCCAGAGCTTATATTTTCCTAATGACAATTTTGTGTTTGCATCTCAACTATGCTTACTGGCTCATCGTCGTATGGCATTTTATATTTCTCCTTTTTCGTAACAACGGAGAGATTTTTCGTGTGAAACATCTTAGCCTTGCAATGGCCATATTTCTCACGAATTCCAGTTAATACTGTTCGTTATAGAGCACATGCTGAACTCTTCTAACGTTGTGATTTGATGAATTCGACACTATCAGCACACCTACACAACCGTCTTAAAGTGTATTGCCTCATTTCTCTTGCTGCGAATAAATTCAGTGATGGTCTTTCACTAGACACACCTGTACAAATCAGTGTATGTCATGTTAATTATGTTCATAAGGTACAATGACAATGTTCTGCTCTTAACGTAAAGTAATTTGCTTTTAACCATTTATTATTTTGATGTGTTAGCTGCAGTACGACATTACGTTTTGAATATGGTTTTGGTTGTCATAACGCTTAATCATAGAGCTTGCTGTTAAGATGGAATCGATATATTTTGGGAAAACTCTTGCCAGAGTAAAACTGTGTACCGGACCAGGACTCGAACCCTGTAGAAGGCGTGGACTGGCTAAACCAAATCTGTGAGGACTGGTCGTGAGTCGAGCGCAGGGTGCTCAGTTGGTAAAGTACGAGGCGTGTTTTTTAAGTAAGTACCGTTTTGAAATTAAAAAGGACGTGCTAAGATATCTCAATAATTTTATCTTTACATGAAAGCCTGTACCTTAATCTTCGCACTGACGCCGTTACAGTCTGGTTCTTCCGTATTTACGTTGTGTACTGAGTGTTTAAGATACCTCCGATAACTGTGAGTCCCGCCGACTGTGAAGTACGGGATGATATAAGATTTCTTAGTGCTAAAGGCTTAAAATCGATCCATATTCATCGTGAGATCTGTGCAGTTTACGGAGAAAACGTTATGAGTGATGTAATGGTAAGAAAGAGGGTGAGAGCATTTAAAGATGGCCGCACAAATGTGCATGATGAACAACGGAGTGGGCGTTCAAAAAAAAAAAAAAATTGTTCATATGGCTCTGAGCACTATGGGCCTTAACTTCTGAGGTTATCAGGCCCCTAGAACTTAGAGCTACTTAAACCTAATTTAACTTAGGACATCACACTCATCCATGCCCGGGGCAGGATTCGAACCTGCGACCGTAGCGGTACCGCGGTTCCAGACTGTAGCGCCTAGAACCGCTCGGCCACCCCGGCCGGCGGGAGTGGGCGTCCTTCGGTCGTTAATGAAAGTTTGGTGCAGGAAGTGGACAGTAAGGTGTGAGAAAACAGACGCTTTACGATTTTCTCCTTGCGGGATGACTTTCGTAATGTTTCTCGCAGTGTTTTGTATGGAATTGTGACCGATGACTTGAATTACCGAAAATTGTTCGCACGTTGGGTACCGAAAATGTTGACGGACGCGCACGAAACCAAACGATTAGACAGCGCATTGACTTTCCTTGAGCGGTATCACAACGACGGTGATGATTTCTTAAGCCAACTTGTTACAGGCGATGAAACATGGGTGGCCTACGTCACACCAGAATCAAAGCAACAGTCCATGGAAGTTGAGCAAGGGCATCGTTTTGCTGCAAGACAATGCCAGTCCGCATGTTGCGAATCAGACCAAAAATCTCATCACATCTTTTCAATGGGAAACTCTAGATCATCTTCCATACAGCCCCGATCTTGCGCCCAGTGACTACTATCTGTTCCTGCACTTGAAGAAACACCTGGGCGGTCAGCGTCTTCAAGACGATGACAAAGTCAAAACAGTGGTGATGCAGTGGTTAACAAGTCAGGCGGTAGACTTCTATGAAGAGGGTATTCAAAAACTCGTAAAACGTTATGACAAGTGCCTCAATATTTACGGAAATTATGTAAAAAAGTAGATTAAGGTACAGGCTTTCATGTAAAAATAAAATTATTGAGGTATCTTAACACGTCTCTTTTAAATTTTAGAACGGTACTTACTTAAAAAACACGCCTCGTACGTGCCCCCGCAAGGCCAAAATCCCGGGGTCGCTTCATGGTCTGGCACACAGCTTGAACCTGCCAGGCAGTTTCATGTCAACGCACACTGCACTGCTGAGCGAGAAATTCGTTCTGATATATTAAGCATTTGTGCTTATTTCCCACTGATTTTATGGACCAAACAAATTTAACTCAGTGACACTATATGATAACAGTATGAACTGTTCAAGTTCTAAGTATGTGATATTTGTTATCTCGAACTTGTGTAACTACAGAAACCACAGGTCGTGGTGAAATAAGCGGAAAAGACATTATTTCATAATTACTATTTTTTATCTGACATACCTGTATTGGAGCGTCTATGACCACCAGATCGAGTTTGACGTACGTGTCGAAAACTGGTCGTGCCTCGAAAATGGTCAGTCTCTTAATTTGAGCACCATACGTTACCTAGCTACTTGTAATTTAACTTAAGACTAGAAAAGTAATAACTTTGGGTCAGAACTAACAGACTGAATTTTTTTAGCCATCTACAGAGGCCCGTCCCGTTACCCTCTGAGATGGACATTTTATCATTTTCTGCGGCTCCTCGTAACCGCAGAGGGGCGGTGGAAGCAGCGCAGTGTTTCCCAGTGGGGGGCATCTGCTGTTGACGCTTCGGGCACGCCCACAACCTAGTGAGTGTCTCCGTGCACGCGCTATGAGCAGGAAATTCCAACACTGAAAAGAAAAATCCGCACTGTGTCATCTACAGGGACGAAACTGTGTTCTTATTTTCCTCCTTTATTGACTCTGCAGACTGACTGAATCTGTATCTTTAAGATACGTTCTTCCTATAAAAATATTTAGATATATTATTAGTTTATGCACTTCTACATCCACACACACACACACACACACACACACACACACACACACGAAAAGCGTGCACTAGAACTCGCGTTATGCCTACCTGATTAATAGCTTCTTGGCCCAACTTTGGAACGGAATACAGTAGCGATTCTACGCGATATAAATTCGTCAAGTTTCCGGAGGTATGTGCCTCTAGTAGAATTCGTCGGCTGCTATTTAACCCTTAACTAACGAGGTGACTTTTCTGCAACGCCGGCCGCGGTTCTAGACGCTTCAGTCCGGAACCGCGTGACTGCTACGGTCGCAGGTTCGAATACTGCCTCGGGCATGGATGTGTGTGATGTTCTTAGGTTAGTCAGGTTTAAGTAGTTCTATGTTCTAGGCGACTGATGAGCTCAGATGTCAAGTCCCATCGTGCTCAGAACCACTTAAGCGATTTTTCTGTAACGTACACTACGAGACGTCGTCTCTGAGACCCCTGGCTTTAAACGAAGATGTAAGCAGTAAATACTTGAAAATTTAATTTATGTTATATAACATTTATGGTTACAATTATACAAGTGTTCTTTAAATACAACTTGTCCGTTTTATTGCACTAAATAAAGCCAACAGTATTTTACTTTTGTATCAAGCAAAAATCACATACTTTCTTGAAGTCAGAGAGTCTGACGGTAGCGGCTGTGTTACGCCCCTCTTGGCCCTAAACGACCTTGCGGCTGTCATATTCCATGGAGTATTTTATCTAGTTGACAATCATGTTACACTTTTACACCTTAATTTTCATTCCTATGACATTTCTGTTTGACGAGAACACTTCTGCTCAGACGTTTTTAACCGTGGTGTGAGTACATGTATATTCTTTGTAACTTTTTATTCTGATGAATATTGTCCTTAGAGGAATCGAAAAGATGATCAGTTGACAAAACGTCTGTGCAACTGAAGTGGCTGTATGTACGTCCTGTAATTCGCGTTAGCCACAGCCAATCAAAATGTTTAAAATTTCACCAAAATTACATTTAATAGTTTATGGGCGAGATTTGGCGCCCAGTAGATTCCCACATGTGACACATTGGGTTCAGAACAGATGCCCAAACATCAGCTTGACATCACGATGACGCTCATCAAAGCGCAGCAGTTCGGCTCTCGCCTTGTGGTACTGCAATTTCTCCTTCTGGCCGATGCCACCGCCGTCAGGGAAGACATCAAGCATGAAACGATGCAGGTCGTCGGCAATAATGTTCATATGGTCCGCAGCTGTCTTGGTGTTTTCGATTACTACCGCAGGTAACATTGAAACACAGCTGTACGTCCACCATAGACTTACATTGGCATCACTGTCCAGTGTCCGTCGAGTGGTACGTGCTTAGAGGAGCCGTTCCCCTGGATATCGGTATCTGAACACGACCATTCACTTGGTGCAACGAGAAACGTGATTTATCCCAGTAGGCAACCTGTTTTCAGTGATCAAAATCCTATCTCTATGAAACAGTTCCCAAAGCAATCGTAATAATCGTTGGGGTATGTGGGAACACATAGGGAATCGTCTGCTGTGGGGGACGCGTGCGCACTGAACGATGTGCTTGCACCAGCATCGTACGCTCCCATCAGAGCCTCCGCTGACAGTGGTCTAGCCGGCCACGGTGGTCTAGCGGTTCTAGGCGCTCAGTCCGGAACCGCGAGGCTGCTACGGTCGCAGGTTCGAATCCTGCCTCGGGCATGGATGTGTGTGATGTCCTTAGGTTAGTTAGGTTTAAGCAGTTCTAAGTTCTAGGGGACTGATGACCACAGATGTTAAGTCCCATAGTGCTCAGAGCCATTTGACAGTGGCCTATCCCGTCTAACAGAGCAGGCAGGACTCCGACTTGCCCGTTCTGTGATGAGACGTCAGAATCCAGCTCCTTGTCACCTACTCGTGGTCTCAAAATCCTTCAGCCACTGTCCACAGATACTTGCGACAGCAACACAGAAACAGCCGACCAGTTTTGCGGTTTTAGAGATGCCTGGTCCCAGGCAGCTGAGCACAACAATCTTCCCTTCTCAGAGTCGTACCAGTCAATGGAATTCCCCCTTTGCTGTCGTGTTTTGATAGAATGATTCCCGTCTCTGTTCTACTCATATACCGGGTGTTGAAAAAGTCTCTCCGCAGTGCCGTATGATTGTTAGCCGCGCGTGCCGTATGCCGTGGTGAATATACCGAAATGAAACTCACTGCAGTATCGTTGTGCGTTTACTGTTTCGTTGAAAAATATGGGACCTACAATCCGACGTCTAGAAATTGCAATCCAAACTCCTATTTTCACAGGATGAAGTGGTTCCTCATGAATACACAATGGATATGCAGTACTCCACATACGAGAGTTTTGTCAGTTCATGTACCCGGATAAATCAAACCATGCCTCAACAGTGAAAAACTTTTCATTAAGAATATCCCTTTCATTTTGTTGAACGAAATTTTTGAACCATTGACAATAACGCACTTTCTTGCCATGATCCGCATTTTTCATTTCTTGCGCGATTGTCACTTTGTACGGGAAAAGTTCTAATGTTTTCCTTACAGCTGTGTGGGCAGTTCCGACACTAACATCGATTTCCTGGGCGAGTTTTCTTATTGACTTGTTGGGACTCATGGACATTTCAACGGAAATATCGAGTAGTTTATCCTCATACAAAACGCTAGGATGACCACTTCTCGGTGCATCTGCCA
This sequence comes from Schistocerca serialis cubense, assembly GCF_023864345.2. Classification (NCBI taxonomy): domain Eukaryota; kingdom Metazoa; phylum Arthropoda; class Insecta; order Orthoptera; family Acrididae; genus Schistocerca; species Schistocerca serialis. The sequence goes on from NC_064642.1 coordinate 44,155,259, forward strand.
CTGAACCCGTACTTCGAAATTTGTTAATCAAATGTCGCACAGTATCCCGATGTGGGAGTGTTGTCTCCGGGAGAACTGAATTAAATGTTTGACGAACTGTGCATTTACTGCCAGATTTGAACACTTGTTCGACTAAAAATGGTTAGCATTTTAACACTGCAAAAACGAAACAAACGAACAAAGGAACTAAACTTACACGCTCACGTCCATACGCTACGACACACACCAACGATGCTACTGACGATGGCTGAGATAAACGAAATAATGGAATGTTGGGGAAGTCCACTTGAAGGGAAGTAATCCAGGCAGGCGAACAACCGTACGGCGCGTGCGACTAACAATCATGCGACACTGCGGAGAGTCTTTTTGAACACCCCGTACTTTCCTTATCGCGTAATGTGCCCACAGTAACACCAGCTGGTATTTACTCTCACGCTTGTCAGTGGTCACAATTTTTTGGCTCTTTTGTGTACATACTTCCTGTGAATCATTGTGAAGTTCGCTTCCGTGAATACTTCGTGTGGACAACATATCTGGGTTTCTTTCTGTTCCGTTAACAAAAGGTGTATGGGAGAAATGGCTGCTGGCACGCCTCTCTGCGATCTGTTATTGTGTACGTGATCTCAGTGGGATACTTGCCGGGTGCCTCTAATTAAACTAGTGTTTCCAGTACTGCCATGAGGACTGCATAAATCACAGGATGCTGAAACATCGCAATTGTGTTCATTAATTGGCGCGCTCGCAAAGTATGCTCAAAAATAGTAGTTTCATTCCCACCACCAACCACAAGGATTAAATATGGCGCTGAAACCAACGAGAGTATGCTACTAGCGCCGAAGAAAGGGAGTAACCATCAAGCACATGACAGCAGAGGTCTTGGCATGTTATTAGGACATGATAGCAAGTTACAACAGGTGTTCAACATAGTCTCCCCACTCAGCTACGTGCTGCAGTCATAACATGGCAAGGCCGACAATTCCTCACAGCATCCCGATGCAGTCAGAGTGATGTCGTCGTATGCCGTCCTTCAGATCAGGAAGAGCCCAAATACGTCCATAGTAGACAATTTCTTTCACATATGACCACAAGCAGAAATCACATGGATTTAGATCGGGGGATCTGGAAGGTGACACGTCTTTGAACTGCCTAGAGATGATGCGTCCGTTTCTGAAGGTTTCTTAAATCCTGGCAAGCGAGATGTTCATGAAAATAGTGGTGTGGACATAGTTGCGTTCTTGCAAACATAGAATCGCGTCTTGCACAAGGAAATCGTTATAGAATTAAGATGTCGCTTACACCCAACAGACCAACAAGGCGTCATCTACTCGAAAAAAACGGACCGATAATTAAGGAACTTGTGGAAACACACCACACAGCCACATAATCTCAGTCTATGCATGTTGCTCGACAAGATGCTGCGGAGTAGAGCCTCATATGCGACAGTCCAGTCCTGTGCATTTACGGCAGCGCACAGATTAAAATGGCCTTCGCTCGTCCAAAGAATATCCCCCAGCCTCATGTCATTCATTTCCACGCTTGCCAAAAAGCGAAGGGCAAAGTCTCGGAATTGTAATCTATCTTGGGGCTTCATTTGGTTCACATTCGCATTCTAGTAGGGATACCAATGCAAAATACGCCGCAAAACCTTTTGAACTGCTGGCCAGGGGAGAAAAAATTTCCCGTGACAAAGCTGGAGTAGGGGCCACTGAATTTGAGGCTTGTGCTGAACTGCTACAGCTACAGCAACTTTGTCTGCTATGCTGATGAGCCTCCCTCTTCTTCTTCGTGCACCACCTAATTCGTCTGATTCTTCAGATTTCTGGATCATATTCTTTAGCCCATTTATTGACACAGTGTCCGTTCGCATCTTCTTGTGTCAGTGATGTTCCCACAAAACAGCGCTGCTTTTGTTGGTGGTCTGATAAAACAACTTCACCAGCTGTGCAGTACACCAGTAGTCTCTCCATAATAGAAATCAACGGGCATCGCCAAGCGACAACAGCGCTCTGACATCGAAATAGAAAACATTTCACATTCTCACTGTTTACAGCGACATATTTTCACCTGCTGGTAGAATGTGGACCTGTTATTTTTTTCAGCGTACTCCGCGAGCGCACCGATTAATGAACACACCTACGATGTTTCAGCGTCCTGTGATGTATACAGCCCACACTGCAGCACTCCGGATGCCATCAGTTTAAAGAGAAGCAGCAGATGAATATTTTTTGTTTCTGAGATAAAAGACGATTATCATAGTTTTGCAACCATGTGCTCGCAGTGTGCACACTGTTCTTCGTCGAGTGTCTGCCAGTTACGTTTTTCTGACATTTTGGATACACCGACTCGATATTCAAGGAAACTAACCACTTACATTCGGAATATAAAAAAAAAAAAGAAGACACTGTACGGTTTTCCGTACTGCATCAAATCAGGAAAATGTGAGAGGTTCAAAAAAATGGTTCAAATGGCTCTGAGCACTATGGGACTTAACATCTGTGGTCATCAGTCCCCTAGAACTCAGAACTACTTAAACATAACTAACCTAAGGACATCACACACATCCATGCCCGAGGCAGGATTCGAACCTGCGACCGTAGCAGTCGCGCAGTTCCGGAATGAGCGCCTAGAACCGCGAGACCACCGCGGCCGGCATGTGAGAAGTACTGCAGTTGGAACACACTTCTTTTCAAAGGAACTTCACCATGTATTACCCATCATTCTGACGCTGCTAATGCGTAAGACCACATGTGAAGTTTCGTATTACTTGTGTTTAATGCTCCAAAGCCACGATAACTGTAGTTGTGTCATCCTCTTAAGAGGCTCCGGAAAGGCTCAAAATCATGAAAAGTTCAATTTTTACTTTTTCTGCGTTTTCTGAATCTGCAGACTATTACCTTTTAATAGATACATAATTTATTCAATTCCGAAGACTACAATTATTTTTAATTTTTTTTTTTGAAATGTGTTCTACATGGGCGTGACCCACTGTGGCGCTGTTAAACTGCTGTCAAATGGTGTTATTATTAACGTCCGTGTTCATCAGGTACATTTTAGTGATGTGAGATAAAGTATGTGTTGTGGCTAACCTGTGATGGTTCAATATATATCGCTGGTGTGATTGTCGATTGTTTCATGTTTATTTACTCTGTCGTTATCTCGAAAATATTCGTAATTAATTCTGTTTCTTGAGTCTCTGTTTTGTTGAAGTATAATAATGAGTAAAAGTAAAGTTATTAGAAATCCTCTGAAGGCTTTTAAGAAAAGGAGAAATGTTGGAAAGCCAAAGGTATGTGTTATTACTGTAAACAATAAAGACGATAACCAAGTGAGTGAACCTAACCTCTCAAGTACACCTGCCCATAGCAGTCAAAGTGGGAAAGAAAATACTTCACAGAAGAAGCTTGGTTCAATGAGTGAAAACTATGAATGTTTTATGGGCGAATCGGATGTGAATGGAATATTTGATATGTCGGTTCTCAAAGGAATTTTTTCAAACTGTGTAAGATGTATTCATTGTAGTGAAGTTGGTCTGGAACTCTCCATAATAAAGCACGTAGGACAACTGAAATGTGGTAAGTGTTCATACATGACCACCTTTTGGAACAGTGTTGCAGTAACTGCAACTGAAGAAAATGGGAATGAAGATAGGTTCTAACATGGTACGAGCGATGCTTGCTTTAGACAAGGAACGCCTTCGGGCTGCAGACAGGGCTGTAAAGAGTCTAGAAATACAAGCAAGAGTAAACAGGAGGAGGAACAAGAGGAAGCTGGAGGAGGAGTTTGCAGAGGATGAAGATAATCCATCCTATGGACCTGGAATGCACTAAAAAGTTAATCCACTCTTTGTCGCTCGATTCCCAAAACTTTTATTTTCTCATACTAATTACATGTTTTCTAAGGATCTTCCAAACATATTTGTTTCAAACTTTCAGTAAATGTTACACAGTACCTTCTGCATAATTTAACACAGCCTTTTTCCAAAAAACTGTATATTTTTGAATATATAAATAAAAAATTGCAAAAAATTTTTGTGAATTTTCATTACAAATGAAAAAAAATCATCTTTAATAACTGAACTAAAATTTTGTAAAATCCCTTTGTTAAGTTGTAGCCCATATTCCAATAAATAATCTGTAAAAAGTTGAACTTCCTACCTCAAATACTTTGTGAGGAAAGATGTAATTTATAAGCGTTATTTTAACATTGCAAGTATAGGGCGTTCCGGAGCCCCTTAAGCGACGGGAAGGTATCGCACTGCAATTATCGCCGTGAAATTGGTATCACTACATTTCAAATTCACAACTACTCACTCTCCTCAAAGTCGCTGGCGGCGACTGAGTGAGTAGCTATACTGTTTTCAACAGCTGAGGGATTCTGTGTGATGGCATTGTTTCCCTGAATACTTGTTGGAATGTGAATCACATTTCACTTTCATTCTTATTTCCATTGCACGACTTTTTACGGTACTCATTCCCTTAGTTTATAGTATTTTATTTCGATGAGCAATATTCGTCTGCATCGGACCATTTGAAATTACTTATGCTTATGTATGCAATGCTTCATAAGCGGCTAACAGTAACACTAACTAAACTGTTGTCTGTCAGTATTTAACATCGCAGCCAAGGCTGGTACGTCGATTTGGCAGCACCTGATTTGGATGTAATGAGTTCGATCCTATGTGATAGACGAAGCTTTCATCTCTGTTATTCAATTTCAAGACTGAGAACGAGAGTTGGAGTACTGCTGCTGGACGACTTATTGCACTACAAACAATTATCCTGAAAGGTAAGCCTGTATTAAGTCGACGATATCGACGCCTTTGTCGGAAAGTGACGCTATGCTTCGCAGTAGCTGGGAGCTAGATGCAAGCGTATCGTCCGCGCACCTACTATCCCTGTTCCGACCGATGTCGAGAAGTGTTCGTTATCAAGTGACGATCAAATAGTGCCGTCCTCTTCAACACACCCTCATTCTCACCAGCCGTGCGGAGTGGCCGTGTGGTTTGAGGCGCCATGTCACGGATTGCGCGGCGCCTCCCGCCTGAGGCTCGAGTCCTCCTTCGGCTATGGGTGTGTGTGTTGTTCTTAGCATAAGTTAATTTAAGTTGGTGTAAGTGGTATGCAAGTCTAGGGACCGATGACCTAAGGAGTTTGGTCCCTTATTAATTCACACACATCTGAACATCCGTTTCTGCTCCCTTATATGGTTAAAATCTCGAAGCTGAAACGAATTTGATTAAAACTATTGCTGACAATAATGGATCTGAGATAATAATAGTGGATAACATTTTCAGAAATAAGAGCAATATCAGAATTGCCACTCTTGGCATTTCTACTAATGATGAGCGTAATGAAAAGAAATCTCTTTTTCATATAGCAATTAGGACCTGTGACTGGCAGGGTTCATCGTATTCTACATCTACATCTACATCTACATGATTACTCTGCAATTCACATTTAAGTGCTTGGCAGAGGGTTCATCGAACCACAATCATACTATCTCCCTACCATTCCACTCCCGAACAGCGCGCGGGAAAAACGAACACCTAAACCTTTCTGTTCGAGCTCTGATTTCTCTTATTTTATTTTGATGATCATTCCTACCTATGTAGGTTGGGCTCAACAAAATATTTTCGCATTCGGAAGAGAAAGTTGGTGACTGAAATTTCGTAAATAGATCTCGCCGCGACGAAAAACGTCTTTGCTTTAATGACTTCCATCCCAATTCGCGTATCATATCTGCCACACTCTCTCCCCTATTACGTGATAATACAAAACGATCTGCCCTTTTTTGCACCCTTTCGATGTCCTCCGTCAATCCCACCTGGTAAGGATCCCACACCGCGCAGCAATATTCTAACATAGGACGAACGAGTGTAGTGTAAGCTGTCTCTTTAGTGGACTTGTTACATGTTCTAAGTGTCCTGCCAATGAAACGCAACCTTTGGCTCGCCTTCCCCACAATATTATCTATGTGGTCTTTCCAACTGAAGTTGTTCGTAATTTTTACACCCAGGTACTTAGTTGAATTGACAGCCTTGAGTATTGTACTATTTATCGAGTAATCGAATTCCAACGGATTTCTTTTGGAACTCATGTGGATCACCTCACACTTTTCGTTATTTAGCGTCAACTGCCACCTGCCACACCATACAGCAATCTTTTCTAAATCGCTTTGCAGCTGGTACTGGTCTTCGGATGACCTTACTAGACGGTAAATTACAGCATCATCTGCGAACAACCTAAGAGAACTGCTCAGATTGTCACCCAGGTCATTTATATAGATCAGGAAGAGTAGAGGTCCCAGGACGCTTCCCTGGGGAACACCTGATATCACTTCAGTTTTACTCGATGATTTGCCGTCTATTACTACGAACTGCGACCTTCCTGACAGGAAATCACGAATCCAGTCGCACAACTGAGACGATACCCCATAGGCCCGCAGCTTGATTAGAAGTCGCTTGTGAGGAACGGTGTCAAAAGCTTTCCGGAAATCTAGAAATACGGAATCAACTTGAGATCCCCTGTCGATAGCGGCCATTACTTCGTGCGTTGCACAAGAATGATGTTTTCTGAAACCATACTGATTACGTATCAATAGATCGTTCCCTTCGAGGTGATTCATAATGTTTGAATACAGTATATGCTCCAAAACCCTACCGCAAACCAACGTCAATGATATAGGTCTGTAGTTCGATGGATTACTCCTACTAACCTTCTTAAACACTGGTGCGACAGCGCAATTTTCCAATCTGTAGGTACAGATCTATCGGTGAGCGAGCGGTTGTATATGATTGCTAAGTAGGGAGCTATTGTATCAGCGTAATCTGAAAGGAACCTAATCGGTATACAATCTGGACCTGAAGACTTGCCCGTATCAAGCGATTTGAGTTCCTTCGCAACCCCTAAGGTATCTACTTCTAAGAAACTCATGCTAGCAGCTGTTCGTGTTTCAAATTCTGAAATATTCCATTCGTCTTCCCTGGTGAAGGAATTACGGGAAACTGCGTTCAATAACTCCCCTTCAGCGGCAAAATCGTCGGTAACAGTACCAACGGCACTGCGCAGCGGAAGTATTGACTGCCTCTTGCCGCTTGTGTACTTTACATACGACCAGAATTTCTTCGGATTTTCTACCAAATTTCGAGACAATGTTTCGTTGTGGAACCTATTAAAGGCATCTCGCATTGAAGTCCGTGCCAAATTTCGCGCGTCTGTAAATTTTAGCCAATCTTCGGGATTTCGCGTTCTTCTGAACTTCGCATGCTTTTTCCGTTTCCTCTGCAACAGAGTTCGGACCAGTTTTGTGTACCACGGGGGATCAGTTCCATCTCTTACCAATTTATGAGGTATGAATGTCTCAATTGCTGTTGGTACTATATCTTTGAATTTGAGCCACATCTCGTCTACATTTGCATAGTCAGTTCAGAAGTAATGGAGATTGTCTCTTAGGAAGGCTTCTAGTGACACTTTATCCGCTTTTTTAAATAAAATTATTTAGCGTTTGTTTCCGGTGGATGTGGAAGAAACGGTATTGAGCCTAGCTACAACGACCTTGTGATCACTAATCCCTGTATCAGTCATGATGCTCTCTATTAGCTCTGGATTGTTTTTGGCTAAGAGGTCAAGTGTGTTTTCGCAACCATTTACAATTCGCGTGTGTTCGTGGACTAACTGCTCGAAATAATTTTCGGAGAAAGCATTTGGGACAATGAAGGAAGATGTTTTCTGCCTACCACCGGTTTTGAACAAGTATTTTTGCCAACATATCGAGGGAAGGTTGAAGTCCCCACCAACTATAACCGTATGTGTGGGGTATTTATTTGTTACGAGACTCAAATTTTCTCTGAACTGTTCAGCAACTATAACATCGGAGTCTGGGGGTCGGTAGAGGGAGCCAATTATTAACTTAGTTCGGCTGTTAAGTATAACCTCCACCCATACCAATTCGCACGAAGTATCTACTTCGACTTCACTACAAGATAAACCACTACTGACAGACACAAACACTCCACCACCAATTCTGTCTAATCTATCTTTCCTGAACACCGTCTGAGACTTCGTAAAAATTTCTGCAGAACTTATTTCAGGCTTTAGCCAGCTTTCTGTACCTATAACGATTTCAGCTTCTGTGCTTTCTATTAGCGCTTGAAGCTCAGGGACTTTCCCAGCACAACTACAACAATTTACAACTACAATTCCGACTGTTCCTTGATCCAAGCCCGTCCTGTATTTGCCATGCACCCTTTGAGAATGCAGCCCACCCCGTACTTTCCCGAGGCCCTCTAACCTAAAAAACCGCCCAGTCCACGCCACACAGCCTCCGCTACCCGTGTAGCCGCCAGCTGAGTGTAAACAAATATAACTTCAGCAACAGCTTAAAATTAATGTTATTCGTTACTTGAAACCAGAGTATTCTCCATTACAAAACTCAAGTGTCTATAAAATTAGCTGTGACGTAAAAAAATGGTTCAAATGGCTCTGAGCACTATGGGACTTAACATCTATGGGCATCAATCCCCTAGAACTGAGAACTACTTAAACCTAACTAACCTAAGTACATCACACAACACCAAGTCATCACGAGGCAGAGAAAATCCCTGATCCCGCCGGGAATCGAACTAGCTGTAACATATGTCCAGCCTATTATGTAGGACAAATAGGACGCGAAACTTTTGTTAGACGAAAGGAACATCTATTAGGAAAAAAGGTAAAAAAATACGTAATATGTCCTTCGCCTGTCATTTATTTATTACGGCCCACAGGCCAGCCGACCGCGGTGGTCTCTCGGTTAAGGCGCTCAGTCCGGAACCGCGCGACTGCTACGGTCGCAGTTCGAATCCTGCCTCGGGCATGGATGTGTGTGATGTCCTTAGGTTAGTTAGGTTTAAGTAGTTCTAAGTTCTAGGGGACTGATGACCACAGAAGTTAAGTCCCATAGTGCTCAGAGCCATTTGAACCATTTTTGAACCCACAGGCCTAAAGAAGTTCATGACACGTGTAATCTGCACTCTTGCACTCAGAGAGAAGAGTCTTTAGACCTTTATATTTTTAACGAGTCGGAAATTCTCAGCGCCAACGGCCCTGCTGCAGTGGTAACACTGGTTCCCGTCAGATCACCTAAGTTAAGCACTGTCAGGCTGGGCTAGCGCTTGTATGGGTGACCGTCCGGTCTGTCGAGCGCTGTTGGCAAGCGGGCTGCTCTTAGCCATTGTGAGGCAAACTGAGGAGCTACTTGACTAAGAAGTAGCGGCTCCGGTCACGAAATCTGACAACGGCCGGGAGAGTTGTGTGCTGACCTCACGCCCCTCCATATCTGCAGCCCCTAGGCTGAGTGGATGACACGGCGGCAGGTCGGTGCCGTTGGGTCTTCCAAGGCCTGTTCGGGCGGAGAGCGAGAGAGAGAGAGAGTGAGAGAGAGAGAGAGAGAGAGAGAGAGAGAGAGAGAGAGAAATTCTCAGACACCTTTCATTTAATGATGGCTTCATTCCTAACGAACAGTTGCAGTTGCGTAATAAAAAATTTTTGTTGGTATAAACCCGTTACTTAGAAGTGCCTAAAGATGAGCCTCCTTTATTTCCTCAGAGTAGACTACGCAATGCCGATTTCCTCTCTCGTTTTCATTTATTACATTTAATCGTTTCAGGCAAAAATATATGTAATAGTAGTAGTTGCAATGTCTTACATAATCTTCCCAATTTGCATAATATTGGCTATTGTTATTTGAGGTTAACACTTAATATACGTACGCTTTTTAAAATATTTTTTCAAAAATTATGCAGCGGTTATTTTCGATTGTTACTAACTGGTGCAACTTTTTTCGTGTCCACGTTGTGACAACGTTGGCATGTGTGTCTCTTACAAGTCTGATGCCACTTCGAGTAAATGTTACCTCTTACAGCCCTTAGCGGAGAGTACCGTGCTACCCCATATAGCTATAAGTTAGTTTCAGTGTCTTTAATTTCATGTGGTTTTAATATGAACATCTTAATGAAGTATTTTACGTGACGGGTCATTATTGCTCCTAAATTCGTTTGTCAGTTACGATATGTGGGTTTAATATTCTTATAACTCTGTTAGTAATAAAAACTGGCTTATTTCAGATTCTCTATGTTAATGTTTGTTTATATGTGTATATAATCACAGTCGGTGTCGAAACCTCGTAAACGTAAACCGATTGACTGTTTTATAACTATCATATCTCGAGGCTAATAGAAAGGAAGAAATGTCTCTCATACCACCAGTATTGGAACTGCTTCTGTACAATCAATTCACAAAAAAGGTGGAGTGAAGGTTTCCCTTTCACTGTGACCAACATATAAGATCATTGTCACATTATTCATTACCTGAAGTTCATATACGAATTTAAAGATAAGATCATTGTCGCATCATTCATTGAATGAAGTTCATATACGAATTTATGCTCTGGATAAAGAAGTATACAGCCCATTTGTAGCAATTTTGATTTGTATTGCATGCAGGTAGGCAACCCAATAATTATTTTGAATGTACCACTATATTTCAGTATCTGTATTGTATCGGGAATCCTCCTCTAGCATAACTTTTCCGCAACAGCAGTTGTCAATACCAGTATTATTTTTCGAATTTTGGATTGGTCAATATTATCTCAGTTGCTTTTCTGAAAATTTTCGTATAATTTTGTACGTAGAACGTTATATTTCGAGTCAAAATTTATGAAAATTAATTACTTCATTTTCGATGTAACAGGCGATAAGTACTAGATCTGCGCGAACAGTTAAAATTATATTGTCAAGAAACTTTTGAAATTACGAATTTTTGGGCACACTTTAATTTTCTATTATAATTACGCAACCTAGCGCTGTTTACTATGTTTCTTTCTGGATTCATGTATGAAATAATAATCGAAAGTAATAGAAATTCATTTGTCTAGAAGAACGGTAAACGCTTTGGAATGTGGTTATTACCGCAGAGTGAAGTAGTAGTAAACATGCCTCTGACGTGATCGGACGTATTTTTGTATTTTGGGCGAACAATGTAATTACAGCTTTGTTAATGCGAAAATTCAAAAGACTTTATAATATACAAAAATGTGACAAAATATATTAGCGTGACAACAAAAATTCTACAACAACCAATTTATTTAGATCAATTCAACCATGAGGACCTAAGATGTGAGAACTCCAACTTCAAGAATCAGACCCATAGGTAAGAAGAACTGGAGCCAACTGTACGCGAAAAGGTAAATAAACTAGGAAGTTTACTGTAATCTTCGCTATCTCAAATTTTTCACAAAAGACTTTGCTTATTGTTGACAATAGCTGCAAACAGGAAGGGGTAGATTACAATATGTACAACTTCCATAAGTAGATTCATCTGTACTGATTGGCAGAATAGTTTCACATAAGTAAGTAAGGTGCATAAAAGTGTTATTTTTGACTCATAGGGGTGAAATATTTGCCATTTGCGTTTTAGTTCTTTAGAATGTGCATGACGGAGGAGTTTACCTTCATGAATGAAATGAATACGATGTTCCTTTTTACTTTGAACAAAGATTGTAGGCATCCGCTCTTAGACTACCTGTGATGAAATAATTCTTCAAACTTATGTACTAGAACAACGGACGGATAGATACGTATGTAAGTTCACGTGTCTGGTTCAAATAAAGTACCGACTTCATTTTCATTATAACAAACATGTATCCGTTAGAATTAGGATATATATTACTTCGAATTTAAACTTTATGTATTATTTGTCTGACACTCTATACAAAATGACTTTAATGTGCTTTACATGTGCGGTGCTTTACATGAATGTGTGCAGTTGTGATGTAAGTCATATATGCATTGACAGACAAGCTACGCTTAGAAATTTCACATAAAAATATTAGCTGGGGCCTATTCCTTTCTTTGTAAACGATACAGCTTTAAATTACGCTGACCAAACACTATGATGTATTCAATAATTCATGAAAACAATCCACACTTACGGCTCCGCTACTACATTTACAAACTTTCTTAGGAAACTCCGTTTCAGTAACCTTTACTGTCTCCTTCACTACAATATTCGTGCATCTCCAGGATAAACTCTTTGCTAAAATGTCACCAAAACGTCTCATGTGAAGAGAAAACCTTTCTCTGTCGCTTTACTCAAACTCAGAACGTTTTATGTCTTTGCTTCGCAACTTCTTCTTCAAGAACACCACTAATAGTTACATATTCACCCAGCCACTTGAATAAATCGTTAAGAAGGTTAGACTCCAAGCTATGCGTACTCTATGTAATAAAGGGTGTTCATTCTTTCGTTTCTATAATTACCACCGTACCGAAAAGCATATCTATAGTCTACAAATCACTCTGAAATGCATGGCAGGCGGTACATCCTATCCTACCAGTTGTTATGGCTTTCTGCTGTTTCATTCGCTTATGGAGCGCTCGAAGAATGAGTATTTAAATGCCTCGGTGCGTGCTGAGATTAATCTAATCTTATACTCACGATCCCTGTGTGAGCATATGTAGGGAGTTGTAGTATATTCCATTTAAAGCTGGTTCTTGAAACCTTGGTAGCAGACTTTCCTGGGATAGTTTACGTCTTCCTACAACAGTTCGCCAATTCAGTTTCTTCAACATATCTGGTCCCACACACTTAAGTAATTTTCTAGGATGGCTTGCAAGAGTGATTTGTAAGCAGTTTCCTTTGTAGAATGATTCTATTTCCCCAGTATTCTATCAAAATACCGAAATTTGCGGTCTGCTTCACTCACAATTGAGTTTACGTGATCGTAATATTTTATATCGCTACAAATCTTACAACCAGGTATTTGTATGAGTTAACCGACTCCAAATGTGTCTCATTTATACTAGTAATACGATAATGCGGCTTTTCGTTTTGTGAAGTGCAGTGTTACATTTCTGAACAGTTAAAGCAAGTTTCCAATCTTTGTATACCTTTGAAATTTTATTGGGATCTGAATAATGAATATTAAGCAGCTTTTTTCAGGAAGTTCTTCTTTAGACACAACTGCATGACGTACAATAATTCAGAGGTTAGTATTAGTGTTGTTCGCAGGGTCATTAATATACAACACGAACATTAACGGTCCCAACACACTTCCCAGGGGCAAACCGAAGTTACTCCTACATCTGTTGATGACTCTGCATCCAGGATTACTTGCCGTGTCCTCCTTACCAAAAAATTTGCGATGCGGTCACAAACTGCGCTTCATGCCGCATATGATCGTGCTTTTAATAATACGTTTGAGTTCAAAATATGTTCTGAGATTCTACGACAAATCGATGTTAAAGATATTGGACGATAGTTTTATGTGTCACTTCCACTATGCTTCTTGTAGACGCGTGTGACTTGTGCTTTGTTCCAAGGACTGGGCACTGTTTTTAGTTCGAAGGTTTTACGATATATCGCAGTTGAAATTTCTTTGAGTTTTCGGAAACATTATTTGAGAATGTTCTCCCATGGTAATCATCGAAGGCTTCATGCATTGCTCTCTTGACAGCTAACCGCGTTTCATTCTGCATATCGCTATCTATAGCCCCGCACTTTATTCTACCCATATTATGCAGAGGTCCCTGTAACATTAGAAGTTTCTTTACAGTGACTGTATACCGTCATGAATTGTTTCACAGGGTACGTATCTATATAGTGCATGGTCAAATATTTTTAAAAACTGAAACCTCAGTTCCTCTACATGCTCGTGTCCTTTGCTAAAAGTTTCTATTTCTTAATTGGGGTACGAGAACACGACTTTTAATCTAGTTTACTGAACATATAAAACTTTCTGCTTTTGAATACCATTTGTACTTTGCTATTAATTATTTCCACAACTGCATCATGGCTACCAATGCCAATTTAGATGTTGACATCATCAAAGAGTTAGGTCTGTTTGTTGCCCTTAGATCTAATACATCACCATCATGAGTGGAGTTTCGAACTATCTGTTCTAAACAATTTTCAGAGAAGACAGTCAGTAATGTTTCACAGGATGTTTTGTCACGTCCATCACTAACAGAACAGTAATATTCTCAATTAATTTTTGGATGATTAATACCTCTACTGATGATTACAGCGTCGGGAAACAAATGTTTCCCTGTCCACGCCATCAATATCTTCCACACCCAACCTTGTCAAACTGAGATAACATTTCCTATGAAATGACCCCATTTTCGTGTAATATTAGGGTGTTAATAACGCTACATCTTTTAACCCAACGCATAAATTTACATAATGCTATTGCAAATGATGGACTATTAAGTTTTTAATAACACTGTGATTCTGGTTGTAAATGGATACACGTAGTGAACTGTAAATGTTAACTTCTAAATAAGTTAGCTACCAAACTAGGCGTGATGAAACTTCTGCAGCAGCGGTTTTAATTAAATTTGTCAGCCCAGCTATGCCCACATCTATTGCTGGACATATCCCCATTTTTCATCAATCAAACTTGGGTAAAAAAATGAGTGAGTGAAACGGCACTGCAGTTAATCCATTCACCACAAACGGATTTCAGGTGTTTTGTTTCCCGCATCAAAAATTTGGAGCACAGACCAATAACGGAGAGTTCATGACGTACGTTATGTATTTTGGGTGAAATATGGTTACGAATTTGCTACACATACCCCTTACTGTCACGTAACAATCGCTGTGGGATAAGACCCATCTACGTATCATATTTCTGGAGGTATGACGTCAGAAACATTCAGATGCATGAAACAATGCCGCATTCTGTATAACGTTTAAATTTATCACTTCTTTGCTAGAGACTTTACTTGTAATACATTTTGCAGATGGTATGCAAGTATGCCGCTGAATGTACCTACAGAGTTATATCGCCGTATGACACATAGGTCAGGAGATATTAAGTCATAATACTGAGATGCGTGGACAAAGCTCGCAAATGAATGAAATCTTAATACATTTGTTCATTGTTACTAAGACACTCCTACAGACGAGTCAACGTGAGGAAATCCATGATACAGCTCTGAAGATCAGATGACTGTAGAGGAAGCAATAGCCGTCTATAGAGAAAAGTAGAAACGTTGCTGTAGAGACGTTTACAAAATCGCGTTGTAGACAGTAGAAGTAGCTGCCCACAGAGTAAAAGAAAGTGATTCATAATGTCAAAGGTGATTTCGCGAGCACATGGAAATGAAATTTTTTCGCTATTACACAAAAAAGTAGTTCTTTCTTTTCGTTTTTAATAGAAAGTTGGCAAAATGGAAACCCGTGAAATGCTGGGTTTGTCAGCCAGTTTCTATAGCAAACTGAGGCTGACGGATTCTTCCGTACATTATTTCGGTACTATCAAAGAGAAAAAAGTCTTGTATCAGCAGAAAATCGAGAATTATAGCTGTACGTTTTTCATTCATAGTCTTGAATAATATTTCACGACTCCATCCAAAAGAAGGTGTACTATGAAGACTACTTGAAGACAACAGACTACGGGTAGATGGTGAAAAGAAACGTGTGCAATGTAATAGCGAAGATTAGATGGAGACATTATTAGGGAAAAAAGGTATAACAGTAACATCGAAAAACCTATCATCAAATTTTTCAACTGTCTTAAAGAGTGGTAAAGTACGGCAGACTTTTCAGAGCATGAAATAATATTTCTGTTCAAAGTACTGTGATATACGTTGTAACACTTGTAGCAAAAGACCGTAGTATCAAGTGAAGCTATTACTTCGTAATAGAATGTCCTGGATCATCCTTTAACGGATGCAAAAGAGGTGAAATGTGTGCCATTTACGATGTTTGACAGGAACGGAATAAGACGTAGAATTATTACTAATAATTTATTCTTAAATGGACATGACAACCAAAAATATTTGTTTGGAACGAATGCAGACAAAACTGAACTCAAGAAGATCTCTCCTGGAGAACCATCACTATTTGTTGAACGTAACTGGTAAAGAGAACCTAAATGTAATTTTCAGAATCATACTCTATTCTTTTATGACGGACTTTGATTTATTCTGACGGAGGGCAAGAACACGTCCTAAGTACTCTGGTAGTCTGCTGACATTCAGTTGAAAGACTTTAGTTTCATATGTCACAGAATAAGAGCGAAGATGGATAATAATTACTCCACGTGTGCCTCAGAATGAGTACTCCGGTCATATGAGTATCAAAACCAGAAGCGACGACACCCGAGCCACATGTCCAATACACTCCTGGAAATTGAAATGAGAACACCTTGAAGGGGAAACTTTATTGACACATTCCTGGGGTCAGATACATCACATGATCACACTGACACAACCACAGGCACATAGACACAGGCAACAGAGCATGCACAATGTCGGCACTAGTACAGTGTATATCCACCTTTCGCAGCAATGCAGGCTGCTATTCTCCCATGGAGACGATCGTAGAGATGCTGGATGTAGTCCTGTGGAACGGCTTGCCATGCCATTTCCACCTGGCGCCTCAGTTGGACCAGCGTTCGTGCTGGACGTGCAGACCGCGTGAGACGACGCTTCATCCAGTCCCAAACATGCTCAATGGGGGACAGATCCGGAGATCTTGCTGGCCAGGGGAGTTGACTTACACCTTCTAGAGCACGTTGGGTAGCACGGGATACATGCGGACGTGCATTGTCCTGTTGGAACAGCAAGTTCCCTTGCCGGTCTAGGAATGGTAAAACGATGGGTTCGATGACGGTTTGGATGTACCGTGCACTATTCAGTGTCCCCTCGACGATCACCAGTGGTGTACGGCCAGTGCAGGAGATCGCTCCCCACACCATGATGCCGGGTGTTGGCCCTGTGTGCCTCGGTCGTATGCAGTCCTGATTGTGGCGCTCACCTGCACGGCGCCAAACACGCATACGACCATCATTGGCACCAAGGCAGAAGCGACTCTCATCGCTGAAGACGACACGTCTCCATTCGTCCCTCCATTCACGCCTGTCGCGACACCACTGGAGGCGGGCTGCACGATGTTGGGGCGTGAGCGGAAGACGGCCTAACGGTGTGCGGGACCGTAGCCCAGCTTCATGGAGACGGTTGCGAATGGTCCTCGCCGATACCCCAGGAGCAACAGTGTCCCTAATTTGCTGGGAAGTGGCGGTGCGGTCCCCTACGGCACTGCGTAGGATCCTACGGTCTTGGCGTGCATCCGTGCGTCGCTGCGGTCTGGTCCCAGGTCGACGGGCACGTGCACCTTCCGCCGACCACTGGCGACAACATCGATGTACTGTGGAGACCTCACGCCCCACGTGTTGAGCAATTCGGCGGTACGTCCACCCGGCCTCCCGCATGCCCACTATACGCCCTCGCTCAAAGTCCGTCAACTGCACATACGGTTCACGTCCACGCTGTCGCGGCATGCTACCAGTGTTAAAGACTGCGATGGACCTCCGTATGCCACGGCAAACTGGCTGACACTGACGGCGGCGGTGCACAAATGCTGCGCAGCTAGCGCCATTCGACGGCCAAAACCGCGGTTCCTGGTGTGTCCCCTGTGCCGTGCGTGTGATCATTGCTTGTACAGCGCTCTCGCAGTGTCCGGAGCAAGTATGGTGGGTCTGACACACCGGTGTCAATGTGTTCTTTTTTCCATTTCCAGGAGTGTATATTCTTCAGGTTTTCAAAATGTATTGACAGGAGTGAAGCCATTTACTACGATTTGATAAACATACAAAAAGTCAAATTCATAAACGCAGTGGTGGACTATCCAAAGTGGCTCTTAACACCCCGATCTAGTACCGTTGTATTTTCCCTTAGGGTGATTCTGCTATAAGATTCCCGCGACTTCCTTTAAATGCTTGAGGCGAAGCTGCATTGTTGCGTTCAAGAAGGCTGTGGTATATTTCCTCCCAGATACTTACACTTCACAAACAGAAAGTTTCCCGCCCAGCCATCTTTCAGACCCAATGATAACATTGTGTAACTGGGACTTAAACTGCTGCACGATTAAATGAAAACATGTGACGTAGGGAAAACAGTAAAATTGCAAACCGCTAAGTGTCCCTTCAGATGGTGGTGGTGTCCTTAAATACAGGACTTCTAACGGCACGTTACATGCCTTTGGCATACATTATTCGAATTGAAGCGGACGAGAGTGACGCAGTAAGAGCATTTATATGACAACATGCTTGTGAGGATCACAGAAAAATTAGAAGACAGTCGTAGAACAAGATGGGCCAGGAGTTCAACATAGTATCATTAATTCACAGCAGTGGAAAAGATTAGCCTGCAATACGGGCAAGTTATTATCATTAGGTTGCTTTATGTGCTCCAAGACACCCAGAAATCACGACGAGGCCATTGGGTCGGGCATCTACAGTCTGTTGTTGGCTTCGAGATATTAGTACGACTCAATGCTGAAATTTTCTGACATTCAATACGTACTGCATAACTTGGGCACCATAATATTTCAAACTTTCGAAGATATTACATTCAAAAATTCGTAGGTTTCGGTGTATAGTTCACGATGTGAAGCTTTTATAATCTACTTGTATATTGGAGCAATTATTTTGAGTCTTTAAATAAAAAAATTCTATCGATTTTAATGTCATATTGGAGCAACCAATCGCTGTTTCCTATATCGGACAATCTATTGCTCTTCAAGTCGTTCAGGTGCACTTAAAAAGCAGGGTATAAATTATATGACTCATGTTCACGTTTACAGTGAATTTATACGTACATAAGCTGGAGATGAACAGACAGTGAAGTCAGGTTGTCAGATTAAGATAATTATCCCTTCGGTCTCCACTAAACATAAAGTACCTGCAATCTTGCTCTTAAAACGCTCTACATTTTCCGTCTTTGTTACGTAGAAATATCGCCGCCACCATTAGCAAGCGCCATTCCACTACACATTAATTTTATGAGAAATCGAATGGAGTTAAGGAATACAATACTTACGCAGACAAAAATTAGTATCATATAAGACACGCCAAAGTATTCGACATTCTGCAGGGTATTGCATTCCGACAATTTTCTGTTTTCAGCAGTTTGTGGACGATTATGGACGTTCTCGATGCATGGGCACCGTATGTATTGGTATACCATTCACCGAATAGTGTCTTACAGTACATGTAAGCTCATGACCAACGAAAAAACTGCATCGTAGCCCACGAATTACATCTCTGGAAGTTACGCGGTCCTTTTTATGTTGTAAATTTAATCACAATTCAGTTGTTCGCAACAACTTATACTCTTATTATATTGAGTGATTGTTTTGCATTTTCATGTGTTTGGTACTCATCTTCATGTAACTCGTACATTTCGAGTATTAATAAGTTAAATAATGAATAATGTAAATTGTAAAACATTCTTTTTGAAGATTATTCATGCATCCGCGAATATTCCCCTGCAATAGGCTGGAGATATTTTGCTTTAGACCTGCCAGTGCCAATATACTGACATTTCAATACCGACAGGCGAGAGACAAATCTCAGCCGATGTACCTGCCACGCGCCATACGTGTTACAGACTACGCCATACGTATTTACATCCCGTCGTGTTTGAGCATGTAACTTGAGGAGAAATCAGCACTGCAAAAAAAAGCTACATTGTTCATGAACGTGTTAGAAGACTGTTCAACACCAAATCAAATAGTGAAAAGAAAAGCATCATGAATGACCACTATTACGACACAATAGACGACATCGTTTGTATAGATCGAAGTAGTCAGATTTTTCCGAGCTGCTGGAAAGATGTCGGTAGTGAACTGGACCTAACTATCTGCATGATTATATTGTACTACTTTTAACATTAATTGAGTTATAATTTATACTATAAGTATATGATGTTCCTGAAGATTATATCACAAAACTAGGAATGAGAGTGATTAAATATGTTAAGTAAAACAGCTTATAATTTTCACACTGTTTCGATCAACCTACCATTTTCAGATGAAGGTTTGAGTGAGTACGATGTCTAGCAACGAAGAGAAAGTAGTAACGCCACTCATCTATACAGAATGTAAGTTGTCAGAACAGTAATCGCAATAAAGTATCCTTATTTACAATGCAGATACGTATATTACCGTATTCCACCACTTTTAAACGAAATGTTGCGTACAGTTGATTAAAAACTTCTTCATCATTACTTTAATGATGTATGTTGAACTCAAACAAACTTTCAACTGAAGATGGTTGACTGAATGGCCGGTGTACGTTTTCTTTTGTTCTTCCACTTGCTTCCTGTCATTTTCATCAGGTGGGCGAGTCACCGTACCGGGCTACGTGCAATATATGAACAATTCGTTTTAGTGTTACGTTTTTAATAACGTCATGTTTAAGTGAATGGTACATTGTGATCATTTTTAAAAAGATCTGAAGGGAGGAAGTGGATTTTCAAATAAAAAATATAGAGCACAACATAAAAAAGACGCACCGCTGTCCATAACTTCGTAACGCGAAAAGTTACAAGCTCGGCTTTTATGCTGGTTAATGTCTTCCTGGTAGTAAAAATAACATTTTCTAGACACATTTTTTATTTATTTGTGTACAAAATGTTATGTGTGGTGGTGAAAATAAATGAGACGCCCTGTGAGGCACGCAGACAAATACAGGGAAAATGCAATATCTAGGTATAGGAAAGGAACAGCGTGAAAGGAATTGTTAAAAGTACAATCTCATATAACCACTTCGGCGTTATACTTATAGCGGATGGTAGGAGTTTTTAGGATGTAAAGAAAAAAATGACGAAGCCTGAGGTCATAATTTGAGCGGTAGATCCACTGTTAATGAACAACGATACCTCAGAAGCTACAAAGTAGTAACCGCTTTGCGGAATGGACTGTGTCATATGAGTCAGAAACATAGATACTAACAACAAAATGAATAGAAATCTTCACATAATGGATATGTTTTGGAGAAGGGATCGAAATACCAAACTAATAGACAGGTATGCAGCGAAAACGATAAGCGAAGAATGGTACAGTGAACGGAATGGAGCCCTCTATAAATGATATGACCATGTGAGTCGTATGGATTGTGAGAGAAAGAACGTGCGAGCGTGGAGACCTCCAGGAAGGCAGAAGGGAGGAAAACCAAAGAAGTACAGTAATGCACTAAATGTAGACGCCACGTAGGAAAGCAGTCGACAAAAAATACATGCATAGATAGAAGAGCATGGAGATCAGGTTGCTCTAGACAACCATAGTTGATGGTGGCTTTAATAATCGCAACCACTAATCATGCAGAATTATTTAATGTGATCGAGACTATGTAAAAGTGAAAATATTTACGTCAATAAAAAATCTCATTCCCATTAGACATGATATATTAAATATTAAGCACTATATATAACAATTAATTTGAAAGTAACCTTCACAAAATTTCAAACTACTGTGATTCTGGAGTAAAATGTAAGTTAATGGATGAGGGCAGGGAAAAACAATCCCGTAATGATCGAATACAGCATCAGAAGCATGCTACTTGACACAGATCGAATAAATATCTAGCCATAACGGTACGAAGCGATATGAAATGGAACTAGCATGTGAGAATTGTAGTTGTGAAGGCGAATGGTCGACTTCCGTTTACTGGAATAGTTTTACAATAGTATGATTCATCCGCAAAGGAGACCGCATATAGGACATTAGTACGATCCGTTGTTGAGTACTGTTCGAGTGTTTGGGATCCGCTCCACGTCGGACTGAAGGAAGAAATCGAAGCAATTCAGAGGCGGACCGCTAGATTTGTTGCCGGTACGTTCGAACGACACGCAATCATTACGCAGATGCTTTAGGAATTCAGATGCGATCTCTGAAGGGAGGGCGACCTTTTTCTCGAGGAGCGCTATGGAGAGAATTCAAAGAACCGTCATTTAAAGGGTATTGCTGAACAATTCTACTGCCGCTAACATACATTACGCGTAAGTACCACAGACGTCAGATAAGTGAAATTAGGGATCGTATGGAGGTATATAGACACTCGTTTCCTCTTCGCTTTGTTTGCGAATGGAACAGTAAGGGAAATCATTAGTAGTGGTGAAATCTACCCTCCACCCACCACCGTACGGTGGCTTTCGGAATATGTACGTATATTCAGATGTAGGCAAAAAGAAAGAACTACAGTAATTCTTAAATTTTATGTAAAATATTAGCAGCAGAAGTTTGAACTGCCTGTGATTTGGAATGGCCTTGATCTGTGTTCCAACCATTTTTAAGGAGCTCGACAACAAGTTGAATCATTACAGAAAAAAATCACTGAAAATCGCCCTCAGAATATCCGAAAAATAAGAGAAATTATGTTAAAGGAGGTACTACTCGTAAAGAGAATCACAATAGAAAGGGTAAGCAAATTAGTAAATAAATTTAAGTATATAGGATAAATAGTCAAACAAGGTCACGAAAAATATAGGTGATAAAATATAATGGAGAAACTGGCAAGACACCGAGGAGTCAAGCAGTATATTGCTCCCTCCTATGTATATCTCGCGAAGAGACCATGAGGATAAAATCAGAGAGATAGAGCCCACACAGAGGCATACCGACAATCCTTCTTTCCGCGAACAATACGAGACTGGAGTAGAAGGGAGAACCGATAGAGGTACTCAAGGCACCCTCCGCCACACACCGTCAGGTGGCTTGCGGAGTATGGATGTTGATGTAGATATCACAAAAAGGGCTCTCAACAGTCACATAATTAAAATACTGCAATAGAGCTACGCAACTACAAATAACATATGAAAGTGAACTCGTTTTCAAAACAACCAACTACGCAGATGGCTGGCTCTGAGCACTATGGGACTTAACATCTATGGTCATCAGTCCCCTAGAACCCAGAACTACTTAAACCTAACTAACCTAAGGACATCACACAACATCCAGTCATCACGAGGCAGAGAAAATCCCTGACCCCACCGGGAATCGAACCCGGGAACCCGGGCGTGGGAAGCGAGAACGCTACCGCACGACCACGAGATGAGGACGTAACTACGCAGAAACAAGCAAAATACTCAACATAGAAAGTGAACACTTCTTATGAAACAGTCTTCAAGGAAACTAAACTGGTAATGAGTAGGATGAGGAAGAAGCGTATTTTGTCCTACGGACATCTAATCAGATATCGAGAAAACGGGAAGAGAAGGGCAATAATGCGGAAATTGCAGAACAGTAAGAGCAACATCAGATGGGTTATGTAAACGAAGGAAGACATATTACGACGGAAAATTTAAAAAATAAAACACACGAAATCAAGAAAGTGAAATCCAACCAAAGCAGACATTAAACGGAAGTAAATAAATAAAAAATGTGGAGGGTGGTTGCAGACGAAGAAATAAAGTTGAGATCTGACAGACTGAAGTAGTAGTGGGGCAAAAGTAAAACGAAAAATCTGGCGTATAAGACTGCTTAAGTGGTCCAGTGAAGGCTATCAAACGCAAATAAAGAAACTGATCGGCAGAAACAAAAGATTTCCGTTAATCAGTAGAGTTTCGAGAGCTCGTCGGTCCACGCCAGTACTGGAAACAGGCAGCCATTCGTCTTGGAGTGCAGGCGGAACGAGCGGCGGCAACGCAGACAAAAAGTGGAGGGAGCTGAAATCGAGGTCCGGCCGTTTCAGACAGCGGGGGCGGTTTCCGGCCGAGCGCCGCCGCTTCGGCCCCTGCCGGACCCCACACTCAGCGCCCTGTGGGATCGCACTGGAGCGGACTGGACCGCACTGGACTGGCTGGACAGGACCGGACTTTAGATTAAGACGCGGCGGTGATTAATCGGCGGCGAGGCAGCGGCAAACAGGGGCGTCGCGCTGATCCGCGCAAACTTCTTCTTCATTAGGGCCCCGACGGAGATTAATTTCCGGGGCCGCCCTTTTATTCCCGCTGCTGCTGCCGCCGTCGCTTTAATGTCTTTCGCGCACGCCGAATTTCGCCCCATTTCGCGGAATCTCGAGCGGCCGCGTTGATATCGCCGGAATGGACGCCGGTCGTCACCTCTATGAGGTTTTGTCTGAGCAGTCCGGCGTAATATTGGTCGGCGTGAGATGGACGGCAGTGGCGGAGGGACGATTTCGACTGAACGCGACACGAGAGGCAGTGGTTCGCCGTAACTTTGGGAAGACGATTTAAATGAAGTGCTGGAGAACAAAAGCTTACAAATGGGGGAGATGATGGTAGCGTTTATTGCGCTTCTTACTGTTAGCGCTGATTAATTCCGAAGACTTCGAACCTTTTGTGTGATGTTCAGCTGTTTTCTCTGCTAGGTCTATCTATTCAGCTAATGCCTGTGTTCCATCTTAAGGTGTGTGGCGGAGGGTAGGTATGGCACCATTACAGTTCCCTCTCTTCTTTTCCATTCTCTACCTGCGCGTGGGAACAATTACTCTTTTCGTACCACCTCTATTTGCTCTGATTTTCACGTAAAGCAATATCTAAACATCATACAACACGGAAGAGTTTTGCCCTTGGTGTTTACGGTGGTATTTTAAATTTTCTTTTGTTCCGTATGGTTGAATTAAGTACAATCAGAAACTGATCACTCGGTGTTTCACATGAAACCCAGGGCCGAAGGACAAATTGGGTTTGGTTTACGTTACACAATAAATATTGTCTAAACTCAGTTTTTATGTGCTTTATTGAAAACGAACTCTCAAGTTATTCTACTGCGATATTCAGTTCTGCTATATTTATAGAGAACAGAAACCAACATGGAGAGTAATCGGTGTGTCTAAGTACGGTGTGATCCTTCCTTGCCTCAGTACTCGGTGTTTAATGTGACAATAATTACTCATACATATCATTTATGGAATATCGAATTCGTAATTGATGTAAAATAGTATTGAGACTAATTTATAATTTAATGTATGCTGCTTTGTAATCGTTGCTCCAACTGTCTTCCCTGTACATTAAAGAACAAGTGACGTGTTCATGGCAATTGTTGTGTATTTTCTGTAATCACGAATAATCTTCATAACCAAATGATGAACTAGCTGATCGCTAGATCGAAGATGAACATTTGTATTTTATGCGTCAAGGACTGCATATCAGCTCATAATAATGTAATTGCCCAACATTTGAAAAAGCTATTTAAATTTCCTTGAGTATGTTTAATGGCAGATCCTCGTCTACCGGCAGTTTATAAAAAACTACTGATCACAGAGGATTTTGCAACGAAACAGTATTTCTTTTCATTTGTTCTGGCAATCAGAAATACTGAAAACAAAACTATCCCGTATGCTAGAAAGACATCTTAAAGTAACAAGACCTTGGAGAAATGTAAATCACCTAGGAACGTTTTTGAAAAAGACAAATGAAGATAACTGAGATACCACTGGTATGCCAAGTCTACGTGAATAACGATGGTCCCAATTTTTCCTGGTAGATTTTTGAGATGACGAAATGCATAAAATCACGAATATGTTATGAAAATGTACATTTTGTATTACGAGAAGCATGGCTTGAGTCTATGTAGCAAAATGAAAACGCTTTAAACATTATTTGATGCAATATGACGTAACCTTCGGGAAAGCATCAAAAGGATCTAAAGAGAATGTAGAAGAAGAATGATTCGCATATAAGCTCTGTTGGTGTACCAGTCATTGGAACAACGAATCGCCAAATTTCTGAATGCCAAAGAGAAAGGTAATAGTGGACCGAATGACATAAAATTACAGTTGTAATAA
Organism: Schistocerca serialis cubense; assembly: GCF_023864345.2. NCBI lineage: Eukaryota > Metazoa > Arthropoda > Insecta > Orthoptera > Acrididae > Schistocerca > Schistocerca serialis. Next base: position 44,180,831 of record NC_064642.1, read on the forward strand.
TCATTACCACAGCATCGTAAACTTATTTTTCAGATCTTCTCCGTAAATTTATAACATTACTATAAAAGATATTGACCATACAAAACCCGTCGTCGATGATTTAATCTGAAATGAATTTATTTATTGTGCTCGTAAGACGCATTCAACAACAACATCCATGTTTATTATCACCTTCATGCCAAGTGTCATAACGAATGATGAAAGATCCGCATAAATATTTTTGTAAACTATACGGTAAATTTTCGTCCACAGAGTAAGTTCATCAGCTGTTCGGGTCAATAAATATACCCTTGATGCCGCTGTTATGGGTGAGCGATGGGTATCAAGCGTGATTTACTGAGACGCGGATGTTACTCTCACAGAATTATCGACATGTACACAAAAGGTATGACTGAATGTCGGCAGCTAATACATTAATGCTCTCTGTAAGAAGAGTGAATATGGACTGAAATATCAGTGAAACCATTTCTCTTTAAATACCTGAAGGTCAGATGCCGAACTGTATTTTGTAGCACGTCATTGTCTAGCTAAAGGCCAAACGAGAACATCTGGCTGTTGCAACTCTTCTCTTCGGTTAACCAGCTTAATAAGAAGCTTAGAAACAAGGGTATTCTTCGAAAAGTCTATTAATGTGATTCTGAGTAGTCGCTACTTATATCTGCGTACTGACCTTCTCTGATAACTCGCAGTTCAACTAATTAATGCACAGTATCTCTTATTAATGATCGTTAAGTCTTTAATGAAACACACTCTAGTAAATCCAGAGCGACATCAACGACCAGAAAACTTACCTTCATTGTAATGACACCAACTATTAAGGACAGTTTATTCGGAGATGTTGTATGGATTTGTTAAAAAATATTCTACGGAAACATCCCCATGAATTGTTTGCTTTATTATTTTTAAGATTCTATTTAGTCTATCACTTACTTCTTGACGCATATTCGGAGGTGCACCGACCATAAAGAAAAGTAGTGTTTTTCTGTTCAATCTGATGAAAGATACTGATTGTTAATTCAGAAATAATGAAGTAAAAGCTGAAAGACGTAAGGGAGAAAATGTTTGTTACTGGTTGCGTCTTATTGGCAGAGACTGTCATATACGGCTCTTTAATAGATATCATTGTAGACGAATATTTAACTCACAGAATCGAATATTCGCCCTACACCTCACTGTAGGCTATGTTGAAACTTGCTACTACGTTACAACCCTGTATCGGCTCGGCTCCAGACTGTTACAGCAGACACCTGCTCGTCGCCGTCACTGATGTATTGCAGAACTGAGGCTTTGACTCGCGCCGTGAGAAGGGTAGGAGCGTTACACACCACAGGTATCATCGGATTTCAGGATAATTTCAGTTTATAGGGGAAGAACACACAAAATGTTACCTAGCAACCCGAACCGTAAAGATGTGATACACTATTCCTTGACATTTTATTTATAAATACCCATCACCTGTCTGCTTTCGATTTATATTTCCTATACGTACTTTTTGCAAAGATTGGCAAGTTCCACTCGACACTTTTAATTCTATCCAGTTGAAGTAGTAGCATTTGTATTTTTGGAGAATACGCTTCACTTGAAGTTCATGGCGAAACTCACATTGTGACTAACGCTTTCGTTCGTCAACTTGTTGACGATATGTGTATAACGGAAATCAATCGGCATGGAAGAATTTCGCAGTAGACTGACACAAAACCCACTAGGCAACGATCAGAAGCCTCAAATGGAATTTGGAACATCTTTTCATACGAATAGGGAATACAGATTGTACCTGAATCTCACCGACAACGCTTTGAATGTTGTTCAGAGATATTTTCCGAGCGTTTTGGTAGACTAGAGCCATGGTCTCCGCTGGTTATGATCTCGTTTGGCCTCTCTCTGAATATTTGGCAGCTCTGATCGTTCGTTACAGACTATTAATGTACGTTCTATGCACTCGGTTTGTTACCCCATTTTTATTTGTAACTGGGTATTACTTCGCAACAGTGAAAAATCCCGTAATATGGGATCACGACAGTACCGAAGGATCCAATTTCGGTTCTTCACAGATGTAAAAGTACTGCGATGTGATCGCAGTCGCTGAGGGCACAGCTCAGCAAGTGCCGCGCTTTTATTGCTTTCGGTGAACCATTCACGAGGTACGTGTTCGGCCAGTTCTTCATCAGTAAACCTGTAGTTGCTGCTGTGTTACGCTGTCAAATTACAACCAACACTGCTGGAAGGACAGGAAACCAGTAAGAGGGACTGCAAATTTTAGGGAGGAGAGTAAAGTGGACGGTACTGTTGCCAGTAGTGAAAAGTCTGTTTCCGAATAAGACACACAGCGCATAGCGCCGACATTTGCACTGTTATGAAAAAGTTCTCAAATGCCACTACCAGTCACAAAATTTGTTGACAACTAAACTATTTATTTAATGACATGTTTCGAAGTGAAATCTCATCATCAGGCTATATTGGCACATTTAAAATTTGTTTATACAAATATTAAAGCTTCTTTATATGATCACATATCCTTTGGAGAGAGAGAGAAGGATAACGTAGTAAGTATAGATGTCACTTTGTGTATTGATCTTATGTTCACATGAAAAGTTTATAAAGCTGTCGCAAAGTAAGTGAGTGTTTTATAAAATTTTCATGCGAACGGAAGCCCATTCCCACAGTGTGACATCACCTCATGTTATCCTTTTCTCTCTTCACAGGCTGATCACAGTAGTGATATAAAGAAGCTTTAATATCTGTACAAACACGTGTTAAATGTTTCTGTAACGGCAATATAGCCTGCTTATGAGTTCGCTTGTAGATAATTTACTTGTCAACAAATTTTGAGACTAGTAACCGTATTTGAAAACACGTTTTTCAAACAGTCACGGTCTATTCATAGTCAATATGGCTTAAAATTACTCGCACTGTTGTTCAAATATTTTTAGTTCATTATTGCCGACGCAAAGAGAAACGTGGAGGGGTGGAAAGTAATCGAAACAAATGCAATTGTTCCGTGTCAGTCTATATGAGACCATGGAGACGCTTCAACAAAATACAAAGAAAACGTCCATGAACTACTACCCGAATTTTGTCGTAGGAATTCGAGTGTCTCTAGCATTTTTTATGCCGTCCCTTTATTAAATGTGTTTCGCAATTAACTACCCAGTGCCGTACGACTGATTAAGCGGATGTATTCTGATTACAGCGTCTTGTTATAGAAAGTGGCACAGAATTCTGGTCAGCGTCATTTGTTGAAGTTGAAAGAAAACTGGGCGCAGGTTGGTTTTTAATAGGCTAGTGAATGATCTCTATGTCGTAGTCGGATGCCACACCCCACAAACATAATCTATGACTATCTTCGCGAGCCACGTGAAAGCACTCCTGATTAATTATTCATTTTATTGTCTTTTTGCAGTTACGCATTTATTCTTTTCGCTAGCACACGTTTTTATGTTCAAAGATATGCTGTACATTACTAAGCCTAATTTTCGCAGCGACGACTGCTAAATGTTACCGGACTTCATTAGAAGTTGCTGATGGGATATTAGAAAAATTAGGTAATGACGAATGGAAAAGCACCTGTATGTCCTTATGACAGATGGCGGACTACTGTGGACTCTTTACGATGCACTTTTACGATGACTGCAAAAGAAAAAAAGGTCTCGTTGATAGAGGAAATAAATTTTCTTTACGAGTCTGCAAGCGTTGTGAACATTTTGTGAATAAAACAGTCTAAGTCGCTTTAGATATATTTTTGTTTGTAGCCGTGTTTCGGCAGCTGTCATCTTCAGGTAAAATTTTAAAACATGTAAATAAAGATTGAGTGTCAGTGTCAATATAACCTATGGGTAAACGTGGGGTGAATTGTCAGCTTCGAGTTCAAACTCCGATTAGGCACTGGTTTTATTGACATTCACATTAAATCTTGTTTTACACTCTTGATGATGATACCAGTTGCCGAAACGACGTTATAAAGAAAATTCAGAATTATTAAGGGATCTGGACCACTTTATTTACAAAAGTAAGAACTCTGTCATCCCACTTGTTGAGGTGATGCTGACTGCCGGCATCCGTCGAGGATGAGGCATGTGTGCGAGAACAACGTGCAGTAGTTTCACTTGAACGAGAAGACGACTTACTAGAAAAGGGTAGCTTCCTCGTGGCAGACAACTCCGTGCACGCGAGGCAACAGCGGCGTCGGCAGACTGGACCACGGGTTGTCTGGCGTCCAGAGGTCGTGCTACGCACACGCGAGCGGTGGGGGACAGACAGAGAGGCGGCGCGGCGCCCGCAGACGACTGCCGCCGGAGCTGCGGCCGGCCGGGGAGGAACTGAGGAGCGGAGGCGGAGAGGCGGAGGCGGAGGCGGAGGCGAGGCTAAGCGCGGTGCCGCGCGGCGCACGACTGACGCCGGGCCGCGGGACGCCGCCGCCGCCGCCGGACGCCGGAGGCCCGGCCGGCGCTCTGCGCAGGCGCCGGCGCGCCTCTCCTGTTGCTTCGTCTCCCCCTCCCCCTCCCCCCTCCTCCCCCTCGGACAACACTATTAGCTCGCTGGGATTTATAACGCGCTCCCTGGGCTACCACCGCTGGCAAATAATCTGACCGCAGCCGCGAGTCGGGGGACCGGCAAGTCAGAGACCTCTTGCAGGCCGCCACCGGCCTCCGGAGGGAGCTTCCACCCCACTCGGCACTTGTTGAAACCGCCGCCTGCGAAAAATTCCATCTGCCGCGACTTCCCGGCAGACTACGAACTGCGTGTTGCCAAACCGGGACTCGAACCCGAGTACTTGCGAGTAGCATCGACGATCTTAAAAAATTGTGCGATACTTACTGTCCGATTAAAATTACTTGACACTTGAAGTCTGTCACCACCACAGTGTTGCTACATCGGCTGCTGCTCACAAGTAGAGGCCACGACTTTGCGATCATGGATTTCCTTCAGGGATTACAATTAAAAATATCTACATCTACACTGTTATTACAAATGATTGAAGCGATTTCACAGCTCTACAATAACTTTATTATTTGAGATATTTTCACAATGCTTTGCACACACATACAAAAACTCAAAAAGGTTTTTTAGGCATTCACAAATGTTCGATATGTGCCCCTTTAGTGATTCGGCAGACATCATGCCGATAATCAAGTTCCTCCCACACTCGGCGCAGCATGTCCCCATCAATGAGTTCGAAAGCATCGTTGATGCGAGCTTGCAGTTCTGGCACGTTTCTTGGTAGAGGAGGTTTAAACACTGAATCTTTCACATAACCCCACAGAAAGAAATCGCATGGGGTTAAGTCGGGAGCGCGTGGAGTCCATGACATGAATTGCTGATCATGATCTCCATCACGACCGATCTATCGGTTTTCCAATCTCCTGTTTAAGAAATGCCGAACATCATGCTGGAAGTGCGGTGGAGCACCATCCTGTTGAAAGATGAAGTCGGCGCTGTCGGTCTCCAGTTGTGGCATGAGCGAATATTCCAGTATGTCCAGTAACGTTTTTTTCGCAGAAGAAAAAGGGGCCGTAAACTTTAAACTGTGAGATTGCACAAAACACGTAAACTTTTGGTGAATTGCGAATTTGCTGCACGAATGCGTGAGGATTCTCTACCGCCCAGATTCGCACATAGTGTCTGTTCACTTCACCATTAATAAAAAATGTTGCTTCATCACTGAAAACAAGTTTCGCACTGAACGCATCCTCTTAGATGAGCTGTTGCAACCGCGCCGAAAATTCAAAGCGTTTGACTTTGTCATCGGGTGTCAGGGCTTGTAGCAATTGTAAACGGTAAGGCTTCTGCTTTAGCCTTTTCCGTAAGATTTTCCAAATCGCCGGCTGTGGTACGTTTAGCTCCCTGCTTGCTTTATTCGTCGACTTCCGCGGGCTACGCGTGAAACTTGCCCGCACGCGCTCAACCGTTTCTTCGCTCACTGCAGGCCGACCCGTTGATTTCCCCTTACAGAGGCATCCAGAAGCTTTAAACTGCGCATACCATCGCCGAATGGAGTTAGCAGTTCGTGGATCTTTGTTGAACTTCGTCCTGAATTGTCGTTGCACTGTTATGACTGACTGATGTGAGTGCATTTCAAGCACGACATACGCTTCCTCGGCTCCTGTCGCCATTTTGTCTCACTGCGCTCTCGAGCGCTCTGGCGGCAGAAACCTGAAGCGCGTCTTCTGCCGAACAAAACTTTATGAGTTTTTCTACGTATCTGTAGTGTGTCGTGACCATATGTCAATGAATGGAGCTACAGTGAATTTATGAAATCGCTTCAATCATTTGTAATAGCCCTGTACATCTACATGGCTACTCTGCAAATCACACTTAAGTGCGTGGCAGAGAGTTCATCGAACACCTTCACAATTCTCTATTATTCCAATCTCGTACAGCGCCGCGGGAAGAATGAACACCTATATCTTTCCGTACGAGCTCTGATTTTATCTTCCTCCTGTAACATCACAGATTAAGGGTCGACCTGCGACAGCAATCGCACAACTTGCGTACGGGCCGCTAGACGCCGCCGCGAGCACAAAGAGTGCATTGTGGTCGTAGGCGCGCGTGTTGCGTACGGACCGCGAAGTGCCGCCACGAGCGCAACCGTATGTAAGTGCCGACGGAGTTCGTCCAGCTCTCATTATGTTGGCATCTCATTCTGTTGGCATCTCAATTTTGCCTATTCTCTTATTTCCTTAGTTGCGTAGCTCTTATTCGTTTATGGCTCGTGTAATTGGACTCTCTTTCAGCCATTCTGATTGTTTTGATTTTCTTCCAATTGAGAAGTGCTCATTTTGGCATTTCATTTTTGCATATTTTTCATTTTTCTAATAATATGCTCCTTAGCTTTTTACAGTTGAATTAACATAGTCTCATGTACTGTTTGTTCATTTCAGCGTGTTCATATTTTGATGTTCTTTAAATACTGTAATAATTATCGGAAGCATTTCTTCCCTTAAAGTTGTGTGAAGTATTCTCGATGTAGAATTTGTTCTGTGACACCGGTGTAAGGTTTTGAATATAAATTATATACGAAACTGTGCTTTAAGGGGATACGGAATCGGATTTTGGGTTAAAAAATCGAATTTTTTTTATTGGCGTATTATATTCTGCCATGTTTCCTCTTTAAAATGACGTATCATACATAGCTCTACTACAATTATAACTATTTTATTTTTATATATTTGTGAGATCGGGTACTGCGCTTTAGTTATACACGTCTCTCGTGGCAGACCATGAACTTTTTGGCAGTACCTTTAAAGTGACATGAATTCAAATATCCCGGTTTCCAGCGACTATTTATACACTAGTTGCCCGAAAATGTTTCTCTCTGGTTTCCTCAAGTTACTCTTTGACTTTGTGGCGGGACTGTTTTGTAAACAGTGTGATATAAGAAAGTAGTTGTTGAGTTATTTCGTATTTAGTGCTTCATTTTTCGCAGTGAAAATGCCTAGAGCTAAAGCAAAAGTATTTAAAAAGCGTGTGAACTGGCAAAAGGAAAGAAATAATGATTCATTAGCAAAGCAAAGCAGTTCATCATCATCACTGTTGGAAAATGTGAATCCACTTATTACTGATTTGCCGAACGAACTTACACCAAATGAAAACAGTGCTTCTCATAAAAAACTAAGAGATTTGGAAGAGAAATATAATTTACTTGATAGAGGGAATGAAGTTTTTGAACTCATTGATACGAATATATTGTGTGAAGCTCTTGAAAACAGTTTGTGCTGCAAAAAATGTCATGGAAACGTTTCTCTGAAAGTAGAATCCCATGTTGGCCTGGCTGCCCAGTTTAATTTAATATGCAGTGTTTGTAAATACAGCTGTAAGTTTCCAAGTTCGGTTTCAGTAACTGTAAATAATGGATACAAGAAAACTGAACTTTATAGTGTAAATATTAGGTTAGTTTATGGATTGCGAGCAATTGGTAAGGGCAAAGCAGCTGGTGATATGCTATGTGGTGTTCTAAATCTTCCAAGTGCACCTTCAAAGTTTGAAGCTTACAATTATGTACTAGGATCTGCAGTTGAAGATGTAGCACAGAAGTCAATGCAGGTTGCTGTGGAAGAAGCAGTGGAAGAAAATGACGGCAGTCGTGACCTCACAGTGGCGTTTGATGGCACGTGGCAGAAAAGGGGCCACACCTCCAACAATGGTGTTGTAACAGCAACTAGTGTTGATACTGGCAAGGTTATTGATGTTGCAATAATGTCTAAATACTGTAGGTGCACAGGCAGGCTGAAAAATGAACACAGTGATGACTGTATTGCTAATTATTATGGTAGTAGTGGTGGCATGGAGGTTGCTGGGGTGAAGAAAATTTTTCATCGCTCTTCACAGTGGTATAATGTTCGCTATGTCAAATATCTGGGAGATGGTGACTCTAAAGCATTCAAAGAAGTTTTGGAAAGCAAACCATATGGGAACAGTGTAAATATAAGCAAACTTGAATGTATAGGACATGTGCAGAAGAGAATGGGTGCCAGGCTGAGAAGGTTAAAATCAGTTATGAAAGGGAAAAAACTAGATGATGGGAAAACCTTGGATGGCAGAGGAAGATTGACTGATTCCATAATAGACCACATTCAGAACTGCTATGGCCTTGCAATCAGGCAAAATACAGGCAATCTTGAAGAAATGAGGAGAGCTATATGGGCTTTATATTTCCACACCGCATCCACGGATGAGCATCCACAACATGGTTTGTGCCCCAAAGGTGAAAACAGCTGGTGTAAATACAATAGGGGACTAACAACAGGAGAGAAATACATTCACCACCACAGTCTACCATCAGCCATCATGGCAGAAATAAAGCCCATTTTCAGAGATCTGGCTGACAGAAGTCTTCTGATGAAATGTCTTCACGGAAAAACGCAGAACCCCAACGAGTGCTTGAATAGTGTGATATGGCATCGTCTCCCAAAAACAGTGTTTGTCGGAATTAAAACACTACATTTTGGTGTGTATGATGCTGTGGCAACCTTCAATCTTGGAAATATAACTAAATGCCAGGTCCTTCAAAAGTTGGGTATGTGTGTTGGTTCCCGTACGGTACGTGCTATGTTCTTTTTAGATCAGCACAGACTAAGGCATGCTGATAATATAATCAAGACATTAGTGAAAAAAGCAAGACAGGTGCAGAGGGGTGCCAAAAGAAGACTTGAAGATGATTATGAAGACTGTGAAGGGGGTATTAGCTACGGATCAGGAATGTTTTAATCTTCTTTCTCCGTTTCCCGTAAGTTTACTTTTTACTTCATCTAGGAACATTATCTCAGGTACTGGTCAACCTAGAAGTTTGAAATTTTTATGACGTAGTGACATAGGTCCCTATTACATACTGAAACAACGATTTTTTAATTACTTGATTTACAAAAGACTTAGGGGTGATAGTCTAGTAAAAAGCGATGGAAAAAATTTACTTAAAAATAAATGTACAATATCTCTGTAAGAAAATACTTTGACAATAAACTGTTGTTTCAGTATTGTTGTAACATATGAATGCACATACAGTAAAATTTTTACCTCTCTGTCTCCAGTAGTTTGTGAGAAAATGTTCCCTATAGTAGGCATATATTAACATTGCGGGGATAGGTGATTCCGTATCCCCTTAAAAGGAATTTATTTTTCCGTTTGTACTACATCAGACGTCAATTTTGTGATATGAGGGAGGAATTTGAGGGGTGAACACATGGAAATAGTCCTAAGCGATCCCCATAAAATAAAAATTTGTGTGACACTGATAGACGTGACACTGTAGGCACCGAAAATTTTTATACGTCAAACTCCCTACGTAAGTCGGTGTCAACAAAATATTTTCGCATTCGGAGGAGAAATTTGGTGATTGGAAGATTCCGTCGCAACGAGACACGCCTTTCTTTTAATGATGTCCATCCCAAATCCTGTATCATTTCTGTGACAATCTCTCTCATATTTCACGATAATACAAAACGTGCTGCCTTTCTTTGAACTTTTTCGATGTACTCAGTCAGTCCTATCTGGTAATGACCCCCACCGCGCAACAGTATTCTATAAGTGGAGCGTAGTGTAGGCAGTCTCCTTAGTAGGACTATTACATTTTCTATGTGTGCTCCCAATAAAACGCAGTCTTTGGTTAGCCTTCCCCACAACATTTTCCGTGTGTTCCTTCCAATTTAAATTGTTCGTAATTCAAATACCCGGGTATTTAGTTGAATTTACGGCTTTTAGATTAGACTGATTTATTGTGTATCCGAAGTTTAAAGCGTTGCTTTTAGCACTCATGTGGATGACCTCGCACTTTTCGTTATTTAAGGTCAACTGCCACTTTTCGCACCATTCCGATATTTCTTATAAATCGTTTTGCAGTTTGTTTTGATCTTCTGATGACTTTATTAGTCGATAATCGACAGCGTCATCTGCAAACAACCGAAGACGGCTGCTCAGATTGTCTCCCAAATCGTTCATATAGATAAGGAGCAGCAAAGGGCCTATAACACTACCTTGGGGAACACCTGAAATGGAACAATCACATAGATAATGTTGTGGGTAGAGCAAACCGAAGACTGCGACTCATTGGCAGAACACTTAGAAGGTGCTACAGGTCTACTAAAGAGACTGCTTACGCCACGTTTGTCCGCCCTATCCCGGAGTATTGCTGTGCGGTGTGGGATCCGCATCAGGTGGGACTGACGGAATATATCGAAAAAGTTCAAAGAAGGGAAGCTCGTTTTGTATCATCGCGAAATAGTGGAGATAGTGCCACAGACATGATACGTGAATTGGAGTGGCAATCATTAAAACAAAGGCGTGTTTCGTCGCTACGAGAACTTCTCGTGAAATTTCAGTCACCAGTTTTCTCCTCCGATTCCGAAAACATTCTGTTAACACTCAACTATATAAGGAGAAATAATCATCACGATAAAATTAGAGAAATCAGCTCGCGCACAGAAAAATATAAGTGTTCGTCTTTCCCGCGCGCCTTTCGACAGTGGAGCGGTACAGAGACAGCTTGAAGGTGGTTCATTGAACTCTCTGCCAGGCACTTTATTGTGAATAGCAGATTACTCACGTAGATGTAGATGTAAAAAGTTTGTGTACCTTTAGTAGGCCATTAAAATAGCATAATGTGCAAGTTGTAACGTCCACTATTGTGGCAATTCCGAGAAAATCACAAGTGAGATTCTACCTGTCTATTATGAAACTGCTGTATCTGCGTGTAGTTCGTGGACCTTAGAGTTTATGATGGTCAAGCGGTTAGCGTTCGAGCTTTCTAGGATGAAAATGTATGAGTGGACGGTTCGACTCTCGGTCTACTCTTCATTTTTGTAGTGCAAGCTTAAAATCTGTGATATTCAAAATATTTGCACCTACACTACTCGTTCTTGCTACATTAGCACCGTCTCACCACTACGTAGCTCAACTGCCAAATGCATCCTGCCTCTGTGTCTGCGGCTCGAAGCGTCGAGGTGCAAAGTAGTTGAGGGTATCTTACCAGACTGCATGTACAAGGGATTTCGCAAATCACGACAGGCATACATTTTCAGAAAAACTCTATGTGTTTCTACATGTACTTGTCGACAGCTATAAATATGTTTCTTCTGATTATTAAATTTAATTAAAAGTAGTAAGTAATCAAATAACATGAAATTCACTAAAACTTCACGAAAATGGTTCAAATGGCTCTGAGCGCTATGGTACCTAACATCTGAGGTCATCAATGCCATAGAACTTACAAGGGGAGGCCGCCAATTGTGAAATTCAGATTCGATTCATACTGCGCATAATAAAAGCTCATGGCCAGAGGTGTAATGTGGCAAAGCACCAAGATGCACTTCTCAGCCGTTGTCGAGAAAATCGAGTTAAAAGAAACCGTTGCGGTGAAATACTCTCTACGATAAATACTTTTCTACAGCGTCGTGGCGCAGCGGTGAGTCTCACCGCGTCAGCCGTACTGTGCTGACGTGTGCTGAGTTTCGTGCGCCGCGGTCTGCTGTGCTTCGGCGTGGTAAGTCGCAGTGCTTCTTGCATCGTTGCAGAACTTCTACGCATATTGAAATTTGAAATATGAATCCGTGATGGCCCACTTGAACAGACAAGATACTTTGAAATTCTCGTTTGATCGTAATTACGCCCGACCTAAACTACACGAAGTCGAAGATTGGTTGGAATACGAAGTGAAAGTTGATTCAGAGGATGTGATTGGAATGCATCTTTCGATAGTGAGCAGCGTTGTATTTGTGAAATTGAGGAATGCCAACTTATGTGACAAAATAGTTGAGTCTTGCGGAGGAATTATGAAATTTAAACATCGTGATGGAAACGTAGGCGAAGTCACCGTAACGCATGCAGGGTTTGGAATACGAATTATCAGGATATTCGAACTACCATTCGAAGTACCGGCGGAACAAATAAACGCAGTGCTAGCGCCGTACGGTAAAGTTCTCAGCAATGTTGCCGAACGGTGGTCCAACGCGCGCAAATTCCAAGTTCTCAACGGAGTGAGACAATTAAAGGTCGATTTGCACAAACATGTACAGTCATACATCAGCGTCTGTGGATACCGAGGTATCGTTATATACGACGGCCAGCCGAGGACGTGCGCGGCGTGCAACTCTGCCGGCCACGTCCGCGCGGAGTGTTTACAGCGGCGAGTGGCGCAGCTGGCGGCTGGCGAGGCGCCGCGACCGCCGGCTATGACTGCGCTGCCAGCGACTTACGCTACGGCTGCCTGCGGCCAAGTCTTGATCCCAAGCCCTGATGTGAATTCGGAGAACCATCCAACCCGAGAAGAAGCCCAGATTGCCACCACTGACACAACAGAAGCGAGACCACCCGAACCTAAGGAAATCGTGACAGCTGTAACGGTTTCAGCACAACAGACACCGAAAGATATCGGGAGCCACAGCAAATTCTCCGATTCCTCCGCTGTTGAGAACGACATGCAAGAACCATCCCGGAATGAGCAACCTCATAGTGAACCGATTTCTCTATTGACACCATCATCCACCAAGAGCACGGTCGACAATTTAGCTCGAAACACCACCCGCTTTGAAGATTTGAAGAATGCTGAGGAAGACAACATCAGACAGCAGCCGGTGAAACCTAAACGGCAAACACGAAAACAGAGCCCTGAAGAGATTCAAGAACCGGAGAAAAACTCTCCCGTACCAAAAAAATTCTTAAAACAGATCGAAGCGGAAAGCAAGGCGTGGTAGACATCGGAAAACCAGACATCCCCAACCCGAATGAGGACGTACAGATGAACCTCGCCCCTCCAATTGAAGAACCAATGGACACTGCTGACCGCTGCGGAACTGATACGGGGACAGCACGGTCTGACGACACTGAATGCGCTTAGTTGGACTAACGAATGACGCAGGCGTATAAAATCGCCACGCTCAATGTAAACAGAATAGTTTCGGACGCAAAGTTACAATCTGTGAAGGACTACTTATATGCCGCCGACATTGACATAGCGATGTTGCAAGAGGCAGTTACGGCCAAAATAGCGGATGTGTACGGATATGAGGCGATCTTAAACATAGGCAACGAATGTGGAACAGGAATACTGTTCAAACACGGCATACCATGTACAGCAAAAGCAATACTTGATCTGCTTCTTGTTAATATATATGCTCCCTCTGGATCCAGCGGAAAACGAACAAGGGGCAACCTGTTCCGGGACGAAATTGTCCCATTAATAACGGATCCTCGACTGCACATAATTTTGGGTGGAGATTTTAACTGCGTATTGCGTCCCGAAGATCAAATCCCGAACTTCAACTTTTGTGAGGAGCTGTTGCTGTTAATTAACGGGCTAGATATGATAAATGCTTGGTGCCACCTTCGCCCGCACACCCGATGATACACGTACGTATCCAGTACTTCGGCAAGCAGACTAGACAGGCTGTATGTAACGAAAGGTTTTATCCATAATGTAACCGACTGTGAAATTTGGCCTCTTAACTTTTCGGATCACTGCGCATTTCATATAACCGCGAAGCATACTAAACAAGAAACATTCCTGGGAAGGGGCGTATGGCTGCTAAACGTGTCACTTTTGGAGGACGCAGTACTGAAACAGGAGGTCGATGCTACATGGCAGCGTTGTCTTCGGATGCAATCCAGATATCCAACACGCATCATGTGGTGGCTACAGTCTGCGAAACCGCAGATAAAAAAATGCATCGCACGATATGGTCGCATGAAAGCGTACTGGCGAAAACGCACCTTGGAGTATCACTTTCTTTGCCTCCGCGAACTATATGATGACCCCATGGGATTAGTAGCAAACAGCTCTAGAATAAAACGCACTAAAGCAAGAATAACGGCGTTGGTACGACAATTACTAGAGGGGATAAAAGTTCGATCGCCTCCTCCGATTGAACTGACGCAGTAGAATACGTCCGTATATCACGTGATACGGGAAGCCAAGAGAGGTAAACAAAAGTTAATCCACACTCTCAGTGATGAACAGGGGAACGAATACGATCAACAAGTCACAGTACAAAACTACGTGGTCCAACATTATACAGATTTTTACTCCGCATCGGCGACTGACGCGACGGCAAGTGAGCCGCTTTTATCCAACATTCAATCCACGGTCCATCCGACTGACAACGACGACCTTGTAGCCCACATAACTGAGGAATAAGTATGTGCCATAATCAAAGACTCGCCTACAAAGAAATCTGCTGGTTTAGATGGCCTACCCACAGAATTTTATGCTTGTTTTTGGCACATCATAGGACCGGAATTCACCAAAATATGCAATGAATTATTGGGAGACGTGCAGATGCCATCTCAGTTTACCGAAGGAATGATTGTACTGATCCCTAAAAAACCACGTAGTGCTATGCCGAAGGATTTTCGACCACTAACACCCTATAAAATCTTCACCCGACTCATAAACTGTAGACTGAAGACGGTACTGCCGAAAGTACTTGGCCCTTATCAAATGAGTGCTGTCCCAGGGAGATCAATGTCGAATGCATTATGTGAATATAGAGACATAATATATTTGTCGTGGCTATGCAAATGCAATGTTGGTCTCATGTTTTTAGACTTCGATAAGGCTTTTGACCGCATCAACCACCACTTTCTACTAACTGTAATGCAACGGATGGGATTCAGTGCTCATTTTATTCAGATCATACGCAAATGTATAGTCGGCACTTCCTCTCGAATCAAAATTAATGGTCAGCTAAGTTCACCAGTCCCGATCAAGCAATCAGTGAGACAAGGCTGCCCCCTTTCTATGGCACTGTACGCAATCGCCGTAGAACCGTTACTGTTAAACTTGCATCACAGGTTACAAGGTCTACAGGTGTTGGGTACAAAAACCGTGTGTCACGCTTATGCTGATGACGTCAGTGTAGTAGTTAACACGCACTCAGAAATGGAAGTCGTTCAACAAATATTCCACGCTTACACCACTTCTTCCGGAGCCAAACTCAATGAACAAAAATCGAAAATTTTACCTGTCGGACCCCATATGGAGACCATTCAAAGAACATGGCTACAAAGAACAGAGAAGACGAACCACTTAGGTATGATTCTAATGGCCAACCCAAGAGAGATGACAGTAGCCAACTGGGACCATAAACTACATATATTCAGGGCTACTCTCCGTGAACACAAAACTAGAACGCTCAATCGGATACAGAGAGCTCTATTGATTAACAGCTATGCGCTAAGCAAAATATATCACATCGCAGCAGTGTTACCAGTACCCAAGGATACAGCGCAAAAGCTTTTAGCTGCAGCGTATTGGTTCATATGGAGCGGAAACATCTTTAAAGTCGCCATGCCAACCATAGTGTTAACCCGCGCCGCTGGTTGTTTGGGGGTCAAAGACATCAAGAACCAATGCACTGCTGTATATATGGACCGAATCCGCAAAATACTGCAGTCACCCCATCCGACAATTACGAAAACGTTATTCAACAGGTTAGCCCCAACGAGCAAGAAGGCCCCAGTCGATGTTGGTCGCATCAGCGCTCAACTCGATCACGTCCGGACTTACTACCTGGAAATGAGCTATATTCAAGATACTTCACAGCTGCTTAACACCAGAAGGACCTATTACCACCTCACGAGACACCATAGGCAAAACCCAATTGAAGCGAAATATCCAGCGGTCAACTGGAGTAACGTCTGGAAAACCATTAACACTCCCATCCTCCACTCCAAAGTAGTGTCCACGTGGTATGACATTGTGAACGAGAAGGTCCCCACAGGTGAAAAGTTGCACAATATCAAAATGAAGCAGAGTCCGTACTGCGATCATTGCCATACTGTAGATACCTTGGCACACATTCTCATCTGCCGCGACCAATACCACATATGGAACTGGACTAGGAAAAAACTCGCAATAATTACTAGAACCACAGACTCTGCTATAACACTTAAAGATGTCCTTCAACCAGACTGGCATTTCTTTCCTGCAACAAAGCACAATAGCTATGCTTGGATTATCGGCCAGTTTGCATATTTTGCAGTTACGAATACACATGCGAGTATAGACGCGTACATACAGTATATAATGGAAGAGCACCACAACCTTAAAACGAGTCGGAAATACAAAGCTTTGTTTCAAAATTTCTTACTTCAAACTTTGCCATAATGAAGCGGAAATTTTTTTTTGCTTGGTGCACAACACTACAGCGAGTCGATACTAATTGTGCTTCATTATAATTAAGTTGGCATTTATTCATTTATTTATTTTTATAGTACAGCAGGTGAAAGTGCCTCAGGAAAACTCATTTTGCCAGGAGCCGTAATATAAAACAAATCAGAAGTGCTTGATTGATTTCGTGTTCTTCTGTTTCACGGGTATTGGACAGATTGTCACGGCAAGAAGATTTATTCAGTTCCTTTATATATTATTTGCAAAAAAATAATGAAAAAATAAATAAAAATGTAGGTTAAGTTAGGGTGAAAGTGGCGGTGGCAACAGATTTTTTTTAATCATTATTTTCTTTTTTCTAAAAATTTTTTAGGTTAGATAGGATTTTGGGGGTGATACGGATGATAGGGGCCAACGCCTGAAGTGGAAGAGGTCCAGGAAAATAAAAAAAAGGTTGGTAGAGCACTTAAAAAAAAGTGGTTATGGCGTTGGACTGCTAATAAAAAAAAAGAAAAAGAAAAAAAAGAAGGTCGCCGGATCGAATCTCGCGCCATGCAATTTTTTTTATTATTAGTTTTTTGTAATTCAAATATATATATATATATTAATGAATTGCTTATGCATGTTGGTGAAGGCGGATAGCTCTCCAATTGTACCGCCTCCATTTTTCCGTTTTTGTAACAGGGTGTACCAAAGCTCTCCCGTCCGCACTGATTTTCGACGATGTTATAAGTTGCGCTAGGGACCGCATTTACCTTCTTTCGAAGTTAAAGGCAACTACGCTGTTTTACGGCGGCTCGTTTCGGCCCATTCAACATCTGTCCTTCAAGTGTAACGAGCGAGTAACGGAGTTTATATTTCATACCTGCCACAGCGAATTTGTGTTCGTGGGGTCTCTATTTTAATTCGAACGTTTGACTTACGCTATACGTATTCGTTTCGGAATATCGTTTCTACGTCTTCCGTTAACTATACGTGGTTAACATTATGAAGACAATTAATAACATTTGTGAAATACAACTTTGTTTCCGGAAAACATAATGATGTTCGAAGTCGCCAGTTTTTCCACGACAAACGACTTTCAACAACTCATTATATGCATAATTGTTGCAACTGATTGCCGGGAATTTTATATATATATATATATATATATATATATATATATATATATATATAAATTTGAATTACAAAAAACAAATACTAAAAAAAAGTTGCATGGTGCGAGAATCGATCCGGCGACCTTCGGATTACAAACCCGAGCGCTTACCGCTGCGCCACGACGTTGTGGAAAACTATTAATCGTAGAGAGTATTTCACCGCAACGGTTTCTTTTAACTGTCGATTTTCTCGACAACGGCTGAGAAGTGCATCTTGGTGCTTTGACACATTACACCTCTGGCCATGAGCTTTTATTATGCGCAGTATGAATCGAATCTGAATTTCACAATTGGCGGCCTCTTCTTGTTAGATCTACTGAAAGCTAACTAACCTAAGGACATCACACACATCCATGCCCGACGCTGGATTCGAACCTGCGACCGTAGCGGTCGTGCGGTTCCAGACTGAAGCGCCTAGAACGGCTCGGCCACACCGGCCGGCCTTCACGCAAATACACGTGGTTCCTATTCTATTATATTACCTCTAAAAAGATTTAGGTTTTCCGTGATTTCCCTAAATCACTCCAGGCAAATGCCGGGATGGTTCCTCTGAAAGGGCACGGCCGACTTCCTTCCCCATCCTTCCCGAATCCGATGAGACCGATGACCACGCTGTCTGGTCTCCTTCCCCAAACCAACCAACCAACCAACCAACCAACCTCTAAAAAGTCATGTAAATTAAATAATGCGACCAGAAATGAAAAAATATAGATTAAAAATTAAGCATAAGAGGCAATCGAACGATCGCTTCGTACACGTTCGTCTTACGCTGCTCGAACACTAAACCTTTGACCACCATGAAGTCGCGTTCAGTACCTACGCACAGGTACAACCAGTACATAAAAGACGCGTAAAACGTCTCTTGCGATTTTCTCCGACCTGCCAGATTAGTGCACCATACCACTCTCACATTATGTTGTTTCAATGGCCTACTAAAGGTGCACCAAACCCGTGAGCCCACAGTCGTGGCCTGCCCCTGTCAGTTAAAGGCGACACGCGAACGCAGCGGGTCACTTCACAAGTGCTGAAGGGCTGTTCGTCTGACACGGAGCAGTACTGGAAGCTGTCAGCTACGGCGGAAACGTGAGAAACGCTACCCACAACTGATTTTAAATGACCAGTGACTGAACTGTGGCACACAACACGCTTTTTAGCTCTCAGTTTACACTAATGTCCTAACCTAACCACAAGTTCGTGATGCGCAGTGAAACAGCTGTCAACAACCTGAACAGCTGAACTATTAATCAAGATCGCTCTTTTCGTAGCAATTGTTTGAAGCAGATCTCAACGAGCGAAAAAAAGGAAAGCAATATTTGACTTCCAGCACTAAAAGCGAACTGCAACTTCTGGCTTTCATCAGTTACCCAGAACTACGCTCATACTTGACTACACGAGCTGACGCAATGTCAGCCGATGAGAAGTCCTGGGTGGCACTCGTTTACAGGCTGTAGGTGGCACAGGCAGATTGTAAACGAAAAAAAAGAATGATAGGAAGAAATAATAAGACGAAACAAAAGGTTAATGCGATGATTAAGATGGTGCAACAACAAAAAAATGGCTCTGAGCACTATGGGACTTAACTGCTGTGGTCATCAGTCCCCTAGAACTTAGAACTACTTAAACCTAACTAACCCAAGGCCATCACACACATCCATGCCCGAGGCAGGACTCGAACCTGCGACCGTAGCAGTCGCGCGGTTCCGGACTGAGCGCCTAGAACCGCTCGGCCACCGCGGCTGGTGGTGCAACAAAAGATTAAAAATAGAAAATTACATTTACACCAATTAATTGAAAATAATAATAACAGTGTAAATTTCACAAAGATTTACAAATTTGAAATAAAGTTACCTCACGAGCTAGGAACCATACGACCTTCTGCACATCAATATTATATCTTAACCATTGCGCTACATTACCACTTAATCCAATAATGTTATATTAAATCATGTATAGCACCATTGACAACAGTGATTTACTGCCTTTTAAAAGTTCCATATCATACAGTGTCTTACGAAGCTTATCTCCTGTACGTCAATGTCCATGATGATAATAACTGAATATGTGACTCCGAATCGCGTCTTGTGCGAAAGGATCCAGTAGTTCTGTGAATGGAACGTACGTATTTCGTTACTATTGTTTCGTGAGTGTTCTTTTTGGAGTGGTTACCATGTCTGGTGAAATCTGAAATAACAATGACTGGACCCAGGATCCAAACATGTCAAAATCAAAATCCAGCCAAAGAATTGGAAATGGACTAACCATCTGTTGCGGCAGTTTGGTAACAGTGAACAGTTCATGAGTGACACTGGACGCCCTGATTGGAGGAAGAGAGCTCCAACGTGTGAAGTGTCAATGATCAAGCGCTTTTAGTCAGACTACAGTAATAAAGATGCCAATGGCCTTGCCTCAGTCGTGACACAGTCCTCGTCAGATCACCAAAGTTAAATGCTGTCAGGCTTAGGTTTCTCTTGGATGGGTGACTGCCCACTCTGCCGAGCACTGTTGGCAATTGAGGTGCACCCAGCCCTTGTGAGGCAAATTGAGGAGCTACTTGACTGAGAAGTAGCGGCGCTGGTCACGAAAGCTAACAACGTCCAGGAGAGCTGTGTGCTGGCGTCAAGCCCCTCCATGTCTGCATCCAGTGATGTCTATGGGTTGAAGGTTACACGCCGGCCGGTCAGTACCGTTAGGACCTGCCGAGACGAGTTCAGATGGAGTTTAGTTTAAAATAGCAATAAAGATGCAATTATAAAACTCGAAAATTGCAGTTACGTCTCTCAGTTTTTGGTTGTTTGCAGGTAGTTGTTTGCAACTCTGGTACTCATTGAAATCACCGTGTCGCAGCTCCATTGCACGCCACTAAAGGACACTAAAAAAATTATGCAATCCACCTTCGTTTCATCAGTGGCCTCATTTTGTTTCCTTGTAGCAGTACGCTAAGGAACTGTCTACCATTTGTGAGACTGGTTCTCATCTATCTTCTTACCACAGTTGCGCAAGGATGCTCTGTGAGTGTTTTTTGCAATATGGTGTCGAACCTATGGCCTCTAAGATACCATCTCATGCATGTAGGGTTCAGAAGAGTGCAGCAGTATGGTCAGTGATGTAATCAGGCAATGATATCGGTTCCACTACGCACCGTGTGCAGGAAATGTTATCGCTAACAGATATTAGTCTACGGATTCATGTATAACTATGTGTTGCCAAAAAATGAAAATCTTAGGTTTTCGTTATTAATGTTTGTTTTTACTCGAATCATGACTTCATGACATAGCAATTTTAGCAAAAATATTGATACTGGGTGTTCACAACTGTGAAGCGAAGTTCCTAACTATTCCAAAATTCCTTAGTAGTAAGATGGTGGATGACCATGTTTGGGGGGTCGATAAAATACGAACAAATTAAATACAGTTGGCACCAGAGATATCAATTATGCTAAATTACACTATGAAAATACCCAAAACTGAATGGGTTCAGTAAAGAGCAAACAAAAAGAAGTGGCTGATGAATTCTTTTCATTAAATCGGATATCTCGTGTTTCTGCTTCAATTAAGCCTCACAATTGTGACTATGCTTAACTACAGCTCATGGATGAATGTATGAAAAAAATAGGAGAGACAGAGACGACCGCAGTTCTGAGTGTCAACCAAATATCACTTCCTGGCGTAGCACGAGTGCGCGTGCTTACCTTTCATCGGTGGTGGGACTGGGGTCTGTCAGAGCGAGCTGTGAACCTGAGAATCTATTCAAAATCCCTCTCGACTGTTAAGCCCCAGTCTGATACATTTTGTAGGTCTTCGATGAAGCCGACATTGCTAGTTGTTCTCTAGCTAACAAGGGGAGGCCGCCAATTGTGAAATTCAGATTCAATTCATAGTGCGCATAATAAAAGCTCATGACCAGAGGTGTAATGTGGCAAAGCACCAAGATGCACTTCTCAGCCGTTGTCGAGAAAATCGACAGTTCAAATAAACCGTTCCGGTGAAATACTCTCTACGATTAATAATTTTCTACAGCGTCGTGGCGCAGCCGTAACCGCTCAGGTTCGTAATCCGAAGGTCGCCGGATCGTATGTCGCGCCATGCAAAGTTTCTTTTTAGTATTTGTTTTTGTAATTCAAATGTGTGTATACACACACACAGACACACACACACATATATTTCCCGGTAATCAGTTGCAACAATTATGCATATAATAAGTTGTTGAAAGTCGTTTGTCGTGAAAAACTGGCGACTTCGAACATCATTATGTTTTCCGCAATCAAAGTTGTATTTCACAAATGTTATTAATTGTCTTCATAATGAGAACGAAGTTTTTCGCGGCGGCACTTATGTATAAAATATTCTCGGTATTCTTGCCGCGTCAGTTCTAGATAAAATCTCGAGCTTTCGACGATTACCTCCATCGTCATCGTCAGGAGCTGACTGTCTCTACTGCTGCTATGGTAGCCTCTATATAGCCCGAAGACGGCTTCTGATTGGTCGGATTCTGATTGGTCGGCGATTACGTGCTGCTGTCTCAGACGGTGTCACTGTGTGCGCCGGTGGCGCCACCGCTTCCGTTTAAACGTAAACCTTGGAAGGAACGTCTCTGCTGCTTCTCTGCATCAAGCGCTCGTTTCCACGCACAGCTCAGATGGTATCCGCTATCGCGGTTAAAGTTCTTTTGGCTCATTCTGATTTCAACAGCCTCCTTAATAACAGAATCCCAGTACGTGGAGGCATGGGACAGAATTTTAGTTTCATCGAACAATATTTTGTGTTTGTTCGTGAGGCTGTGCTCCGCAATTGCCGATTTCTCAAGCTCTCTATTTTTAATGTGGCGTTGGTGTTCTGCACAGCGGTCGGAAACGGTACGAATAGTCTGACCTATACAATTGCTTCCACACTCACAGGGTATATTATAAACACCGGGGACCCTGAGGTCGAGATTGTCCTTAACAGGGCGCATCATCTCCTTAAAATTCTGTCCCATGCCTCCACGTACTGGGATTCTGTTATTAAGGAGGCTGTTGAAATCAGAATGAGCCAAAAGAACTTTAACCGCGATAGCGGATACCATCTGAGCTGTGCGTGGAAACGAGCGCTTGATGCAGAGAAGCAGCAGAGACGTTCCTTCCAAGGTTTACGTTTAAACGGAAGCGGTGGCGCCACCGGCGCACACAGTGACACCGTCTGAGACAGCAGCACGTAATCGCCGACCAATCAGAATCCGACCAATCAGAAGCCGTCTTCGGGCTATATAGAGGCTACCATAGCAGCAGTAGAGACAGTCAGCTCCTGACGATGACGATGGAGGTAATCGTCGAAAGCTCGAGATTTTATCTAGAACTGACGCGGCAAGAATACCGAGAATATTTTGTCTTCATAATGTTAACCACGTATAGTTAATGGAAGACGTAGAAACGATATTCCGAAACGAATACGTATAGCGTAAGTCAAACGTTCGAATTAGAATAGAAACCCCACGAACACAAATTTGCTGTGGCAGGTATGAAATATAAACTCCGTTACTCGCTCGTCACACTTGAAGGACAGATGTTGAATGGGCCGAAACGAGCCGCCGCATAACAGCGTAGATGCCTGCTAACTTCGAAAGAAGGTAGATGCGGTCCCTAGCGCAACTTATAACATCGTCGAAAATCAGTGCGGACGTGAGAGCTTTGGTACACCCTGTTTTACAAAAAACTAATAATAAAAAAAATGTTGCATGGCGCGAGATTCAATCCGGCGACCTTCGGATTACGAACCTGAGCGCTTACCGCTGCGCCACGACGCTGCAGAAAGCTATTAATCGTAGAGAGTATTTCACGGCAACGGTTTCTTTTAACTGTCAATTTTCTCGACAACGGCTGAGAAGTGCATCTTGGTGCTTTGCCACATTACACCTCTGGCCATGAGCTTTTATTATGCGCAGTATGAATCGAATCTGAATTTCACAATTGGCGGCCTCCCCTTGTAAGATAGCTGGAATGGTACACGCTATTTGGCTGTAGTAGCACGTGCGATGGTTCAAATGGCTCTGAGCACTATGGGACTCAACTGCTGAGGTCATTAGTCCCCTAGAACTTAGAACTACTTAAACCTAACTAACCTAAGGACATCACAAACATCCATGCCCGAGGCAGGATTCGAACCTGCGACCGTAGCGGTCTTGCGGTTCCAGACTGCAGCGCCTTTAACCGCACGGCCACTTCGGCCGGCACTAGCACGTGCGTCATTACCCTCAAATCGCTCAGAAGCGTTAACTATCAGTGCTCAGTGTGATTCCCCGTACTAGGAGACTTTGCGGCTTAACTCCTCACAAGTTAAGACGAGCCTGTGAACAAGTGTTCACACAATGACTCTCGCAATCGTCTCAGCGCGGCTCGAGTCGCCTTGTCCAAAGACTCGACAATTTGCAGAAAGAGAAAGAGAGAATTTGCAGTCTGTAATTTTCCTATATCAAAGCTGGTGGCCACGCGCTTTCTTTCTGGCCAATCAGAGCGTTTGTACTTGTTATAACTGCACCCACTAGAACTTTTGTAGCCTATCACAGGTGTCGTTTCTTTCGTAGGGCAGAGTTTAACTTCTGTTAAGTAATACTGACATACACAGCTTTTTTTTTTTCATGCAAGTTTTAACACAGGTGGCTACAGTTAGTCACCAATGTTTTGAGTTGGGTTTCTCCAGACGTTTATCAGCCATCTCTCAGCCGTGCTCCTGTAGAAAGGCTTTCCGAAGGGTCGTCGTTAAAAGCAGGGACAATGACTTCTTTTGCCAGTGGCCTACGCAGCGGCTCCAGTGTCTCATTGTGTCCACTACAAGTCCCACTATGAAGTTTTTAGCCGAACACGGGACACACGTTTCATAGTAAAATTCTCCTTCCCTCAGAACTGCGTGTCTTAGCTCGCGTCTGGGAAATTACTTGTGTGCAATTACTAGTGTGAGTGTTAGTGGTTTATATTCACGAAATGCCGGCTTGTTTATTTGATACGCATATCAATAAAATTCATACAATTTCACGTAACTATGTCATGTGACATATCGATTTAACAGGAATTGTTTCAGGAATTCAATGTAGGGTGTGTTATTTGTTTGACACCTTACAGCTGTATTGCGTGGATTTCAATGCTTACTGTGGCAGGGGAGTCAAACAAAATTGAATTCCACAACTTTATTTCTTCCGGGTGCAATACCAGATATTCTATGTGTGCGTACCTTTCTTCTGATACTAAAACTGCACAAGATTTCTGTACACCTTGACAGAAAACCATGCAGAAAAAATACTTACTCACAACTTACGGTGTGCGCGAGCATAGGTTTCCACTCCCGTGCTCGTCTTCATTAAAACTGGGGTATATGACAGCGATGTCCTACAGTTTTACAGACCAGCGTTTCGGACTTTGTTACAAGTGGTCTTCATCAGTACCGTGTCTTTAGTACTAGTCCAGTGCCGCCCTCAGAACATGCACAGTGTAATGTAATCCTGCTTGCACGGAAAGGTTGTCAAGAAAATGTTTCAAACCTACTAATGATTGGCTGGAATAAGAAGGTGGGAGGAACTTCTGTAACTGACAGCAGTCTGTAAGTGCTACTGGCTGGACTAGGAAGTTCGTACAGTAGTCACCTTGTGGATCTACTTTATTGGCAGCCAGCAGTGGACTGCCAATGGCCTGACATCGTTCCAGAGGCTGTGGCATCAAGTGCAGTAGCAAACATAGCAGCTGGAGGCACGAACCGCCAGCAGGCGCTGAGGGAACAGAAATGCTGCTTCACTGTCCTGATTTAGACGTTATATGGCTGTACCAACTGACAGCAACAAAAATAAAAATGTGGGGTGTTATGTAAATGGTCCTGATATCGGAATTTCACATGAAATGGTAAAGAGTACTCTTAAATACCGCTAGATGTCTCAAGATACATCCTTGGACCGGTGGCAGCGAGCTGAGTGGCCTCATTGGTTGATAGTGAGCGTATTTCTAGTCGTATATCGTCAGTTTCCAGTTTTGAGGCGGCCGACCTGAAGGAGCGGTCTGTTTGTATAAAACTTGTTTTTCCCTTCTTCTTTTCTTGTGAAAGTCGGAGCAGGAAAACATCGAATGCTGTAGAAACCAGCTTTAGATAATATACAGAAGTATGAGTGGTACAAGTGTTTCAGACGGGCGAAAATCGACTGCCATCAACACTTCCAGTCGGCTGTCAGCTGTCATCTCACCAGAAGGTATGCAGGAAGTGGGGGATCCGATTCTGCAATACTGCAGACGGACCAAACAAGGCGCTGTAACGTTACGGAAATGCATCATGGTACACGTGAACATATTGTGCTAGTAGAATTGAACATAAGAAGTATTGCGGCAAAGTTTGAGCCACAGTTGGTTCAAGTCGAGACAAGAGACATCACGTGCAATTCTGCAGGGAACTTTAAAAAATTAGTTCAAAAGGATCTCATTTTTTCTGGTAAACCTTCCGGGATGTAAGGTCGTGGTCCATGAAACTCTTCAGCTCCTAACGTTTCGTCCAGAGCTGCGCTGGACATCTTCAGAGGGGTGTTTCTCCTCCGGAGAGTCTTGCCGACTGACGGGTCGGACGTCTGAGAGCGACTTATACGTCGTAGAAAGTGGGCGTGACCAGAGTTGCACGTGATATGCAGAGATAATCTTTGTCAGAGATAAAGATTATCTTTGCATATCACGTGCAACTCTGGTCACGCCCACTTTCTACGATATATAAGTTGCTCTCAGACGTCCGACCCGTCAGTCGGCAAGACTCTCTGGAGGAGAAACACCCCTCTGAAGATGTCCAGCGCAGCTCTGGACGAAACGTTAGGAGCTGAAGAGTTTCATGGACCACGACCTTACATCCCGGAAGGTTTACCAGAAGATATGTCATCAGGTCGTGAAAGCCTTCATACTATGATCTCATTTTTGTTTCAAAAGCTGGTGACGAAATCTCAGTTTACTCAATGACCCTGTCATTAAGCCGCAGTCGTCGCATTATAGAGCCCTGCTTCGTCTAGGCCAAAATAAAGCACGAAAAGTCAAGAAAAAAGTGAGGAATCCGGAAGGTAAAGAGGAAATGAGAGGGTATGTCATGTTATTTCACTGATTATGAAACTGAAACAAATGTGCAAAGAACTTGGCCTTGTGAACCCACTTGCCAGTATGATGTTTCACCCCCTCTGTCCTATATGCATGCACTGATTCGGTTGACAAGAGTTTCGCAAGGTCATTGTATCCTCTCCTGAGGCAACGCGACCCACAAACACTTTTATTTCTTTTTTTTTTTTTTTTAAGGCCAGGGCTGACGTCCGAGATAGCGACCACGCAACCTTCTCTCCACATTCAACAACAAAGGCTCAGTTACTTCCTTCCATTGCTCCATAGTCCAGGTTTTATGGCTTCTGCATGACGTTCTCATGTTGCGGGCATTTGCATCACTGAGTAGAGGCTTTGGAATTCCATCTCACTCTACAGTTTCCTGCTTATGGAGCTCCCTTTGGGCCTGTTTTGGTGCTGACAAGGTTCGCGAATGCGGCGTATAGTTCGGCAGCTGTCGTCCGTTCATTTTTCGTCACAATCGTCTTCAATGGCCGACGGTCTCGATCGCTCAGCACACACTCCCGTCCGCTTTGTGACTTCGCTGATGATGTTTATTCGCTTTCCCTGTATCCAATATAAATCTTTGATACGGTGCCTCCTGGAACAACAAACACTTTGCTTACCTTTATTGCGGAGGCACGCACCATACGTCCACCAACAACTTGGTCTCGTTCGATTTCACTTAGCTCCGACGTAACGGAACACTATTCTGACCAGAGCTGACGCTTGCCAAGTATTGAGGACATTCCACAGGTCCCGTTCGATATCACATACATCAGCGCAACCTTCAAGCGTGGTTATCATCTACATTTATGGTCAAGTATGCATTTCTTGATGTTTTTTCATATTTTTGACCAATCCCTGAGCGAGCGATGTAGCGGAGTGGCTAGCACACTGGACTCGCATTCGGGAGGACGACGGCTGAAACCTGCATCCGGCCATCCAGATTCAGGTTTTCTGTGATTTCCCTAAATCCCTTCAACCTATTGAGGGATGGTTTCTTTCAAAGGGCGCATCCAATTTCCTTCCACATCTTTCCCTAATCCAACTTTATACTCCGGCACTCATGACCTCGTTGTAGACAGGACGTTAAACACTAATCTCCTCCTCTACCAATGCCTGCGTATTGACAACTTTTAGATTCCACCTCGTGCAACCAATAAAGGGTTTCGGTCGCCCGTCACTTAAAATATAGTTCAGTGGCGTTCTCAAGAAATTAATTCTACAAATGGGGTGGAATTACACCACACCTGCATGTGGTTCTGTAGTAGCAGCAAATACATCACCCCGATTGATACAAAAGTGTTCGATAACAACAGGACGACGAAGTCACATTCGCGGGAATGTTTTATTGATAAACTTACTGGCTATTTAAAACTGAGAGTTTCACTTTGTGTTTATGTTATGGAAAATGAAGGGGTACACGGAGAAAGGAAAGGAGAGCGAAGGTCCAAATGGCTCTGAGCACTATGGGGCTTAACTTCTGTGGTCATCAGTCCCCTAGAACTTAGAACTACTTAAACCTAACTAACCTAAGGACATCACACACATCCATGCCCGAGGCAGGATTCGAACCTGCGACCGTAGCAGTCCCGCGGTTCCGGACTGCGCGCCTAGAACCACTAGACCACCGCGGCCGGCTGGAGAGCGAAGGAACTAGTGATATCAAGTGTATTGGGACTTTATGCGGAAATCAGGAGCGATGAGCGAAAATATGTGGTGGACCGAGACTGGAACGCAGCATCTCCTGCTTACTAGACAGTTGCATTTATCACTGCACTACCCAGACCCAGTGTTCATCGTAATTGCACGGACTGTGTCGTTACGCTCCCTGGCCGTTTAACGTTCCCACCTAGCGTCACCTATTCCGTCTCTAATGACCTCGTTGTCGACCTTAACACTAATATCCTCTTTTTGCGCCACCTATCCCCAGTCCCTATGCTCGCTACTTTTATACTCCCGCAGGAGGTCGAACGTAAATGTGCATTAGCACTGTAGGTTTCGGATTCATTTCCCATCGAGCAAATCAATGTATGAGTGCATGGTGTCTGTTCTTTCTGATGTCCGAAAGAAAGCAGACTCGAACCTGGGATCTCCAGTAGGCAATTGTTTTAACCATTGCACCACGCCACCTGAACACAGTGTTTATGGCAAATGGGCACACTGTCTATTGCAAATGGGTGGAATATCTTGGCAAGCTCCCCGGCCGACTGACATTCCCAACTAGCACCACATATTCTCAGACCCTGTCCGTGTTCTCCATACCAATAATTTTAATTTCTACTGGAGGTCAAACGTAAATGTCCGTCTGTGCTGAAGCTCGCTGGTTCATAAACCACCAAAGCGAATCAGTTACAGAAATGTGAGGTGTTTGTTCTTTAGAACGTGTCCAAAAGAACACACACCGCCGCACAAACCTCAGCTGTGGTACGTGTTACCTATATCGAAGGCGGAGTGGCAATGAATCAACAACCTTCAGCGTGGATGCACATTTCTGTGCGACATCCAGTGGGAATATAAAACTGGCGAGCACGGAGGAAAATGGTTCAAATGGCTCTGAGTGCTATGGGACTTAACTGCTGTGGTCTTCAGTCCCCTAGAACTTAGAACTACTTAAAACTAACTAACCTAAGGACATCACACACATCCATGCCCGAGGCAGGATTCGAACCTGCGACCGTAGCGGTCGCGCGGCTCCAGACTGAGCGCCTAGAACCGCTCGGCCACTCCGGCCGGCCTGCACGGAGGACATGAACGGGTCTGTGTATAGGTGGCAATGTGAGTCGGCTGCGCATAGTGCAAAGACACCCTGCGTGTTTGCTACATACACACTGCGCTCAGGTGGCATTCTGGTTAACGTAACTGCCTAGTAAAGAGGAGATCTCCGGTTGGAATCCGGTCCGGCACACATTTTCGCTTGTCGCCACTAATTTCGAAAGAACAGACGCGACATACCTATATAACTGTATCTATAAGTACACTGTTACAAACTTCATCCTCGTAGTGTTGAGAGAATTTGGCACTCTGAATCTGTGTTTTCGATTATAAGGTCAGTCTGGTTACCGTAGTTACACTCCTGGAAATGGAAAAAAGAACACATTGACACCGGTGTGTCAGACCCACCATACTTGCTCCGGACACTGCGAGAGGGCTGTACAAGCAATGATCACACGCACGGCACAGCGGACATACCAGGAACCGCGGTGTTGGCCGTCGAATGGCGCTAGCTGCGCAGTATTTGTGCACCGCCGCCGTCAGTGTCAGTCAGTTTGCCGTGGCATACGGAGCTCCATCGCAGTCTTTAACACTGGTAGCATGCCGCGACAGCGTGGACGTGAACCGTATGTGCAGTTGACGGACTTAGAGCGAGGGCGTATAGTGGGCATGCGGGAGGCCGGGTGGACGTACCGCCGAATTGCTCAACACGTGGGGCGTGAGGTCTCCACAGTACATCGATGTTGTCGCCAGTGGTCGGCGGAAGGTGCACGTGCCCGTCGACCTGGGACCGGACCGCAGCGACGCACGGATGCACGCCAAGACCGTAGGATCCTACGCAGTGCCGTAGGGGACCGCACCGCCACTTCCCAGCAAATTAGGGACACTATTGCTCCTGGGGTATCGGCGAGGACCATTCGCAACCGTCTCCATGAAGCTGGGCTACGGTCCCGCACACCGTTAGGCCGTCTTCCGCTCACGCCCCAACATCGTGCAGCCCGCCTCCAGTGGTGTCGCGACAGGCGTGAATGGAGGGACGAATGGAGACGTGTCGTCTTCAGCGATGAGAGTCGCTTCTGCCTTGGTGCCAATGATGGTCGTATGCGTGTTTGGCGCCGTGCAGGTGAGCGCCACTATCAGGACTGCATACGACCGAGGCACACAGGGCCAACACCCGGCATCATGGTGTGGGGAGCGATCTCCTACACTGGCCGTACACCACTGGTGATCGTCGAGGGGACACTGAATAGTGCACGGTACATCCAAACCGTCATCGAACACATCGTTCTACCATTCCTAGACCGGCAAGGGAACTTGCTGTTCCAACAGGACAATGCACGTCCGCATGTATCCCGTGCCACCCAACGTGCTCTAGAAGGTGTAAGTCAACTACCCTGGCCAGCAAGATCTCCGGATCTGTCCCCCATTCAGCATGTTTGGGACTGTATGAAGCGTCGTCTCACGCGGTCTGCACGTCCAGCACGAACGCTGGTCCAACTGAGGCGCCAGGTGGAAATGGCATGGCAAGCCGTTCCACAGGACTACATCCAGCATCTTTACGATCGTCTCCATGGGAGAATAGCAGCCTGCATTGCTGCGAAAGGTGGATATACACTGTACTAGTGCCGACATTGTGCATGCTCTGTTGCCTGTGTCTATGTGCCTGTGGTTCTGTCAGTGTGATCATGTGATGTATCTGACCCCAGGAATGTGCCAATAAAGTTTCCCCTTCCTGGGACAATGAATTCACGGTGTTCTTATTTCAATTTCCAGGAGTGTATTTCCAAGGAACTTGTCACGGTGGTTAACGTAATGGACCTGCATTCAGACAACAAGAGGCCTAGTCAGATGAGTCCACATTTCACTTGGTAGAGGCTAATGGTAGGGTCCATGTGCGGTTCAGATCCCACGACGCCATGGACTCAAGTTGCCAACACGGCACTGTGCAGTCTGGTGATGGCTCCACAGTGATGCGGCTGTTCAAAAATGGCTCTGAGCACTATGAGACTTAACATCTGCGGTCATCAGTCCCGTAGAACTTAGAACTACTTAAACCTAACTAACCTAAGGACATCACACACATCCATGCCCGAGGCAGGATTCGAACCTGCGACCGCAGCAGTCGCGCGGTTTCGGACTGAGCGCCTAGAACCGCTAGACCACCGCATCCGGCATGCGGCTGTGTTTACGTGAAGTGGACTGGGTGCTCTGGTCTAGCTGAACCAATCATTGATTGGCATGGTTGTGTTCTGCTACTTGGAGACCATTTGCAACCATACATGACGGTGTCATGTCACCAGGACAAAACTGTTCACGATTTTTGAAGAACGTTTTGTGAATTTCGAGTGAATGATTTAGATTGCCCAATATGAATCCCATCGAACATTTATGGGACATAATGGAGAGATCAGTCAGTCCACAACATCCTGCACCTGAAACACTTTGTAAATTATGGACGGCTATAGAGGCAGGATGCGTTAATACTTCTGCAGGGGACTGGCAACGACTTGGTGAGTCCATGACACGTCGACCTGCTGCACCGCGCCGGACAAACAGAGTTCTAACACAATATTATCAGGTATCCTCTGAGTTTTGTCTCCTCAGTGTGTATCATCCTGCTTCACACTGAAGGGACCGACAAAAAAGTCAGAAAAATATCTAGATACGGACGTCACAGAAAGTAAAATTCCAAATTGATTAGTTAATACTGCTATTATTCATACACAGCGATACAGCTACATCTGGGCCGGCTGGGGTGGCCGAGCGGTTCTATGCGCTACAGTCTGGAACCGCACGACCACTACGATCGCAGATTCGAATCCTGGCTCGGGCATGGATGTGTATGATATCCTTAGGTTAGTTAGGTTTAAGTAGCTGTAAGTTCTAGGGGACTGATGACCTCAGAAGTTAAGTCCTATAGTGCTCAGAGCCATTTTTTAGCTACAGCAGATAATGTCAGAGAATATTGAAATGGATGATCATTAATGTGGAATCGATGATAAAGAATGCTAAATCCGTTACTTCATTGGTGGATTTCTGTGAAGTTGCAATCCGTCAACGGCCAATCAGCCCGGTTCAAATGGTTCAAATGGCTCTGAGCACTACGGGACTTAACACCTGAGGTCATCAGTCCCCTAGAACTTAGAACTACTTAAACCTAACTAACCTAAGGACATCACACGCATTCATGCCTTAGGCACGATTCGAACCTGCGACTGTAGCGGTCGCGCGGTTCCAGACTGTAGCGACTAGAACCGCTCGGCCACTCTGGCCGGCAATCAGCCCTGCTGCAGCCCTTCTGTCCCCCGCGGCACTACGGCGGTAGGGAGGGATGGCGAGTCCCTTGCGCCGGGCGGTTTTTAGCCGGGGAAAGCACCCCCTTACTCACTTTGGCATCACAGCAGGATAAGTGGACGTGCAACTGTTCTGGAGTGGTGCAAAACAGGATTAATACTTGCTCCCATCCGGGATTGAAACTGGGGCTTCCACAGACGCAGCCTACTCGCCAGAGAACCACATCCTCCTTCTTCGAAATATTTCTTTGTTGCTCATTTTTTTTTTTTTTGCGTGAGGCACACTGGAATATTCTTCAGTTATGTGTTCCTTAAATTATCTATGATCAACAGGGAAATCCTGCATAGGTAATGAGAACGCGAATAATAAATGTAGTTCAACAGAAATATCCTTCTATATTCATCGATATGATGGTCCACTGTGGTTCTGAAAAGGACCAAGATGATGTTTCTGGTGTGAAAGGATCAGTCGCTAGAGATACCTGACGCCCAGGTCGGAAATCATTGCAATCTTCGTGGAGGCTCCTTTCATGTACGGGTCTGCAATGGCACTGTGCTTTTCTACTGCTGAATATGCTTCTCCATTCTGGTACAGGTCATCTCATGCCAGACAAGTAGACATTGCCCTCAACGAAACCTGCAGGTTGATCACAGGTTGCTTAAGACCTAGCCCAACTGATAAGCTCAACTGCCTGGCTGGAATAGCGCCACCAGAGGTAAGCCGAACAGTGGCTGCCAACAAGGAGAGACTGAAAGTGGAACAGGACAGTGCGCACCCACTGCACGGACATAATCCACCACAGCAACGGCTGAGATCGCGAAAGAGCTCCTGAGAACATCCGAGCAGCTCACCATTTCACCCAGAGAAGGCAAGGCTGGAATTACGGAAGAAGTCGATGCCTCACCTGCAGACGTCAGAAGCTGAATAACTGCCACCTGGACAACATAACGAGAGCTGACTGGCGTGGAAATCTTGAAACAGATTACGATCAGGAGTTGGACGATCCAGAGACAACCTGAAGAGATGGGGCTTCATAACAGAAGATACGTCCTGTGATTGTGGACAAGAACAAACCACAAGCCACATGCTCCAGTGCCTTTTGTGCCCTACATCCTGCATGAAGATTGATCTACTGCAAGCCATTCCAAGCTCCTTGGAGGTTGCAAAGTACTGGGCACATGTAATATAAATACAATTTGTATATACATTGATGTGTATGGCTACTGTAAATATGTATGTTTCTGACTCGAGAATAAAAAACAAAAATAACGACAGAAACGCCAAGAAAGGAATTCATAATCGCACGAGAAAAGAGAAGAGATCTGCCAATTATTTTCCGAATACCCAGGCATAAATCTTGAAGAAGTAATATCCAGCACTTCTCTGCATATTGCTATTGAAAATGTTTTCCAGAGAATGGTTAGGATACAGCTGATACGCTGGCGTTCAGTCAGTAATTATTTCCACTTTATTTGAATAGAATAATGCAAAATCTTAAAACGCGGCGCAGTTAAAACGTCCCGTATTGTGTACTGTTATAGAATTAAATGTGTACGTGGAGCGTACGCAGAAGTATCATAGACTTGTATACAAGTCTAGTGTGAAGCTATCAGATCACCTCATTCATTGTAAGCGAGAGCAACGTAGCGACTGAAATGGCATCACACACTGAGGTAACAAAAGTCATGCGACACCTCCTAACATCGTGGCCGATCTCCTTTTGCCAGGCCTATTGCAGCAACTCGACCTAGTATGATTCGACAAGCCATTCGATGTCTCCTGCATACACATCGAGCCATGCTGCCTCTCCAGTCGTCCATAATTGCGAAAGTGTTGCCGGAGCAGGATGTTGTACACAACTAACATCTCGATTATGTCCCATAAATGTTCGATGGGATTCATGTCGGGAGATCTTGGTGGCCAAATCATTCACTGGAACTGTCCAGAATGTTTCTTCGAACCAGTCGCGAACAATTTCGGCCCCATTGACATGATATCGTTGTTTCGGAACGTAAAATGTATGAATGGATGCAGATGGTCTCCAAGTAGCAGAACATAGCCATTTCCAGTGGATGACAGGTTCAGCTGGCTCAGAGGACCCTATCCCATTGCATGTTGTTGTTGTGGTCTTCAGTCCTGAGACTGGTTTGATGCAGCTCTCCATGCTGCTCTATCCTGTGCAAGCTTCTTCATCTCCCAGTACCTACTGCAACCCACATCCTTCTGAATCTGCTTAGTGTATTCATCTCTTGGTCTCCCTCTACGATTTTTACCTTCCACGCTGCCCTCCAATGCTAAATTTGTGATCCCTTGATGCCTCAAAACATGTCCTACCATCCGATCCCTTCTTCTAGTCAAGTTGTGCCACAAACTTCTCTTCTCCCCAATCCTATTCAATACCTCCTCATTAGTTACGTGATCTACCCACCTTATATTCAGCATTCTTCTGTAGCACCACTTTTCAAAAGCTTCTATTCTCTTCTTGTCCAAACTGGTTATCGTCCATGTTTCACTTCCATACAAGGCTACACTCCATACAAATACTTTCAGAAATGACTTCCTGACACTTGAATCTATACTCGATGTTAACAAATTTCTCTTCTTCAGAAACGATTTCCTTGCCATTGCCAGTCTACATTTTATATCCTCTCTACTTCGACCATCATCAGTTATTTTACTCCCTAAATAGCAAAACTCCTTTACTACTTTAAGCGTCTCATTTCCTAA
The DNA here is from genome assembly GCF_023864345.2 of Schistocerca serialis cubense. Classification (NCBI taxonomy): domain Eukaryota; kingdom Metazoa; phylum Arthropoda; class Insecta; order Orthoptera; family Acrididae; genus Schistocerca; species Schistocerca serialis. The sequence continues at coordinate 44,216,397 of NC_064642.1, forward strand.
TCTAATCCCCTCAGCATCACCCGATTTAATTTGACTACATTCCATTATCCTTGTTTTGCTTTTGTTGGTGTTCATCTTATATCCTCCTTTCAAGACACTGTCCATTCCGTTCAACTGCTCTTCCAAGTCCTTTGCTGTCTCTGACAGAATTACATTGTCATCGGCGAACCTCAAAGTTTTTACTTCTTCTCCATGGATTTTAATACCTACTCCGAATTTTTCTTTTGTTTCCATGACTGCTTGCTCAATATACAGATTGAATAACATCGGGGGTAGGCTACGACCCTGTCTCACTCCTTTCCCAACCACTGCTTCCCTCTCAGGCCCCTCGACTCTTATAACTGCCATCTGGTTTCTGTACAAATTGTAAATAGCCTTTCGCTCCCTGTATTTTACCCCTGCCACCTTCAGAATTTGAAAGAGAGTATTCCAGTTAACGTTGTCAAAAGCTTTCTCTAAGTCTACAAATGCTAGAAACGTAGGTTTGCCTTTCCTTAATTTTTCTTCTAAGATAAGTCGTAAGGTTAGTATTGCCTCACGTGTTCCAACATTTCTACGGAATCCAAACTGATCTTCCCCGAGGTCCGCTTCTACCAGTTTTTCCATTCGTCTGTAAACACATAAATATGCGATGGAGTTCATGTCGGGCTATGTGGCCAAACTATTCGCTTTAAATGTCCAGAAAATACTAAAAACCAATCACGAACCATTGCGGTCCGGCGACATGGCTGTCAGCCGTAAAAAATCCATCGTTGTTTGGGAACGTGAAGTCGATGGAAGGCTGCAGATGGTTTCCAAGTGGCCGAACATAGCAGTTTCCAGTCGGTTTGACCAGAGGAACCAGTCCGTTCCATGTAAACACAGCCCACACCATCATAGAGATACCACCAACTTGCACAGTGCCGTGTTGACAATTTAAGCCTACGGCTTCGTGACGTCTGCGCCACACACTAACCATACCATCAGCTCTTACGAACTGAAATGTGGACTCATCTGACCAGGCCACGGTTTGCCGGTAGAGTGCAAACCATATGGTCACGAGCCCAGTAGACTCGCTGCAAGCGCTGTCGTGCTGTTAGGAAATGTACCCGTCAGTCATGTGCTGCAACAGGCCAGTGACGTCAAATTTCGCCCACTGTCGAAACGGATTCGTTCACCGTACGTCTCAAACTGATTTCTGCGGTAATTTCACGCAATGTTACTTGTCACGTAGCACTGACAACTATACGCAAACGCCGCTGTACACCGTCGTTAAGTGAAGACCGTAGGCCACTGCATTTTCCATGATGAGAGGCAATGCCAGACATTTGATATTCACGGCATTCTCTTGACACTGAGGATCTCGGAATACTGAATCCCCTAATGATTTCCGAAATGAAATGTCCCATGCTTCTACCTGCAACTACCATTCCTCGTTCAAAGTCTGTTAATTCACCTAGTGCTGCCACATTCACATCGGAAACCTTCTTACATAAATAACCTGAGTACAAGTGATAACTTCACCAATGCACTGCCCTTCTATATCTTGTGTAGGCGATATTACTGCCGCCTCCATCTGTGCATATCGCTGTCCGATGACTTTTGGCACCTCACTGTAGTATCCTTAGAACACACAAACTTACTTAACGGGGCGGTGGGACTTAATTGAAAGGGTCACCGTCACCAAGGACAGTAGATATGCTCCGTTGTCTTACTAAGTTGTAGAACAGCATTCGCAAGCATGCCCATAATGATCTACAAAAGTTGCTGCTTCGAAGATCACCGTCAGTTTGACATAGTTTTGTGAACGAATTGATACATCCAAGTTTTTGCGCCATACTGTTAAATGATTCCTGCTACACAAACGAGAGGTGTACCGAAAAAGAGATCTTCGCTGCGCTGTTATACAAAGAGACTTGCCCTCCATACGCGTTAAGGCACATGAATTTTGTGCTCATGAAAGTAGTAGCATAGGTGAATTATGTATGTAATACAGAAAGCACTTCGCCTGCCGGCTAAAAGGTTCTAATTACCACTCAGGAACTTACTTTCTTATTCCCTGTGATAATTCGAGGATAAAACAGTGGTTTCACTAGCCTCTCGTGGTCCATTTATTTTTCAGTGCATCGTTGGAAACACATTACATGGCTATATAGGAATATTCAGAATGTGCGTGTGTATTCGAACTTCCTGTACGTTTCTTCCATTCTTTCACGTCTAATTCAGAATCTCATCGAAGATGTAACAACGTATGGACTGATGAAAAAAAAAATAAAATTCATCACCAAGAAGGAGTTGAACAACTCAAGCCAAAGTTGGTAGGCGTGTTTCTACATCTTAAATATGTCTGTTCAAATCTCGCACCACTGTCACAGAGTGGCGGTAGTAGCGCTAATGTGAGGATACCAAATCAGGTTTGCTTTAAATAACTGCTGTAACGGTCGTGAGCGTTGGTTACTTTCGAGATTGGACGTAGTGAGTTGATGTCACTCATGGATGCCTTTAAGGCGACAAAGACACCATTGTTTTTGGTTGGTTGGTTGGTTTGGGGAAGGAGACCAGACAGCTTGGTCATCGGTCTCATGGGATTAGGAAAGGATGGGGAAGGAAGTCGGCCGTGCCCTTTCAGAGGAACCGTCCCGGCATTTGCCTGGAGTGATTTAGGGAAATCACGGAAAACCTAAATCAGGATGGCCGGACGCGGGATTGAACCGTCGTCCTCCCGAATGCAAGTCCAGTGTCTAACCACTGCGCCACCTCGCTCGAAAGACACCATTATCAGCACTTCGCCGAGTTTGAACTGAGTTAGGAAACAGGGCTACAAGAAGCTGGGTGTTCCTTCTGCGATACTGCAGAAAGACTTGGCAGGATTGGAGCCACTGTACGTGACTGCTGGCATCGGTGATCACGAAATCGACAGTCACAAGAAGACCGGGCTCCGGACGGGCACGTCGCACTACCGAGAGGTAACACCCGTCTCCAGAAGAGCGTAGCGTTCCAAAGGATTCGAAAAGGGCACACAGGTCATCCCCGTTTTCAAGAAGGGACGTCGAACAGATGTTCACAACTATAGACCTGTATCTCTAACGTCGATCAGTTGCAGAGTTTTGGAACACGTATTATGTTCGAGTATAATGACTTTTCTGGAGACTACAAATCTACTCTGTAGAAATCAGCATGGGTGTCGAAAAACATGGTCGTGTGAAACCCAGCTCGCGCTATTCGTCCACGAGACTCAGAGGGCCATAGACACAGGTTCCAAGGTAGACACCGTGTTTTCTTGACTTCCGCAAGGCGTTTGATACAGTTCCCCACAGTCGTATAATGAACAAAGTACACGGCTATTACAAATGATTGAAGCGATTTCATACATTCACTGTAGCTCCATTCATTGACATATGGTCACGACACACTACAGATACGTAGAAAAACTCATAAAGTTTTCTTCGGCTGAAGCCGCACTTCAGGTTTCTGCCTCCAGAGCGCTCGAGAGCGCAGTGAGACAAAATGGCGACAGGAGCCGAGAAAGCGTATGTTGTGCTTGAAATGCACTCACATCAGTCAGTCATAACAGTGCAACGACACTTCAGGACGAAGTTCAACAAAGATCCACCAACTGCTAACTCCATTCGGCGATTGTATGCGCAGTTTAAAGCTTCTGGATGCCTCTGTAAGGGGAAATCAACGGGTCGACCTGCAGTGAGCGAAGAAACGGTTGAACGCGTGCGGACAAGTTTCACGCGTAGCCGGCGGAAGTCGACGAATAAAGCAAGCAGGGAGCTAAACGTACCACAGCCGACGGTTTGGAAAATCTTACGGAAAAGGCTAAAGCAGAAGCCTTACCGTTTACAATTGCTACAAGCCCTGACACCCGATGACAAAGTCAAACGCTTTGAATTTTCGGCGCGGTTGCAACAGCTCATGGAAGAGGATGCAGTGCGAAACTTGTTTTCAGTGATGAAGCAAATTTTTTCTTAATGGTGAAGTGAACAGACACTATGTGCGAATCTGGGCGGTAGAGAATCCTCACGCATTCGTGCAGCAAATTCGCAATTCACCAAAAGTTAACGTGTTTTGTGCAATCTCACGGTTTAAAGTTTACGGCACCTTTTTCTTCTGCGAAAAAAACGTTACTGGACACGTGTATCTGGACATGATGGAAAATTGGCTCATGCCACAACTGGAGACCGACAGCGCCGACTTCATCTTTCAACAGGATGGTGCTCCACCGCACTTCCATCATGATGTTCGGCATTTCTTAAACAGGAGATTGGAAAACCGATGGATCGGTCGTGGTGGAGATCATGATCAGCAATTCATGTCATGGCCTCCACGCTCTCCCGACTTAACCCCATGCGATTTCTTTCTGTGGGGTTATGTGAAAGATTCAGTGTTTAAACCTCCTCTACCAAGAAACGTGCCAGAACTGCGAGCTCGCATCAACGATGCTTTCGAACTCATTGATGCGCCGAGTGTGGGAGGAACTTGATTATCGGCTTGATGTTTGCCGAATCACTAAAGGGGCACATATCGAACATTTGTGAATGCCTAAAACAACTTCTTGAGTTTTTGTATGTGTGTGCAAAGCATTGTGAAAATATCTCAAATAATAAAGTTATTGTAGAGCTGTGAAATCGCGTCAATCATTTGTAATAACCCTGTAAGAGCATATGGACTATCAGACGAATTGTGTGATTGGATTGAAGCGTTCCTAGATAACAGAACGCAACATGTCATTCTCAGTGGAGAGAAGTGTTCCGAAGTAAGAGTGATTTCAGGTGTGCAGCAGGGAAGTGTCGTAGGGCCGCTGCTATTCACAATATATATAAATGTCATCGGAAGTTCACTGAGGCTTTTTGCGGATGATGATGTAGCATATCGAGGGGTTGTAACAATGGAAAATTGTACTGAAATGCAGGAGGATCTGCAGCGAATTGACGCATGGTGCAGGGAATGGCGATTGAACCTCAATGTAGACAAGTGTAATGTGCTGCGAATACATAGAAAGAAAGAACCTTTATCATTTAGCTACAACATAGCAGGTCACCAACTGGAAGCAGTTAATTCCAAAAATTATCTGGGAGAAGGCATTAGGAGTGATTTAAAATGGAATGACCATATAAAGTTGATCGTCAGTAAAGCAGATGCCAGACTGAGACTCGTTGGAAGAATCCTAAGGAAATGCAGTCCGAAAACAAAGAAAGTAGGCTACAATACAATTGATCTCCCACAGCTTGAATATTGCTCACTGATGTGGCATCCGTATCAGATAGGGTTGATAGAAGAGAGAGAGAAGATCCAACGGAGAGCAGCGTGCTTCGTTACAGGATCGTTTAGTAATCGCGAAAGCGTTGTGGAGATGATAGATAAACTCCAGTGGAAGACTCTGCAAGAGAGACGGTCAGTAGCTCGGTACGGGCTTTTGTTGAGGTTTCGAGAACATACCTTCACCGAGGAGTCAAGCAGTATATTGCTCCCTCCTACGTATATCTCGCGAAGAGACCATGAGGATACAGTCGGTGAGATTAGAGTCCACACAGAGGCATACCGACAATCTTTTTTTCCACGAACAACACGAGACTGGAATAGAAGGGAGAACCAATAGAGGTACTCAAGGTACCCTCCACCACACACCGTCAGGTGGCTTGCGGAGTATGGATGTAGATGTAGATATGTTTGGTATATAACTCTGGTGCATTGTACTGTATCTGCAGCAACAATCTGAGCAGCAGCTGCCACCACAGTGACACAACGGACTGTAACAAATCGTTTAGTTCAAGGACAGCTCCGGGCCGAACGCCCTGTAGCGTTCATTCCACTGACCCCAAAACCACCGCGATTTGTTACTTCTGTGGTGTCAATCGAAAGGTGACCGCATGGCAGGGTGTAAGTTTATTGTGGTTTCAGATGAAAGCTGATTCTGCCTCGGTGCCAGTTATCGCCCTGTGATGGTTAGATGGACACCACCTCAGGGCCCGCAACCAGCTTGTTCACCTTATTTGTGTGCTAGAAACACTGGATCTACACCTGGGTTTATAGTCTGGGGAGTGATTTCGTATCACAGTTGGAGCACTCTCGTCGCTGTCCCACGAACCCTGACCGCAAAATTGGTACGTCAGTCTGGTGATTCGACCTGTTGTGCCGCCATTCACGAATAGCATTGCAGAGAGTGTTTCCCAAAAGAATAACGCTCGCCAGCACACCGCTGTTGTAACCCAACAAGCTCTACATGTTGCCTTGACCTGCTCGATTATTACATCTGTCTCTAGTCGAGCCTCACATGGGAAGTTACTGGAAGGCAACTCCAGCGTAATCGCAAACAGATTTAAGCGTCCCTGTATTGACCGACCAATTGCCACATGCATAGAACTCCCGCCCACGAACTAACATCCGACACCTGTACAACACAATGCAAGCTCGTTTTCATGCTTGCTTTCAACATTCTGACGGCTACACCGGTTATTAATGCACCAGCATTTCCAATTTGAAATGGCTTATCTGGCGCTCACATTAACCTGTTATTCTGTAATGTTAATCACTTAAATACACAATGTACGAGGTGTGGCTAGAAAAAAACCGGACTAGTACTGGTGAAACAATAAAACGAATGCAATAAGGCTGAAAGTCGCGTGGCCTGTCACGTGACTCTCGCTCCGCCTACTGCTCGAGTTTCATCCGCCTCCTGCACTCAGTCTGCCCGTGGCGTCTGTTTTAAGTAGTTGACGTTTTGTCTGTGCGCCGGAAAATGTTGAGTGTACAGAAAGAACAGCGTGTTAACATCAAATTTTGTTTCAAACTAGGAAAATCTGCAAGTGAAACGTTTGTAATGTTACAACAAGTGTACGGCGATGATTGTTTATCGCGAACACAAGTGTTTGAGTGGTTTAAACGATTTAAAGATGGCCGCGAAGATACCAGTGATGACACTCGCACTGGCAGACCACTGTCAGCAAAACCTGATGCAAACATTGAAAAAATCGGTAAACTTGTTCGACAAGATCGCCGTTTACCAATCAGAGCAGTGTCTGAGTTAACAGGAGTTGACAAGGAACAAGTTTACCGATTTTTTCAATGTTTGCATCAGTTTTTGCTGACAATGGTCTGCCAGTGCGAGTGTCATCACTGACATTGACAGTGTAGCCTTTATTTCCGGAGACCTGCTGTACTTGTGCCCGTGACGCATCTTCCCAGTATGGAACGTCTGGAGTGGAGTCGTTAACATGTCATCCGGACGATCGAACAGTGAGCCAATATTCTTTTCAGACGAGTCCCGAGGTAGTCTGGAGAGTGATTCTCGACAGATTGGCGTGTGAAGGGAATGTGGAACACGATTTCGAGACCCGAACATTGTTGGAAGAGACTGATATCGAAGAGGATCGCTAGTGGTGCGGGCAGGTATTGTGTTGACCACTCGAACACGTCCTCATGAAATTACACAGGTGACTTAGAAAGGTTTAACTGCTGCCGCGTATCGTGAAGAGCTCTTGGAACCTCATTTGCGGTTGTTGCGAGTTGCTGTGGGCCCAGACTTCCTATTGATGGACGATAATGCTTGACCTCATAGAGCACGGGTGGGTGATGTTTTCTTGGAAACGGAAGATGCTGCACGCATGGCGTGGCCTGTTCGCTCTCCCGATTTGGATCCTATAGAGCACGTCTGGAATGCACTAGAGAGACGGGCTGCATCACATCAGCATCCACCAACCACTCCCCAAGACCTGAGAGCAACTCCGCAGGAAGAATGGGCGCTATTGCTTCAACATGACATTGATGATGTTATTCTCAGCATGCTCCGTCGTTGCCAGGCCTGTATTGCTGCCGCAGTTGGTCATACCTTATAGCAGGGGCGGGCAAACGTTGCAAGCGGCTCATGAGCGCACAGCGCTGCACGTGTGCTGCTCGCGTGCAGGTGTCGACCGGTGCTGTGGCGACAGCCGGCAGGTTGCGGCAGTGTAGTGCCAGGCTAAGCTGCGGACGTTGATGCGAAGCGAGCACTATGTAGTGAACGTTGTATTTCAAGAAACGGAGAAGTGCAGGTTTTCTATCTTTTAAAAAGTAATGGGAGAATCATTTTTTCTTTGTGCAAAAACGTGAAAATTCGAAATGTTTAATATGTGGCAGTATTCTCGCTGGTCAACGGAAGTTTAGTATTGAAGGCCATTATAATAAATTTCACAAGGACGAGTACAATTTATTGTCGGATTCTGAGCGGATGGGGAATTGGCTGAGCTTAAGAAGAGCGATCTGACGATACCAGATGAATCTGTCGTAGTTTGCCGGCCGGAGTGGCCGAGCGGTTCTAGGCACTACAGTCTGGAACCGCGCGACCGCTATGGTCGCAGGTTCGAATCCTGCCTCGGGCATGGATGTGTGTGATGTCCTTAGGTTAGTTAGGTTTAAGTAGTTCTAAGTTCTAGGGGACTGATGACCACAGCAGTTAAGTCCCATAGTGCTCAGAGCCATTTGAATTTGTCGTAGTTGCTGTTGTCACGAGAGATCTCCAACTTTCTCTCGTCATGTCTCTCATCTAACTGATTTAACATTTTATGGAGCACTGTTTTCAAGTTTTCAGGACGACAACAATAATAGCCCAGCGGTATGTGCAAGTTATAAGATTGCGCTTAATATAGCGAGAGCTGGAAAACCATTTGCTGAATTAATAAGTCTCGGTTAAGAGCAAACATCAGTGATAAAAATTTACGTAACTGTTTGTGTTTGTCTGTATGTAGAAATTTTGTTCCAGATATTAAACGTATTGTAAACTCCACCTGTGATAAATAAATAAAACGTATCGTAGGTAATAGGTACTCTTTCAAACCATGATTTCGTTCAAGCACTCCTACTAACCTTATTCATTCACTCAATAAAGCAAGCTAGGAAACAAAACGCATTACAGAGGAAGGAGCGGACAGAAGGTATGGTGGGGATGCGAGATAAGCGGGTGGCCAGCTTGCCCCTGTGTGAACGCAGAACACCTGTTAACTGCACGCGTGCAAGTGCACCGCACATGTGCAGGATTCCTGCCCGCCCCTGCCTTACAGCGAACGTGTGGTGTCACCGCGAGGCACCACACTTGCTAGGCTGTAGGCTTCAAATCGGCCGCGGTCCGTCAGTACACATCCGACCCGCGAGTCGCCACTGTCGACGCTAGCAGACCGAGCGCCGCCACTCGGCTGGTCTTACGAGACAAGCTAGCGCACTGGCCAGTTCTACAGCCGACTTTAATAGGAATGGTTCACTTGTTCTAGCTTCAGAGATCTCATTTGCAGAGACGCTGGTTAGCATAGCCTTCAGCTAAGACGGTAGCTACGACCTAGCCAGGCACCACATACAGTTTAGGCATTGCCAATTGATCTGTATGTGTGAAGCAATCAGAATTGTATACAAGTATTCGCAGTTCAGTCTATAACTGCATTTGTAAATATTATTGTACAAAGTCAAGATCGACTTTCATCGCTGATGCTGAATTAAAGCTAAGTATTTAATTGTATTCCTGTCTACTAACTTTCTTATCATCAAAGATGTTCTAGATACATCCCGTCAAGTATAGTTCACTTATCCTCAAGCCAGGTTACGTGATCAACGAGTGCAATTAATGGCCAACCCTCGTGATGAGACTAAGAGTCAAATTGCGTGACTCATCTGCGTCACCCTTTTTGCATGAGGCCCATAGTTCCGTCTCATACATAACAGAACACGTTAACCAGTTGTCGGAATGTGTGTGCAAATATGTTAAGTTGGAGAAAACGAAGAACATTTTTGTCTACCGTTATGCATGTTGCAGTTTGTATTTTATACATTGTTTCTACTTTGCTATCACCTGTTTACACTGTTCTGTGGTAAAATAAACGTAATCTTGCAAAATTTATGTTCGTGGCTTTAATTTTGGGTACCAGTTTAGTTTCAGAATGATTGTAATATTTAGAGCTCACGATTTATCTGTTTCGAAATTAATCCTGATTCTGTCTTATGCGGAAGATGGTGCTTTTATACCTCAATAAGGAACTATTCAAACGCCTTGCACGAACTAAGAGACACTCTGTATGCCATTTCTGTGCGGAGGAAGCAAAAGAGACGCGCAGAGAACAGCTGAGTGGTGCGCATAAAGATGTCCCAGGAGATGGTGTCCTACAAGAGTGGCAATTCAGCGGGTGTAAACATTGTTATTGGGAGGGCACTGGAATACTAAGCATGGGGTTAGATGCAAGCCTGCAACTAGCGGAGCGAACGAAATAACTGTGCTGGCAGCAGCGGCTGGGAGTGCTTTTGGAATAAGTCAACCACGTGTTATTCGACCCAAATTCTCTTCTGTAATGAAATGACTTTTACAAATCATGGAAAATAAAATGTAACGAAATTCGCGATGTTGGTCGTCTCAGAAACTGCAACGTCTGATGTAGGATGACCATCATAGGCAGCGGATTGTCAACATTTCGCGTGGGATTATTGTTGCCCACGTGACTTGTCCTTACTTCACTCACGAAGTCTTAACGGGTAAAAGACATGCTCAGTTTCTCTCCGAAGTAGTACTGGCTCTTCTAGAGGAATTGCCACTTGGAATACGTAGATGGGTGTTGCTGTAGCACGATGGATGCCCAGGTTGTTATTAAAAAACAGCTCACCCAGCTCTTTCCTTTCCGTCAGGTAGGACGTTAAGGGATTATCTGTTGAACCGCACGTCCGCCGGATTTGACACCTCCGGACATTTTTGCCTGGAGTAAGCTCAAAGATGAAGTCCATTGCACAAGTTTCGGTGGTCCAAGAACGTTAAAAACATCATATTCATGGCACATGTGCGGAGATATCTAAGCAATCTTCTCAGTCTGTTCAGAAGCCATTTCACCAGCGACTGTAGTATTGCAGTAGACTTTGGACATTCCAAACACTTCATGAAATGTACATAATTTTAAGGAAAAACTTATAATCACATTCTTTTGCACCGGTGATAGTGTTCCCATTAAGACTCGTTACTCCGCAACTACGATAAATTATCCAGAATGGGCGACACTCCCCCAAAACCTATATTTTTGTGATAATAAGGTAGCTATCGACTGACTGAAAGTAAGTATACTTTCTACATTAGTCTGAGATTTCCTTTTCTTCTTTCTATTGCTGATGTAATTTGGCAGTATAAGTTTACTTTAAACTCAAGATGCGAACTGATTCCTTAGCAATCTTTATACTCCGGTTTTACCCCTGTCTTACAAACCCACAGATTTTTTAGGTGTAACTTTCTCTCAATAAATATATACTAGGATGGTATCTGTTCTTTCGGAAAGAACAGATACCATCGGTGACCAAGCAGCTCATTAGAATGAAATTACAACGAAATGAACACCCTTACCTGCTTACAGGCGTTGACATACGTCAACGGGGACAGATGAATGTGTGTGCCCCGATCGGGACTCGAACCTGGGATCTCCTGCTTACATGGCAGACCGCTACGGTCGCAGGTTCGAATCCTGCCTCGGGCATGGATGTGTGTGATGTCCTTAGGTTAGTTAAGTTTAAGTAGTTCTAAGTTCTAGGGGACCGATGACCTCAGATGTTAAGTCCCATAGTGCTCAGAGCCATTTGAATCATTTAAACCATACAATCAAAACTGCAAAGAAAGTACACAGCTGTCTATGAACTTTTATTACATGTGTTGAGTGAAAAACGAACAGTAGTAGAGCAATTGTAACAGACTACATTCCCATTTCGCTACAGACAAGGTTTACTATCAGCAAATTGCGAGATAATCTTTCAGTATTTCTAACTCTCTCTTTCATAGACGTTGAAACCAGCGACAGCGTGTTGAAAAGTTTCTGAGGTGATGTTTTTTGAAAACTGTTGTCGCTGTCTCTGTAGAGAATGCTGGCAAAAATTGTAGAGTTGCCTTGAGAATTCTACAACTGCGTAACCGCAGAATCGGTGCAATGCAGCTGGACTCAGCTTTTGAAAGAACACAGACGTTGCTAATGTGTGTGAACTCATTGGTCAGCTGTGTCTCTCGATTCATTGCGAGCGTAGAGTTGTGACACATGAGACGTTTATGTTGCAAGCACTAGTGCGACTGCACCAGGCAACAAGGTCATGTCGAGGTCATAATTACGATTTACTTGCTCCTTCACGTGTACATGAACATTTACAGACGTGCAGAACTGTAGAATGTATCCACTGCTCCAGTAAACATTTGTGAGCTCTTTAATCGAACCACCTTCTCTATTTTGCTGCGAATACTGTGCAGTTTGAAGTCTCTCGTTGTTTTTTGAGCACATATCAATTAGACCAGCGCTACAAGAACGTGATTTCACGAAACATAATATACTTGTTTTCGTGAAACTTACGTCTCGTACCCGAGATTTGTAAGTAGGCAATGAAATAAGAACTATTTAAGAATTATTCTTACATATTCGGTCGATAGCATCATATTACTCTTTCAATTATTGTTGGCTGATTGCTTCAGCAACTTTCTCTTAATACGTGCAAACGAAAACAGTCATATTAGCACTGTATATGGCAGTTCCACAATACTGTGGTCACTTACCTGACATATTTTACTTTGTCAACTTCACAGAATCGAATACATTCGTCTCCTTAGTGATCTTCATCCATCAGCAATCTATTTTGTTCTTCTAATGTGCTATAATTCTCCCTCCTTTCTCATGTCCTCCCTCTTCACATTTTGCTGACTCCGACTCAAAGCTGTGAGAGTCTCGCTATCTAGATGCCCGTCCATCAGACAGCATTCTAATGTTCACCTCAGAGCACGTGTTTATCCGAAATTACCTTTACAAAACAAACTCGAATGCCGACATCTTATATTCCTTGTAGATGCGTCTAATCTCTCGAGTATTACCGCTTTTGCTACTGTCTGATGTGTGAACATAAAATCCCATATCCAGATCTGTTACGGAATTTTTCAGTTTCTGTCAGCGCTATGTGCTTCTCTCACACAGAAGTGATTTAGTGTTGCAGCAACCGTCATGTCACTGCCTAGGCTCATGCTACACGAGATAGTGTCGTGTTGACCATATAAGCAATCACTTTTCCAGTAACACAACTAATTTCGATTGTTTTCGCCTTCAGAACTTGGCTGCAATATGATTGTATTTCTTGCTTGCCAACAGTGAAAGCGTTTTTGCTTCAGGCGGTTCGTTGTGTGAAGACTATGCATGAACAGAGATACATGCCACAATACATCAATATTTCATGAAGATGCATTGGTATAAAATCACAAGAATACGAAAGTTACCCCTTTTCTTAATGCCGACTTCACAAAGTCCATAGACATTTGCTTTACTTTCTGGTGGTAAAATCTTATGGGACCAAACTGCTGACGTCAGCGCTCCCTAAGCTTACGCACAACTTAATCTAACTTAAACTAACTTACACTATGGACAACACACACACCCATGCCCGAGGGAGGACTCGAACCTCCGGCGGGGTGGGAGCCTCCCGGACCGTGAGAAGACGCCCTAGCGTGCGCGGATATCCCTCGCGGTCATTTGCTTTAATTTTAAAACAATCAGGAAGTGGTTATGAGAGAGACAACAAGACAATGGAATCGCTTTCAGACGGATGGGATTAATCCCCGCACAGATATCCAGGTTTACTTGTTCGGTGGTTGCCTTACTTCTCTTAGCCGGCCGGAGTGGCCGAGCGGTTCTAGGCGCTACAGTCTGGAACCGCGCGACCGCTACGGTTGCAGGTTCGAATCCTGCCTCCGGCATGGATGCGTGTGACGTCCTTAGGTTAGTTAGGTTTAAGTAGTTCTAAGTTCTAGGGGACTGATGACCTCAAGGTTCGAATCCTGCCTCGGGCATGGATGTGTGTGACGTCCTTAGGTTTTAAGTAGTTTTACGTTCTAGGGGACTGCTGACCTCAGAAGTTAAGTCCTATAGTGCTCAGAGCCATTTGAACCATTTGAACCCTAGGTCTCTTAAGGCGAATGCCGTGATATTTCCTGCGAAAAGCAAACTTTAGATTTTTTTACCAATCTTACAATAGCACGATGTGCGGCCCATCTCTAACGACCTGGTCATGGACGAAACGTTAATTCTTATCTCCCTACCTTTTTGAACGACAAGAACCCTAAAGGCCATGTTTCCGCCTAAATGTAGCAGGCCAAATTCTGTTAAGAGTGATACGCCTTCTGGCTGGTATGTTGTGACAGTCGGAATCGACTAGCTCAGAAGAGAAACATATACACTAAATTGATTAATATATTCATTAACAAAAGATAAGCCAAGATAAATGAAAATAACACTGAATTTTTCACCTGCAGATAGATAGCAGCTACTACGCCACATTCTGGTTTGATCCTCTCAGTAACACAGCAGTCAGAAACACGTAACAGTATGCTACGTAAAGTGATAACGGTCGGTGGTAACAAAGAAAAGACGGTGCACAGTACCCGCGAATCGTGTAACGCGAAACGTTGAGCGTTAAAAACACAGCCAGCAGCGCGCGCGCGAATTAGCGATAGCGGCACTGGAGGTCCGATAGCCGCAGGGACTGCCTTTTCAAAAGCATAGAGTCTGCAGCGACGCATTCACAACCCGTGGAAATACCATACCGTCTGTATTTATCCATAATGAGGACCAGGGACATCAAGAGCAACAAAAGACTGAATAGCATTTAGGCAAGCTCAAAATTTTTCCTTGTTATTCCAACTAGACTGTTTTATTTACTGTATTCATTAATATTGTATGCATATTCTGCATCATGTTACTGCAAAAGGTGTAGGGAAAAGAGAAAAAAAATCGCTGACGACAGTAAATATAGAAGTATAACTCACCCTTCAATGATGTTTGGACAAAAACAGTGTACTACCACTGTAAATTAAAGCTTGAGCAGAGAAGCAGATGATAGAGTAGAGTGCAGAGGGTGCAGTTGTATTTGATCACGTATGACACCTGTGAAATGCCCACAATAAGCTTCACGTGTCAGTCGTAGTGAGGACACTGTTCTTTGTAGTTGTGAGTCCATTATGTCGTAGCCCAGTGCATTCAGCGTGGGAAACTTGTTGGTGCCCGTTTTATAGGTACTTTCGTATCCAGGCAGCATAAGTGTTTGGAGTTTCAAGAGGCACCGTATCGAAGATTTATAAAGCAAACTGGGAAAACGGAAAAAAAACATCCTCCGTTAAATCACAATGCGGACTAAAATGTGTGCTGGGTGCTCGTGACTGACGGTCATTGAAGAGGACTTCGACGAAAAGTAACAGGAAGCTAGCTGCAAAAACTCGCTGCAAAACAATACGTCGCATTCGCGAAACCTGGCAGCACCAAACAACACGAAGTGAGCTCCACAAGCTGGGAAATGGAGAGCGAACTGAAATTTCAAAACCCTACGTCAGTGATGCAAATGACCCTAACAGCAAAACATGGTGCCGAAGGCATAACACCAGGGCTATGGTGAAATGGAAGTCATTAGGTCACGTGAGTCTTTTTTTCGAACCGTCTTCAACTTCCGGTGGAGTTTACGTCTGGCGCAAGGCGTCCCAAGTTTACAATGCCGACTCCTCGTTGGCCCGTGGTTGTTATTCTAGGTCACATAACTACCAAGTATTATGTGACTATTTTGGTTGATCAGGTCCATCCCATAGTACATTATTTCTTTGCTCCCCAGTGGTGATGCCGTCGTACAAAACGACAGTGCCCCTCTTGACACAGTCCGCACTGCCAGAGCCGGTCTAGTGAGCAAGAGGACGATTATTCGGAGCTGCTATGGCCAGCACAGTCACCAGATATCAATATTATTTAACCTTTGCGGTCTACTTCAGGGAGAACGATGTGTGATCGCTACACAGCTCCATTCTATATATCTGAACTGGTCATTCTGCAGAAAGATTGGTATCAGATGCCCTTCAAAACCATACTGGACCGGAATTGATCCATTCCGAGACCACGCTATTCTGAACGTCAACGGTTTTCCTACACTCCAGTTTTATGGTCTTTCCATATTTTTGTTCACCCCCTGTGCATACATGCATGTAATTAGTTATCCACTCCCGTAGTGCTCAGAGCCATTTGAACCATTTTTGATTAGTTATCCTCCACATTGTTCCAAGTAGCAGCACGTAGCAACACTGGTTAATTCAAGTCTTGACAATTACATAATGAATGGTGTTGCACTTAGGAGTAAATTTGTTAATAGCCTCTTGAATAAACGCAGAATACTAAATTTATCATGTCTGTAGGAAGGAAGACAACGAATTTTTTTTTTTTTTTCAGTCTTGGGCTACCGTTTAGCAGTGTTTGACAGGTCGGTACGTAAACACTGACATCATAAGACATCGTAGACTATAGAATATGGCCTTAAAGTTCAGCGAGGCACCTTAAAAATAGCAGGTGAATGATTTCATCCGGCTGTCCAACAATTTGTGACGTGACTTGGTCTGTTAACGTCTGTGGAGTTCTGTAAATTGTGTGGAAACACGGTTTTAAGCGTAGCAACACATGCTCGACACTAGCATTGATTCTGACCGTGATTCGCTTTAATTGTGCGATACAATACACATTTGCGAGTCTGGGAAATAATAACTTAGCTAAGCGAACCAAACTATGTCTATGTAATGATTTAAGTCTTTTTGCCAGACCTTCATCCTCGAGCAAACTGGTGTTTCTACGGCTGCCTTGGATACCGAAGTACCCATCAAACGAACATCCACAAATTTCCCACGTCGAAGCCACTGAGCTACGATATAACGCACTCACAAACACGTTGTTCTGACCACGACCATTAGTTTCACTAACGCTAGTCCGCAAAGCATCTTATCTGAAAAGGGTTCTCTACGATTTAATTTCTGCCCTAAGTGCGATTTCTGTGGGTATAATTGTAATTCATGCAATATTCTTATGATTCGTCTTAGTGTCAGCAAGTAGGCGATATGCATTATAAGGGGCGATCAAAAAGTTTTCGCTATCGGGCATTCCTGCAGAGTATATGGAAGCACCGATGTTGTTGTTGTTGTTGTCTTCAGTCCTGAGACTGGTTTGATGCAGCTCTCCATGCTACTCTATCCTGTGCAAGCTTCTTGATCTCTCAGTACCTACTGCAGTCTACATCCTTGGGTATATAATTACCGACATGTAGGCAAGAGGTTAGCGTTGCCATCGAACGGATACATTTCGATCGTACCTTACACAAGTCGCAATGACTGCGTGTCCAAATCTCTTATATACGCTTTCTTCGGTGTTCGTAACACCGCTGGAGTATTCAGTTGAAATACTAATGCATTTTTTCTTTCTTTCAATTTTTCGAAATTATGAATTCACATTCTAATCGTAAGATATTATGTGGCTAGACCATGGCGTCCTTTGACGTATAGACGCTCAAACTCAATTTATGGAACACTTACATCACAATCGATTTTTGCCTACGTGACGCGTTATGTGTTATGTTCTGCGTGCAGCGTCACTTCATTACCAACATAACACAAAAGTAGTGTTTGTATCAACGAAATGAAAAGATAAGATAAAAACGGTTACGAAAAGTTGAATTTACCTGCATTCCTTCAGTTCTTTCATTTAATCAACTGTACTTTAAGTGGATGGTACTGTTGGATGAGCATATCTACCACAGAGGAAGATAGCGAGATCATCGTTTAACGTCCTATTGGCTGTGACGCTACAAGCCAAGTGCTTGTGCGCAATGAGGAGGGAACGGTGAGGCTGTTTTCGTAGATGATTAGCTTAAATTTCCTGTCTTAGATGTCCTTGATGGTGCTTTTGGCAGCATCTCAAGTTTTTTTTGTAAACGGTGGATGGCTTTCTGCAAGAACGCAACAAGAAGCCGTATTTATGTTCACGCTGTTGGAGGACTCATAACCCTTTCACAAATGGCTCTGAGCACTATTGGGCTTAACATCTATGGTTATCAGTCCCCTAGAACTTAAAACTACTTAAACCTAACTAACCTAAGGACATCACACAACACCCAGTCATCACGAGGCAGAGAAAATCCCTGACCCCGCCGGGAATCGAACCCGGGAACCCGGGCGCGGGAAGCGAGAACGCTACCGCACGACCACGAGCTGCGGACATAACACTTTCACAAGACATTATAAATGTATGACCAACGTTGACAGCTAATGAAATTTCTGTGTTTTTCGTCGTTACTCTCTAGAGAACTTAAAACTGATGAAACCGGCATTTCATATTCACAACTGAAGGTAGCTTGAAGGATACATTGGCCATGACATTCGTTCGCAAAGCCAAACATTCCTACTTTCTTATAAAGCTACTGATATATTATTCCAATGCATCAGTTTTATGAACTGGTAAATCAATTATGACGGTTGGAGAAATAGTCTTCTTGTCGTTATCAATAGTAGTTTACGTAGAAATCGGACAAATAGAAGGTATGCTTTGGTTCTGAGTAGGTTAGCCAACGCACTTTCTGTGATGTTGGGATTGAGTGTCACCAAGTTGGTGATACGGCTGTTAACTTTTTGCCGGCCATGAAGGCAACAAGTAGCCTTGCCGAGAAAGGTGTAGTGATGAAACGTAGTTTTAGTGTGACTGAAAAACCTATGGCTACTAACAGTTTATCATTGCTTACTTCAAAATATTTACTACATTTATTTTTAAAATTGATTGTGCCTAATAATTTGGGTGCCCTTACGGAATATGTCTTAAAAATCACTTCCACGCTAAAGTAGTGCCACGCGAGGTTAGCCGAGCGATCTAGGGCGCTGCAGTCATGAACTGTGCGGCTGATTCTCGTGGAGGTTCGAGTTCTCCCTCGGGCACCGAGCGAGGTGGCGCAGTGGTTAGCACACTGGACTCGCATTCGGGAGGACGACGGTTCAATCCCGTCTCCAGCCATCCTGATTTAGGTTTTCCGTGATTTCCCTAAATCGCTTCAGGCAAATGCCGGGATGGTTCCTTTGAAAGGGCACGGCCGATTTCCTTCCCAATCCTTCCCTAACCCGAGCATGAGCTCCGTCTCTAATGACCTCGTTGTCGACGGGACGTTAAACACTAACCACCACCACCACTGTCTCGGGCATGGGTGTGTGTGTTTGTCCTTAGGATAATTTAGGTTAAGTAGTGTGTAAGCTTAGGGACTGATGACCTTAGCAGTTAAGTCCCATAAGATTTCATATACATTTGAATATTTGAGCTAAATTAGTGATTTAGGCAACAGCACGTAAACGACAATTTAAAGACACATCGTAAAACGCGGAAGTCATCGTAAGCAACACCAAGCTTGACATGGGTTAAAAATTATGGTGTACCTACACTTTTAAAAATCAAAACTGAAAACAAGTTCCAAATAAATGACAGTGAAATGTAACGTGACTGACAAAAAAGTTAATTTATTACAACATCGCGATTATATACGATACAGATAGCCTTTACTGTATGCAAAACAGCTAATTTCACTGTTCTAGTGAAGCCTTGTAGTACTGGTTGCATGGCGTGACGTACGCCTACAACAGAGTCTGCGCACTAACGTAATGCTGTTATCAGTCCGAGGATTAGTTTAAATACAAGAGTTCTTTTCAAGCCACGGTCGTGTTGGAGCTGCTATCCCTCTTCCTGCATCCGACAACTGAATTGCCTTATCCAGACGGTTAACAAACATTTCCAGATGTGAAAGACGTGACAAATGATACATATAAATCCTAGAGCTGATCGGATGTCGAACGCGAGACTTTCTTCAGTATGGGACTCTACCACTGAGCCGCCACAACACTAACATAGCAAAACGAGGTGCACCTACGATTACTTCTGTATCGACTTCCATTAATGACGTCATTGGCAAGGACACTGTGCCTCGTACCGCCACATGACTGTCATCGGAATACACCTGTCTAATCACCCGAACGAGGCTGGTAGCTTTACAACATTAAGTGAAGGGACGAGATAAGAAACTCGCTATATAGAGGTTACGGGGTGAACAAGAACTCCATGGACGAAATCACGGAGACTCTACAGGGCTGCAACAGAATTAAAGGATCACTTTTCGAAATCAAGTAATTGTGTCCCATTCCAACGAATAAGTTTGAACGTTAGCTCAAATGTTTCTGCAACTTTCCTCTGCAACGCCGCAAAAGCGTGGCGCCCTGCCACGTCACCCTCGGGCTCGACGTCCCTTCAGACAGTAAGGTGTCGACACATCCGGAAGAAAGGCCAGAGCTCGGAAGTTCATGTGACGAGTAAAGTCACTCCGGGATGATGATGGCATTGAAACAGAGGATGACGCGCGTAAAGCTGAAATACTAAACACCTTTTTCCAGAGCTGTTTTACAGAGGAAGACCGCAGTGCAGTTCCTTCTCTAAATCCTCACACAAACGAAAAAATGGCTGACATCGAAATAAGTGTCCAAGGAATAGAAAAGCAACTGAAATCACTCAACAGAGGAAAGGCCACTGGAGCTGACGGGATACCAATTCGATTCTACACAGAGTACGCGAAAGAACTTGCCCCCCCTTCTAACAGCAGTGTACCGCAAGTCTCTAGAGGAACGGAAGGTTCCAAATGATTGGAAAAGAGCACAGGTAGTCCCAGTCTTCAAGAAGGGTCGTCCAGCAGATGCGCAAAACTATAGACCTATATCTCTGACGTCGATCTGTTGTAGAATTTTAGAACATGTTTTTTGCTCGAGTATCATGTCGTTTTTGGAAACCCAGAATCTACTATGTAGGAATCAACATGGATTCCGGAAACAGCGATCGTGTGAGACCCAACTCGCTTTATTTGTTCATGAGACCCAGAAAATTTTAGATACAGGCTCCCAGGTAGATGTTATTTTCCTTGACTTCCGGAAGGCGTTCGATACAGTTCCGCACTGTCACCTGATAAACAAAGTAAGAGCCTACGGAATATCAGACCAGCTGTGTGGCTGGATGGAAGAGTTTTTAGCAAACAGAACACAGCATGTTGTTATCAATGGAGAGACGTCTACAGACGTTAAAGTAACCTCTGGCGTGCCACAGGGGAGTGTTATGGGACCATTGCTTTTCACAATATATATAAATGACCTAGTAGATAGTGTCGGAAGTCCCATGACGCTTTTCGCGGATGATGCTGTAGTATACAGAGAAGTTGCAGCATTAGAAAATTGTAGCGAAATGCAGGAAGATCTGCAGCGGATAGGCACTTGGTGCAGGGAGTGGCAACTGACCCCTTAATATAGATAAATGTAATGTATTGCGAATACATAGAAAGAAGGATCCTTTATTGTGTGATTATATGATAGCGGAACAAACACTGGTAGCAGTTACTTCTGTAAAATATCTGGGAGTATGCGTACGGAACGATTTGAAGTGAAATGATCATATAAAATTAATTGTTGGTAAGGCGGGTACCAGGTTGAGATTCATTGGGAGAGTCCTTAGAAAATGTAGTCCATCAACAAAGGAGGTGGCTTACAAAACACTCGTTCGACCTATACTTGAGTACTGCTCATCA
Organism: Schistocerca serialis cubense; assembly: GCF_023864345.2. Lineage (NCBI taxonomy): Eukaryota > Metazoa > Arthropoda > Insecta > Orthoptera > Acrididae > Schistocerca > Schistocerca serialis. The sequence continues at coordinate 44,237,784 of NC_064642.1, forward strand.
GTGTGGGATCCGTACCAGATCGGGTTGACGGAGGAGATAGAGAAGATCCAAAGAAGAGCGGCGCGTTTCGTCACAGGGTTATTTGGTAACCGTGATAGCGTTACGGAGATGTTTAACAAACTCAAGTGGCAGACTCTGCAAGAGAGGCGCTCTGCATCGCGGTGTAGCTTGCTCGCCAGGTTTCGAGAGGGTGCGTTTCTGGATGAGGTATCGAATATATTGCTTCCCCCTACTTATACCTCCCGAGGAGATCACGAATGTAAAATTAGAGAGATTAGAGCGCGCACGGAGGCTTTCAGTCGTTCTTCCCGCGAACCATACGCGACTGGAACAGGAAAGGGAGGTAATGACAGTGGCACGTAAAGTGCCCTCCGCCACACACCGTTGGGTGGCTTGCGGAGTATACATGTAGATGTAGAAAGTGAGTTAATGATGTCACACTGGCACCAAATTTCACCACAATTCTATCTAATGCCACGTGGACGTGCCACTCGATGGGAAGGTCGTCACAGCAATTCTTACCCACATCTCACCACTTCTTTTGTCGCCTGTGCGTTGGAGGGCAGAACCGCGAAGCCCAACTTTGAAATTACGTGGCGGTTTTCTTGTGAGAGGGCAAGGAAATCTGACACACCAGCGTTCAGAATCGAAGTGAGAAGACCTCAGGAGGTGACATCAATTGCGTCAATTGACTTGAGTCGTTCATTCCCATACATTTCGTGCTGGAAACGACAGTTCGTGCAACAACGAGCAAATGCACAACTTTTTGCCAATATTTTAAGCTGTTGACACGTCCGGGGTGATTCAACCCTTATCGTCGAACATCACAGCCTTCAACACCCCTTTTGAGTGCAGCGCAGTTTTTTCTGTTATTTACAGTGTGGAACCAGTAGGGATCGTTTAAAACAATTCGACAAAAATTTAACCTGATCAAAAGCAGCAAAGGATCCTTGTACTTTTTCAGTGTCCTTTTCTCACACCCTTCTGTGGCGTGATCACAGAGCAGTGCAATCATGGCACATCTGTGAATAAGATGGCAAATACTCACTCCAAGACCTCCCAATCTGGCAAAACATTCAATATCACCTACCAGTATCTATTGAGTAAACACAATGTGATCAAAAGTATCCGGACACCTCGAAAACATACGTTTTAGGTGTACTGAGCGGCCCACCTACTGCCAGGTACTCCACATCAGCGACCTCAGCGGTCGTTAGACATCGTGAGACAGCAGAATGGGGCGCTCCGCCGAACTCACGGACTTCCAACATGGTCAGGTGATTGGGTGTCTCTTGGGTCATACGTCAGTACACGAGATTTTCACACTCGTAGACATCCCTAGCTGTGCTGTTTCCGATATGATAGTGAAGTAGAAACGTGAACGGACATGTACAGCACAAAAGTGTAAGGCCGACATCGTCTGTTGACTGACAGAGGCCGCCGGCAGTTTAAGAGGGTCGTAATGTGTATTAGATAGATATCTATCCAGACCATCACACAGGAATTCCAAATTACATCACGACCCACTACAAGTACTATGACAGTTAGGCGGGAGGTGAGAAAACTTGAATTTCACATCAGGACCCACTGCAAGTACTACGACAGTTAGGCAGGAGGTGAGAAAACTTGAATTTCATGATCGAGAGGCTGCTCATAAGCCACACATCACGCCGTCAAATGCCAAACGACGTCTCGCTTGGTGTAAGGAGCGTAAACATTGGACGACTGAACACTGGAAAAGCACTGTGTGGAGTGACGAATCACGGTACACAATGTGGCGATCCGATGGCAGGGTGTGGGTAATGCGAATTCCCGGTGAACGTCATCTACCAGCGTGTGTAGTGCCAACAGTACAATTTGAATTCGGAGGCGGTGGTGTTATGGGTGTTACGGAGTGGTCGTGTTTTTTATGGATGGGGCTGCACCCTTTGTTGTTTTGAGTGGCACTATCACAGCATAGACCTACATTGATGTTTTAAGCACCTATTTGCTTCCCACTGTTGAAGAGCAATTCGGGGATGGCGATTGCATCTTTCAACACGATCGAGCACGGCCTGTAAGTCATTTTCAGCCAGGTGTCCGGATACTTTCGATTACATAGTCTATTTTTGCCTTCACAGAGGAAAAGCTCCTAGGCGCCTGCAGACAGGCAGCTGGTTTTGGAGGTGTGTCAAGTTGTTGCCTACCTGCAGACGGTTCGAGTTACTTCAAGGTTTTCTCTGTAAATGCACATTTTGAAAAATGTTAGTAAGTGTGGGTGGATGCTATTAATAGTTTTGCCAAACTGAATGTTCTTAGAGGGACCCTTTGAAATTATTTGGTCTCATGTATCAATGTCGTACTCTTCTGTGATCACGCCACAGCAGCATGCGGCGCGGAAAGACTGAAGGAGAGTAAGGACATTTTGCTGTTTCGGTTCGTGTTAAAATTTAGACAAATGGTTTTGAATGGTAGGCTGGTTCCATCGTGTAAACCAGACCAAACATTGCCGTTCTAATAAACTCCAAAGGGGTATGAACAAGTTAATTGCTGTTGAAACTCCGTGATGTCCGTCGAAAAGCGTTGAATCGTCCAGGAGGTGCCAACAGTGCCGAAGGTTTTCAGTTAAGTCGTCCTTTGGCCCATCGCACGGCGAACTATCCTCATAGACAGCGAATTCTGTGGTTATCCAAGTCCCAAGCAATGGGGTGATTGTCGCTTTATGCCACCCCGCGAGAATTTTTCGATTGAGTTCTGAGAGGCGGTGTTTCTTCGGCCACTCATAAGAAAACTACGTGATTTCAGCGCTGGACGGCTCAGTTCTCACCTCCACCGCAGAGGCGCCAAAACGAGTCGTGAAAAGAGGGTAAAAGTGGCTGTGACCACCTTCCCATCGTGCGACTCGTCCAGGATCGCGCTGGGCGGAACTGTATCTTGGTGACAATGAAAATATCTGCAAAACATTTCATACGTCGACTATACGGGCTGTGTGTCTTGTTCGAACCAAAGTTGTTTCATTCAGTCCCCATACCAGTTATTGTACACTCCACAATACTCTTGGCCCTGTATCTTGCATTCAAAGCGATTCTGTCTCCAATTTTCCACCATGGTTAGTTGTACCTTGACAGAGATACACAGTACAAAGCGGTGGTGACGCGGTTGTTGATGAAGAGAGGACCGATGTGCACCTCGCATATGTTGTTGTTGTGGTCTTCAGTCCAGAGACTGGTTTGATGCAGCTCTCCATGCTACTCTATCCTGTGCAAGCTGCTTCATCTCTCAGTACCTATTGCAACCTACATCCTTCTGAATCTGTTTGGTGTATTCATCTCTTGGTCTCCCTCTACGACTTTTACCCTCCACGCTGACCTCCAATACTAAATTTGTGATCCCTTGATGCCTCAGAATATGCCCTACCAACCGATCCCTTCTTCTAGTCAATTTGTGCCACAAATTTCTCTTCTCTCCATTTCTGTTCAATACCTCCTCATTAGTTATCTGATCTACATATCTAATCGTAAGCATTCTTCTGTAGCACCGCATTTCGAAAGCTTTTATTCACTTCTTGTCTAAACTATTTATCGTCCATGTTTCACTTCCATACATGGCTACACTCCATACATATACTTTCAGAAACTACTTCCTGACACTTAAAAATCTATACTTGATGTTAACCAATTTCTCTTCTTCAGAAACGCTTTCCTTGCCATTGCCAGTCTACATTTTATATCCTCTCCGACCATCATCACTAATTTTGCTCCCCAAATAGCAAAACACATTTACTACGTTAAGTGTCTCATTTCCTATTCTGATTGCCGCTGATCACCCGATTTAATTCGACTACATTCCATAATCCTCGTTTTGCTTTTGTTGATCTTCATCTTATATCGTCCTTTCAAAACACTGTCCATTCCGTTCAGCTGCTCTTCCAGGTCCTTTGCTGTCTCTGACAGAATTACAATGTCATTGGCGAACCTCAAAGTTTTTATTTCTTCTCCATGGATATTAATTACTACTCCGAAGTTTTCTTTTGTTTCCTTTGCTGCTTGCTGCACCTTGCATATATGTTCACTCTATGCAGTAGAAGAGCAACCACGTCACTCAATTCACGTGTTCCTCTTAGGATTGTTGTACTACCCTTTGCTTTGTATTGTACGATCTCGTGATTGCATCTTAAGGCTCTGTAAATGTTTTTGAAGTATCTTCACAGAAACGGTAGTAAATGGGATAACAAACGGAATAAATCCTGATTACATCATAACTGTCACGAGGCACCATAGACGTGTGGTGGCCGCACGGTCTCAGGCACCTTGCTATGGTTTGCGTGGCTTCCCCCATCGGAGGTTACAGTCCTGCCTTAGGCATGGGTGTGTGTATTGCCCATAGCTTTAGTTTAAGTTATATTAAGTAGTTCTGTTGTATTGTCCAACAGTTTATTGAACGTAGCTCCTTTTACAATACAACAGCTGGCTGTACAATAGATGTAGACGTCCGTCGATCTAGCCGGAGATGTGGTTCCTCTCGGTCGGCTGGTACTTCGATCGGCGGTGCAGTACAGCGGCTTCTGTGATATCTTCTCGGAGACTTTGCTATACCGGTTGCCATTAGCAGTGGACTAAGACTGATCTGCCTTCGACCGGCCGGGCCTATATAGTTAGCTGGAGCCAATAGCAACGTGGCGTAGGAATCGGTGGCCGGGTATGTCGCGGCGACCTCTTCAAGGAAAGGTTCCTATTAATCGACTGGAATCTTCGGCGTGTTTACCTGATGTCTTCGCCTGTTTGGCTGTTGGTTTGTTTCCCTCATAGCGTGGCTGTAATCCGGTGCTGCCTGCCATGTAGGGGAACCCGATGGCACGCAGTACAAGTTCAATTGGCTCTAACAAGGGAACCTCCCCATCGCACCCCCCTCAGATTTAGTTACAATTTGGCACAGTGGATAGGTCTTGAAAAACTCTACACAGATCAGTCGAGAAAACAGGAAGAAGTTGTGTGGAACTATGAAAAAATAAGCAAAATATACAAACTGAGTAGTCCATGGGCAACATATGCAACATCAAGGCATATCAGGGCTCAGGAGCGCCGTGGTCCCGTGGTTAGCGTGAGCAGCTGCGGAGTGAAAGGTCATTGGTTCAAGTCTACCTTTGAGCGAAAAGTTTACTTACTTTGTTTTTGTAAGTTATGATCTGTCCGTTCGTTCATTGACGTCTCTATTCACTGTAATAAGTTTAGGGCCTGTGTTTTGCGACGGCACCGCAAAACCGTGCGATTAGTAGACGAAAGGACGTGCCTCTCCAATGGGAACCGAAAACATTTGATCCAGGAAAACACGTCTGATATATTCTATACAACACTGGCGACGGCATGTGCGTCACATGACAGGAATACGTTGTCGACCCACCTAACTTGCACACTTGGCGAATGGGTAAAAAGATTCTTCTACCTTGCCCGATTTAGTTTTTCTTGTGGATGTGATAATCACTCCCAAAAATGTGTTGAAAACATAAGAATGTGTCACATAAACTGCAACAAATGAATGCAACCGTTTCACAGTCGCACAGTTTTCTCTGTGCTCTGTCAAAACATATGTTTTTAACGTTTTCAAATTTTTCCCTGTGTAGACCGTCAAATCCTGCATATGTCCAAGCAAATCTGAACACATCCTGGAATTTTCGAGAGCGAAATTGATTATGTGAGAGTGCCTGAACTCTGATAATTGTCTGAAAATGAAAATTAAAACTTTCTACTGGATGGAAGACTTGAACCAAGGACCTCTAGTTCCGTAGCTGCTCACGCTAACCACGGGACCACGGTGCTGCTGAGCTTTCAATGTCCTTGATGTTGCATATGTTGCCCACGGACTACTCAGTTTGTATATTTTGCTTATTTTTTCATAGTTCCACACAACTTCTTCCTGTTTTCTCGATTGATCTGTGTTCAGTTTTTCAAGGCCTATCCACTGTGCCAACTTATGACTAAATCTGAGGGGGGTGCGATGGGGAGGTTCCCTTGTAAGCACTATGGGCCTTAACATCTGAGGTCCGCTGTCAAACGATAGTTACAGCCCAGAATAGACCTCCGAGAGAAGCTGCACTTTGATTATGACCATCCGGTGCATGTAAGGATCCAACAACTCAGTTATACACACGAAAGCAAAGAATAAATTTCTCACGACGGTAGTACAAAATTTCATAGATGTTTATGCAAGTGTGTTTGTGTGTGTGTGTGTGTGTGTGTGTGTGTGTGTGTGTCTGTGTCTGTGTGTGTGCGCAGCACTCTCACACACAGCAATCTCACGAATAAGTATAGAATGTTCCGCAAAAACATAGCATCGAATACCCGGGGAGAGACGGGCTGCGCGGGATTTTCCTGGCGCCCGCTGCGAGGCGCCGCCTGTGGACAGACCTCGGTCGAGCGCAATGCTTGCAGGGAGCCGGTCGGCGGCAGGAGTTTGAGGGAATTGGCTGGAGGCAGTTCCCTTCGACAGCCCCTGTGAGATATGTGAACTGCAGTACACGGCCCGGGCAGCTCTAATCCGTCGCCTCCAATTTATGTCTGTTATTTCTTGCCTTTCTTTCCTCCCACGCTGCCGCCGCCCCCCGGCGCTCCTTACGCCGTCACCGCCGCCCCGCTGTAACTTCTGGCCACGGGCGACCGAGAGCCGACTCGCAGGTCGTATATTTTATGATTCCGGAGTATTATTACAGATTCAGTTCAATTTGTCGGCGATTGATCGTGAAATACTCGCCGCTGCTGGGATATCCGCTTCTTCGTGAACCGGTGGCGGACGACAACGACGTCGAGCAGTCCACGGAGGTCGCGCTGTGAGCAGAGTTTTATGTTCTGCCGGTCACTCTTACCAGGTCGACGTGTCGAGCTGCACCAGGTGCTCCACTTCCCACGTCGGTACACGAATGCTGTCAAGTCTACCGAGTGAGATGGTGCAATGGTAAGCGCACACTGGACTCGCATTCGGGAGGATGACGATTCAACCACACGTCCGGCCATCCAGATTTAGATTTTCCCTGATCTCCCTAAAAGGCTCAATGCAAATGCTGGGATGGTTTCTTCGAAAGGGCACGGTCGATTTCCTTCCACATCCTTGACGCAATCCTAGGTTGTGCTCCGTCTCTAACGACCTCGTCGTCGACGGAATGTTAAACACTAATCTCCTCCGCTGTCGAGTCTCATAAAGCTTATTGTTGTTGTAGCAGTTCTCCACACCAATCTGTTCTGCGCAAGCCTCTTCATGTTTGCATGACTACCGCAACACTCATTCACTTCAATCTGCTTACTGTATTCATCCCTTGGTCCCCTCTACAATTTTTACGCACCATACGTCCACCAATTACCTGATTTTTCCTTGATACCTCAGGATGTACCATACCAATCTATCCCTTCATTTATTCAAGTTGAATCAGAATTTTTTTCCTTCGAACTTTCATACAGCACGTCCTCATTTCAAAGCTTTATCAACAGTCTGTCACCAGCAATGGAGCGTGTAGCCACACATACTAGAGAAACATCAGAAAAATAATGATGAAATACTGGCAGAATAACCCAATATAGAAGTCAAAACATGTGACTGTCGAAGCCTAAACAGTTTCGTGCTTTCGCATTAGTTACTCGATCTACGTATCAAATGCTTTCTTAATCCAGTTTCTGATCACAAATGAATTCTTTATACGATGACCAGTTTCAGTTTGTCATGACCATCATCAGATATTTTTTACGCCATGTCCTAAAGTGATACGGCCATAATGGCATCGTCAAAATATAAAAATATAATCAGCATAGCATCGTGACATAGATTTAAAATATGGTGTATAATAGGTCACATCGTCCACATAGTGATTATTGGCAATAATCACCATATTTTAAATCTATGTGACGATGCTATGCTGATTATATTTATATGTATTGACGATCCCACTATGGTCGTATCACTTTAGGACATGGTGTAAAAAAGATCTGAGGATGGTCATAACAGACTGAAACCGGTCATCGTCTAAAGAATTCATTTGTGATCAGAGACTGGAATAAAAAAACATTTTACGGTATTGGATCACTGTTTGTACACCCGATTATGTCGCAGTTGGTGATACGTATCAAATCTTGAGCACTCTGCTGCAGCGCCGGCCGGTGTGGCCGAGCTGTTCTAGGCGCTTCAGTCTAGAACCGCGCGGCCGCTTCGGTCGCAGGCTCGAATCCTGCCTCGGGCGTGGATGTGTGTCATGTCCTTAGGTTAGTTAGGTTTAAGTAGTTCTAAGTTCTAGGGCACTGATGACTTCAGAAATTGAGTCCCATAGTGCCGAGAGCCATTTGAACCATTTTTGAACTCTGCTGCAGCATCGCAATACGAAAGCTTCTATTCTCTGCCTTTCTGAACTGCTTATCGTCCACGTTGCACTTTACACAAAGCTACATTCCACACAAATACCTGCACAAAAGACTTACAAACACTTACATTTACGTTAAATGTTAACAAATTTATATTTTTCTGAAACTCTTTTGTTCCTGTTGGCATTGTGCATTCTTCGCCAATCAGTCATTCTGTTGCTCAAACAGACAAACTCGTCTACTAAACTTATCGCCCTAGTTTCTAACCTAATTCCCTCAGCATCACCTGATTTTGTTCGACTCCAGTTCATTACGTCCTTCTCCTTTAACTGATGTTCAACTTCAGTCTATTTTCTAAACACTATCTACTGCATTCAATTGCTCCTCCAAGTCCTTCCCATCTCTGACAGAATGAGAATGTCATCAGCACACGGCCAGGCTTTTATTTCCTCTCAGCTACGGCGTAAATTCGAGCGTCGGCACGTCGGTCTGTAACGGTAGGTAAGATATGGCTGTGAGGTCAGCCAATAGCATACTGACCGGACCTCCCTCCCGGAGCTTAACGCTACAGCAACGGCCCCTGTGTGGAGAGGACATAAGAGCCGCGACCGGCTGGTGGAGGCCCAGTTCAATAGCAGCTTCAAGATTAGCGACTTGGATAGCAGCGTCAACTATAGTCATTTCGCATGTACTCTCTATGTAGCACAGACTTGGGATTGTCTATGCTGAAGAAGATTGATTATCTTGTATGTCCCCCTTTGCTTGCCACATATCTGTGTTATTGCCAAAGTTAAGTGCTGTATCTTTTCTTAATGTAATAAAACTCATTAACACTACTTCTTGTCTAGCTAACCGACTAAGCAGGCTTCCTAGACACTACACTCTCCAGCAACTTTCTTTCCCTTTCCAAATACTTCCTTGGTTTCCTATACTGCTTGCTTAACGTAAAGGCTGAATAAGATCACAGATAGGTCACAACACTCACTCCGTTCCCGACCACAGCTTCCCATACATGTCCTTCGACTTTCATAACTGTAGTCTGGCTTCCGTACAAGCTCAAAATCTGCTTTCTCTCCCTTTATTTTATTACTGCTACTTTCAGAATTTCAAAGAATTTATTCCAATCAACGCAGTTAAAACGTGTCTATAAATCTATAACTTCTACAAACATAGAACTGTTTTTCTTCAGTCTCTCTTCTAAGGTAAGTTGTTGCATCATTACTGCCTCACATATTCCTACATTCCTCTAGAACCCCAACATATCTCCCCGGCGTCGGATTCTACCAGGTTTTCATTCTTCTGTAAGACTCGAGTCAATCTTTTACAACGATGACTTATTAAGCTGGTGCTTTCGTACTATTCAAACCTTTCAATACCTGTCTCCCGACACAGACACGGAAAAGTAAAACACAGGACGTCTTACGCGTATGAAATGAGATTTTAATGAAAGGTTTAATCTCACAGACGGAAAGTGAAATCTACTGCAAAACGAATGAAGGTTGTTCTAGTGATTTCTGTGAATAGTTTCGCGCCACCGTCTCTAGTAACAGCCAAATATGCTTACGATTTTTAGCATAAGTCACAAAGTTTGAACTGAATCTTTATGTGTGTTTATGATTTTTAAATCATAACCAGTGTTAATAGTATTATCAGCTGTTCTCTTCAGGCCTACCTAAACTTCTTTCTCTAGTGAAAGCCGCAGTTTAATCATCCTGAAGGTAAGTAGGTCAAAATGTCAATTTCAACTATGGTCAATTTCGACGCGGCCTAATGACCAAAATGATTATATTCAGTTTCACTCTGGCTGTGGCAGCCTTCGTACTCATAAGTCAGTCACTTATTATTTTCTGACGAGAATAATGCTAGGTGTTTAGGAGAACATGTCTAAACAAAATAAATGAACGATTTTGCCATTTTTGAACAGCCACAACACTTTTGTAAGCTTGGGTATAAACATATCAGAGAAATAATAGTCTTGTGACTGTTGCAAAACTACAAAGATATCTTGTATAAAGCGGAATCTCTCTCCATTATCTAGTAAATACCATTGGTTCAGTAAATTCCATCTACACGACATTTGTCTTCCGCTTGGCGGCGAAGATGGCGGTTGCAAGTCCATAGGTTCGCTGTTTCACCAATCACTTGTTAGTTGATTGCTAATTCATCAATTAAAGGGAGGAGTGCGAGCTAATTGGACAATTATTTTGTGAGCGTAACATTTGCAGTAAATGCCAACGTGACTAATATGTTCGTAAAGAAGATCGTCTAACAAACATCTGTTTCATATGAGGGCCTGACAGTAACTCCCATTTTATATGAAGCGGCTCTTTTTTAGAATAGGATCGTTTATCTAATCGTTTATGAGTCAGAAGACATTTTGACAACGATTTTGGTGATTCAAGCAGGTGATGGTCACAGAACTTCAGTCTTTGTTGCATTTATAACATGATATAGAGAGAGTTACAAGAGGAAGACAAATTGGGAGACATTTTAAACTAAAATTACTGTTTCACACCTGAAGTACAAAAATTGTATGAACAATTTTCTGATGCATGTGAGTCACTTACATGTTATGTGAAAAAATGGCTTCTTGCATTAATATCTTCCCGTGGTGAATGCTAATGACAAATTTAATTACTTAATGTGGCTGTAGTAACTACTGCAACTTGCTGTGAATTCATCTTTTACTTCCATTCTACGGCCTGGTCCAACGTAGTTTGCTCCCAGCATCGTCTGGAATAGCACAGTCGCTTTAATACTCTAATATTTAATGCAAGTAACGTGATAGAATATGTGAAACACTACGTATCATTAGATGCATCAGTTACCTGTAAATGTCATTTTGTCGCAATAACCTATGTTTGCCTTCAGGTAAATTGTAGTACAGTATTACATTTAAAAAAATAAGATCTTGACCTGCATAAGGGATTCACTCACAGTTAATCAAATGAGCAAGTATGTTTAGATCTCGGGTATAGAACAAATCAGAAAGATACTAGTAAGGTTAAATTGCTACCAAAACATTATTGGGTACAATTATATTGAACTTCAGTGGTACTTAAATTTTAGGTATGAGCGAAGAGAGTTCCAGTAAAATCTATTTTTGCGTACGTGCGTTCGATCTTTTATGTTTTAAATGCAACACAAAATTGTAATTGTATGACGCAATTCAACCACCTGAGGAGATATGCCATACGCGCTTTTGACAGTATTCATAACTTTATTCCTTCTTTAAGCAGTTTTCAAAACGATGGTGACCACAGCTAAGACAGATGGTACAGGGACGTGTCACGTGCCGATCAGTTTCTCGCGACGTCAGTGGACTGCTGGTGTAGCTACGACACTCTAAACAAGAAATGACTTCAGAATCGTAAAATAAATCCTTTCTTTTAAAAACACTGAAGAAAAGAGTCCTGGGGCATAAATTATTCAGGTGGCCTAATCGTCCGTGAAAAAGAGTAGCAGCGGCATGTTCACCACAGCCGAGACCACAGCAGAACTGCCACTGACATCGCAAGCAGATTATGTGGCCATCCTGCAATTCTGAAGCAATGTACGACAACAATTAATCTGCGACACATTATCCAGAATATGTAGAACGTTAAGTTCAGAGAATGCTTAGGATGACTTCGTTTACGTTCTCAGTAAATGTAATTGCACTAACGAAGCACTCAGGATCATGACGTCCTTCTATTAAGCTACACGACATACATCGCTAAACCAGTAGAGAATCATCAGATCCCTCTCCTTCGTAGGGAAATTATTCTGAAAATCGGCTGCATCAAGATTTCTTCGACACAAAGCATCTCCATCATTTCTCCAGACTTGCTGATAGTTGAAAATCTACTGTCAATCATAGGTTAATTTTCATAAACGGTAATAGTCTGGACGGGATTGTATTAATCAATTTAAATCTATTGTGTAGCTAGTTGAATAAGACCGTAGCGTAGCTCGCAGAAGCAAATACGTACCTTAAGTTTTACACCAGTTAGAGAGCCACACAGATTGTGTTCATTTCTTTAATAGTTGTTCGCAGTAATAAAAAACAGCACGTGGTCACCTAGGAAAATATTTCAGAGTAGCTTAAATCTACGATTTTAACTTTACAGACTTTTCCGTCGGCAGTCTTCCATGGCTCCTAAGATGTTGAAAGTTTATTAGTCATATTATCTAAAGAAGTGAACCAGATAGTGAACTGAACAATGGAAACTCCAGATAGAAATACCAACGAGGTAAGAAAAGATAGATTGCTACTTACCGTAAAGAAGACACGTCAAGTTCCAGATAGGCACACAAAAGAAAGTGAATTGATAACTTTCCAATACTATTCATCTTTTGGATTTGCAGCTCTTGCATTTTTTCAATATTTGCATTTAAAATTACGGGATATAGTTTCCGCCACTTGTGTGGCAAAAAGAAAAAACAGTGTTTTGCACAAAAGGCGGAACCTATATCCAATAGTCGACCGGTGTGGCCGAGCGGTTCTAGGCGGTTCAGTCTGGAACCGCGCGACCGCTAAGGTCGCAATTTCGAATCCTACCTCGGGCGTGGATGAGTGTGATGTCCTTAGGTTAGTTAGGTTTAAGTAGTTCTTAGTTCTAGGGGACTGATGACCTCAGATGTTAAGTCGCATAGTGCTCAGAGACATTTGAACCTATATCCAAAAATTTCTAATAATATTTCAGTACAATGCGTAACTGCATATTTCGAGATCGGCATCGCACACTTAAGAGTATTTACTACTGTGATATCGGCCACTGACGAGCAGGAAATTACGTCCCAATATCATCTATCAAACTACGTTGTGAACCTGGAAAAGGTGTATATATGTGTCCACACACACTTTACATGCGTATATTCGAAACAAAGTGGGAAACTAACGTATGAGAATCATAGGGATATCCCAAATAAAAACCTGTAAAATGTTTATTCTGCAATGAAGTGTTTCATGAGGTGCCTATGCAAAAAAAAATCTTCACTGTTGGCGTACCACATCAGCTGACAGTTTATCCGTGACGTTTCGGAAGACCTCACACTCGCCTTCCATCTTTTGAACGGAAGTTGGAGGCTATATACCTTCCGAATCGAGCTGAGGCCAAAATCTCGAAGGATTTCAATGTGTATATTTGTTGCAAACATTATCTGTATTTGCTTTTGACGAAGTAACCGTAAATTCCTGAACATTTGCCGCTGCTTCAGTAACATCAGGTCGATTCATCATGAGGTTCAAGTGTCAGCGAGATAAAATTTGTTTATGCATAGTCCTTAATCATGCTCAAAACGGACGCAAAATTCTTATAATACGACAAAAGGTTCGTAGTTGAGATATGCAATCTTCCTCTGGTCACTTCTCTGAAAACTCGGTGCTAAAGCCTTGCAGAATTGGTGTAGCTTTAACAACTAAATTAATATTTCATAAGAAAGATCCTGTAGCTATTACTGATTTTAGAACATTAAGTGTAGTGGAAAATTAATTTAGATGCAACTGATCTGTATGTCATTTGAGTTAAAGATAGACTTGTTGAAACATATCTTCATTGGCCGTAGGTAGCATAGAAAGTCTGAGTTTGGTACTTATTCTGCTTTTTATGTTCCCCATTTTGAAGTATTCATAAAAAGGTCACATTTCACTCAAATAAATGCATAAAATTTTGAGGCACAAATGTTTCGTGGCATGGTCTTCAGAATTCAAACTTACAATTTGGACGCAGTGTATCTGTAAACGATTAGGGCAAATAGCAGGGAGCTATGACATTTAAAAAGAGCATTTAATCTCTCACTGTCTGTTTCATTCCAATCCAAGTGTACTTATTATTTGTATTCACATTGTACTGAACAAAATGGTTCAAGTATCATATTTAAGCATAATGTTATTCATTGATGTATTTCACGTAGTACATCGATGTTTTTATTCGATTTTTTTTTTTTTTTTTTTTTTTTTTTTTTTTTTTTTTTTTTTTGGCTGTGACATGTTTCCTTCATTTGATTTTTCATTTCTCCGTTTTCTTTTCTTTCATTTTCCATATTTATTACATTTCCATATTTCCAATTTCTTTATTTTGCACTTATCCTTTACCCATTTCACATTCCCCATTCCCCATTTCCCACTCCCCTTTTCGGTTTTCTCTTTCTTTTCCTCTTATTTTTAATGGATCTAGTGATAATGAATGTACAGTAGAAACATGTAGAACCACAGTATTATTTTGAGTGTTTTAGTCTTCAATACATTTTATGGAGTTTCTACGTCTGTTTGTGTGTTTTAAAAAATATGAAATGAAATTTTGAGGATTATTTCGAGTACGTTCCCATGTTCACTTCCTGCTTAAATGAATTCGGTGTAAACTTCACATTTGCTTGAGACTAATCGATAAAGTGCCTAATGGTGTCAAAAGCTAAATAAAGTTGTCATCAACCTACTAATTTGCTGGGCATACTCAGAGCGAAGATGGTATACCGCTACCTTCGTCCTACCTTTGAATTGACTTAGTCAGCCAGTTGTAGACGGCCTGCAGTTTAACATGGACTGCAAACCGGGTTGAGAGCTGCCATTTATCACATTCCGAAATCAATGTCGGAGGTGACAGAAGCGAAGAATCTTGATACCATCTGGCCATTGAGCACTTGAGTATTAGACTTTTAGCATATCACTTACCAACTGAAACACCGAGGTTTAGCTTCTTGGAAAGTATTTCTGAAATTTCCCGGCAATTAAAGATTGTGTTTTAGACTGGGACTCAAACCAGGGACCCACACTTTTCGCGGGCAACTACTCTACCGACGGACCAATCCAAGCACAGCAGCTTTACTTCCGCTGGCACCTGATCTACCTCCCAGACTTCAGAGGAGTTCTGCATACTTTACGTTACCACCCCTCTTGGAAAAGAGGATATTGCGGATGCATGGCTTAGCCACACCCTACGGGAGCGTTTCTCAACCTTTCAGTATTCGCGACCCAAATTTTAATCATAAGTTTCATATTCCCCCACCCCCCCCCACCCTCCATCCCAGCCTACCTTATACCAAGGGGCAAGTGATGAATCAAACGAAAATTTAGGAGCGAATCGATCTTTGAATTTTGGGCAGAGGTGGATGATGAGTTAATTATCTGGACCGAAAACATTCCGTCAACTACTACCATTTTCATCATCCTATTTTTACGAAACCGATTTTTTTTTTTTTGTTAAAATACAGATGTCAGTTAAACGTAGGAAAGGAACTCGGAATGTCTGTTTCAGATTATAAACTCTCCTTCTAAATCGTTTCTCTGAAAACCTGGCCCTAAGGAATCAACAATAATGAGTAAAGTCTCTAATTTAGGATTGAAAACTTATTTATTGAACGCGATATGCAGTACTGGCATCTGACAAGATTCTCTTGACCTTCCACCCAAGTCAGGTGGTTGAAAATCCGCGAGCTTTCGGCCGAATAATCCTCGGCCATTGTCGAGTAGTGACTGTCTTTTGTTTTCTGCTGCCGTCCTTATATAGCCTAGTTGCCTTCTGTGATGCCACTGCTGCTCGCCCCAGCGCCTCATAAGGTCATGTTTTGGTTGTGCCCCGCCGCACCCACACCAGCCTTCCGATAGCCGGCTCCCATACAGTGTATAGCTCTAGGCTGCCCTCTTTATTAATGATGTGGTCGTAAATTATTACCTTGATCGCTTCTTTCATGACGTTATCTCAGAAACGTGTAAAAACAGATATCTCGTCGAATGCAATACAATGTCCATTTTCCATACTCTGATAGCGCTGATTTCACAGGGTACAGAAGGCGAAAACATCTCTCGTGTTCCACACGACGCTGTTCAGTAGTTCGAACAGTCTGTCCGACGTAGAACTGTCTACACCCACACGGTATTTTGTATACTCCTTGCATCCTGAGGTGTACATCGCCTATCACAGGCGTAATGTGTTGTTGAATTTTTGCTGAAGGCCTGAAGACCGAATCGATTTTCTGCCTCTTTGGGAGTGACCAAATTTTTTTTGTTACTGAGCCATAGAACCACAAAAACACAAGCTTCTTCGGGTCCTCCTGTGGGAGCTTCTGCTTACATTTTTTTGGAAAAATGGCTTGCGATATCTGGTGGTTGTTGTAACCATTGTCCTCGAATACGTTTCGTAGTGGCTCACGCTGCCCTCCAATACTAAATTGGCGATCCCTTGATGCCTCAGAACATGTCCTACCAACCGGTCCCTTCTTCTAGTCAAGTTGTGCCACAAACTCCTCTTCTACCCAATTCTATTTAATAACTCCTCATTAGTTATGTGATATACCTATCTAATCTTCAGCATTCTTCTGTAGCACCACATTTCGAAAGCTTCTATTCTCTTCTTGTCCGAGCTATTTATCGTCCATGTTTCACTTACATATATGGCTACAGTCCATACAAATACTTTCAGAAACGACTTCCTGACACTTGAATCTATACTCGATGTTAACAAATTTCTCTTCTTCAGAAACGCTTTCCTTGCCATCGCGAGTCTACTTTTTATATCGTCTCTACTTCGACCATCATCAGTTATTTTGCTCCCCAAATAGCAAAACTTACATTTAAAATATTCTCCATAAACAACTGTGACGTCAGTGTTTGTTTACATAAATCCACAACAGTGGAATAGGATAAGTTGTCATTCTCAACAAAGACAGCGGCCAGCAGCTAAAAACGGCTCAGGATGCGGCCGACGGAAGGTTGAAGCGGGAGCAGCGGGTGTGCAATGAAAACGTTACTTTATAATTAGCTGAGAAGAACAGCAGTGACATCACAGAAGGCGGGGCAGCTATGTAAAGATAGTAGGAGTAACCAAAACACAGTCACCGCTTGACAGTGGCCGAGGTGAGTTCCGGCGAAAGCTCATTGATTTTAAACAACTCGACGCGTTCAGAAATTGAAGAGAATTTTAGCATTCCATATCGTCGTGAAGCAATGCATTCGTATGACACAATCCTATTTCTATGTGCATTATATCAGTGTATACGTGAATTTTAATTTTTTGTTATGTCAGAATGTGTTTTGCTTCACTCAGGCATAAATCAAGTTTTAATCCATATTTTTTTCCAAGAAGGCTGCGCCTCAGGTTTCGTGCTACTGTACTCCCCTGGAGGGGGGGGGGGGGGGGGGCTGAGAATCATTGGATTGGAGCCGAAACGTACATGAGAGAACTTCTGGGAAGTTTGGAAGGTACAGGTAAGATACTGGTGGAAGTTAGTCTGTGAGGACGGGTCGTGAGGAGTGCTTGAATAGCGCAGTCGGTAGCTAAGGGCAATGGCGCCAGCTTCGAATCTTGGCCCCGCACACAGGTTTAGTCTGACAGGAAATTTCAAACTAGCGCACACTCCGCTGTAGAGTGAAAATTCATTCTAGTTTCAGTGTAGTCTCTTAATAGGTGCCTGATCGTGTATTTGCGCTTTTACCGGCTCGCTCTGCCCACCTGCTGTCAGGAAAGTGCGCCGAGTCATCGACCGGCTGGAGAAGTCTTTGCAGGCAGGCAGTAAGGCCGCTCTCGTCGGCCAATATTGGCTCAGAATCTGTTTCGGCCGGGCCGTCTGCGAAGTCATCGGGACATTAGGAGGGCGGCGCGAGGGCAGGCCGAGGAGCGATTGCGCGCCATTACGCGCGCGAGATCTGGGGGGCGCGGCCGCGCGCTGCATCGCAATGAGCGGAGCGGGGGAAGCCCCGCCGGGGAAGCCCCCGCCGGGGAAGCCCCCGCCGGCCCGACTCCGGCGCTGCCGCTGGAGCAGCTACCGCCAGCGCGCCGCTGGTGCCATCTCGGCGCCTAATGAACGGCCGCCGCCTCCCTGGAAACTGTTAGCTCGCTGCCGGAATGCTAAACGGCCGCCTCGCCCGCCTCAGAAACACAGTGCTGCTCCAGGCCCGGCACACTCCAGCACGCTGCCACACATTAGCACACGGCCCCGCAGGCGAGCCCTGGCGGCTCCCAAATGAATTAACTCTGCTCTCTCTGCCGCCGCATAAGGCTTAGTTTCCTACACGTAATACTCTTCCAATACGCTCACGTACTGTGTTACTGTAGCTGTACTAATGAGCACGACCTGTTTCATTCTTGTTCAAATGGCTCTGAGCACTAAGAGACTTAACATCTGAGGTCATCAGTCCCCTAGAACTTAGAACTACTTAAACCTAACTAACCTAAGGACAGCACACACATCCATGCCCAAGGCAGGATTCGAACCTGCGACCGTAGCAGTCGCGCGGTTCCAGACTGAACTGCCTAGAACCGCTCGGCTAGTGATGGGTAGCTCGTGAATGAGTCGTTCAAATGAACGCTTCACTCCAGTGAAGTGTGAACTAACCACTCAATTTCAATGAACTGGTACTTCAAACTCTTCACAGATAACACACGCCACACTTTCTTCAAGTTCACTCACTCTCTTCCCCTCTCCCTCACCCCATTACATTGGCGTTACGTCACTCATTCTCCCTTCACTTCAGTCCCCCCTCTACTGCCTGTCGACGAATCGCGCGGCGTTTGTGGGAAACTATAGGTTTGCGATGGGTTGGGGAGGTGAGGGGCGATGGGAAGGCAGCGTCAGATGCTTCCTGCAGTGCTGACATCATTACCCGTGACTATTTGTGCAGTTCAGTTATACTTCGCGTCTACCGGTAGCCTACCGTTGGCAGCGCTTTCAGACAAATTAATATTACAGATACAAACGAAGAGGCTGGCTGTGTGATCACGCACAGCCAACATGAAAATAAAAGTTTTCTTAATAACACTGAAAGAGGGATTTTACCTGAAATCGTACCAATTACTACAGGTGACAGTTTACGTTTTGAATTTGGAGGGTTATATTATTCTCAACAAAATAAAATCTACAGAAAAACTTCTGAATAATTACTTAACGTAGATATATAGACTTTGTGACAGTGGTAAACATACTCACTCTATTTTGAATTAATTTTAAAAGGAACATGAAATTGGACTGCAATTTGTTGGTAGCCCTAGTTTTCCAGTCCATGAATACAACAAATAATGTTTCACTTGGCTGATAAAGACTTTTTTGGGCGTTTCATGAGAAAATGTCGAGCAAGATTAAATGTAATATCTTCTTTATGTGTGACAGGCTTCTCTGTTTATCTTTCCTTTGTCCCCTTCGACCATGCTCTATTTAAGTTAACTCAGACGCTGTAAGAGCGTAAAACTTTGCGTGTACGTTACTGCATAGTTCGGCCATCTGTTGGTAAAATTATGAAGTATTACGAAACTTTATTGTACGAGCGAGGCGAAGCGAGCGCAGCCGCGGCTGAGCGGCGAACTGGGCAACTTCGCCAGGCTTCCGTACTTCATGAATGAACTACTTCATTTGAACGCTTCACGGCAAAGAGTGAAATGAATGAAGTAGTTCACGGGAATCAACGAGTTCGATCCATCTCTACGCTCGGCCACACAGGCTGGCTCATTCTTGTACGGCGACGTGACCAGTAAGTCATCTTGGATGCAACAGTCGTTCCCTTTGTAACAGCTGTTACATAATTCCTCGCACTAGTTGTCCGAATGTGCATCAAACCTCCAAGTCAAAGGAACGGAGAAGAGAATGGCCCGGCTCCGTCTAAACACTGACGGCTCAAAGAAGTCAAAAAGTTCTCATTTCTAATGTTTCCGCAAGTTTTATTATGAAATGCATTTTAATCATCAGATATTTATTGCCCCATTAGTCATCTACCGGTTTCGGTTATTAACCATCGTCCATGTGCGGCGCGGCACGTTACTTTTTTCCGCTCTGCCAGCGTCCAGCAATGTTCATTTGTCTAGCTAAAAGCTGTAGTAGAAAATACTAGACCACTACTGTCTATTGCATGTCGCAACATACATAGAATTGTCCGGTAAACGGGATGTGGCTAGTACTCAAATAAAAGTTAGGTTTACTTTTACGATAAATATCACAGTTAATACTGCCAAGTCCGTACTAAGTGGCAACACAATGTAAAGTTCACACACACACACACACACACACACACACACACACCACAATCACACACGCAGCCAGTTTATCGTATTTACACCCGTTACCGAAGTTAGTAGAGTTCACCGGATCGTTTAGATACGAAAATGCTCGCTCAAATATTGTGCACTCTGCTCTTCACGTAATACCTGTTGCAGTCTTAGATCGCACAACACGCGACGCGCTTTTAACTAACAGTCAAAAGCAATAATTTTGATATTCCGTCCGAAATTCCACACGACTTCCACTATACTGTTCCCTTAAATTCGCTTTGTACTACTTCGCGAACTCGTAATTAGCATTTTTCCGCGATTTTAGAGTACTTTCGCCGGAGTTGCTTTCAATGACATGTAACTACTTCGAACTTTCAGCCCCGACTGACCTGAACGCTTCACTCCAGTGAAGTGTGAACTAACCACTCAATTTCAATGAACTGGTACTTCAAACTCTTCACAGATAGCACACTCCACACTTTTTTCCAGTTCACTCACTCTCTTCCCCTCTCCCTCCCCAAGTACATCGGCGCTGCGTCACTCATTCTCCCTTCACTTCAGTCCCCCCTCTACTGCCTGTCGACGAATCGCGCGGTGTTTCTGGGGAACGATAGGGTTAGGTGGGGTACAGGCGGTGAGGGGCGAGGGGAAGGCAGCGTCAGCTGCTTCCTGCAGTGCTGACATCATTACCAGCGACTATTTGTGGAGTTATACTTCGCGTCTACGGGTAAGCTACCGTTGGCAGCGCTTGCAGACAAATGAATATTAAAATACAAAAGAAGAGGCTGGCTGTGTGAGCACGCACAGCCAACATGAAAATAAAATGCTTACCTTGTGAGTCTGGAACTGAAGCATGCGTGGAATCCACGCTTGAAAGATAATCGTTCATGTAGGAATGTTTATCTCGTACACATTATTGAAATAATTACACTAAATGTCAATTTGAGGATTGTTCTAATTAAATTTTTAAAAAAATACACATATATATTTATGAATAAACACCAACGGATTTGGTGAATCTTCAGAGATTTCCGTTTAAAAACATAATTTGTTCCACTTTTTTCCCTGTCAGGCGATTTCTTCTGTCAGTTATAAGGTGTCCTGCCTTCGAGAACACTCTTTCACACGGCGTGGAGGTTGCGACAATACACAGTCGTATTTTTGCAAGTTCAAAGAGCGAGGGGTATACTGACAGCCGTTCAGACCACCACTGAAGTGGATTGCCTTGTCTCTGTAGCAGGGGCTCTTGTAAATATTTGTCCACTTCCACTATTGCAGCAGCTCTCGGGTGTGGATTACTCTGCAGCCTGGAAAACACTTCATCAAATTCGAGCCAGAGACTGGAAGTTGATTCAGTGGTTGGAACTGAGATTGTTGCAGTAGCAGTGGATGTGTTCGTCACAAATTTCTCACAGTGCCTGATCAGGTTTAATTTCACCTTCTCAGCAGAATTTTTATCAGAAAAACCATGTAATTTGAACCGGGGATCCAATGCAGTTGCTTCCGCGAAAATGGAATTTTCCTCTATATTTCTAAATCGTCGTTTTAGGTCTTCAGCTAACTTTCCGGCCATCTGTTGCACGTCTACATGAATTTCAGTGTTATTAACAAACCTGCAACACCATTTTTTCAACGACCGACTAAGTAGTATAACTTTAGAAGCAGTGACAACATTTTCACTTGACATTTCCTCAGTGCAGTCTTTGAAAACTTTCAACAGGTCACAGGCTTGTGTTACACTTGCAATGTCCTCTGCAGTCAGATTTGGAAGATCTGGATAATTCAGAGTGATAACTGTCATTAGAGAATTCTTAACCTCGATTATTCTTCGCAGCATATCATAGGTTGAATTCCATCTTGTAACAGTGTCCTGTTTTAGTGTCAGAACTGGCTCTTTTAACTGTTCCTGCATCTTTTTCAGTTTCGTGCAGGCCTGCGAACTTCTTTTAAAAAATTCAACAATTTTTTTTACTTTATTCAGAATGGGTTGAATGTGCGGAAGCCCATTCTGAACAATTAAATTGAGTGTGTGCGCAAAGCAGGGGATGTGTTTCCAGGCTGTGAGTCTTAGAGCTGCCACAATGTTAGCAGCATTGTCGCTGACAACACAGACGACTTTTTCTTGAATGCCCCATTCCCTTGTGACACGTAGCAGTTCTTCCGAGAGTTTTTCTGACGTGTGCCTTTCGTCGTATTTAAAGCACTCTAGGAGGGAAGACGCCAGCTCCAGGTCTTTAACGTAGTGTGCTGTCACCGACAAATAACTCTCATTTGTAGTTGAGGTCCACCCATCCATTGTCAGCACAACCGCTTCCGCAGAATTAATTTTGGCTCTCACAATTTCTTTCATCATGGCGTACTGTTGCTGTAGCAGCGTATTGGAAATGGTCTTCCGAGATGGCATTCTGTAAGCACCATTCAGTTTGCCTACAAAACTTTGGAAATGTTTGCTTTCCACTATGTTGAAGGGCAAATAATCCTTTACAACAGTCTGCAGAAGTGCGAAATCTATCTCCTGATTTCTTTTGTTAGAAAGAGGTTTCGGAAAATACATGGGTAATGTACCGTGATATGGAGGTCTGCTTTCTGATACTGAAGTGGTACTGTTATTTTCTGGCACCAACTGCTGTTCGCTTCTGGCATTAGCTGATGTTAGTTCCGGATTGTGCGGGTTTTTTATCCAAGAAATATCGGAAGATGCAGGAGCAGGGGGCGCTAAGCGTCTGACTGACAATGACACTGTTGGATGCAGCACTCGAACATGACGCGCTAGATTAAATGTATTTCCTCCTTTATATGAAATACACTTAGAACAGTAATTGCACTTTGCTTTCCCATCACCTAAATCGGCGAAGAAACCCCAAATTTCACTACTTTTACGCGATCGCGAGTTGCTAGCCATTGTATAAGAGTGAACAGACACAAAAACTGCTTTCCAAAGAAAATAAAGAGGGATTTTACCTTAAATCGTACCAATGACAACAGGTGACAGTTTACGTTTTGAATTTGGTGGGTTATTATTCTCAACAAAAATAAAATCTACAGGAAAACTTCTGAATAATTACTTAACGTAGGTATATAGACTTTGTAACAGTGGTAAACATACTCATTCTATTTTGGTTTAAATTTTAAAAGGAACAAAATTGGACTGCATTACGTTGGTAGCCCTAGTTTTCAGTCCATGAATACAACAAATAAGGTTTCACTTGGCGGATAAAGACTTTTTTGGGCGCTTCATGAGAAAATGTTGAGAAAGATTAAATGTAATCCCTTCTTTATATGTGACAGGTTTCTCTGTTTATCTTTCCTTTGTCCCCTTCGACCATGCTCTATTTAACTCCCAGACACTGTAAGAGTGTAAAACGTTGCGTTCACGTTACTGCATAGTTCGGCCATCTGTTGGTAAAATTATGAAGTATTACGAAGCTTCATTGTACGAGCGAGGCGAAGCCAGCGTAGCCGCGGCTGAGCGGCGAACTGGGCAACTTCGCCAGCCATCCGTACTTCGTGAATGAACTACTTCATTTGAACGCTTCACGGCAAAGTACGTCGGCCATCTGTTGGTAAAATTATGAAGTATTACGAAGCTTCATTGTACGAGCGAGGCGAAGCCAGCGTAGCCGCGGCTGAGCGGCGAACTGGGCAACTTCGCCAGCCATCCGTACTTCGTGAATGAACTACTTCATTTGAACGCTTCACGGCAAAGTAGGTCGGCCATCTGTTGGTAAAATTATGAAGTATTACGAGCGAGGCGAAGCGAGCGTAGCCGCGGCTGAGCGGCGAACTGGGCACCTTCGCCAGCCTTCCGTACTTCATGAATGAACTACTTCATTTGAACGCTTCACGGCAAAGAGTGAAATGAGTGAAGTAGTTCACGAGAATGAACGAGCTCGACCCACCTCTACTGACCTAGATCACACCAAAGGCTTTGTTCCCAGCATAGACTGGCGCGAGCCTGCATTTTTCTGATTGGCTGATATCACAAACAGCAAATCAGGTTGCAGTATTATCCCGCGGTAACCCGCGCTTTACTTCAGTGACCAACCATAGAAAACATTTCCTTCTATGGCAATTGCAAAATAAATAAATTTAGAAAAGTATCAAATATAAAATTACTCCTTCTGAACTTACCGATTAATTTGTGTTCTACTCACGATTTATTAGTACTATAAACTGACTGCACATTTAATTATAGTAAATCCCCTGTATAATTTAACTGGTACTTCGTGAATAAACAAAACAATTTTCATTTACTTCTGTTCTTCTTCACTCATACAACACTCACACTGCTAATTACTACACATATAAAACAATTATAATTATGCAAATACATTAAATATTAATCAAACGTAACTTTACAACATTGTTTTGACTACGACTGCTAGCACTGTCCGAGAACTGCTGACCTCTGCCGCCTACTAGTACAACTACGTGCAGCTCTGTAAGTCAGGTCCATGTCAGCTAGTGACATCTGTCGATGACCCATGCCTATAACGATATCGTACTAATAAGTGACAGGAGCGATGCGAAGGCGCTACACCTCACAGGATGTAGGGTACAACAGTTTAGTTAAAAACATCCCATACATAGAATACTGACAGTCATATTTTATGTCAAATATACAGACGTCTCACACTATGGATTTGTGACAGCATAACTGTTCGAATGAGTTCACTCTAGTGAGTGTATAAACGAAGACGAGTGCGCTTGTTGTTCTTGCAGAAAATAAAGGGACACAAACCATACATACCTGTTGATACACACAGTAATCGCAACCTATTCGACGATAACACTGTACTATAGTTTCGCCAACAACCGCCTTAAATATCCATTTTCTTACCATAACAGAGATGGAATTTCTATTAGCTTGTACTAACTGCACATCATACCCAGTTTATGTGTATATTACAGTGGAAGAATTTCCATCGTAGCTACAATGTGTTTGACTATGTAAAGCAACAACCGTGTTGGTACTATCAGTACGTATAATTTATTAGCTCGTGTTCCTCTGCAACGCTCATCACAGGCTGCTGAGAAGGATTAGTGCACGAAGATGGACCTGTCATCAGAATAAACGACTCATTTGGAAACACAAAAGTAAGTTAATATACTTATTTATTTATTTAGTCGTATGCCTAGAATCTTATGCCCCTGTAGGGCAAGCCGTTCGCCATGTGCCGGTCTATCAATTTGACTCCATTTCGGCGACCTGCAGTCGATGAGGATGATAGGATGATGATGAGGACAGCACAACACCCAGACCCAGGGCGGAGAAAATTTCCCGACCCAGACGGGAATCGAACCCTGGCCCAGAGGACTAACAATCCGTCCCGCTGACCATTCAGCTACCGGGGGCGGACAGATAATATACTGGCTACCACCGACGAAGTGCGTAAAACATATCCTGCTGAGTGTGCTGAAACCGATGCAAGTTGTCGACGCTGGGTCTTAAAGAGATTCGGTTTCCTTTGATCGACTCTTGCCGACTCGGGGCGGCAGTATCTTGTTGAATTAATGCCTTAAATGCTGCTGGGTAATTTGGTCCTGTACGGTAAACAAATTGCGAGTATCTCGGTTAGTTGCGATACACATTCATTTATTTACTCTTCATGCCTACTATTCGAAAAGATGTTACACTAGTGCATGACCGATTCTGGCTGCCTTGAGTCTGTGGGTCGATAAATGTAACAGATCGACAGGAGACAGATATGAGTAAAGACGGCCGGCCAGTGTGGCCGAGCAGTTCTAGGCGCTTCAGTCTGGAGCCGCGCGACCGCTACGGTCGCAAGTTCGAATCCTGCATCGGGCATGGATGTGTGTGATGTCCTTAGGTTAGTTAGGTTTAAGTAGTTCTAACTTATAGGGGATCGATGACCTTAGATGTTAAGTCCCATAGTGCTCAGAGCCATTTGAAACATTTGAGTAAAGACGGAGCGCTATACGCTGGAATAGCATCTTCTATTAAAAAAGCATTACTATCAACTTGGTGAAACTTTCGTTGTCACGATACGTAAACTGCGATCTACATCTGCATCTACATCTACATCTACATCCATACTCCGCAAGTCACATGACGGTGTGTGGCGGAGGGTACCCTGAGTACCTCTATCGGTTCTCTCTTCTATTCCAGTCTCGTATTGTTCGTGGAAAGAATGATTGCCGGTATGCTTCTGTGTGGGCTCTAATCTCTCTGATTTTATCCTCATGGTCTCTTCGCGAGATATACGTACGAGGAAGCAATATACTGCTTGACTCTTCGGTGAAGGTATGTTCTCGAAACTTTAACAAAGCCCGTACCGACCTACTGAGCGTCTCTCCTGCAGAGTCTTCCACTAGAGTTTATCTATCATCTCCATAACGCTTTCGCGATTACTAAATGATCCTGTAACGAAGCGCGCTGCTCTCCGTTGGATCTTCTGTATCTCTTGTATCAACCCTATCTGGTACGGATCCCACACTGCTGAGCAGTATTCAAGCAGTGGGCGAACAAGCGTACTGTAACCTACTTCCTTTGTTTTCGGATTGCATTTCCTTAGGATTCTTCCAATGAATCTCAGTCTGACATCTGCTGTAATGACGATCAACTTTATATGATCATTCCATTTTAAATCACTCTTAATGCGTACTCTCAGATAGTTTATGGAATTAACTGCTTCCAGTTGCTGACCTGCTATTTTTTAGGTAAATGATAAGGGATCTATCTTTCTATGTATTCGCAGCACATTACACTTGTCTACAATGAGACTCAATTGCCATTCCCTGCACCATGCGTCAATTCTCTGCAGATCCTCCTGCATTTCAGTACGATTTTCCATTGTTACAACCTCTCGATACACCACAGCATCAACCGCAAAAAGCCTCAGTGAACTTCCGATGTCATCCACCAGGTCATTTATGTATATTGTGAATAGCAACGGTCCTATGACACTCCCCTGCGGCACACTTGAAATCACTCTTACTTCGGAAGACTTCTCTCCATTGAGAATGACATGCTACGTTCTGTTATCTAGGAACTCCTCAATCCAATCACACAATTGGTAGAAGCAATATTCCAACTTCATCAGCTGTAAAAAGAATAATCGAAAACTTCGAAGGTACTGGTACAGTTGTTGATGTACAACACAAGACACGAGCCCGCAGTGGTCGTTCATAAATAAACATCACGGCAAATTGAGAGAGCGTGGCGAAGAATCTAGGATATCGATTCATCGTCGTGCTGAACTGGACATTCCAACAGCCACTCCTCACATTATTCTCATTCCAGCTTTATACACTCCTGGAAATTGAAATAAGAACACCGTGAATTCATTGTCCCAGGAAGGGGAAACTTTATTGACACATTCCTGGGGTCAGATACATCACATGATCACACTGATAGAACCACAGGCACATAGACACAGGCAACAGAGCATGCACAATGTCGGCACTAGTACAGTGTATATCCACCTTTCGCAGCAATGCAGGCTGCCATTCTCCCATGGAGACGATCGTAGAGATGTTGGATGTAGTCCTGTGGAACGGCTTGCCATGCCATTTCCACCTGGTGCGTCAGTTGGACCAGCGTTCGTGCTGGACGTGCAGACCGCGTGAGACGACGCTTCATCCAGTCCCAAACAT
Source organism: Schistocerca serialis cubense (assembly GCF_023864345.2). Lineage (NCBI taxonomy): Eukaryota > Metazoa > Arthropoda > Insecta > Orthoptera > Acrididae > Schistocerca > Schistocerca serialis. The sequence goes on from NC_064642.1 coordinate 44,265,673, forward strand.
GCTCAATGGGGGACAGATCCGGAGATCTTGCTGGCCAGGGTAGTTGACTTACACCTTCTAGAGCACGTTGGGTGGCACGGGATACATGCGGACGTGCATTGTCCTGTTGGAACAGCAAGTTCCCTTGCCGGTCTAGGAATGGTAGAACGATGGGTTCGATGACGGTTTGGATGTACCGTGCACTATTCAGTGTCCCCTCGACGATCACCAGTGGTGTACGGCCACTGTAGGAGATCGCCCCCCACACCATGATGCCGGGTGTTGGCCCTGTGTGCCTCGGTCGTATGCAGTCCTGATTGTGGCGCTCACCTGCACGGCGCCAAACACGCATACGACCATCATTGGCACCAAGGCAGAAGCGACTCTCATCGCTGAAGACGACACGTCTCCATTCGTCCCTCCATTCACGCCTGTCGCGACACCACTGGAGGCGGACTGCACGATGTTGGGGCGTGAGCGGAAGACGGCCTAACGGTGTGCGGGACCGTAGCCCAGCTTCATGGAGACGGTTGCGAATGGTCCTCGCCGATACCCCAGGAGCAACAGTGTCCCTAGTTTGCTGGGAAGTGGCGGTGCGGTCCCCTACGGCACTGCGTAGGATCCTACGGTCTTGGCGTGCATCCGTGCGTCGCTGCGGTCCGGTCCCAGGTCGACGGGCACGTGCACCTTCCGCCGACCACTGGCGACAACATCGATGTACTGTGGAGACCTCACGCCCCACGTGTTGAGCAATTCGGCGGTACGTCCACCCGGCCTCCCGCATGCCCACTATACGCCCTCGCTCAAAGTCCGTCAACTGCACATACGGTTCACGTCCATGCTGTCGCGGCATGCTACCAGTGTTAAAGACTGCGATGGAGCTCCGTATGCCACGGCAAACTGGCTGACACTGACGGCGGTGGTGCACAAATGCTGCGCAGCTAGCGCCATTCGACGGCCAACACCGCGGTTCCTGGTGTGTCCGCTGTGCAGTGCGTGTGATCATTGCTTGTACAGCCCTCTCGCAGTGTCCGGAGCAAGTATGGTGGGTCTGACTCACCGGTGTCAATGTGTTCTTTTTTCCATTTCCAGGAGTGTATCTCCGTGCTTACAAAATGCACTTGACTCATCAACTTCTGCCAGTAAATCATGCACAGAAAAGATTCGTCTCATCTTCCGCTTTGAAGAGTAGAATTGGCTGACATTGTACTGTTGTTTAACTCCTATTGACTTTCTTCTGTGGGGTTTTCTGAAATCTCATCGTAACGCCAATGGTTCCGCAACCACGCAAGCGTTACGAGGCCGAAATTGTGCGCTGTACCACCAAAATAGCACGAAATTCGTACAGAATGATTACTGGAAACTTCGCCAGTAGAACATTCATGTGTCATTAAAACCGTGGCGGCCATTTATCATGTGTCTTTCCATGTATAAAACATAATATCTACAGTGTAAATCTTTTAGTATTACAAAGCACTGTTACAGAAAATCATATCTTATTTAAAGTGCAGCGGTCTTAATGTAGCACCCCATAAAAAAGCCGTATGTTTGGTCTACATTCAAAATAAAATGGAACGGTTCTACGGCTCAAAACATAGCAAAAGTTGCCATTACTACCACTTCCACTATTATTACTAAAACTGCTACCATCAGTATTTCTACTACTATATCTGCTTATTACTGAATTATCAGGAGCTGGATCGGAGGTGTACAGTCTATACTTCCGATATCTCCGTTTATTAGCTCTGCATTCACTAGTACGACGACCTCAGCAATTAAGCAGGAATAGACATTGGGCGGTATCCCATCTCTATATAACAAAAGGTTGAAGTAAAGTGATAGGAGTGAGAATTTTGTAACCAACATTGATGTGGGTGAAAGGCTCCAAGACGAAACACTGAGTGATCAGGGTACATTTACAATTTCAGAAGTTACTCTACCGCTACATATCCGCATATACCACCCTATCATTGTAGCGAACGTGACAGCTCAAAATAGCACACAACAGACACATATGGGGTTCTACTACGCCACAGGTTCTGCATGAACATGCACTGCTGCCAACTTATGAGACTGTGTGGTGTGGATTCACATTGCCTTCATTCTCGGTCCGTTTTCCTTCGAGGAGATGACTCCTCGAGGGCCTCTCAGGTTCCAGTGACATCTGTATGTTGTAAAGACCTCCTTGTTCAACACGTGATGCTAGTTTTGCAAGAACGCAATCGTGCCTGCACCACTATTATCATGTAAGATGGGGCGACACCATATGTCAATTGCCAGGAGAAAAGTTGTTTCGACAAACCTTTGGTAACGACCGTATCCTCTCTAGACAATTACAAGATGGGTAGTCTTTCAGGTACCCCGATGTAAATCAGTGTGACTTCTAGCTGTGGGGATATCTGAAAGATCGTGCGTATCAGGCACGTATCCGGATTCTTCCTCATGCAAAGGATAGTATACGACGACATATCGCTATTATAACAGGATATTGTGTGAGAAATTGTTGGCCCTGCAGTTTTACAGATGCAGCCTGTTGCTGAGGCGGGAAACCATACTGAATACATGTTGTAGCTTGTGACCGTATCCTAATAAAAAAATAGCAACAACTGTTAGCATGTGTCTGATCGTTTCTCCCATTTTCCTGCACCCACACAATCCGTCTACTTACTGCGTCATATTTTCACCTATTAACAGTAAGTGTAACTATTACTTTTTTCGTGACACTCCGTGAGCGTAACGATCAAAGAAAATATCTACGATGTTTTAACGTCCTGCAATGTATACGGTCCGCGCTGCGGCTCTCAGAAACTATCAGTTCAATTATGAATACCGGGTTCATTGATGTCATCGAGACGAAAGAGAAAGAAGAAATATCTGTATGTCGTGCCATCCCAAGCGGAAATATTGCAAAAAACTCGAACGTGATATTTAAAAACAAAGTGGGCGAGAGATTTTATCTCGACACAAAATATTATGTTGTGTGTGAATACTGTCTATTATTATTAGTATTATTATTATTATATAAAATACTGAAGAGACTGTCGATTGCAAAGATAAAAAGTATGCATTAATTAACAGTGTACAATTTAAGTAAAGAAGGACTGTATTCGTTTGTCTTCTTTTATCTGTTCACTCTCCCTCCTGTCTGCCGTGTGATAAGTCGGACATATTGGTTCGATGCTACTTTAAGATTTTCATATTCAGTTCTTGGCCGAGATCCAGAGCCACGACTCGGTTTACAACTAATTGTTAAAAGTGATAAGAAATAATTCTCTCGAGGGTGTGTGGGCAATTGCAAATAATAATCAAAGATCTCATGTTCGAGAAGAAATATATAGCCGAGGCAAAAATACCAAAAGATTATTTCAGTTCGTAAATTAAATGTCACGTATTTCAAGATTAGTTAGTGAACAATAAGTTTGCTCAGGATTAATCTTTATTAACCAACCAATGTTAAAGAAAGTAATTTAAATTCAAATCTCAACCATTTTAAACAGCACAGCCGGCCGGAGTGGCCGTGCGATTCTAGGCACTACAGTCTGGAGCCGAGCGATCGCTACGGTCGCAGGTTCGAATCCCGCCTCGGGCATAGATGTGAGTGATGTCCTTAGGTTAGTTAGGTTTAATTAGTTCTAAGTTGTAGGCGACTGATGATCTCAGAAGTTAAGTCGCATAGTGCTCACAGCCATTGAAGAGCCCACCACGTCACACAATTAATTATTTTTTATATATTTTTTTAATTGTTACGTGAGACCGTGCGCCCCAACTCGGGGCTCGAATTATGTACTGACTTGAATTGTGTATTATTGTGACTAATGTAATTATGTATGTACATAATCATTGTAATATATTTATGTTTGTGTAAATTTTCTTACATATACACCAAATTGTACCCTGAGGATATCCGGAGAAGACAAAGACTATAAAGGAAACCGAAATTGCTTGAAAAAGAAAGAAAAAGATAGGGACAATTTTCCAAGTATTCTACACTCCTGGAAATGGAAAAAAAACACATTGACACCGGTGTGTCAGACCCACCATACTTGCTCCGGACACTGCGAGAGGGCTGTACAAGCAATGATCACACGCACGGCACAGCGGACACACCAGGAACCGCGGTATTGGCCGTCGAATAGCGCTAACAGCGCAGCATTTGTGCACCGCCGCCGTCAGTGTCAGCCAGTTTGCCGTGGCATACGGAGCTCCATCGCAGTCTTTAACACTGGTAGCATGCCGCGACAGCGTGGACGTGAACCGTATGTGCAGTTGACGGACTTTGAGCGAGGGCGTATAGTGGGCATGCGGGAGGCCGGGTGGACGTACCGCCGAATTGCTCAACACGTGGGGCGTGAGATCTCCACAGTACATCGATGTTGTCGCCAGTGGTCGGCGGAAGGTGCACGTGCCCGTCGACCTGGGACCGGACCGCAGCGACGCACGGATGCACGCCAAGACCGTAGGATCCTACGCAGTGTCGTAGGGGACCGCACCGCCACTTCCCAGCAAATTAGGGACACTGTTGCTCCTGGGGTATCGGCGAGGACCATTCGCAACCGTCTCCATGAAGCTGGGCTACGGTTCCGCACACCGTTAGGCCGTCTTCCGCTCACGCCCCAACATCGTGCAGCCCGCGTCCAGTGGTGTCGCGACAGGCGTGAATGGAGGGACGAATGGAGACGTGTCGTCTTCAGCGATGAGAGTCGCTTCTGCCTTGGTGCCAATGATGGTCGTATGCGTGTTTGGCGCCGTGCAGGTGAGCTCCACAATCAGGACTGCATACGACCGAGGCACACAGGGCCAACACCCGGCATCATGGTGTGGGGAGCGATCTCCTACACTGGCCGTGCACCACTGGTGATCGTCGAGGGGACACTGAATAGTGCACGGTACATCCAAACCGTCATCGAACCCATCGTTCTACCATTCCTAGACCGGCAAGGGAACTTGCTGTTCCAACAGGACAATGCACGTCCGCATGTATCCCGTGCCACCCAACGTGCTCTAGAAGGTGTAAGTCAACCACCCTGGCCAGCAAGATCTCCGGATCTGTCCCCCATTGAGCATGTTTGGGACTGGATGAAGCGTCGTCTCACGCGGTCTGCACGTCCAGCACGAACGCTGGTCCAACTGAGGCGCCAGGTGGAAATGGCATGGCAAGCCGTTCCACAGGACTACATCCAGCATCTCTACGATCGTCTCCATGGGAGAATAGCAGCCTGCATTGCTGCGAAAGGTGGATATACACTGTACTAGTGCCGACATTGTGCATGCTATGTTGCCTGTGTCTATGTGCCTGTGGTTCTGTCAGTGTGATCATGTGATGTATCTGACCCCAGGAATGTGCCAATAAAGTTTCCACTTCCTGGGACAATGAATTCACGGTGTTCTTATTTCAACTTCCAGGAGTGTAGATGGTTTTGTGTGAAATATTCAAGCCATGCGCACATGAGAAGCCTTTTGGTGCAGAATAGTAAGTAGTGAAAAGTGAAGTGAGTTTATTTGTTTATTTTTGAGGGTATATCTATTCGTTTATGTTAGTGTTAGAATTTGTAATTGCGTGGAAGTGAATTCACTATGGGTAAGATAGGGCAAGCTAAAGCACCCGTATCTGACGAGCGAAATTTAGTACACATGGAAAGTGATTACCATATTCCAAATGTAAACGAATCCCATGCCACAAGTGTTAGATAATGTGGGGCACCTGTGTGCTAGCCTATTGCAGAGCCTTTTGCCGAAATTTTGCGAAGGCTTGAGGAAAGAGATACAGGAAGAGAGCGAAGGTTAGAACAGAAAGAAAGAGAAAGAGACGAGAAATCACCTGAAATGCTCCATGAGCGTGAGCTACGAAGAGAACAGAAAGAACGGGAAAGAGAAAGACTTTTAGAACAAAGGGATAGAGAAAGAGACCAAAGATTACCTCAAATGCTCAGTGAGCAAGAACAGCGTAGGGAAGCAAAGCTAAGCAGTATACAAAACGAACTCGTCGCGATGCGGGTATGTGTAAGGCGATACCCGACCTTATACAAAGTTTGGCTAGTGAGATGCAGAAATTGCAGATAACTCAGACTAGGTTTGAAGAAGATGTTCAAACCTTAACAAACCGTGTAGATAATGTGGAGCTGGAGGTGCGAAAAAATATTGATGAGTGTTTAGGGGTCCAAGCTCACAAGGTGGAAAAAGAACTTCACAAGTGGTTGGAGCTTAAAAATCGCGAAACCTCAGCAGGGATAGAGAGCGATGTGAAGTCAGATGTGGAACAAGCGACAGCGGCTATGAGCGTAAACACTGACGCCAGCGATGTCGCGATACAAGCTGAACTATAGTCTGGGAGACGAGTCTTTGGTATTGACAGCTCGGTAGCGTCTTTCTGCTGCCTAGCGACCGCAGGCAGGCAGGCAGCCAATGACGGCCTGACTTTGAGCGGGTACCAAGGGCCACGTTGCCGCTCTGAAACCCGGTCGCGCGCGCTTATGAAACTTACCAGTGTCTCGCGTGCAGGCGGTGCGGTCGTTCGTCGTTTGTCTGAAGTTGAATTCGCAGTTTATTTCGTTTTAGTTGTTTTTAGTGTTTCTTTGTTTATGTTTCGTTGTAAACAACGTCTAGTGCGGCGGGTAGTACCAGCCCAACACAAGAAGTGAAACGGAGGAAGAAAGTGTGCTACACACCCAGGCCCGTGAATTCGTGTGCTCTGTGAGGGATTACTTTGAGAAAGAAAAGGACAAAGGTGGGCCCTTAATTCCTGTTTTTCAGGTTGTGAAGAGAACTGCAGCAGCATTGAAAATAAGTAAGAACACTGTTGTAAAGATAGGGAAAGAACAGTATACTGTAGATTGTGACGAGAGTGGCACAACAAAGCTGCACACACCAGCAAAGAAGCGACCGAGAAATAAGCAGGTGACAGCTTTGGACGATTTTCAGAAAGAAGCTATTCGTCGTCATATATACAGCTATTATAAGAGAAGGGAACATCCCACTCTATCTAAATTACAGGTGTCGCTTCAGAAAGACGATCTTTTTAAAGGAAGCAAATTTTCATTGCGTACAGTGTTGAAAGACATAGGCTTCAGCAATTCACTGTTTAACGGACGCAAAATATTAATGGAAAGGACAGATGTAGTTGCATGGCGGTGCAGATTTCTGCGCAGGATCATGGGTGTGGAATTCGAAAGTATAGTGTGGTTAGATGAAACTTGGGTCAATGCCAGCCATTCTTTACGTAGAGGCTGGAATGATGGAACGCCCGAGGGAACAATGGCAGTGCCTGTTGGCAAAGGAGGGCGTATTATTGTCTTACATGCAGGAACATCGAAAGGTTTTGTGCCAAACTGCTTGAAAATGTTTCGGTCAAAAAAGACGGGCGATAACCATGAGGAAAGGAACAGTGTAGTATTTCAAGAATGGTTCGAGACATCGCTTATGACGAATCTGACAAGTCCATCAGTGATTGTTATGGACAATGCGCCTTATCATTCCGTTGTTCACGATAAGGCACCAACCTTGGCAACAAAAAAAGACGATATCACTCAGTGGCTGAAACGGCGAAAAGTAGATTTCAGAGAAGATTTAAGGAAGGCGGAACTGCTCGAAATTGTGGCACAAAAGAAACCCCAATTTCCAACATACACTCCTGGAAATGGAAAAAAGAACACATTGACACCGGTGTGTCAGACCCACCATACTTGCTCCGGACACTGCGAGAGGGCTGTACAAGCAATGATCACACGCACGGCACAGCGGACACACCAGGAACCGCGGTGTTGGCCGTCGAATGGCGCTAGCTGCGCAGCATTTGTGCACCGCCGCCGTCAGTGTCAGCCAGTTTGCCGTGGCATACGGAGCTCCATCGCAGTCTTTAACACTGGTAGCATGCCGCGACAGCGTGGACGTGAACCGTATGAGCAGTTGACGGACTTTGAGCGAGGGCGTATAGTGGGCATGCGGGAGGCCGGGTGGACGTACCGCCGAATTGCTCAACACGTGGGGCGTGAGGTCTCCACAGTACATCGATGTTGTCGCCAGTGGTCGGCGGAAGGTGCACGTGCCCGTCGACCTGGGACCGGACCGCAGCGACGCACGGATGCACGCCAAGACCGTAGGATCCTACGCAGTGCCGTAGGGGACCGCACCGCCACTTCCCAGCAAATTAGGGACACTGTTGCTCCTGGGGTATCGGCGAGGACCATTCGCAACCGTCTCCATGAAGCTGGGCTACGGTCCCGCACACCGTTAGGCCGTCTTCCGCTCACGCCCCAACATCGTGCAGCCCGCCTCCAGTGGTGTCGCGACAGGCGTGAATGGAGGGACGAATGGAGACGTGTCGTCTTCAGCGATGAGAGTCGCTTCTGCCTTGGTGCCAATGATGGTCGTATGCGTGTTTGGCGCCGTGCAGGTGAGCGCCACAATCAGGACTGCATACGACCGAGGCACACAGGGCCAATACCCGGCATCATGGTGTGGGGAGCGATCTCCTACACTGGCCGTACACCACTGGTGATCGTCGAGGGGACACTGAATAGTGCACGGTACATCCAAACCGTCATCGAACCCATCGTTCTACCATTCCTAGACCGGCAAGGGAACTTGCTGTTCCAACAGGACAATGCACGTCCGCATGTATCCCGTGCCACCCAACGTGCTCTAGAAGGTGTAAGTCAACTACCCTGGCCAGCAAGATCTCCGGATCTGTCCCCCATTGAGCATGTTTGGGACTGGATGAAGCGTCGTCTCACGCGGTCTGCACGTCCAGCACGAACGCTGGTCCAACTGAGGCGCCAGGTGGAAATGGCATGGCAAGCCGTTCCACAGGACTACATCCAGCATCTCTACGATCGTCTCCATGGGAGAATAGCAGCCTGCATTGCTGCGAAAGGTGGATATACACTGTACTAGTGCCGACATTGTGCATGCTATGTTGCCTGTGTCTATGTGCCTGTGGTTCTGTCAGTGTGATCATATGATGTATCTGACCCCAGGAATGTGTCAATAAAGTTTCCCCTTCCTGGGACAATGAATTCACGGTGTTCTTATTTCAATTTCCAGGAGTGTATGTAATTGACGAGATTGCTAAAAGGCACGGGCATGAAATCGTTCGGCTTCCTCCATACCACTGTCACTTCAATGCAATTGAAGGAGTGTGGGCGCAGATAAAAAATTACATTGCTGCAAACAATAAAAAATTCACGATCTCTGAAGTGGAAACTCTCCTTCCAGCAGCTATCAATAAAGTGACAAGCGAGACGTGGGCTAAAATTGTAAACAGCACTGCAAGTGCCATCAGAGAGGCGGCCAAAGCCGAAGGGGTTGTGGAAGAATGCATCGAAAATTTAATTATACATCTGGGAGAGAGCAGTGATAGTTCGAGTAGTGCTGAGGAGGACAATGTCAAATCAGATTCTGACAGTGATGTGAGTGGTGTTTTTCCATTACAGTAACTACAACGTATTCAGGAATGTAAGGAGGGAGTTTGCTATCGATCTACAACCAGATCATCATATTGTGAGTACTTTCTTCAGATTATAACTCTTAATACACTGACCAATTATTCTGTAGCTTGTAGTAGAACAAATTAATAATGCTAATACTTAACAATGGAAACCAAAACTGCTAATGTTCAAAAACTTGCGAAAATAGTTTTCATTTCAGTTGTGAAGTTTAACAAATAACTTTATTATGTTTCAGCATCTTAGATACTTGTACTAAATAGCTCTTATCAGTTTTCGAGTTAATATATTTCAAGCATCAACTTTAAATAAATTCACGCGTACCAATACGACTTGTATTTTGTCTCGCTTTTATTTGTGCTGCTAGAGAATGCGTGTAGCAGACAGGGCGCCGCGTGCTGTGAGCCACGCTCGGGAACAGCGCCGTCTGCCCGCCGGAACTGTCAGTACCAATCACTCGTCTCACGGACTATAGCGCAGATAAAGTCACGTGTGCCAGCAGTGTTACCAATTTGGCAACGAGATGTCTCACGGAGGCTATCTGAGTTAGAAAATCATGTAAACAGTGGAGGACCGACAGTTAGTCAGACTCCGCATGCCGATTGTCATGACAACACCAACAGTATGCATGGCGCCTATGCGAAGACGCAACCTGCTGTTAATTACGGACACGAGCAATATGCAGTACCGTGTAGTTCACACCATCATTTAAGGAAAGAAACGGACAGTAGCAATCTACTGTGCCGGAAGGAAGATAATGTAACCAAACACAGAATTTTTCAGCGTGTTCAGCAATTTGAGTGACCATTTTTGCAGACATTTTGGTCAGACAGCTTACAAGAAAGACTGCGTAAGGAGCAGTACAGTCCTGAAATGTACAACCCGAAGGTAGGAACCTTGCGCAAGTTCAAATGGTTTAAATGGCTCTAAGCACTATGAGTCGTAACATCTGAGGTCATCAGTCCCCTAGACTTAGAACTACTTAAACCTAACTAACCTAAGGACATCACACGCATCCATGCCCGAGAAAGGATTCGAACCTGCGACCGTAGCAGCAGCGCCGTTCCGGACTGAAGCACCTAGAACCGATCGGCCACAGACGCCGGCCCTTGCTCAAGTACTTCGAAAAATATATACATAAAAGTAGGTATTGTGATGAACCCATGTCTGATCGGGATGTGGTCAGGCTGACAAACATGAAATTACCCAGTGAGATTAAAAAGTATTTCATCAACGTACCCGAGTATGACATTGAGCAGTTCATGGAGGGAGTTGACTCCGTTGATTTGTTAATTGAAGATATGAAAACCGAAAATGAGTTGAATCATGCGGGCTGTAACCAACAGAAAGCTGTTTACAACAGCGGTAATAGTAACAATAATAACTCAGTACCAAACAGTAATGGGAACAGGCAGGAATATAGGCAACCGAATCGTGGACCAAATAATAGGAATGGCTATAATCATCAAAAGCGAAAAAGACGTCACGACGGGCGCATGAACAGTGGGTATAATGGTAACGGCAATCTTCAGTGGCGGAATAACCGATACCAGTGGCGTGGATATAACGAACCACCAACACATTGGCATCAAAATACAGCTCCACAGTGGAACTCAAATTCAGATCCACCACAAAACATGGCTGGAGGTTATAAGCGATCGCCGCAGAACCAGAACAATGCGAAGTATCAAAATGCACCATCGGGGAGGCAGGACAGCCAACCAAACAACAATAATAACAACCAGAATCATAGTGTGAGGATAGTGGAGGTGACAGATAACTGTCAACCCAATGTCACTGACCCGTTAAACTAAAGACAGCTGCAATCCGCTCTCCATTGTTGGCTGCGAGATGGTGTAGTGAGGGCACATTCAATAACGACAGTAATAAGATTTTTATGCTGAGTTATAATGATGGGATGAAAACAGAGGAGAAAATGGTAAACGTACCACCAAAATGAAACCAAACACATAAAGATGTTTTGCAAGCTATATTACAAACTGAAATATACGAGGCACAAATCCAAATAACTGTAGACACAGGTGCGTCAACGAATGTCATGAGTGTAGACATTTACAAGTACTTAAGTCAAAACAATAACATACCTGTATTGCCAGTGAATAATTGTCCAGTGACAGGTGCAACTGATGCACAATCCCAAATCATAGAGCACCAGGTCGAATTTATGATTGGAAATGAAGAAATACGAAGCTCGTTCCTAGTGATTAAAGGATTAGAAGTCGCTTGCATAGGATAAAATTTTTACTCCAGAGGGACGCAAAAATCGACCTCATGTGCGGTTAAGTAAGCATTATGAACGAGGGTAAAAGTGTGACACTGCCATTGTTACGAACACGAGAAATGCACAGGAAATACTGCCGTAGTTTTCAGTTTAGATTTGGAGGCCTATAAGTTATGAACTTCTGCTCTGATATATTATAATGAGTCTATTACTGAAGACAGGGATGAGAAAAGGAATCTGATAAATATGAAGGTCATGGAATCAGAATATTTGACCGCGGCACAACCGAATGAATTAACTCAGTTACTCGTAAGTTATGAGAATGTGTTCACAGAGAAAAGGCTACACCTATAACATCGAGGTAGTGCCTCAAGATACATTTTGCCATGACAACTACACCGTCCCGTGGTCCAAAAAGGAGGCAGGTACGAAGGAAATCAGGAAGATGCTCGATTGGGGTATAATTGAACCATCTTTATCTCCGTATAACAAGACCCGCCCCAAGTCTTCTATGTTAGTTAAAAAGAATAAGATGTGGCAACCGCTATACACCGGACCTTACAAAATCATGGACATACCACACTGGTGTAGTTATTTGTTGGGCGACGTCAAATCTGAAGAGGTAAGAGGACTATACCCATACAATGATCTGAAGAGATTCGCTCAATAGAGCGGTGATCACATCTGTAAATAGTAGGTTAAGTTTTTGGATGTTTTTTCATATATGTAAATATAGATTCATTGTAGTATGTAAGAAGAGTGACGCACAAAGAGTTTGTGCTACGCATTTCTGTTGGTGTTAAAAGTAGCAGTAAAATGAAAATAATTGACATTTTTGAAAAGAATGGTAAACGTAAGTTTAAGAATATTTTTCAAATCTCATTTAAGGATGTTTTAATATCTTATTCAAAACTTGCAGCAAAATGTGAAACTGAAAGAATTTAATTAGTGTGTAGAAAATGTTTTTTTTATATTGTAACAGTAATGAAGCTTGTGAAAACAAATTTTGTATGGGTTATTTTATATGTATCTATGTATACCCCCCCATGAACCATGGACCTTGCCGTTGGTGGGGAGGCTTGCGTGCCTCAGCGATACAGATGGCCGTACCGTAGGTGCAACCACAACGGAGTGGTATCTGTTGAGAGGCCAGACAAACATGTGGTTCCTGAAGAGGGGCAGCAGCCTTTTCAGTAGTTGCAGGGGCAACAGTCTGGATGATTGACTGATCTGACCTTGTAACATTAACCAAAACGGCCTTGCTGTGCTGGTACTGCGGACGGCTGAAAGCAAGGGCAAACTACAGCCGTAATTTTTCCCGAGGACATGCAGCTTTACTGTATGATTAAATGATGATGGCGTCCTCTTGGGTAAAATATTCCGGAGGTAAAATAGTCCCCCATTCGGATCTCCGGGCGGGGACTACTCAAGAGGACGTCGTTATCAGGAGAAAGAAAACTGGCGTTCTACGGATCGGAGCGTGGAATGTCAGATACCTTAATCGGGCAGGTAGGTTCGAAAATTTAAAAAGGGAAATGGATAAGTTAAAGTTAGATATAGTGGGAATTAGTGACGTTCGGTGGCCGGAGGAACAAGACTTTTGGTCAGGTGATTACAGGGTTATAAATACAAAATCAAATAGGGGTAATGCAGGAGTAGGTTTAATGATGAATAAAAAAAATAGGAGTGCGGGTTAGCTACTACAAACAGCATAGTGAACGTATTATTGTGGCCAAGATAGACACAAAGCCCATGCCTACTACAGTAGTACAAGTTTATATGCCAACTAGCTCTGCAGATGATGAAGAAATAGATGAAATGTATGACGAGATTAAAGAAATTATTCAGGTAGTGAAGGGAGACGAAAATTTAATAGTCATGGGTGACTGGAATTCGTCAGTAGGAAAAGGGAGAGAAGGAAACATAGTAGGTGAATATGGATTGGGGCTAAGAAATGAAAGAGGAAGCCGCCTGGTAGAATTTTGCGCAGAGCATAACTTAATCATAGCTAATACTTGGTTCAAGAATCATAAAAGAAGGTTGTATACCTGCAAGAATCCTGGAGATACTAAAAGGTATCAGATAGATTATATAATGGTAAGACAGAGATTTGGGAACCAGGTTTTAAATTGTAAGACATTTCCAGGGGCAGATGTGGATTCTGACCACAATCTATTGGTTATGAACTGCAGATTGAAACTGAAGAAACTGCAAAAAGGTGGGAATTTAAGGAGATGGGACCTAGATAAACTGAAAGAACCAGAGGTTGTAGAGAGTTTCAGGGAGAGCATAAGGGAACAATTGACAGGAATGGGGGAAAGAAATACAGTAGAAGAAGAATGGGTAGCTCTGAGGGATGAAGTAGTGAAGGCAGCAGAGGATCAAGTAGGTAAAAAGACGAGGGCCAATAGAAATCCTTGGGTAACAGAAGAAATTGATGAAAGCAGAAAATATAAAAATGCAGTAAATGAAGCAGGCAAAAAGGAATACAAACGTCTCAAAAATGAGATCGACAGGAAGTGCAAAATGGCTAAGCAGGGATGGCTAGAGGAGAAATGTAAGGATGTAGAGGCTTGTCTCACTAGGGGTAAGACAGATATTGCCTACAGGAAAATTAAAGAGACCTTTGGAGAGAAGAGAACCACTTGTATGAATATCAAGAGCTCAGATGGCAACCCAGTGCTAAGCAAAGAAGGGAAGGCAGAAAGGTGGAAGGAGTATATAGAGGGTTTATACAAGGGCGATGTACTTGAAGACAATGTTATGGAAATGGAAGAGGATGTAGATGAAGATGAAATGGGAGATAAGATACTGCGTGAAGAGTTTGACAGAGCACTGAAAGACCTGAGTCGAAACAAGGCCCCGGGAGTAGACAACATTCCATAGAACTACTTATGGCCTTGGGAGAGCCAGTCATGACAAAACTCTACCATCTGGTGAGCAAGATGTATGAGACAGGCGAAATACCCACAGACTTCAAGAAGAATATAATAATTCCAATCCCAAAGAAAGCAGGTGTTGAGAGATGTGAAAATTACCGAACTATCAGTTTAATAAGCCACAGCTGCAAAATACTAACACGAATTCTTTACAGACGAATGGAAAAACTGGTAAAAGCGGACCTCGGGGAAGATCAGTTTGGATTCCGTAGAAATGTTGGAACACGTGAGGCAATACTAACCTTACGACTTATCTTAGAAGAAAGATTAAGAAAAGGCAAACCTACGTTTCTAGCATTTGTAGACTTAGAGAAAGCTTTTGACAACGTTAACTGGAATACTCTCTTTCAAATTCTGAAGTTGACAGGGGTAAAATACAGGGAGCGAAAGGCTATTTACAATTTGTACAGAAACCAGATGGCAGTTATAAGAGTCGAGGGGCATGAAAGGGATGCAGTGGTTGGGAAAGGAGTGATACAGGGTTGTAGTCTCTCCCCGATGTTATTCAATCTGCATATTGAGCAAGCAGTAAAGGAAACAAAAGAAAAATTCGGAGTAGGTATTAAAATTCATGGAGAAGAAGTAAAAACTTTGAGTTTCGCCGATGACATTGTAATTTTGTCAGAGACAGCAAAGGACTTGGAAGAGCAGTTGAACGGAATGGACAGTGTCTTGAAAGGAGGATATAAGATGAACATCAACAAAAGCAAAACGAGGATAATGGAATGTAGTCAAATTAAATCGGGTGATGCTGAGGGGATTAGATTAGGAAATGAGAAACTTAAAGTAGTAAAGGAGTTTTGCTATTTAGGGAGTAAAATAACTGATGATGGTCGAAGTAGAGAGGATATAAAATGTAGACTGGCAATGGCAAGGAAATCGTTTCTGAAGAAGAGAAATTTGTTAACATCGAGTATAGATTTAAGTGTCAGGAAGTCGTTTCTGAAAGTATTTGTATGGAGTGTAGCCATGTATGGAAGTGAAACATGGACGATAACCAGTTTGGACAAGAAGAGAATAGAAGCTTTCGAAATGTGGTGCTACAGAAGAATGCTGAAGATAAGGTGGGTAGATCACGTAACTAATGAGGAGGTATTGAATAGGATTGGGGAGAAGAGAAGTTTATGGCACAACTTGACCAGAAGAAGGGATCGGTTGGTAGGACATGTTTTGAGGCATCAAGGGATCACAAATTTAGCATTGGAGGGCAGCGTGGGGGGTAAAAATCGTAGAGGGAGACCAAGAGACGAATACACTAAGCAGATTCAGAAGGATGTAGGTTGCAGTAGGTACTGGGAGATGAAGAAGCTTGCACAGGATAGAGTAGCATGGAGAGCTGCATCAAACCAGTCTCAGGACTGAAGACCACAACAACAACAACAACAACAACATCTATGTATATTCCAAGGGTGAGACATAATTAATCCAATTTACTATTGATCATGAGTGTAAGGTGTGTATGACACCAAAGGTACCTCATGTGTTGTGGGCAAAGAATGAATTACAACCAGTAAACGCGAAAAAAGCTAGGTCCTGCTAAGACGCAATGCTACCTGCTAAGGCAGAGATTTTCACGAGCTTATCGATTAACTGCAATTCATAATCTACCGAAAGTCTAGGAACTTGCACGTTCGGCCTAGATTGCAAAATGAATAGATAATACTTAAGGCAAAGTTTCTGTAAAGTCGAGTCTGGCTCAGGAGGGCAAGTAGGCAATCAACAAGCAGACATGACATGGGGCTTACCTCAGATCAGACGCAAATGCAATTGTACTGTCAAAAATCTGATGGAGAGTACTACTTATCTGTAGATGAAAGTTGGAGCTATGTATTTTGGTGAAAGAGACTGGTGGAACCCAGCATGAGCCAAAATCCAGTTTGGACTGAGTTAAATGTATTAGTACTTGTGAACTAACCGAGACAGTTACTTTGAACAGTGACGAGCTGTGAAAGTGAAACTGTGACCAAGGACAGTGAGGTGCAGATACTGAATGTTCAATGGCGGCGAACACGCAAAACGATAATATTATGCACAAGAAACTGAGAGCGTTCTTACAAATGTAAATTTGTGATGTTAAATGAACCCACAACCAATTTTTTTGGGACGGACTGTATTTTCATTAGCAGGCCGGAGTGGCCGAGCGGTTACAGGCGCTACAGTCTGGAACCGCACGACCGCTACGGTCGCAGGTTCGAATCCTGCCTCGGGCATGGATGTGAGTGATGTCCTTAGGTTAGTTAGGTTTAGGTAGTTCTAACAAGGGAACCTCCCCATCGCATCCCCCTCAGATTTACTTATATGTTGGCATAGAGGATAGGCCTTGAAAAACTGATCACGTATCAATCGAGAAAACAGGCAGAAGTTATGTGGAACTATGAAAAAAATAAGCAAAATATACAAACTGAGTAGTCCATGGACAACATAGGCAACATTAAGGACAGAATGGGCTTAGGAGTGCCGTGGTCCCGTGGTTAGCGCGGGCAGCTGCAGAACAAGAGGTCTTAGTTTCAAGTCTTCCCTCGAGTGAAAAATTTTTTTTCTTTATTTTCGCAAAATTATTATCTGTCCGTTTGTTCATTGACGTCTCTGTTCACTGTAATAAGTTTAGTGTCTGTGTTTTGCGACCGCACCGCAAAATCGTGCGATTAGTAGACGAAAGGACGTGCCTCTCCAATGGGAACCGAAAACATTTGATCGCAAGGTCATAGGTCAACCGATTCCTCAACAAGAAAACACGTCTGATACATTCTATACGACACTGGCGACGCCACGTGCGTCACGTGACAGTAATACGTTGTCGACCTACCTAACTTGTACACTTGGCGACTGGGTAAAAAGATTCTTCTACCTTGCCCGATACTACGGCGCAGTTTACCTTGCATCGTACGGACGGACGGACAGATAATAATTGTCTGAAAATAAAAAATTAAACTTTTCACTCGAAGGAAGACTAGAACCAAGGACCCCTCACTCCGTAGCTGCTCACGCTAACCACGGGACCGCGGCGCTCCTGAGCTCGTACTATCCTTGATGTTACCTATGATACGCATGGACTACTCAGTTTCTATATTTTGCTTATTTTTTTCGTAGTTCCACACAACTTCTTCCTGTTTTCTCGATTGATCTGTGTTCAGTTTTTCAAGGCCTGTGCCAGCTTGTAACTAAACCTGAGGGGGGTGCGATGGGGAGGTTTCCTTGTAAGTTCTAGGGGACTTATGACAACAGCAGTTGAGTCCCATAGTGCTCAGAGTCATTTGAACCATTTGTATTTTCATTAAGTACAACAATGTGAGTTTTGAATGCTATGTGCGGACTGTTGTAAATACAGCGAACGGAGCAACAGCGAATCTTTTGGGCTAAGGAGTGTACTCGTATTTGGATGATCAAAAGTGCCTGCGAGTGCAGCGGAAAAATGAAAATGATTTTAATAGAACCAAAATTGAAGTGTAACGAAAACGGTGTCATGTATAAACTTCATGCCAAGGAAAAAGAGCCACGTCATGTTTCTCTGCGAGACAATGCTCACTTGGCACTCCGCAGCCGGTGAAAACTTCGCATCTACTGTTGAACTAATAAACTTTCCTATCCCACTAGCCCTAACAACTGCAGCGGGAAGGGAATATTACGTTGTGCGTGTGTGTGTTTCATGTACAGTGCCGGAGATTCGTTGCTGAACAGAATCTGGTCAACGAGCTCCAACTCACCCGGCCGCTGACAGAATCGCATCGCCAGCAGCTCGGCGGATCAGCTGACTGGCGTTCAACGCCGACGGGAGCCGCGCCTACGCCGATCGGGTGTTGACCTCTCCATAGCCACGGCGGAAGCAGAGCGCAGACCACAGCTGCCAACGCCGCCGGAAGCTGAACGTCGCGGCATAGAACACCACAACCTTGCTCGATAACAACATAAACTGTTATGCTGTCATATATACAAAAATATTGCCACGATGTATCAATTGTCATCATATCAGTCAATTCGCTTGCATATTGTAACAAATAGTTACTCATTATCATACACATTCCATTTCTTAAATGACGTTGTATAAATTATTAATTGAAAATAGTCGAAGCGGGTTGGTCTATTGCTCCGCCTAGGTTTTCACCAGGGTTTTCCTCAAGCCTCGCCGAATGGGGAGCGAACAGCTAACACCCCTGGGATTGTATAAATTTCAGACTAACTCGTAACTGTGTGACTCCGAGCACTACACAAGCTGCAACAGCCAAAAGTAAGCAGCCAAAATGACAGTACGACCTCGGGATAATATCCAATTTACAAAATGGTTCAGGTGTCATATGATAAATGTCAGTTCAATTGTATACCATGTCCATTTTGTGCATAACTCCGTTTGTATTCAATTGTATACTATGTCCTTTTGTAAAAACTCCATTTATATTCTTTGTTGTGCAACAACCATCACTTAGTACAATTTCTGGCAATGATGATAACATCGGTGGAAGGAACATGTGATCGATCTATGTGAAGAAGTATTGTAACTGTAACCTAAAATGTGACTTATGTAAAATGTAAAAAACTGCGTGTGCGAACACTGTGGACGCTAAGAGGGAAATGTTAATGTCAAAAAATACTAACATTTTATGCAATGAACATTTCGGGGGGCATTGTGCCGTCCCCAGTGAATTACTGCAAAAAACTCGAACGTGATACTTACAAACAAATAAAGTGGACGACAGATTTTATCTCGACACAAAATATTATGTTGTGTGTGAATACTGACCGGTCCGACGGTAGGTAATTTTTCTCATGTGTATTATTATTATTATTATTATTATTATTATATAAAATACTGAAGAGACAGTCGATTGCAAAGAGTAAAAAATAAGCATTAATTAACAATGGGCGGTTTAGGTAAAGAAGGACTGTATTCATTTGTCTCCTTTTATCTGTTCACTGTCCCTCTTGTCTGCCGAGT
The DNA here is from genome assembly GCF_023864345.2 of Schistocerca serialis cubense. Taxonomy (NCBI): domain Eukaryota; kingdom Metazoa; phylum Arthropoda; class Insecta; order Orthoptera; family Acrididae; genus Schistocerca; species Schistocerca serialis. Next base: position 44,285,203 of record NC_064642.1, read on the forward strand.
GAGAAGTCAGACACATTGGTTCGCTGCTATTGAATGTAAGCTCAATTGTACTATTAATCTGATAATATATTAGTTTAATCTTATAGGCACTTTTATTTGTAAGAGATGAGCCCTATCTCATGACGGCTTCCTTTAAATACCAAGATTTTGAGTATTTTTCACCGCAACAATTTCAGCCCCCTCTGCAGCCCTAGACGCCATTACGTGGCAATCGTAATTCATAAAATTCGAGGAAGCGAAGAATTTGCCCACTAAAATTAAAGTAAACATTTTCTACACAGCCGACTGACGCAGCACCAGCAGATGTAGTTTTAAGATTTTCATTTCTCAGTTCTTGGCCGAGATGCAGAGCCATGACACGGACTACAAGTAATTGTTAAAAGTGGTACCAAATGATTCTCTCGCGCCTGTGTGGGCAATTGCAAATAATAATAAAAAATTTCATGCTCGAGAAGAAATATTTAGCCGAGTCAAAAATACCAAAAGATTATTTCATTTCGTTACTTAAATGTAACGTATTTTAAGATTAGTTCGTGAACAATATGTTTGCTCAGGGTTAATCTTTATTAACCAACCAATGTCAAAAAAAGTAATTTAAATTCAAACCTCAACCATTTTAAAGAGCCCACCACCTCACACAACTAATTAATTATTCAAATAATTTCTTAATCGTGAGAAAGTCAGCAAGACAGATCACCGTTAGTTTACGGAAGTCTGTCACGTTGGACGTGATGATCACAGCCAGTACGGCCAAAACGTTGTACTAGCTACCCACCGAGAGACTGAACAGCGCCTGGTGACGCTCTGGGCACGCGACACGTAATGAAACTATGCAAGTCGAGCAGAGACTTAGTGGTGAATCATCCTGGCGACGATATGTCCTGCAAATGGAGAAATCGTCTGTCATAAACTATTTTGTAGGTTGTTATGGCTTGGCGCTTGGAACGAGAATCCCTGAAATGGTGAAGCTGATCTTTCACTTCCAGAATGAGATTTTCACTCTGCAGCGGTGTGTGCGCTGATATGAAACTTCCTTGCAGATTAAAAATGTGTGCCGTACCGACACTCGAACTCGGGACCTTTGCCTTTCGCGGGCAAGTGCTCCACCAACTGAGCTACCCAAGCACGACTCACCCCCGTCCTCACAGCTTTACTTCTGCCACTACCTCGTCTCCTACCTTCCAAACTGTACAGAAGCTCTCCTGCGAACCTTGCAGAACTAGCACTCCTGCAAGAAAGGATATTGCGGAGACATGGCTTAGGCACAGCCTGGGGGATGTTTCCAGAATGGTTCGCAGGAAAGCTTCTGTAAAGTTTGGAAGGTAGGAGATGAGGTACTGGCAGAAGTAAAGCTGTGAAGGACGGGGCGTGAGTCGTGCTTGGGTAGCTGAGTTGGTGGAGCACTTGCCCGCGAAAGGCAAAGGTCCCGAGTTCGAGTGTCGGTCCCGCACACAGTTTTAATCTGCCAGGAAGTTTCTGATCTTTTATTTACCTGATACTGTCGTGATGATCCCTGGAAAGTGGTGTAACTACTGTGAACCTTCACGTGGGTGACAACGTGTTGGACAGGCGCTCGTCACAGAACGTGGAGGTCAGAGGCTTGCAAGTTCGTTAAGACAGGGTAGGTGGTGACCTGACCTGGTGCAGATCTGATGAGAGCGTATAAAGTTGGTGGAGGTTCAAAGTGTTTCAGTGTTCGAGCTTTCAAGCCACTACGCACCCTCTGACTCAGAGTTGAAATATTAACAGTTTTGTCTGGTTTCGTTGTCTAGGGGCTGGGAAACGTAGTTGCCGCATTACAGGCCAAATACTGCAGAGTCTGCAATATATGATAAGAATACACACATTAATCCAATGGTCGAAGGTTTCTATCATCGGCAATCGCGAATTATGAAAATAACATATAAATTTATAAATGAAAGATTGCAATTAAATAAAATCTACAGGTACTATCTTAACAACTTTAAATGATGAGTACGACAGTAGAAGTACTTTTGAGTATGCGGTATATATCTGCAAAAGACTCATTAGTGTCGATGGTCTAGAAATTAAATAAAATACAAGTTGAATAACAGGGACACAATAGACTCCTACTGGATGTAATTAGTCATGAACAACAACACTTCTAAATGCACACTACATCTTCACTGTAGAAGCCACGGAAATCTCACAAGTGCACAAGTCGGCACTCCAAAGTATTTCTATCTGCCGCGACCACGCGCAAACCGCTGAACACTCTCCAAGTCTCTGCCGCGACTCTGCGTTCGTCGCCGTCCTGTTCCGAACTTCTCTGTCAAGTGCCGTACTGTCCAGCACTTCCCGAATCTCCCCATTCATGAACGCTGTGATTGGCTAGAGCGGTCGGGTCATGTCTTCAAGCCAACGCACCCACACAAACATAATGAAATGCATTCGAAATACCGGATTTACATTTAAATAACCTGAAATTAAATAACTATTCCTATGGCTGGACCATAAACACGCTCTAACACACGTTATTAGATACATAAACAAATTAAATAAATGTATATCATAGGAATAGAAACAAATATCAGTCAGGCTTTCGAAAGCACCACAGTACAGCAACTGCATTAATCAAAGTAACTGATGACATTAAACATGCTATGGACAGACGTGAAGCTACCATCCTAACACTGCTTGACTTTAGCAAGGCTTTTGATACAGTTGACTTTGATATATTACTAATTAAAATGAAACAACTGAATTTCTCAAACAGCGCAATACACTGGTTCGACAGCTACCTCAAAAACAGAAGTCAACAAGTCATTTGTGGGTCGGAAAAGTAATCATGGAAAAACGTGCGCTCTGGAGCTCCCCAAGGCTCCGTCCTTGGTCCATTACTCTTCTCACTGTACATTAATGATATTTCTTCAGTGATTCACTCCTGCAGCTACCATCTATATGCCGACGACATCCAACTGTACATAAGTGCAAGCCCCAAGAACATTGCTGACGCAGTAGCGAGCATGAAAGCAGATCTTTGCTCTGTTTCTCGATGGGCACAGAACCTAGGTCTGAAACTAAACCCCAAGAAATCCCAGATCATACCTATATCTCATCCAAAGTTAATCAGTCGGTACTTTCACGAAACAGTCCCTCAAATACTCCTCGATGGTACCCAACTAACATACCAAAAAACAGTAAAATACCTTGGAATAATCTTGGATGAACACCTGAACTGGGAAGAACAAACAGTCACAGCTTGCCGGAAATCGCTCTCCTCCCTACATGCAATTCAAAAATTTAGAAAAATATTTCCAACCCATGTTAAACAAAAATTATTCCAAACACTAGTCTTGCCTAATCTTTACTACTGTGATGTAGTTCAACACGGCACAAATAGTGAAAATTCGAGATGCCTCGAGCTAGTGATGAATGCTTGCGTTAGATACATATGCAATATACGGTTGTATGATCATATCAGTCCTTCATACTCCCAGCTAGGTTGGATTCGCCCACATAAGGCACGCGATCTCCACACCATGTGCTTACTTCATCGATTTCTTAGCCACTGGTGCCCCCAATACTTATCTTCTCACATTAAACATCTATCATCATTCCACAACCGCAATACCAGATCGGATACGTCTAGCATCTTGGCTGTACCTTTACATAACACGAAATATTTCTCCGTGTCATTCTCCATATCAGCCATACGACTATGGAACGCGCTCCCCTGTGATCTGGGTCTTATCGAGAACCACTCAACATTCAAGAGGGAACTCAAGACTTACATATTAGGGACGGTATAGCCACCACTGTTGTGCCCCTCTCATCTTTTTCTTTCTCCTCTCCATCATAGCTTCGAATTTTACCATTCTATTTCTCTTCCTCTAACCTATCTACCTCTTCTATATCTCTTTCACCCCATTCCATCGTCTTATGTCTGTGCTTGATGAGAATAACTCACAAGCTGCAAGAATATAACGAGTAAATTCCCAACTAGCAATAGGACTGACATTCATAAAAGAAAAATATGTTTACTTTCATATACATAGTCATTACTATTATTATTATTATTCTTGATTGTTATAATTATTTTTTGATTGTTATAATTATCATTGTACTACTTTTATAATCTCTATTTTTTTCTTTAACATTAATACTGTACAACATGTTATATGTCCTTAATGTTCTGTAGAAACTGAAATTTGTTGAATCTGAGTATGCCTGGTTAGGTGTAAGAGAGGACCTGAAGGCCCTAATCTTGCCAGGTAAAATAAATGCATAAATAAATAAATAAATAAATAAAAGGTAGGCCAGTATCCTAATGTCTGAGTGCTTTCTAAAAACACAGTAAATATTTAACCAATTTTTTCATGAATGGTATATGTCGGATATAGACAAAGACATAGATGAATAAATATATTTATAAGCATGCTTCTACCGTTTTTTCGTGTAACTGTGGAGTACTTATGCCCTGTCGCGATCGATAGTAATCGGTCACTTTTACCTCCAGTAACTCATGTACTATTCAAGTTACATGTCTGTAATTCATACCAATTTAGGTTTACGCTAATAGCTTTCTAAAGGCACGGCGATCGACAAAATCGGATGAAGCATTTATATTTTGGAAATTCGTTACTGGGTGTTACTTGTATAATTTACCATCAGACACTAAACTTTAAACTAATAAAGATATTGAAAATCTGATTACACCATCAGAATCGTCGTGCAAATAATAGTAATGTATATGTTTCTTTTTGAGTTATCATGATTTATCTGGCTACTATTAATTTCTATACGAAGCGCGAAATGTCTGCCATTAAGGTTTCACAAAGTCCGCCATTTTTGGCCCTCCCGGCGAGTCTCCTTCATCAACACAGCGTCACCATGGAATTCCCAGCCGCGCGGCTGGACCACTCTTGCTTCGGCCAGCGTCTGGCACCACGTGGTCGGCCCACCAAGCGGCCCGTGCGGCCACTGCTTCCTCCGAACTTAAGAGTATCTTCAGGGCGCGACGACTCGTCCGATACCTCACAAATGACACCATCATTTACTACTGAAGGACATACGGGATCATCTAAATTGCACTGTCGATCAATGGAAATTTCCGATGAATCACGTTTCTTATTACACCGACTGTCGTGCACATGTAACTGCCATCCATTTGAACGGCTGCTCCATATGAGCACCAAGCCACAGACACTGGGAAGTGGTTGCAATATCGTGGTATGCGGGTATTAACCCGGGCTTCCGTGAGGCCTATGGTAGCAATCAAAGGCACCATTGTCGCTGTGGGATAGGTCAAGATTAGTTCGTATCATCTGCATCGGTCCATACTTGCTGTTTTCCAACAACAATGGCACCTTCCAGCAGGATAACTTTTGTTGTAATGATAGAAAACTCACTTTGACGCCTCAGTTACAAAATGCACTTCATCCGAACAGGATGGAACACATTTACGGGAACTGCTTGACCTAAGCGTAGAGATCTTGCGCCACGACCCCTGTAAGCCTACCGTGGACACTATACAGTCCAAGTCACAAATAATGCCTGCTGTGCTGCGTGGCAAAAGTTGACCAACACGCTATTAAACAGGTGTTAATTGTTGCGTTGGCTGAAGAGCCAACACCGTGTTACTAGAGGAGGCCGAAATGCACGCGTTTAGCTCACGCAGGCTGGCGTGAGGAGGGAAGGACTATACTGGAACATGACCAGGAATTAGAATTCAGAAAGCTGACGTTGCTAGTTTGATACTTGACTTTACTCCATTAATGATGAACGTCGCTCTTGACGGTACATGATTCACAATATTATCTGTGAATATGGCGCCTTGCTAGGTCATAGCAAATGACGTAGCTGAAGGCTATGCTAAACTATCGTCTCTGCAAATGAGAGCGTATGTAGTCAGTGAACCATCGGTAGCAAAGTCGGCTGTACAACTGGGGCGAGTGCTAAGGAGTCTCTCTAGACTAGACCTGCCGTGTGGCGGCGCTCGGTCTGCAGTCACTCGCGGGTCCGACGTGTACTAACGGACCGTGGCCGATTTAAAGACTACCACCTAGCAAGTGTGGTGTCTGGCGGTGACACCACAATAATAATGTTCTGGCTCAGAAGTGTACATGATGTATGATGTTACACGGTGTATACAGCATACCCAATGTGATCATTAACCTCACTCTCACGTAAATAAAAGCGATTACGTTAGGGGGCACATGTATTCACGAATATATTAGCTGTGATTCAAGGATGTGAAGATCTGCACGAAAGCTTAACTTCGAGGACTGGTTACCTTAATGTAAGACACTGTTAAAATTCCTGCAAAGTATAATAAGTGATCATAAAATATAGACTGGTGTCTCAACATTGAAAATTGGGAAGTCATTTGACGTGTCTCTTTTCATTTAATATGAGAATTATACACTACTGATTATTATACACAACACAGAGACAGCAAAGGGCTTGGAAGAGCAGTTGAACGGAATGGACAGTGTCTTGAAAGGAGGATATAAGATGAACATCAACAAAAGCAAAACGAGAATAATGGAATGTAATCAAATTAAATCGGGTGATGCTGAGGGAATTAGATTAGGGAATGAGACACTTAAAGTAGTGAAGGAGTTTTGCTATTTAGGGAGTAAAATAACTGATGATGGTCGAAGTAGAGAGGATATAAAATGTAGACTGGCAATGGCAAGGAAATCGTTTCTGAAGAAGAGAAATTTGTTAACGTCGAGTATAGATTTAAGTGTCAGGAAGTCGTTTCTGAAAGTATTTGTATGGAGTGTAGCCATGTATGGAAGTGAAACATGGACGATAACTAGTTTGGACAAGAAGAGAATAGAAGCTTTCGAAATGTGGTGCTACAGAAGAATTCTGAAGATAAGGTGGGTAGATCACGTAACTAATGAGGTGGTATTGAATAGGATTGGGGAGGAGGGAAGTTTGTGGCACAACTTGACTAGAAGAAGGGATCGGTTGGTAGGACATGTTTTGAGGCATCAAGGGATCACAAATTTAGCATTGGAGGGCAGCGTGGAGGGTAAAAATCGTAGAGGAAGACCAAGAGATGAATACACTAAGCAGATTCAGAAGGATGTAGGTTGCAGTAGGTACTGGGAGATGAAGAAGCTTGCACAGGATAGAGTAGCATGGAGAGCTGCATCAAACCAGTCTCAGGACTGAAGACCACAACAACAACAACAACAACAACACTACTGATAGGGTAATGAGGGTACAGAATATTACAATAATGGCTAATAAAAGTGAGCTGGACTACTGGGCGATATGTACGGACCCCTGAATAACGTCATATCTCAACTACATTTAATATGGTGCAGGTCTTTTACTTTGCCGTGTGAGAGTGCATTAGGACAAGGTGCATGCTGGATCTGGGTCAGACAAGGCAGTGTCCGATGTAACAAAAAAGTGGGCCTGAGCAGCCAGCATTTGCACAGGGCGAGTAGTGTAAGGTACTGTTTCCATGACAGTTGCACAGTTGGGGTAGCCCTGAGAGATCACTGCAGTGGTTTGTTTATGACCCACCAGCTAAGTGGACAAGAAGTGATGAAAGAGGGCCGGCTGGAGTGGCCGTGTGGTTCTACGCGCTGCAGTCTGGAGCCGAGCGACCGCTACGGTCGCAGGTTCGAATCCTGCCTCGGTCATGGATGTGTGTGATGTCCTTAGGTTCGTTAGGTTTAATTAGTTCTAAGTTCTAGGCGACTGATGACCTCAGAAGTTAAGTCGCATAGTGCTCAGAGCCATTTAAACCATTTGATGAAAAGGGGGGAGGGGGACTTTTATGAGCGGACGCCGGTATTCTGTCGTGTTTTGAAGAGTGCCTTCAGCAGACAATATAGCTCTTTCCAAAGCATACACAGCATGTCGTATGATCAAAGCCTAGCTTCTAACACTGTTATATATATATATATATATATATATATATATATATATATATATATACTTTCTGATGACCTCAGATGCAGGGCTAACTGAAGGAGCGATGATTAGAAAGCGATTCGAATTTGAACGTGATGCATTTTCTTGGAAAGATTTTTGTGGAAGAAGCAATCACACCTTTGATGGATGAGTGTTCTTTCTTATACAGTGACTGCCGGTCATGTCTTGTTTGGCAGGAAGGAAAGAGCAGGCAGTACGACTCAACTAGAGGATGGGAGAGTTCGTTTGGGGACAATGGTGAGCTCATATTAAAAATTTCGTCTGGAAATGGAGATGAGAATGGATCTAGGAGTTCGTCCGAGGTCCAGAGTTCACATCGGCGGAGCCACTTCCCTCGCCCTTTATCCCAGAGAGACAGTGGCGATGGCAGTGTCCCGCAAGTCTCCTGCTGAGCACCTTAGGACACCCTTTGATCAGGATTTAGTCAGTTCGTTGCAATTATCTGTCTCAGATCTGACAGTGCTTTGGTACATGCATGCGTTTCTCAGTGCAGTGCCTAGGCCAACAATCACTGGGTCCGTTTAGTTAAAGGTGCGTGGGTCATTTTCAGAACGGCAGTTGAGACCAAAGAGCACATTCTCAATACTTTCAAGTAGCTATGGGAACCCGCCAGTTCACTTGGTGTGAAACATGTAGTGTAGCTTTCTAATATTAACTGAGGCTGTTAGCTGTGTTTCATGTTTATGTTCTTAACTAAATAAATTAATTTGCTCATTTATAGTTGTTACTGTTAATACTTTCAAGTAATTTCATTTTACTCGTATACAGATCTCCACATTATGATCCACAGCTAGGGCAACAGATTCTTTGTGTTAGTTAATCTGTTTGTGCATAGTAATTCAGCTCGGTCCTTAAACGTATATCATCTCTTAAATAACTTCCTGGGGCAGTTACCCATTTGAAACACGTGCAGGTTTTGTGAATCACCTAGAGAAGTCGCTTCTCCAGCTGTTGCCTTTACACCTGGAAGGTGCTTTTGTCTGCGCGACCGCTACGGTTGCAGGTTCGAATCCTGCCTCGGGCATGGATGTGTGTGATGTCCTTAGGTTAGTTACGTTTGAGTAGTTCTGAGTTCTAGAGGACTGATGACCTCAGAAGTTAAGTCCCATAGTGCTCAGAGCCATTTGAGACATTTGAAAAGGTGCTTTTGTGTTATCGATGAGCAAGACTGACTGCTTTTCCACTGCAACGCCACAGCAACGTGGAAGGATGGGCTGACATGATTCGTTCTTTCAGTACGGTGGCAACACAGTCTTGGAGACCAAAGTTGGTGATTGCTGTCTAACTGTAAATATGTTATACTTAATTTATTAACACCTGCTAATGAATTATAACGTCTATGTTTGCTGCACAAATGTAAAGATTTAAGCTAAGAATTTTTAAATTATATGACAAGTTACTTAGGTTAGTAGTGGATGTCGTGCAAGGCTGAGTCGTATAAATAGCGAAAGAAACAAATTAATGAAGGCAACTGTTAATTTTTTACCTTCACAAAATGTGAAATAGAGCTTAAAACTTGTGATGGAAAATGATTATTTGTGAATCCACTGTATTTTGGTACACATATTCCGTCCGCTTTGATATTTTCCTTGTAAATATTGTAAGCTATGAGTTTCATGTTCTTTCAGTGAGCACTTGGTCCATCCTAGTTTACTGCAATGAGTTTCTGCAGTGGTGTTTCAGGTCCCACGTGGTTGGGTGCACAGTATATGAGGTTTGTTTTCACGGTTTCCTTTGCGTTGTGTTTTACAATGACCCACTGCCTATCTCGAGCACCTGCAAGAGATTTGCGATTCGGGGTAGCCTGACTCTTGCTAGAGGCCATTATTCACACACTGCCGATCGCGCGAGTTCCTGGAGAGAGCTGTAGTTGGTGAAGCATCCTCTGAAAATTCATACAGTGAGGTTGCGGATGTCTTGAAATGTTTGTCCTAGAAAGTGACGTTCTCTTATGTCAGACAGAAATGACCTGGTTCCAGTAGTTTTATCGCAGAAGCTATGGGCGACTATTGGCATGTACGGGAACGTACAGGCAGTCTTACTCTTGGCCCAAAGGGGTTCGTGGGTTGACTTGTTCATTGCAAAGTTCTCTAATGCGGGTGGTGAATCTTCAGAGCAGCTGCAACAGTGGATACATTAGTGAGGGGCTGGTACATTCACGCAACTTAAACCTCAAACCCATGAATCGAAATGTAATAAGGAGCGATTTTTTTCTCCATTTTATACGGTTCGTGAGACCACTGTTGTCCATGTTAAAAGTTTGTTTTTCTGCATTTTCTTCTGTGTTTGGAGAACTTTTTCGTGCGTGTTAATTATGAGCCAATCTCTCAGGATGGGATCCAGCGTTAGCACTTGGCCACGTAGCATTCCAGCAAGATGGTAGGAATGATTTTTGCTTGATTTTGGAGCTGAGATGACAAAACTAGTGGTAAAGTACGAAAGTTAAATGAATAAAGTTAAAATCAAGTTATCTGTCGAACGTTTAATTCCAAAACAAATACTTTATGAACTACAGATCGCCACTAAACTTTTCCTTCAAAAGTGATAGATGGGATAGTGAATTATACTGTAAACTTTTATCTAACGTAACCAGATATTGGCGTGATGATTCACGAGTTACTGAACTTGAATGATCTGGTCACCAGATCTGTTACTCCAGTAGATTCGGTTACAACACGTTTGAAAATTTTGTCGGAATTTAGCGTACAAATGGCTCGTGATGAACTCGTACTGTGATCTGACTACTCTTGAGTCCTTAAAGCCTGTCTTGTCGTATTACCAGATATCCGTATCCGCTATTCCAGATCACTCGTATGCACGGGAGAAACATGGGTGAGATTCTACAATCAAACGCCGGCCGCAGTGGCCGAGCGGTTAAAGGCGCTACAGTCTGGAACCGCACGACCGCTACGGTCGCAGGTTCGAATCCTGCCTCGGGCATGGATGTGTGTGATGTCCTTAGGTTAGTTAGGTTTAAGTAGTTCTAAGTTCTAGGGGACTTATGACCACAGCAGTTGAGTCCCATAGTGCTCAGAGCCATTTGAACCATTTCTACAATCAAACGCCTTGTGTGCTTGATGCATTTAAATTAATCTACCACTGTGAATGCCATTACAAAGGGATCCACTTATTATGGATCAAGGGTCACTCTGGTATCTTATTTAACGAGTTGGAAGACCACCTAGCGAGACGTAGTGCAACTGACAGCCACCATTACTACTCTTGTCTACCTCATATGGATCTCGTTGCCGGCTCCAATAAACAAGACTCTTAGAGATGCAGACAGATGTGGCAGATCTGACAACAGAGGAAAGGAATTCAATACAGCCGAACATTCCGGCGAAAACATGGTTTTGGCAGATGTGCCTGTGACACATAGCTACTATAACGAGCATCAGGTTTCGTCACGGCCGTTATCCTTCCTAACCACATGGGTTCAGCCATCTCCGTACTATGAAGAACATACAAATGAGATCGCAGACATCGATCATGTGATGCTAAGGTGTTCCCCCTACGAAAAACAACGGTGTAAACTTCTAAACTACTTTATAAGGGCAGAGCTGTACAATCAGTTTAGCAATGATTGTTCAGCACTCTCTAACTGTCGTCTCACGCTGGATACTAACTGATGGGGCAAGCATTTACCTGGCAGCCTGCTGAGTCCGAGTCACATCTGTACGTCGGCCCTTTCAGAAACTGGACAATACTGACATAATTCAAAGTGGACAGCTGGCGAAACAATTCTATGACACACGTAGTTTGGGAAATTCCTATTTTATAAGTCCATGAGAGGCTACCAAATAATAACTTTCAGATGTGCAAAGTGTATCATAAAGCTTCAGTCTACATTAAATTGGCCTTCTTGTATCCACGGATGTACGTCTGCATGTACGAGTATGTTTGTTCCACAAGTCCTTCTAAACAACTCGATCGATTCCAAAAAGAAGTGTTACACATATCACTGACTGCCTGGAAAGAATCGCTGTGGAGTACAATAAACACCTACCTATCAAAGGAGTGAGGCCGGGGGTGCGAAAGCTTTGTAGCCCACGACACACGAATACCCATTCTGTAGTCATCCAGTATTTCGGAACGAAAGCACATAATGAAGTACAACAAACCTTACACACAACTTGGAACTTTAATGGAACTTTTGTCGCTGACAGTCCCCACAAGATAATGATAGAACGATTTTTTGTCTGCTACTACTTTTTTGCTGTTCATGCAGTAAAATTGCTGCATGAAGTATGACGTTTCAATTTATTATTTTTTTGCTACTGACTCTGTTCACACCACATTTCCCAGTCTGTACACACGTATACTACTGGCTATCCCTACAAAATTATATCACGGTACAGCCCAAAGTTGAGTACATACGACATTATAAACATTGAGCTGTCCGAAAATGAAAATGCAGAGCAAAATTCGCTGGAGGTACCAGAGAAATATGTATACGATTACGTGTGAACCGTGTTAAATATCGTGAAATTTATTTGACATGTGTGTGCGCAGGTCGAGGCTTTGATAAAAATCTCATCCTAAACCGCTGAAATGATTTCCAATGAATTTGGTACACATACTACGATTTGGAGAGAAATACTGTGGGTATAAGAACTAACAGCTTCCTACTGGGGTGAGAGTGATAACATGGAGACAAAAGGGGGAGAGGACATGGACATAACGAGAGGAGGACGGAGAAGATGGACACAGGTACGGAGAGGAAGAAATGGATAGAGAGAGGGGGAGAGGGAAATGGACAGAGAGAGGGGAAGTGGAAGAAATTGACAGAGAAAGAAAGAGTAGGAGGAGATAGACAGAGACTGGGGGAAGAAGAGATAGGCAGATAAAGGGCAGGAGGGGATGAACAGAGAGAGCGGGAAGTGAAATGGAACGAGAAAGGAAAGAGAGGAGACGGACAAAGAAGGAGGACGAGATGGACTAATAGAAGTTAGGAATAAAAGCATATCTGGAGCAACTCCAGCTACTCAGCTTGTGTATGACGTAGAACAAGAGTCTATAACTATTCACTTCTCTGGACTACGTCAAAGAACAAGGAAAAGCATGAAATCATAGAGGAAATCAATAAATATAGAATCAGACACTTAGTCGCTCGCCTGAAAATATACACTCCTGGAAATTGAAATAAGAACACCGTGAATTCATTGTCCCAGGAAGGGGAAACTTTATTGACACATTCCTGGGGTCAGATACATCACATGATCACACTGACAGAACCACAGGCACATAGACACAGGCAACAGAGCATGCACAATGTCGGCACTAGTGCAGTGTATATCCACCTTTCGCAGCAATGCAGGCTGCTATTCTCCCATGGAGACGATCGTAGAGATGCTGGATGTAGTCCTGTGGAACGGCTTGCCATGCCATTTCCACCTGGCGCCTCAGTTGGACCAGCGTTCGTGATGGACGTGCAGACCGCGTGAGACGACGTTTCATCGAGTCCCAAACATGCTCAATGGGGGACAGATCCGGAGATCTTGCTGGCCAGGGTAGTTGACTTACACCTTCTAGAGCACGTTGGGTGGCACGGGATACATGCGAACGTGCATTGTCCTGTTGGAACAGCAAGTTCCCTTGCCGGTCTAGGAATGGTAGAACGATGGGTTCGATGACGGTTTGGATGTACCGTGCACTATTCAGTGTCCCCTCGACGATCACCAGTGGTGTACGGCCAGTGTAGGAGATCGCTCCCCACACCATGATGCCGGGTGTTGGCCCTGTGTGCCTCGGTCGTATGCAGTCCTGATTGTGGCGCTCACCTGCACGGCGCCAAACACGCATACGACCATCATTGGCACCAAGGCAGAAGCGACTCTCATCGCTGAAGACGACACGTCTCCATTCGTCCCTCCATTCACGCCTGTCGCGACACCACTGGAGGCGGGCTGCACGATGTTGGGGCGTGAGCGGAAGACGGCCTAACGGTGTGCGGGACCGTAGCCTAGCTTCATGGAGACGGTTGCGAATGGTCCTCGCCGATACCCCAGGAGCAACAGTGTCCCTAATTTGCTGGGAAGTGGCGGTGCGGTCCCCTACGGCACTGCGTAGGATCCTACGGTCTTGGCGTGCATCCGTGCGTCGCTGCGGTCCGGTCCCAGGTCGACGGGCACGTGCACCTTACGCCGACCACTGGTGACAACATCGATGTACTGTGGAGACCTCACGCCCCACGTGTTGAGCAATTCGGCGGTACGTCCACCCGGCCTCCCGCATGCCCACTATACGCCCTCGCTCAAAGTCCGTCAACTGCACATACGGTTCACGTCCACGCTGTCGCGGCATGCTACCAGTGTCAAAGACTGCGATGGAGCTCCGTATGCCACGGCAAACTGGCTGACACTGACGGCGGCGGTGCACAAATGCTGCGCAGGTAGCGCCATTCGACGGCCAACACCGCGGTTCCTGGTGTGTCCGCTGTGCCGTGCGTGTGATCATTGCTTGTACAGCCCTCTCGCAGTGTCCGGAGCAAGTATGGTGGGTCTGACACACCGGTGTCAATGTGTTCTTTTTTCCATTTCCAGGAGTGTACTTAGCAAGACAGAATCAAAAACACTACTATATCTACTGAAACTACTACATAATGAGCAGAGAAGAAACTCATCACAATGAACAGGTATAACAACGGTGAAAAATCGTTAAATTAGACAAATAAAAGAATTATAAAATCCTACTGCACATGTAGGTACTTTTTCTAAACCACAGAAAGAGAGTAGTCGATTAAAGAAACGTACAGCACGAACACGTGGGCAGAGAGACACAGTCACCTAAAACCCAATCATTAAGTTCCAGTACGATGGATATGGATGAATTTTGGAGAAAGCTGAAATGGATTGTAAAGCGTACTCTGGATAAGAATATACCGAGTAAGTGCATTAAGGACAGGAAAGACCCACCGTGGTTTAACTACGCAATTCGAAAAATGCCGGGGAAACATCGATATTTTTACAAGCGCACGTATTTCTATTTACTTTTGCCTGTCGTCATTTGCGCGTTCTCTTTTGAACCGAGAGTCCAACAGCTTTTGTTGCACTCTCGGTGACTCAACCCGCAAATGATGAAAGGAAGAAGTATTTAGAAATTCGTGCGCCTGTAAAATTATAGATGGGCGTAGCTTACAACAACTAACAACGTCATACCTTAGCAATAGATCCCGCCGAGAACACGAGAAAATTTTGGTCCTACGTAAAATCGCTAAAAAGGTGTAAGGCTTTTATCCATGACCAGTATGGCGTGGCAGTAGAAGACAGCAAAAGTAAAGCCAAAATTTTAAATTTCACATTTAAGTAATCGTTCCCGCAGGAAAGCCGTACAAACATACCGTGTTTAACCCCTGAGACGGACTCTTATATGAAGGACATGGTAATAAGCAACGCTGGTGTGGAGAAGCAACTGAAACAGTTAAAAGCAATTAAGTCGCCAGGTCCTGATGGAATCCCACGTCGGTTTAACAAAGAGTACTCTACAGCATTGGCCCCTTACTTAAATTGCATTTATCGTGAACCTCTCGTACAGCGCAAAGTACCAAGCGGCTGCATAAAAGCGCAGGTGATTTCTGTATATAAGAAGCGTAAAAGAATCAACCCATAAAATTATATAAATATATTTATCTTATGTTTGCTGCAGAATCATTGACCATATTCTCAGTTAGAATATAAAAAATTAAGAAAGGAAAACTTCTGTCCACAAATCAGCACGGTTTTAGAAAGCTCGCTCTTGCGAAACTCAGCTTGCTCTTTTCTTGCAAGAGCTCCTGCGAACCATGAATGAAGGGCAACAGGCGGATTCCATATTCCTCGATGTCCGTAAAGCATTTGATACGGTGCCACGCTGCCGAAAGTTAACGAAGGTACAAGGATACGGAAAAGATTCGCAGATATGTTAGGGGGTCAAAGACTTCTTAAGTAACAGAATAAGAACCCCGTATGTTGTCCTCGAAGGCAAGTGTTCATCAGAGTCAAGAGTATCGTCAGAAGTGCCCTTGCAAAGTGTGACAGCACCGCTGTGCTATATAGATAAATGATCCGACTGAGAGGGTGAGAAGCAATCTGCCCCTGTTTGCTGATAATGCTGTGGTGTATAGGTAGGTGTTGACATTGGGTGACTACAGGAGGATACAAGATGGCTTAGACTAAATTTGTAGTTGGTATAATGAATGGCAGCTACCTCTAAATGTAGAAAAACGTAAGTTAACGCAAATGCCTAGGAAAAGCGGCTCCACAATGTTCGAATACAGTACTAGTAGTAGGCTACTTGGCACAGCCACGATTTAAGATATAGACGAGACGTTGCAAATGAGCACGAAATGGTCTGTAGTAGCGAAGGCGAATGCTCGACTTCGGTTTATATGGAGAATTTTAGGAAATTGTGGTTCATCTGTAAAAGAGAGCACATATAGCACACTATGCGACCCATTGTTGTGTACTGTTTGTTGGTTTAGCATCCCCCCCAGGTCGAATTGAAGGAAGACATCGAAGCATTTCAGAGGCGGGCTGCTACATTCTTTATCGGTAGGTTCGAGCAACACGCAAGTATTATGGAAATACTTCAGGGTTCAAATGGGACTCACTGGAAAAGGCGATTATCTTTTCGAGGATCGCTATTGAGAAAACCGGCACCTGAGTCTGACTGCATAAAGACTCTGCTGCCACCAACATATATTTCGCGTAAGGACCTTGAAGATGAGATTAGATATATTTGGGATCGTACGGAGGTATATAGACAGTTTTCCTCGCTCTATTTGCGAGTGGAACAGGAAAGGAAATGACTAGAAATGGCACAGGGTACCCTCCGCCACGCACCATGCGGTGGCTTGCGGAGTGTGTCTGTTGATGTAGATGTAGAAAATCACAAGCAAACATAAAATAGGAAATCAGAAAAACAGCTAAAATATAGCTACCTAACGGAGAGAGTGTAATCTAATGTTGCAAGCTATAGCGTCTATCGTGACCAGAAGAGCATGCGGGTTCACAAAAAAAAAAAAAAAAAAAAAAAAATCGTAAAGAGACACCCAATCAGAAATCAGAGAAATAGACAAAATGTGACTACACGAACACGTATTTATTTTTTGAAGAAAATTTAGAACAATTAAATGCTGACTACGAGTAGATACCTCAACGTAATATAGTGAATGCTTGCTGGAACCATGATGTTCACGAGCAGTACGAAACCCGACAATTTAGCCTCAAAATCCGTACCTTAATGAAGAATCAACCGCATTCTATGCAGGCTCTGAAGTTGTGAACAATTGTGAAAGACTAAAAAAGCGAATGATATCGATCCTGTCACAGTTGCTCTAGTAAAAGTGGCTGAAACAAATGCCTAGTCACAAACTCCGCTAAAAATGGAGAAGCTTAGAAACCCAAAGCAGCATTAAGGGAGACAGACCATTTTAATTTGTATAAAACGTTGAGGAAGAAACAACTTCTCGTATACATAATTAAACGTGGTTACTTAGTATTACTGTCCCACGTGGTAGCCAAAAGATGTATGACAAAGTACTATTCCTCTTTAAAATCTAAACTTGAACACTTGCAAAATTATACTCGACACGGAAAATGTATACATTCTCCTAACATTCGAAGCTTGAATCTTTGCTATAAAACAAAGCTGAATTATCCGAAGACTATTCCAATACCCAGCAACGGCCTTTCCCGCAGTGTATACACCGATAACCGTGAAATCACCGAAGTGTAGCGCTGTCGGGCGTGGCCGGCACTTGGATGCGTGACCATCCGGGCCGCCATGCGCTGTTGCCATTCTTCGGCGTGCATTCATCGTTGTGACCCAATTGAAGAGCTACTCGACTGAATAGTAGCAGCTCCGGTCAAAGAAAACCATCATAACGACCAAGGGAGCGGTGTGCTGACCACACGCCCCTCTTACCCGCATCCTCACCTGAGGATGACACGGCGGTCGGATGGTCCCGATGAGCCACTTCTGTCCTGAAGACGGAGTGCATTCCAATACCCGTATCCACATCTGGGAATGCATACAGGAGACACAACCTGAACTTACCAAGCCCGAACATGACTGTTTCACGTTTCGACTGACCATTCCTCGCTTCCTCAAGAAGCCAGAGAGAAGGAGAGTGAAAAGTCAAGGTCCACTGCTATATGATACCAATCCTTGAGCCTACTCTCATACAAAAGCACTTGTCCCTACCTGTTGGTAAACCTCTGTCTTCCTACCTAACCACCCTATATTGGCAAGACTGACCTAACAGTCTACGAGACTCCATTCGTCCACGAGAAAGCACACTCGTCTCAGACACTCAGACCAGACATACGGAATCAAAACACAGGGTCAGGATATCAGAAAAAGAAGTAGGATAACAGAACATAGATGTGATGATCGATAAAAAAAAATCACGCCCTTAGTTCCTTTCCTGACGTTCGCTTCTGTCACATACTTGAATCTAGAAGCCTCGAGAACTACACAGCTAAGTGTCACAAACACATGAAATGGATCAGACAATTCCATTCAACGACTACACATGACCGGCAAAAAGCTGTTCCACTTTTTTTTTTATACAACACTGAAGAAGTGTCTAGGTATTAAATCAGGCAGTGGTCTTACGAATACCAAAATTCACACATCGGTGAGGGTTATCCTGTTTCCTCTGAAACACGTCACCGTTTTGTTAACCTGGGTAGTGTCACCTCTAGGTTTTATGCAGGATGTTTCACAGTTTCTATTACAGCCTTCTAAGAGTTACAGGGGAATCAATAGATAGTCCTGTTAAGGAACACATATCCAGAAACATATCGTTTCATCTGCGCAACGTCGATCCACACAGGAATAAATTACACTTGTTGTAGGAAAATTTTTCAGTAACGTATGTGATATACAGTGTGCTCAGTAAGAGTGTGAAAAGCTTGTAACGGTGTTGCACAATTTACGAGCTAATTATCATGGAAGTTAGTTAATCAGACCATCAGACCGTTGCGCTCGCGAATCCAAGTGGCCATCCATATACAATTAGTGACCGTTGTTCTCATAGCGTAGATGACAGCACATAAGAATACTCAGCCTATGGTTCGAATTCGATTCTTACTAGCGTCCTATGTCCAGTTCTTGTAAGACTATCCTGATCGGTTTTGGGAAACAGACAAAAAAGAAAAAAAAAGAAAGTGAACACGTTTGGCGACAACGACTCTGGCGGGCCACTTGAATTTCCGCGCTCAACGGTCAGATTTGCTAACTTTAATGGTAATCAACTAGAAAACGACGCAATGCATCGATTTTTTTCCTGATAGTTATTTCTCAGCTCACGCTGCCCTGCAATATCTTTACAACTGTTTCTGACCACTCTGTATATCCATCCTCATACCAAACCAGCATGTACCACCTATGGGACGGCAACTCCTTCTTATTATTTTATTATTTTTTTTAAGGACGTCTCGTCTGTCGGTTTCCTTCGTATTACACATGCTCTCAGCTACATAGCATGTATAGTTACCTTTGAATTCCCTCCATCTAACGCTTTCAGTGTCCGAATATGTCTTAATTCTTCATGGCGATGTAGATAATACGTAGTATTCGTTTGTCTACAAATTAAACATAGACAAAATATTCAGTGGATTTCTTTTTATCAGAGGAAACTTCTTCCTCTTGCTGATCTCGTGCATATGTTTCCCTTAGCTCGAAACCTGGTTGCATATCCTTTTTTTCTAAGCAGTGTAAGTCCTTCTCTTAAACATCTCTTCCTGTTTTTACAAATTTCTTTCTTTTCATTGTTGCTGATATGCAGATCTGTTTAACGATACGTTGATCAGTTAAAACCCACAGTTAATCACATACAACTAATGGTATAATTGATAAATTTCATAACAAACAATTTCTTCTATTTTCTGGTTGCGCAATGGAGAGACTAAATTTCAGATGCGAGAAATATGTATAAAAGCGACCTTATGCTCATTAAACGCTTTGTTTCTTAAGCGTTCTCGCTTAGTGAAGCGGGCAAAGTCTGTGTCTCGAAAGAGCTTAAGAAACAAATCCTTTCTGATAATAAGAGGAAGCCTTAAAAGGGGACAAAGAAAAGCGCTCGAGGTCGTAGGGTACCTCACAGAGGCATAATTTGTTTGGAATCAAAGTTCTCAACAGCGGAAACGAAGTTTCTGTGACAACAGTGCTAATAAAGCGGCGTCAGGAAAATTAATGTGAGAAACTGCTTTGACAACTACGTCAGCCTGATATCACAGAAGGGAGGTCTTCTGGCCGCGTTCCAATGATTGTCACAACGTCATTTGGAGCACTTGCTTTCACTGCAATGATTTTTAGCATGGTTCCAAAAAGGAGCAGCAGCTACATCACACAGGAGGCAAATGGACACCTACAGATCCAGTCGAACAGGTGGCCGTAATCCTTACAATTTAATCTCCAAAATGGAAGGTATGTTTTGCTGCTCTGACTATAGTCAAAGTTCATGGAAAAAATTGATTTGGCCAAGGACCCAAAGGAAGGTGATTTCTTCATCAAAATATAATACTCGTCTCGAAGTGATGGTCATTACCTTGTCTTACACACGGTCAGCTTCGAACGGCGTACTTTCCCGGAGAGTACTGAAGCTGACCATATTTTTTATCATGTGGCTTCTCGTGTTTCCCATACGCTGAGTGTCCACTATCTAGTAAAGTCTTATACTCATAACGGAGGTACTGGAGACAGGGCATTGTATCTGGATTATTCATGCGTGTAGACAAATATTTCACGATATCAGAAATCCTTTTCTTTTTCCACTTGCTAAGCAAAATATTTTCCTATCTTTCTATACATTGGTATTTGCAGCCGTATTCAATTACTCTGTAACAGCTTAACGATTACTTTTCGTCTCTTCTACGTTTTCTATGCAGAGATGTTCGGATTTTTTCTTAATTTAGTGATGTAACATGTTACTTTCCCTGGTCGGTTCTCTGATTAGCTACTAAAGTTAATTTTCGGGCCCGGCATTTGGAAAAATTCACGTGGAAACCTGCTGTACATGTGCACTACAGGAAACTAAACACTTTATTGAACAATAGCAAATGATGTACTCAGAATACGAAGATTTTTTCCTGTGTTTACACTATATGGGTGTCACTGTTTCTGTTTGCCAGTATCAAATTGCTTACGTGAAGGGATCAGTTTTACATTATTAGTTTTTGGACTGTTTTGATGGCGCTGATCATCTTTATGAATCCTTTATTTTAGCCTAAAGCGCTGAAAATCTGTTTTCGTATCCTAATCTGTGCCTGACACAAGAACTTCATTTTTCCTCTCCTGTCCCTTCTAGTGCCCAGAGTTTTCTGTGTACTTCGGTATTGCCCTATTCTTTCTAGCAGCTCACAATTTCGTATTTTGTTTGGTCACAGAATTTCAAACAGTGTCCTGTAGCATCACATTTGAAGAAGTTTCAGTTTTTGTTCTAATTTCACAGCTTTTAAATATGCAATTTTGGTCACATTCCATATTATTTACACAGGACCCGATGCTGGCTGTACAGTCATCACAATGTCCATAGGAAATAAAGATGAAGCTACACTCCCGATAAGAAGTATACGGACAGCCCTATGTAAAGTGGAACAGACCACTTGAGATCACGAGAGGGTACCGCCCATTGTAAACCCCTTAACTGACGAGGTGACTTTTCTGTAACATGTACTGCCAGATGGGGTCTCTCTGACCCCTGAGTTTAGCCCGAGATTTAAGGCGCAAATCGTTTGAAATTTTTAATTTAAGTTATGCAATAATTATTTATACAATTATTTAAGTGTTGAGTAAATTCTCTTTTCTAATTTAATTGCATTACATAATGCATGCTGTATTTTACTTTTATCACACAAAATCAAAAACTTTCGTGTGGTTTTTTAAATAGTTCGTATAAACGATCTGTTAGACAACTAGATTTTACCTTCTGAAAAGTTGTAGTATCATATCTGTAGCTAGTAAATGGTCACATAAAACTAAATTCCATGGTTTAAACTTGCACAAAAAAGTTATGCTCGATGGGTATAAAAAGAAAGTGCAAAACTGGCATTCAGTGCTTTGATCTACATTTTTCTTTGTCATCACTGAGGACACATTTGGTTTTAATTAACACTTCAACTACTTCACTGAATAAACAGAAAGATCCCCATCACAGTTGTTCTTAAGTTCTTCGTCTGAGAGAACGTCTTGTCCCCTAGCAGAAGTGTGATCACTGGCTATTGTAAAATCTTCGCCTTTTTCGTCTGTTTATTGATCTACTGACATCTCCCTCTAGCCACCGAATAACGAGTCGCCAAACTTAGGATGCTTAAAGCTAGCATGTTACTGCCAACGCATTCTCTACTATACTGAAGAAACCAGGTACGTAATGCGCGAGGTGCGGTCTAGGAGACCGCGCCAAGTGTCAGTAACACGCGTCAACAATAAACAAAGAAGGCAATAAAACCAACAGCAAAACATTACAGCATTGGTGATTCAAGGAGGGAATGGGAGATTTAGAAGCATCCCGCTAGAACTGAACTTGTAGTGGTAGATCGAAAACTTTCGCGCGGTTTGAGAGAACACACCTCGCGAGTTAAGGGTGAACGGAGAAGAGAATCAGTGATAGCAGGACTGGTCAGAGTACCTCAGTGACTTATAACGCGTGTTATTCACTGGATGTGATCTGAGTAACAAGCCCACCAGGGTCATTTCAACCCCGCTAATACTGCCAAAATCGACTATTATTGGTGTGATTCTGAAATGGATACGCAAAGAAACAACTACAGCTAAATCAGGTTCAGACAGTTCTCGTGTACTGATGTACAAGGACCGTCGAACACTGCGGACGTTCGTTGTAAAATATACCATGAAGTTAGCCAAAGCTGTCACTGTGAGTTACAAAGTGCTACCAGCAGCCCAGCTACCACAACTACTGTGCGTGGAGAGGCACAGGAAACGGAGTACCACGCTCGAGCATCTCCTCGTAAGCAACACAGTTATGTAGTCAATTCTAAGCGATGTAAAAGCGGACGCCATTGGACAGTCAGTGGATAACTGGAAACTAGTTATTAGGAGTAACGCACCACGGTACAGCTTGTGTAAATTCGAGTGAAGGGTTTGGAATTGGGTGCATGCATGGACACCGTTACCTGCCACCAACGAGTGCTGCCAACAGTACAGTACGCAGGAGGCGGTGTTACGGTACAGGTGTGTATTTCGTGGTTAGGATTCGGCCCCCTTATTCCATTTAATAAAACGCTTGAAGTGGAAGGATATGAATATATATCCAATGTAGAACAGGGCTAGGCTACAGCATGTAGCCTCAAATGGATGCAGGCTGCGGTTGTTATGTAGAGATCGAGAGACTTCTACAGGATATATCTGCGTGGAGAGCTGCACCAGACCGTAATTCACGCTGAAGGTCACAACAACGACAACCCAAACACGAACGCACTTTACTGCACCGTGTACTGCGTAAGAGCAGAGGAACATTTCGGATACGATGACTTTTGTGTCAGGATGAGAATGCACCCAGCAATAGAGTAGCATTGGTAAGGCAATGGTTTGTGGACAATAGCGCTCCTGTAGCGGACTGTCCCGCCCAGAGTCCCGGCCTGAACAAAGTGGAACTGATTTCGGATGAGTCAGCACGTCGACTTTGCTGAAGACCCCAGTGTCCAACATCAGTACCCTCCCTGGTTTCGCACCATGGGGAAGAATGGTCTGCCATTCCTCCACAGACATTCAGATACCTACATCTAAATCTACATGGGTACTCTACAAATCGCACTCAAGTGACTGGCAGAGGGCTCATCTAACCACATACGAGGTGTGGCTAGAAAAAAACCGGACTAGTACTGGTGGAACAATAAAACGAATGCAATAAGGCTGAAAGTCGCGTGGCCTGTCACGTGACTCTCGCTCCGCCTACTTCTCAAGTTTCATCTGCCTCCTGCGCTCAGTCTGCCCGTGGCGTCTGTTTTAAGTAGTTGACGTTTTGTCTGTGCGTCGGAAAATGTTGAGTGTACAGAAAGAACAGCGTGTTAACATCAAATGTTGTTTCAAACTTGGAAAATCTGCAAGTGAAACGTTTGTAATGTTACAACAAGAGCACGGTGATGATTGTTTATCGCGAACACAAGTATTTGAGTGGTTTAAACGATTTAAAGATGGCCGCGAAGACACCAGTGATGACACTCGCACTGGCAGACCATTGTCAGCAAAAACTGATGCAAACATTGAAAAAATCGGTAAACTTGTTCGACAAGATCGCCGTTTAACAATCAGAGCAGTGTCTGAGTTAACAGGAGTTGACAAGGAAAGTGTTAGGCAGATTCTTCATGAAAGTTTCAACATGAACAAAGTGTGTTCAAAAATGGTTCCAAAGTGTCTCACAATTGAACAGAAGGAACGCCGAAGAATGATTTGTTCTGACATCCTGGAAAACATTGAAAGTGATCCCACCTTCTTACAAAGTGTTATTACTTGCGATGAATCGTGGTTTTTTAGTTACGATCCCGAAACTAAACGCCAATCGATGCATTGGAAAACTCCTGGTTCTCCACGACAAAAAAAAAGCACGAACGTCAAAATCGAAATTCAAGGCAATGATGATTGTTTTTTTTTTTTTTTTTTTTTTTGACATCAAAGGGATTGTGCACATTGATTGGCTACCAGAGGGACAAACAATGAATCAGCATTACTACATTAGCGTCCTGGCTACCCTACGTGAGCGAGTACGGAGAAAACGGAACGATTTGTGGAGAAAAAAGTCGTGGATCCTTCACCAAGACAATGCCCCAGCTCACAGTGCGTTGTCAGTGAAGACGTTTTTGGCAAAACACAA
Organism: Schistocerca serialis cubense; assembly: GCF_023864345.2. Lineage (NCBI taxonomy): Eukaryota > Metazoa > Arthropoda > Insecta > Orthoptera > Acrididae > Schistocerca > Schistocerca serialis. The sequence continues at coordinate 44,309,939 of NC_064642.1, forward strand.
CATTCCCATCTTAGATCATCCACCCTACTCACCTGATTTGGCCCCCTGTGACTTTTTTCTTTTCCCTAAAGTCAAGTCAGCTTTGAAAGGAACTAGATTTGAGACTGTTGAAGCAGTAAAAGAAAAAGCGACGGAAGTAATGTATGGACTTACCGAAAATGATCTGCAGCATTGCTATGAACAGTGGAAAATTCGTATGGAGCGGTGTAGAGACCGAGGAGGAGAATACATTGAAGGAGATAACATGAAATTGTAAATAATTGTAAATAAATGTTTTTTCCAGCATCGGTCCGGTTTTTTTCTAGCCGCACCTCGTACACAATAAATCACTATTATTCCATTCTCGAACAACGCTCGGGACAACGCACATCTATATCCATCCGTGCGAGCTCTGATTTCCCTTATTTTTTTATGATGATCGTTCCTCCTTATGTTAGTCGGCGTCAACAAAATTTTGGAGGAGAAAGTTGCTGAAAATTTAGTGAAAACATACCACCGCAATGAAAAACGCCTTTATTTTAATGGTGTCCACCCCAAATCCTGTATCATGTCAGTGACATTCATTCCCCTATTTCTCGACGGTACAAAACGTGCTGCTCTTCACTGAATTTTCTCGATGTAGTCCGTTAATTCTAGACACTTTAGTATATGTTACATTTTCTAACTGTTCTGCCAATAAAACGCAGTCTTTGATTAGCTTTCCCCACAACATTTTTTATGTGTTGTTTCCAATTTAAATTGTTCTTAGTGGTAATCCCTAGGTATTTAGTTGAATTGGAAGGTCCCGATTAGAGGCGAAGCCATCATAAAGGCAAAGGGTGGTTACACTTCAAACAGACGTTCACTAATAGATGCCCAAACAATTTTGATCAGATAGTGTATATAGAAAATGTAACACATGCACGTCTACTTGTTACATCCAAATGGAATACCAAGTAATCTTCTTACCTTATTGGGCAGAGACACAACGCACATGTGGTTGTCAACTGAATTTAGTAACAATGTATGTGATACTTCAGTTATGATTCACGTTGGTGCTCGTGAAGGGGGAGATGATATATCTCTAACCTCCTTTCACCAGTACTGGTTGCCACCTTGGCTTTGCAGTATACACTGAATTTAAGAAAGAAGATAACACTACTAAATTCTGAGCGTGGTGGCCATTCGTGTCAGGGTCCAGGACTACACTGTCATAATATACATGTGTCCTTACTGCAGACTTCGTTACAGACTGTTTATTTTCCACCTCTCTGGTGACTAGTTGGTTCACTCATAAACAATGACATTTTTGTAAATTTGATCACATCACTTAGTTTGCTACTTAAATATGGAGGTTCCCAGAAAACTCTACAAAATGATTGGTGCATGTCTGAACCACGTCACATCATACAAATATTTATGCATATTTCTGAGAAGTGGTACGAAACAGGATGAATACATAAAACATGTAGTGAGGAAGGCGAGTGGAATATGTAATTTTCTTGACTGACTTACGGCAAAATAAGGCGCACCACTAAGGGAAATTACCATATAAGACTCCAGCACCACCATCTCTAGACTGATACACCAGCATTTGGAGCCACTATACTGTAGGTGCGACAGTCGAAAACAAATTCAGGGTCGAGCTACTTGGAACCCAACAGTAAACATACAAAAGTGTGACACACGTGTTCGGAAAATTTGAACGATAATCTATTGTTCGAAAAAGGCAGAGTGACATTTCCGCCGCCGGCATCATACATCTCTAGGGATCATGATGATAAGATAAACTGGGATGTCCCTTGCTCGAACTGTGAAAGTAATACGAGAGAAATTCGTGGTAGACCACAGTTTACAGTATATTCGCTTTTTACCCTATACTTACTACGCACCACGCAAAAGAGCCTCTGAAATAGTGAGGCAAGGAACCTGAAAATTGTCGTAAACGTGTTAGCCCTGGACTGTATTCCACTTGCCCACGCTTCCAGCTTTCTGGTGTTGAAAAAGATTACTTGATTTTGTGAGTTACAGACGGTGTAGCTGCTTACATCGCTTAACTAACTTCTTTTTTCAAGAAAGAATTCATGTATTCAAATCTTTTTTATGTGACACGCACAAAATACTAATATTTCAAATAAATTCTTTCCTTTCTCCAGCACCTATCACATTTCAGATCCAGATCTCATTTCCAGTTCCGCAAGTTTTGTCTCTATTACACATCAGCCAGACCTAGATAGTCGAGCTCGCCTTGGAAGTGAAATGTTTAATGTTCCACTTGCCACCCCATTTTTGAATGCCAGTGACGCACAAACACTCGCTAAACTGGAGCGGATGAGGCAGATACAATAGTCTCACACGGAAATTCAGTTATATATCACACGAATCAAGCAGGATTACAGTCTCTCTCACGATAACTTAAAGTTCTGTCGCATATAGCCATTCAAGGCTGGCGCTCAGGGCTGCAGATATCACCAGAACTGGCACATCTTGCTGCTCCAGCAGGCTGACACTTCCTCACCGACTGCAACACGTTCTGCAACTACATATATATACTCCGCTAGCCACCATGCGGAGGGCACAATTCGCGCCAAAGTCATATTCTCCCCCCCCCCCCCCCCCCCCCCCCGCCATCTGTTCCACTAGCGGATGTCTGAACGCCTTAGTACGAGCTCTAATTTCCCTTATCTTTGAATGGTGATCATTGCGCTATTTGAAACATGGTGGTAATAATATATGCTCTACATCCCCGGCGAAGATCGGATTTTAGAATTTAGTGAGCAGCCCCTTCCGTTTAGCACGTCGTCTATCTGTAAGTGTGTCCCGCTTCAAACTTTCTATGGGATTTGTAACGCTCTCGCGATGGCTAAATGTACCAGTCGCGAATCTTTCCGCTCTTCTTTGGACCTTCTCAATCTCTTGAATCAGACCCAACTGGTAAGGGCCCATACAGACGAACAGTACTCTAAGACTGGACGAACTAACGTATTGTAAGCAATTTCCTTTGTTGAAGGACTGTATCGCTTCAGGATTCTACTAAAAAAAAAAAATGGCTCTGAGCACTATGGGACTTAACATCTATGGTCATCAGTCCCCTAGAACTTAGAACTACTTAAACCTAACTAACCTAAGGACATCACACAACACCCAGCCATCACGAGGCAGAGAAAATCCCTGACACCGCCGGGAATCGAACCCGGGAACCCGGGCGTGGGAAGCGAGAACGCTACCGCACGACCACGAGATACGGGCAATTCTACTAATAAACAGCAATCTAGAGCTCGCCGTGCTCGTTACTTGTGTAATCTGATCATTCCATTTGAGATCATTTCGAGCAGTCATACCCAGATACTTGACGGATGTTACCGCATCCAAAGACTGGGATTTTATTTTGTACTAATACATTAATGGGAATTTTCGCTTTGTTATACGCAGTAGGTTACAGTTACTAATATTGAGAGATAACTGCCCGTCATTACTCCATGCATTTATTTTCTGCAAATGCTCATTGATTTGTTCACAACTTTCGTGTGATACTACTTTCCTGTAGACTATAGCATCATCGGCAAACAGTCTAATGCCGCTGTCAATACCATCAACCAGATCGTTTAAATAAATCGTAAAAAGCAACGGGCCTATTACGCTGGCCTGGGGCGCACCTGATGTTACGCTTGTTTCTGTTGAAGTCTGCCCATTCAGAACGACATACTGCTCTATGTCTGTTAGAAAACTTTCTGTCCTGCCGCATATGTCATCACATAATCCGTAAGCGCGCTCTTTTTGTAGCAAGCGACAGTGCGGAATTGAGTCGAACGCCTTTCGAAAGTCGAGGAATATGACATCAACCTGGGAGCCGGTATCTAGAGTCTGTTGTATATCATGCTCAAAGAGGGCCAGCTGTGTCTCGCACGACCGCTGATTCCTAAAACCGTGTTGGTTTTTGCAGATGAGCTACTCAGAGTCTAGAAAGGTCATTATGTCTGAAACAAAATATGTTTTATGACTGTACATCAAATCGATGTCAGTGAAATTGGCCGGTATTTATGTGTATCCGATTTTCTCCCCTTTTTATAGATTGCTATGAACTGAGCCTTCTACCAGTCCCGTGGAACTTTCCGCTCTTGCTGTGGCTGTCTAAAGGTCCCCTCTGCGGAAGGCAAACGAAACACTGTTTTCACCACCAGCGCCTCCTACTGTGTACTACAAAAGTCGTATTAAATTCTTCCAGTTGTGATTATATCTACTTCTTGATTTTTCATACAGTAGATAAGTGATTATAAGGTCATCCTATTTGAATTTTGGTTCACTAGTCCAACAAAGTCCGCAGCTCGTGGTCTCGCGGTAGCGTTCTCGCTTCCCGAGCACGGGGTCCCGGGTTCGATTCCCGGCGGGGTCAGGGATGTTTCCTGTCTCGAGATGACTGGGTGTTGTATCATATCAAACCACCTCCACTAGGACCTTGCCTAGTAAGGCGCCGCGGGTCTCCCGCGTCGCTCCCCTACGTTCTGTAAAGGAGTATGGGACTCACCACCACCACCAGTCCAACAAATATAGCTCGTACGATTTTTAAATGCACTATGCAGTCAAATTAATGTGATCACTTGTCAGATGAGTGAATAATCAACTTTTGCAGCACGAACCACCGCGAGACATGCAGGAAGAGAGTCAGTCAAGTTCTGAAAGGTACCGACAGGGATGTGGAGACATGCCGACTCCAGTACCGTAGCCAGCTGCGTTAGGTTTTTCGGTTGAGGATACTCGACCCCAACAACCTGATAGAGGTGGCTCCACAGATTTTTGACTGAGTTTATATACAGGGAGTTTGGTGGTCAGGGGCGTACGGTAAATTCATCCTGTTGTCATTCGAACCATATTTATACACTGCGAAATGTGTGACACGTTGCATTGTGCTGCTGATAGATGCTATCGGACCGACAAACTGCATGTAGGGATGGATGTCGTCCCCAAGGATATATGCATACTTGTGTTGACATGTTGTGCCTTCCAGAATGATGAGGTCACCAGGGGATGCCACGAACACATTCCACAGATCATAAAGTTTCGGTGACTTTCGCAGAGTCTTTGCTTTCAGACGTTTCACTCCGCACACGCCACTGGCCATCTGTCCAATGGTGCATAGTACTTGATTCGTCTGAGAAGACCGCATGTCGCCGCCCAGTGGACGTCGAGTTGCGGTAGTAACGTTTAGAATTACAGCCTCCGTCGCCGATGAGCAGCAGTCAGCATGGGTACATGAACCACACGCCTGCTGCTAAGGCCCATACGCAGAAACGTTCGCCGGAAGGTCGCTTTGGAGACCTTGTTGGCAGCCCCTTGGTTCATCCGACCGGTCAGTTGCTCAACAGTTGCACGTCTACTCGTCCGTACACATCTCCCCAGTCGTTGTTCATCCCTCTCATCTATGGACCGTGGCGCACTGTATCTGAATCGGCACCGGCACGCTTTGACATGCACGGTATTCTTTAACAAGAGAGCACGCGAACAATGTACAAACTTACCCGTTTCTGAAATGCTTCCACCCTTGGCACGAAAACCAATGGTCATGCCCTTCCGGATGCCACATAAATCCCTCTCATCCCGAATTACGACAGCGATTCCACTGTTGCCTGCAGCCCCCCAACATGCTTTGCACACTTAAGAGCCAAAGAACCTGATTTGTTGTTTGTTGTGGTCTTCAGTCCAGAGACTGGTTTGATGCAGCTCTCCATGCTACTCTATCCTGTGCAAGCTTCTTCATCTCCCAGTACTTACTGCAACCTACATCCTTCTGAATCTGCTTACTGTATTCATCTCTTGGTCTCCCTCTACCATTTTTACCCCCCACGCTGCCCTCCAATGCTAAATTTGTGATCCCTTGATGCCTCAAAACATGTCCTATCAACCGGTCCCTTCTTTTTGTCAAGTTGTGCCACAAACTCCTCTTCTCCCCAATTCTATTCAATACCTCCTCATTAGTTATGTGATCTACCCATCTAATCTTCAGCATTCTTCTGTAGCACCACATTTCGAAAGCTTCTATTCTCTTCTTGTCCAAACTATTTATCGTCCATGTTTCACTTCCATACATGGCTACACTCCATACAAATACTTTCAGAAACGACTTCCTGACACTTAAATCTATACTCGATGTTAACATATTTCTCTTCTTCAGAAACGATTTCCTTGCCATTACCAGTCTACATTTTATATTCTCTCTACTTCGACCATCATCAGTTATTTTACTCCCTAAATAGCAAAACTCCTTTACTACTTTAAGTGTCTCATTTCCTAATCTAATTCCCTCAGCATCACCCGATTTAATATGACTACATTCCATTATCCTCGTTTTGCTTTTGTTGATGTTCATCTTATATCCTCCTTTCAACACACTGTCCATTCCGTTCAACTGCTCTTCCAAGTCCTTTGCTGTCTCTGACAGAATTACAATGTCATCGGCGAACCTCAAAGTTTTTGTTTCTTCTCCATGAATTTCAATGCCTATTCCGAATTTTTCTTTTGTTTCCTTTACTTCTTGCTCAATATACAGATTGAATAACATCGGGGAGAGGCTACAACCCTGTCTCACTCCATTCCCAACCACTGCTTCCCTTTCATGCCCCTCGACTCTTATAACTGCCATCTGGTTTCTGTACAAATTGTAAATAGCCTTACACTCCCTGTATTTTACTCCTGCCACCTTCAGAATTTGAAAGAGAGTCTTCCAGTTAACATTGTCAAAAGCTTTCTCTAAGTCTACAAATGCTAGAAACGTAGGTTTGCCTTTTCTTAATCTTTCATCTAAGATAAGTTGTAAGGTAAGTATTGCCTCACGTGTTCCAACATTTCTACGGAATCCAAACTGATCTTCCCCGAGGTCCGCTTCTACCAGTTTTTCCATTCGTCTGTAAAGAATTCGCGTTAGTATTTTGCAGCTGTGACTTATTAAACTGATAGTTCGGTAATTTTCACATCTGTCAACACCTGCTTTCTTTGGGATTGGAATTATTATATTCTTCTTGAAGTCTGAGGGTATTTCGCCTGTCTCATACATCTTGCGCACCAGATGGTAGAGTTTTGTTACGACTGGCTCTCCCAAGGCTGTCAGTAGTTGTAATGGAATGTTGTCTACTCCCGGCGTCTTGCTTCTACTCAGGTCTTTCAGTGCTCTGTCAAACTCTTCACGCAGTATCTTATCTCCCATTTCGTCTTCATCTACATCCTCTTCCACCTGATACACTTGCCTAATATCGTGTAGGGCTCCAGTAAACACGCAGAAGTGCCGCAAAACGACGTGCCATGGACTCGACTAATGTCTGAAGTAGTGCTGGAGGAAACTGAAACCCCTGCAGGGGTGTCCATAAACCCCGTCAGAGCACGAGGGTGTGGAGATCTGATCTGAACAGCACATTGCAAGGCATCCCAAATGTGCCCACTAATGTACATGTCTGGGGAATTTGGTGGCCAGTGGAAGTGTGTAAACCCAGAACAGTGTTCCTGTAGCCACTCTGTAGTAGTTCTGGACGTGTGGGGTGTCGTATTGTCCTGCTGGAATTGCCCAGGTCCTTCGGAATACACAATGGACATGAATGGATGCACTCTGCATGTCCATCTTTTTGGAGATGAAGACAGGTCATCAGACAGGATACTTACGTAAATGTCACCTGTCAGAGTCGTATCTGTACATATTGGTGGTTCCAAATCACTACAGTGCATACGCCCACACCATTACAGAACCTCCACCAGCTTGAACAGTTCCCTGCAGACATGCAGGGTCCATGGATTCATAAGGTTGTCTCCATACCCGTACACGTCTATCCACTCGATGCAATTTGAAACGAGACTCATCTGACCAGGCGACATGTGTCCAGTCATCAACAGTCCAATGTCGGTGTTGGCGTGCCCAGGTGAGTCGTAAAGCTTTGTGTCGTGCAGTCATCAAGGGTACGCGACTGGGTTTCGGGTCCGACAGCCCACATCGATGACGTTTCGTTAAATGTTTCGCACGCTGACACTTGTTGATGGGCCAGCACTGAAATCCGCAACAATTTGCGAAATGGTTGAACTTCTGTCACGTTGCACGATTTTCTTCAGTCGTCGTTTGCTCCTTTCTTGCAAGATCTTTTTCTGGCTGCATCGATGTCGAAGATTTGATGTTTTGCCGAATTACTGAAATTCCTGGTACACTCGTGAAATGGTCGTACGGGAAAATTTCCAATTCATCGCTACCTCGGAAATGCCGTGTCCCATCGCTCGTGCGCCGACTGTACCACCAAGTTCAGACTCACTCAAATCTTTATAAACTGTCATTGTAGCAACAGTAACCGGTGTAAAAACTGCACCAGACACTTGTCTTATATAGGCGTTGCCTGTTTACATATCTGTGCTTGAATACACATGCCTACACCAGTTGCTTTAGCGCTTCAGTGTAGCTCCAAAATTATTTGTGTCTCTTCTGCGACGCTTCTTGAAAACTGGAATGACACATTTCTTTTTTCTCCAGTCGCTAGATACCCTTCTTTGCTCCAGCGACCTACTATAAGCTGCTGGTAGAAGCGGAACTACTGTAGTTCTTTTGCATAATATCTGTACAATGTTACACGAATCTCATCTGCCCTGACTCCTTTCCAATATAAAGCAATTGTCGTTGGTTTTATTTTTAGCAATTTTTTTCTCAATATCTGCCATTTCGAAGTCCGCACAATTATTGAAGGAAGGGAGCGTATTACGATCTTCCGCGGTGAAACAGTGTTGATTGATAGAATGAAGTATTTCGGTCTTCTCCCTGTCGTTTCCCGTTTCGTTGCCATTATGGTTTCTTATTCACTGATTAAATGATTTCGATCCGCTTGCAGATTTTACGTAAGGCCAAATCCTCTTAGTGTTTTTAGTCATGTAGTTTGACAAATTTTTCCTTTCGAAGTCATTTCTCTCATTACCCTCATTTTGCCTTCGTTCGGTTTCTGTTTGTCGGCTAGGTTTTGTCTGATCTCGGAGGCGTCTTCGTTTACGTAACAGTATTCTGACAAGTATATTAAACCATGGTGGGTCTTCCCAACACTTAAGACTTTGCTCGGAACGTACTTTTCTACGTCAGATTAAACAATGCTTTCAAATTTTTTTTCATTTGTGACCCATATTTTGTCCCCATCACTGAATATTCTATGTTAACAAATCAGATACGCAGCAATTTATGCCCCGTCACTCGTGCTAAGCAAAAATATTGTACAGCAACTGTTCTTGTCTGTTTTGCCGGAATTACTTCAAAACACTACTTTGCACAAATATTTAATCACATTACTATGTAAAATTCCTCTTTCTCGTTTTACAACCTTTTCAAATATATTTTTAGAACATTCACTTTTATACATCAAAGAAAGCTACTTTACAAAAGCGTAAACTTCAGATGCATTTATGTTAAATTTACATCCTTTACATTTACGCAAGAAGCTGCTACAGTGTCGGTTGGTATTAGATTCGGTGTATAGTCGCCTTTCGCTAGCGATAGATGAAACAGTGGTCATACGGTTCGGCCGACAGATAGTTGCAGCACATACTGTGACAGATTAACCCTTTTAGAGGTGCCTATTCGCTCAAGATTTATTGTTTCAACAGTGGATGTGGAATACATGAAATGATTACATTCGATCGATAGCACAAGTTGTTATGTTAATGTTGTGACTGACAATTCGCAATTTTTCTCAAACACAAATTTTATTGATGTAAGTTCACAAGGTTGATGACTGAACAACAAACGAACGGTAACAACAACGATTCCAGTAAAAGTCTCCTAATGGAGGCAAACAAAAGTTAATTTCTAATTTTCCACAAACGTTCGTGGTAGCACACACACACACACACACTCACACTAGTAACACACTAGTAACAGTCCAATTACTGAGACAAAGATATAATCTTCAACGGTCGCAGTACACGAGGTCGGCATCCGGCGTGAACTGAACTTCTGGGATGGTTCTAACCCCTAAATAGCTTTCTCCAGCCAATCTGGTTTTGGCGTAGCCGTGGCTCGAGCTCCCCCTGCAGGAAGTAGTGCTCGGAATGTCTGTTTCCATTATCTTGTATGTAAATAGCCGGTGTTTACCATGTTGCTTTTGGTACGCCTTGGGCATAGACAACCTCGTCCTCTGTGGTGTAACATGGGTTGCCGGCCCTCAGGGGCTACCTTGGCTCCGATATAACAGTTAGGTATATCAGGAATTTACCCATCTTGAAGCACCCATATTAATATGTGGTTTAGCCTCCACGGAAGGCAATGCAGGCGATGACTCCCGCATCCAGTAGATGGTGAATACTATCCTGGTATAAGTTACGCTACATCTGGGCCTGTTCACGAAATACTGTAAGGGTTGCTGGTTGACAATTCGCACGAGTCAGTCATCGTTCCATCATATCCCATATGTGTTCGAGTGGAGACAAGTCTGGAGATCGCGCTGCCCAAGGAAGTTCCTGCAAGTCTTGCAGAACATGTTGAGTTTCACAGGCAGTGTGTGAGCGAGCATTATCTTGTTGGAACAACAAGAATTTTATTAATGTTGGCGATGTTCACCTCGCTCTGCGACAACATACATATACTTTGTGATGGTAGAGAATTAGCAAAGCTTATCCCACACTATACTCCATTATTCCAGCTGTCTGTGACTGAACCGTTCTTCACTGTCTCAGTGCTGTGATTTTATTGTCACTGCCGACCAGTTGGTTACGTCCGTGAGTTGGAGAATATAACATTATTAACTCGCAGCAAATCCTACGTTATCCTGCTGTTGTGGTTTGAAGTCCCGTATGGCAGATACTAGCCGTAGGGCAGTATAGCAGAGTTGCAACCGCTTAGAACTGTGGATACATACGCCGATAACCTCCTCTTTAGTATCAGTTGAGTCATGTCGAGTGTAAGGAGTTATGGTCGCGTGAGTTCTATTAGTTTTGACAACAGCACTGGCAACTTTTTTCAATCTATGAAACGAGTGCTTAATACTCCGGATTGAACGGCGATGACACGATTCTGTAATAAGCTGCAAAAAAATCGATCCCTGAGCCTCTTAGTGTTTCACGCCTAACTACGGAGTCCTTCTGTAATTCGTAGCAACTTCGGTATGCGAAACCATGTAAGTTTTTTGTTAGATGTAAATTTATATGGTATTGGCAGGAAATACCAGCAGAAGGGAACATAGTGTATCGAAGAACCGTACATAAAAAACGAAGCAAGAAAGTGTACCAATTATAGTCACGTAAATGCCACAAGTTCAATTACCATGCTTTTTTTTTTTTCTTTTGAGTCATCAGTCTTCTGACTGTCTTGATGCTCCCCGCCACGAATTGCTGTCCTGGACAACCTCTTCATCTCAGAATAGCACTTGCAACCTACGTCCTTGATTATTTGCTGGATGCATGACAACCTCTGTCTTATTCTACAGTTTTTGCCCTCTACAGTTCCCTCTAGTACCATGGAAGTCATTCTCTGATGTCTTAACAGATGTACTCTCATCCTTTCCCTTCTCCTTGTCAGTGTTTTCCATATATTCCTTTACTCTGCGATTCTGCGCAGAACCCCATGATTCCTTACCTTATCAGTCCACCTAACTTTCAGCATTCGTCTTTAGCACCATATCTGAAATGATTCGATTCTCTTCTGTTCCGGTTTTTTCACAGTCCATGTTTCACTACCATACAATGCTGTGCTCCGAACGTGAGTTCTTAGACATTTTTTCCTCAAATCAAGGTCTATGTTTGATACTAGTAAACTTCTCTTGGCCAGATATGCCCTTTTGCCAGTGCTAGTCTGCTGTTATTGTCCTTATTCCGTCCGTCATTGGTTATTTTGCTGCCTAGGTAGCTGAATTCCTTAACTACATCTACTTCTTGGCTATCAGTCCTGATGTTAAGTTCCTCGATATTCCCATTGCTGCTACTGCTCATTTCTTTCGTCTTTCTTCGATTTACTCTCAATTCATATTATGTACTTGTCAGACTATACATTCCATTCAGCAGATTATGCAATTCTTCTTCAGTTTCGTTCAGAATAGCAATTTCATCAGTAAATCATATCACTGATATCCTTTCACATTGAACTTAAATTTCACTCCTGAACCTTGCTTCTATTTATATCATTGCTTCTTCGATGTACAGATTGAACAGTAGGAGCGAAAAACTACACGCCTGTCTTACACTCTTTTTAATCCGAGCACTTCGTTCTTGGTTGTCCACTCTTATTATATCCCCTTGGCTCTTGTACATATTGTATATTACCGATCTTTCCTTATAGCTTACCCCTAGTTTTCTCATAATTTCAAACATCTTGCTACATTTTACATTGTCTAACGCTTTTTCCAGATCTACAAATCCTATGAACGTGTCTTCATTTTTCTTTAGACTTACTTCCATTATCAACCTCAACGTCAGAATTGCCTCTCTGGAGCCTTTACATTTCTCAAAACCAAACTGCTCGTCATGTAACACATCCTCAACTTTCTTTTCCATTCTTCCGTATATTATTCTTGACAGCAACTTGGTTGCATGAGCTGTTAAGCTGATTGTGCGATAATTCTCGCCCTTGTCAGCTTTTGCATTCTTCGAAATTGTGTGGACGATATTTTTCGGAAAGTCAGGTGGTATGTCGCCAGACTCATACATCCTATACACCAGCGTCAATAGTCGTTTTGTTGCCACTTCCCCAATGAGTTTAGAAATTCTGATGGAATTTTATCTATTCCTTCTGCTTTATTTAATCTCAAGTCCTCCAAGACTCTCTTCAATTCTGATTGTAATACTGGATCCTCTATCTCTTCTAAGTCGAATCCTCTTTCTTCTTCTATCACATCAAACCAATCTTCCCCTCATTGATGGTGTGTCCTCTTTCAACATATCCACTCTCTCCTCTGCATTTAAGAGTGGAATTCTCGTTGTACTCTTAATGTTACCACCCTTGCTTTTAATTTCAATGAATGTTATTTTGACTTTCCTATATGCTACGTCAGTCCTTCCGAAAATCATTTCTTTTTTGACTTCTTCACATTTATCAAGCAGGCATTTCATCTTAGCTTCCTTGCGTTTCCTATTTATTTCGGTCCTGAGCGACGTGTATTTCTGTATTCCTGAATTTTCCTGAACATTTTTGAACTTCTTTCTTTCATCGGTAAACAGGATTTCTTCCCAGTTACCTCCTTTGTACCTATGTTTTTCTTTCCAACTTCTGTGATTGCCCTTTTTAGAGATGTCCACTCATCTTCAACTGTATTTCCTACTGAATTTTTCCTTATTGCTGTATCTATAGCCTTAGATAACTTCAAGCGTATCTCATCATTCCTTAGTACTTCTGTATACCGCTTCTTTGCTTATTGATTCTTGCTGATTTATCTCTTAAACTACAGTCTACTCTCCATCACTATTACATTGTGACCTGAGTCTATTACCTGCTCCTGGATAAGCCTTACAATCTAGTATCTGATTTCGGAATCTCTGTCTGGCCATGATGTAATCTAACTGAAATCTTCCAGTATCACCTGGCGTTTTACAAGTATACCTTCTCCTCTCGTGATTGTTGAACAGAGTATTCCCTGTTACTAGCTGAGATTTATTACAGAAGTCAGTTAGCCTTTCTCCTCTCCCATTCCTTGTCCAAAGGCCTTATTCTCCTGTAACCTTTCCTTCTACTCCTTCCCCTACAACTGCAATGCAGTCCCCCATGACTATTAAAAGATTTGACAATCAAGATTTCAGAAGTTTGTAACTGAAACTGAAGTACCATCTGGCTTTTGAAGAGGCAATCCATGTGCAGATAACATCGTTATCCTAAGACAGATCATCACAGGGAGACTGGAAAGGAATCTAAGCAGTCATTTCGTCTTCACTAATATTGAGAAAGTGTATGATACAGTGCCACTAAAGATACTGTTCGAGGTGGTGTGTTAAGAATTGCCATAAAATTATGTAAGAAGTATCATAAAATTCTACAAATCAGTGACACCTTCAGAATAACCAAATGACTGAAAGAAGAACGCTGTCTCTCTCTCACACTGTTTATGATGCAAGTGCGGAAGGTAGTGAGTCTCTGCTGTAGAAAGGTCATGGGCACTGGGAATTAATTTCCTAATTTAAGTCACATGTTAGATACTTGCTGAACTAGGAGTTCATTGACAGAAATCATCTAACCAACTGCCAATAAATTGAAACACCATTAAATTAGATCAATTATTTTGTGTATTATGATTAATTTTGTATGAATCATGGAGACGATCGATAGATTGCTTGCGTGTAGGACCATCGATTTGTGGGGTGAAGTAATTTTCACATTCACCATTTAATTAGTTTACAAAGTATGCAAGATGGCAAAAATCTGTAAATTTCATGGTCGTCGCATTCGAATTTAAGTTGGTGTTACGCTGATGCGAAGAAGCAGTAATTCCTCGCACGTACTGAGAACTGGTGCCAAAACAGAACCCCGACCTGAGGCAACAGCAGCTATTCCACCCCTGCCGGCTGTCATGTCGGCTACGGGTTTGCATCCGAGGATGCTGGCTATGATGTGATACTGAAGTTTACAAAAGTATGAAGACACTGGCCTCTGATCCCTTTTGGCTGCAGATCCTGGACGTCTTCACATTGCCGACAGTAGTGTGGAAGTCATCACCATTATTATACACAAACATTGTCTTCCATTAGCTTGGTAGCAGCCTTGCACGAAGGCAGTCCCGTTTGATTAGCATGTTTTGTAACACGACTTTTGCAGCAACTACGTTGGTAGCTACTCTGTAATGACGTCATTTGCTCTACGAGCATACTGCATCGCGATTCCACCGACAGCCATATGGTAAGCTTTGGCGTGCTGCACATTTCCTTGTAATCGTATTTCGGAACTCGTGGTTAACATTTTGCCTTTTCTGAACTCATCCTGGTTCAGCGATTTTCGCTGTTTCTAGCGACTGGTCGTATCTTTTTTAGTTTTTTCATTTGTGTCAGTAGATATAACGACGTAAATTCTGAGATGCCATAAAAACTGCCGCCGCATCACGCACCAGACCTAAATTTATTGCTTCTATTCAGTTACTTGTCACAGAGCAAGGCGGAAACTTCTCGAGTCACTCTAGAATATTCTAATTTTACATTCGTGATCTCCTCGGGAGGTATAAGTAGGGGGAAGCAATATATTCGATACCTCATCCAGAAACGCACCCTCTCGAAACCTGGCGAGCAAGCTACACCGCGATGGAGAGCGCCTCTCTTGCAGAGTCTGCCACTTGAGTTTATTAAACATCTCCGTAACGCTATCACGGTTACCAAGCAAACTTGTGACGAAACGCGCCGCTCTTCTTTGGACCTTCTCTATCTCCTCCGTCAACCCGATCTGGTACGGATCCCACACTGATGAGCGATATTCAAGTATAGGTCGAACGAGTGTTTTTTAAGCCACCTCCTTTGTTGATGGACTACATTTTCTAAGGACTCTCCCAATGAATCTCAACCTGGTACCCGCCTTACCAACAATTAATTATAGATGATCATTCCACTTCAAATCGTTACGCACGCATACTCACAGATATTTTACAGAAGTAACTGCTTCCAGTGTTTGTTCCGCTATCATATAATCATACAATAAAGGATCCTTCTTTCTATGTATTCGCAATACATTACATTTGTCTATGTTAAGGGTCAGTGGCCACTCCCTGCACCAAGAGCCTATCCGCTGCAGATCTTCCTGAATTTCGCTACGATTTTCTAATGCTGCAACTTCTCTGTATACTGCAGCATCATCCGCGAAAAGCCGCATGGAACTTCCGACACTATCTACTAGGTCATTTATATATATTGTGAAAAGCAATGGTCCCATAACACTCCCCTGTGGCACGCCAGAGGTTACTTTAACATCTGTAGACGTCTCTCCATTGATAAAAACATGCTGTGTTCTGTTTGCTAAAAACTCTTCAATCCAGCCACACAGCTGGTCTGATATTCCGTAGGCTCTTACTTGGTTTATCATGCGACAGTGCGGAACTGTATCGAACGCCTTCCGGAAGTCAAGAAAAATAGCATCTACCTGGGACCCTGTATCTAATATTTTCTGGGTCTCACGAACAAATAAAGCGAGTTGGGTCTCACACGATCGCTGTTTCCGGAATCCACGTTGATTCCTACATAGTAGATTCTGGGTTTCCAAAAACGACATGATACTCGAGCATAAAACATGTTCTAAAATTCTACAACAGATTGACGTCAGAGACATAGGTCTATAGTTTTGCGCATCTGCTCGACGACCCTTCTTGAAGACTGGGACTACCTGTGCTCTTTTCCAATCATTTGGAACCTTCCGTTCCTCTAGAGACTTGCGGTACACGGCTGTTAGAAGGGGGGCAAGTTCTTTCGCGTACTCTGTGTAGAATCGAATTGGTATCCCGTCAGGTCCAGTGGACTTTCCTCTGTTGAGTGATTCCAGTTGCTTTTCTATTCCTTGGACACTTATTTCGATGTCAGCCATTTTTTTCGTTTGTGCGAGGATTTAGAGAAGGAACTGCACTGCGGTCTTCCTCTGTGAAACAGCTCTGTAAAAAGGTGTTTAGCATTTCAGCTTTACGCGTGTCATCCTCTGTTTCAATGCCGTCATCATCCCGGAGTGTGTGGATATGCTGTTTCGAGCCACTTACTGATTTAACGTAAGACCAGAATTTCCTAGGATTTTCTGTCAAGTCGGTACATAGAATTTTACTTTCGAATTCACTGAACGCTTCACGCATAGCCCTTCTTACGCTAACTTTGACATCGTTTAGCTTCTGTTTGTCTGAGAGGTTTTGGCTGCGTTTAAGCTTGGAGTGAAGCTCTCTTTGCTTTCGCACTTGTTTCCTAACTTTGTTGTTGTACCACAGTAGGTTTTTCGCGTCCCTCACAGTTTTACTCGGTACGTACCTGTCTAAAACGCATTTTACGATTGCCTTGAACTTTTTCCATGAACAAACAACATTGTCAATGTCGGAACAGAAATTTTCGTTTTGACCTGTTAGGTAGTCTGAAATCTGCCTTCTATTACTCTTGCTAAACAGATAAACCTTCCTCCCTTTTTTTATATTCCTATTAACTTCCATATTCAGGGATGCTGCAACGGCCTTATGATCACTGATTCCCTGTTCTGCGCATACAGAGTCGAAAAGTTCGGGTCTGTTTGTTATCAGTAGGTCCAAGATGTTATCTCCACGAGTCGTTTCTCTGTTTAATTGCTCGAGGTAATTTTCGGATAGTGCACTCAGTATAATGTCACTCGATGCTCTGTCCCTACCACCCGTTCTAAACATCTGAGTGTCCCAGTCTATATCTGGTAAATTGAAATCTCCACCTAAGACTATAACATGCTGAGAAAATTTATGTGAAATATATTCCAAATTTTCTCTCAGTTGTTCTGCCACTAATGCTGCTGAGTCGGGAGGTCGGTAAAGGAGCCAATTATTAACTTAGCTCGGTTGTTCAGTGTAACCTCCACCCATAATAATTCACAGGAACTATCCACTTCTACTTCACTACGGGATAAACTACTACTAACAGCGACGAACACTCCACCACCGGTTGCATGCAATCTATCCTTTCTAAACACCTGTACCTTTGCAAAAATTTCAGCAGAATTTATCTCTGGCTTCAGACACCTTTCTGTACCTATAACGATTTCAGCTTCGTTGCTTTCTATCAGCGCTTGAAGTTCCGGTACTTTACCAACGCAGCTTCGACAGTTTACAATTACAATACCGATTACGTCTTGGTCCCCGCGTGTCCTGACTTTGCCCCGCACCCGTTGAGGCTGTTGCCCTTTCTGTACTTGCCCAAGGCCATCTAACCTAAAAAACCGCCCAGCCCACGCCACACAACCCCTGCTACCCGTGTAGCCGCTTGTTGCGTGTAGTGGACTCCTGACCTATCCAGCGGAACCCGAAACCCCACCACCCTATGGCGCAAGTTGAGGAATCTGCAGCCCACACGGTCGCAGAACCGTCTCAGCCTCTGATTTAGACCCTCCGCTCGGCTCAAATATATATATGTGTACACATGGGCAAAACTGCGGCTAAAAAGCTCCTCCCTGCATCGATTTCAGACAAACTCGATCCGTATTTTACTTAGTATCAGGGAGGAAATACACTGGGGTTAATAACCAGAAAACCCAAATCGGGAGGTGCGTGATAAAGTGGAGACAGAAACGAGGGGGAGAAGGTGTACCAACAGGGTGATGTTGGAAATGGACACGGATAAGGGGGAGCAGGAGATTGGGAGAGGAAAGTGGGAGAAGGACATGGACAGAGAATGGAAACAGGAAGAGATGTACAGAGACAGGGGCAGGAAGAGGTGAATGGGTGTGGAAGTAAACGGGTGGAGGAAGAGAAGATGGACAGAGAAGGGGAGAGGAAATGGACGGAGAGAGGAGGAAAGAGGAGATGGACTAATAAAATTGGATTGAATGTATAGGCGGGCAAAACCAGATACTGAGCTTGGTTTCTAATATATTCAAAATTAATTTCAATTACTGGTTATTAATGATTTTAAGATTTCGCACTACTCCCTTTTCTGTAATTTATATCATCAATTCTGGCGATGAAACGCTGTGAACAGGTGAAGATGATCGATGTCTCCACTGTCTGGATAACCAGGTGTGTGCAACTTGATGACTGATAGGGAAAGAGTGATAGGTTCGCGTAGTTAATTCCCCGTTTCTATCCTTGTCCCTACAGTCGCGACAATGTAGCATACCTGTTAGTCGACCACACTATTACTGCACTTGTTAGTGAGAGCCTTCGTACGCTTATCAAGAGTCACCGCGTAATCAGGATTGCGGAGGGAAGGAAGGTCGGTGCAACTAAAGTTACGCAATAAGAACTGAACCAACATTAGTGATTAGCTTTATGAAGTGCATCCTCTATCACATAAGGACGACGCCAAGTTCTTCAGCTGCTGTATTTGTTCCACTGGAAGTCGTTCCACTTGCATCTGCCTTGTCAGTTTCCATATCACTGTAGTCGCGATGTGCTGCATATTCATCTTCACTCTCCAGAGCACCATTGAATATTATGTTCTCTGTAGCTTCTTCCTTTAAGTCCATTTTACGCCCATACTCATTTTCAGCTCCGTTTACTTGTTTGCAGGCTTTTCACCAGTAATGTTTGGCAATCTACGATAAAGACTCGTTATATTTCTTTAGGACGGTTAAATTAATGGAAGAACGTTTCCTCTGCAAATTTTTATTTCGCTATACCATATAGCGGATTAGCGCTATAGTGTTCAAATTAGAGTGGTATCGTGGGAGCCGCAGGGCGGCATATACCATACGCTTTAGAAACAGACTTCGCATAATTCTAAAGAATAGGTTTCTCTGTTAACCATTTGTGATAATTATCCCCATTCATATCATCGTTATAATATTGGGATTTCGATTTCGATTCATAAATTAACTCTGCTCCCTCTATGAAACCAAAGATCCTCCAACGAAGACAATAGTAGCTGCTTAGTCTCCAGTGCAACTAGTCAATACGCCCAGAATTTCATGTCGACAGCACATTTTTCATAATTCATTGGCTCATTTTTATTATTTCTTATTGCTGTCAAGTATTTCGCACGCTTTGTAACAATGTTGGAAGGTCGTGTTCGGTTGTTTCTCTTATTGTTACACATTTCTTAAAATAAAATCTTGTCTCTTTCAAAATTTTCCAAAATGTTTCCCTTCCCCTTGAAAATTTATCTCACCTTTTGAAAATATAGGCAACTTTCTCAAAAGCTGGATTTAATCACAATACTCGATTTTTTTTCGAATGTCTTATCCAAGCCACATAGAGAAATTACTTTTCTAGAACTCCATTGTTTTCTGACCGTGAAGCCTTTTTCTCTAGTTTCTTGCTCTTTCTTAAAGCTGTTTATGGATCTTTTTGCTCACTTTTTGCGACATCTTCTGCTTTCGACGCTCAGGGGTACTCGGGATTACAGGCGACACTGCACTGCGCTACAGACGATATTTCAGGAGGACACGCTTAAACGCTTGATAGTGTTTGTCACAACTGATTTCAAAGTGCTATTAAGAACAAGTGCAATAATATCAATACAAACTAGAGTTGGACTCTACAAAAGGACGGTTCCGTAGTTTTTGGTACTCTGCATAAATGACGTAGTAAATGATAAATGACCATCACTATTCGTAGAATTGGTAGAGATAGGACCATAAACAAATGTGTAATAGAGAAAATGGAAGCCGACGACTTCACTTTGTTTTCTTGTTTGTTTTGCGTATAATTAGAACCGCACATCATTCAGTGTTAGTCCATTGTGTATTTTTTATTGTTACTGAATGTAAAGCAATAAAATTATTCGAGTTTGTAAGTTCTGCCCTTATGTATAAGTAAAGCGATTACTTTTGATACAAGTACAGTTTACATGCACAAGCATAAAAAATATACATAAATACTGTTGTTATTTTGTACTCGATAGAACCTTCTTCGCCGCGACGGGATTAGCCCAGCGGTCTTCGGAGCTGCAGTCCTGGACTGTGCGGCTGGTCCTGGCGGAGGTTCGAATCCTCCCTCGGGCATGGGTGTGTGTGTTTGTCCTTAGGATAATTTAGGTTAAGTGGTGTGTAAGCTTAGGGACTGATGACCTTAACAGTTAAGTCTCATAAGATTTCACACACATTTTCTTTCATTTTATCTTCCTAGTAACTAAATTGCGTTTTCTAGCGCTTTAAAATACATCTGTATTGTTTTATTTATTTTTACTACACCATCCCTCTGTTTCAAGTTAAGAATCATCAATTGTCGAATGGAAATCTGAATCAAACATTAATAATTTCAGTTTTGCTACATTTACTATTTATTCTTAAGTGACTGACAGGAAGATAACTATGTAGAACAGAAATGTTCCGCAGTTTACCTGCCCTGTATGTGTCCTCGCCCGGTTTCTAGATGGTTTCAGTGCTGCTCTAGTAAGACACCGATCGCATATACATTGTGACAATAAGTGAACTGCAAGAAATAAAATCGTCGTAACTTCTAAAAGGTTTGCGTTAGGACACTCAGACAGCATGGTTGACTGCAGGACATGATGGGAATTAGTATGGGCTGTATGGTTTGGTTTAGCGACGAATCCCACTTTCATTTCGATGGGTTCGTCAATAAGCAAACTAGGCGCATTTCGAGGATTGAGAATCCGCGATCGAGAAGTCTGTTCCCCATCAACGGGTGGCTGTGAGGTGTGCAATGTCTGGTCACGGAATAATCAGTGCGATATTTCTTGATGTCACGGTTCCTACCTGACGGCACGTGAAGGTTTTGGAAGGTGATTTCATGCCGTTTATCCAAAGTGACTCTGATTTCAACAAGGTGTCGTTCATGTAAGACGGAGCTCGACCTCATCAAAGCATGAGAATGTTTGGTATCGTGAAGGAACACTTTGGGGACTATTGGCATGGGTCTCGATTGGCCACCATATTCTCTGGATCTGAACACATGAGACTCATTTTTGTGGGGCTCTATTAAAGACAAGGTATACAGCAATATCCACAAAACTGTTACTGAACAGAAAACAGACGTTCAGGAGGTCATTGACAACATCGATTTTCCGATGCTCCAGTGGGTCATGCAAAGTTTCGCTATTCGTCTGCGCTAATGATGACAGGCATCTCGAACACATCATGTTGAATAAATTGTGTGCACACCGTAGTTCGTAACTAATTTACATTTTTTCATATAGTTCAATAATTGTCACCCTGCATACAGGAAGTGAGCGTTATGAGGTAACTCCCGATAGGTATGCAACATGTTTAACGTACAGGTAATGCGGATACCATCTTAAACGAGCGAAGCTACTGGGAAAACTAGCGTAGTCTAAGCTTACTTATTGCTGTCTACGGTAGCTGTTGTATTCTCTAACAGTTTATTGAACGTAACTTCTACAATACAGTAGCTGGCTGTACAATAGATGTAAACATCCGTCAATCTAGCCGGAGATGTGGTTCCTCTCGGTCGGCTGGTACTTCGATCAGTAGTGCAGTACAGCGGCTCCGGTGATATCTTCTCGGAGACTCTGCTATAGCGGTTGCCATTAGCAGCGGACGAAGAGTGGTCTGCCTTCGACCGGCCGAGCCTATATAGTGAGCTGGAGCCAATAGAAACCCGGCGTAGGAATCCGTGGCCGGATATGTCGCGGCGACCTCTGCAAGGAAAGGTTGCTATTATTCGACTGGAATCTTCGGCGTGTTTACCTGATGTCTTCGCCTGTTTGGCTGTTGGTTTGTTTCCCTCATAGCGTGGCTGTTATGCGGTGCTGCGTGCCATGTAGGGGAACCCGATGGCAGACAGTACAGTAGCCTACGGTAGTTTTACAGCTCTGCTACAGACCGAACGAGAACACCGCGTAGACAGCGGGACTGTACAAGTGAGAGCGGTCAGAGGGGTGTTAGTGAGTAGCCGTTTAACAGCGAGACACGGAGCCGGGCAGCGGCGTGGGCCCGCGTGTGATTCACTGGCCGTCGCTGTGCGGCGTCCTTTGCTCCCGCGGGAAGCGATCAGTCTGCAGGCCCGGGCAATATCGGCTGCGGGGCGTGGCGGCGCGCAGTGTCCAATTACCGGCTGCAGCGCGCCTCATAGCGGGCCGTGTGTCGGTCCGCGAGAAATTACCGCCGCCCGGCTGACGGCCGCCGGCCGCCGCCGCGATCGCTCAACGTCGCCGCCTCCGACGGAAGCCCCGCCGCCGCCGCCGGCGCCGACGCCGCCGACGCCGACGCCGCCCCCGGGGGCTGATAGATCGCGCGCTTGCAAACCGCCGCAACTTATCGCGGGCCCGTAAATACAACCCTCCATCACTTCAGCCACATAAATCTCTATTTAAAGTCAATCTGCCGCGCGGCGCGTGTGTGCTGCGCGCCGCATTTTTCATCTCCTTCCGCCGGCTGGCCTAGCGCGGGCGCTCTCTCCACTGCTGCCTGTCTGGTAGATTTCACTTTCTAGCCCGCAGCACGCGCTCTCTTAGTCACCTGTAGCCTCTAGTCCAGTTAATGAAGACCACAGGAGGGCGATTAGGGGGAGAAAATTTTTGCACAGTGCTCGGAGGTAATGTCCCGGTCAACACACTAAAAATCCTGCATGAGGGGGGGGGGGGGGGGTTCAGTGTGTTTGGAGATGGGGAAAGGGAGAAATTTTAAAGTTAACTATTTATGTTTCTTCGAACTCGAAAATCACCCCTCCTAGGAAAAACTTTTCCCAGTACAAAAGTAACCTACACTTCTCAAAAAATAAATAAATAATAAATAAAAATAAAAGGTTCAAATGGCTCTGAGCACTATGGGACTTAACTTCCGAGGTCATCAGTCCCCTAGAACTTAGAACTACTTAAACCTAACTAACCTAAGGACATCACACACATCCATGCTCGAGGCAGGATTCGAACCTGCGACCGTAGCGTACACTACTCATTTTATTTCTGTAGAGCAAATAGTTTCGACAGTGCAGGTGATCAAAAAGTGGAAGATGATTAACAATACTGTTTTAATGGTGCAAAATTAATGTTCACCTTTAGCTCAAGTGGGTTAAGAAAGAGATATCGTGTGTATCACGTCTAAATGCAGTAGAGCCTAGTTACGGGATAAATGGTGTTAGGCAGTGTAACAGGGTGAAACTGGGCGGGGAATATGTAGGGTACAAGCTGAAGGGTTGTAGGCCCCCGGATTGTGTTTATGAACTTCCCTGCTTCAAGGGTCTGCAAACTAAAGAGCGATCACTATGTCTACCCCAATACATAGAGACTACGCCCACCCGACACTGCGCTCCTTATCAGTCACTGACAACGCCGTGCGGAGACATGCCCAGGGATGATTATTGTTCACAAAATGCTTTCAGGCTCTATGGAATGGAGACCTTACTAAGACAACTAACGGAAGAAGCGCATTTAGACAGAATATACGTATATACCCCCGTTGCTACTGGGAAATTGACTATTAGTCATACCGAGTGACAGCCGTAGCATTCTTCCGGTAATGGTAACATACCCCAGTACGAGCGCTGCTCCACTTTCAGTCTACAGGCACCCTAGATCTCCCCACAATTTCCTGTCCAATTATGTATGTGAGTAGACGAAAGATCTTAAATGAACTCCTCCTTACTCTTCTTTCGAATCTTAATAGTTTTTCTTTTCTCATCTAGTCAGGTATATAAGCCTTACGTGACAGCTGGCCTTATCACTGTGATCTACGCTAATGAACCAAAATGTTATCACTAACTACATAATAGCTTATTTGTCCATCTTTGGAACGAAATACGTCACTGACTGCATATCAGGGACCTCGCAGTTTGTTTATACGTATGTCGAGGTGTGTCTACGTGCTGGTCGCCTAATTCGTGTAAATATCGGGCGGCTGATTTGTGCACGCAGTAATGGCACCCGGTCACGACCCGGATGGGTTTCATAGGATTTACAACAGGTGAATTTGGTAGCAGAGACATCATCCTGAGTTCACTATAATGTTCCTCAAACTACTACAGTGCGGTTCTGGATCCGAGACAAAGGCAGTTGTACTGCTCCAATCAAGGGATGCAGGTGGTCTAGTGCTGTCAGCTTGTCTTAGATTACAACCACAGGTCCCAAGCAAGCGCAGGAGAATATCTTCCGTAGCATAATACCACTCGAACCAGCCTCTGTCCGTGACACGCTTCACGTTTACAGTCGCCGTTCACCTCGGCGATAGCGTTTGTGGAGACGATCATCAACCTAGTGTAGCAAAAATGTGATTCACCCGGAGAGCCTATACGTTTAGATTGATCGACAGTCGAATCCCGATGGTCCCGAGCCCACTGCAATCGTAACTGACTGTATCGTGGAACCAACATGTGAAAATGTAGGGGTGCTCCATGTTCAACAACGTACGGTGAACGCACTGCTCCGAAACACTTGTGCACGCACCAGGATTGTGCTCTTTCGGCAGAGATTCCACAGAACACCATCTGTTGTTCTTGACAATGCCTCCGATCCGCAAGTTCTGTAAAGAGTCGTGAACGTCCAAACATTTAGGGCTTAGTGCTAGTGTCACCGTCCGTCTTTCCGTAGATCTCACGACAGTAGCACGTGAACATTCGACCAGCTTCGCCATTGTCAGGCTCTGCTTAATAATAATCTTCCCTTTGTCAAAGTCGCTTGTTTCAATGGATTTCCCCATCTGAAGTCCATATCTTCGCTAGGGTGATCCCCTGTCGGTATGCTCCTCTTATGTACCGCGTCACGTGTCCGCAACACCAGCAGGCGACATCCAACATCGCGGTGGACGATGGTGATAATGTTTTGGCTTGTCAGTGTATATTCTCATCTTAGCATTCGTTGATGCTGATTTTGGCCCGAGCGTCCCTCTGAGGGTATACAATCATTTCATTCCACTGCTGTTCTTTCCTTGATGTCCATTTCTACGCTGTTGTAGCTAACAAACCATGGTCCCCACTATCCGATATTGTGAAGTCTGTTGAACCTCAATCGGTCTGTCTCAAGAAATTTTTCCTGCTTTCGTGTTCTTTTCCTTGCATTATCTCCATTTTGTCTTGACACACTTTTAGACCAACCCTCCGTGGGCAGCTGTCCATTTTCTGGTACATTTCTTTCAAGTTGTGTTTTGATTTACTCAACGGAAACATTCCCATGTGTCAGTAAACTATCTTGATGAAACTTTGCGGGCGTATAGAGGGGGGAAAAATAATGTAATACGTAATTTTTAATTTCTGTCCAATTTCACCTATAAGGGGTAAAACACAGCCCCAAAGGCGAAAAAATGATGTATAAAAATTGTTTCTCATATAAAAGTTGATACGTAATTAATGTTCTTGAAAACTGTATAATCGATATTTTAAGAACTTGAAATTTTGCAGAATACCGCACCACTATTACTAATTTTGAAAAATGGAAACTTTTGTCGGAACATAAATCAACGAAGCCTTCAAGCACATGCATCCATGTGCAATAAAGCTGCTTTCCGAAATATTTTTGGAAAATAAGCTTTATACAGTGTGCTGTCAGAGTATTTTCACCATAACTAATTAAAATATCTAAATTTTCGTTATTAGTCTAGTAATTTATTTTAGTTTACATTTGTTTGTGTTTTAAATTGTCATTTAAGTTTTACATTCAGTTTTTTCTGTTTTTTAGTTAACTGTTTAACATACAAGTATTTTGTTAACGAAGAATAATAAGTAACTTATCATTATGATATGAAAACATTACAATAATGAAATCTACATTGTCTCGTCTCCTCTTCCCACTTAAGAGACTCGTAATTATTGAGAATTGTTGCTAATCCGTGTTTCCACACATTCTGTCATAGCTGGCCTAACCGTATTCGTCCCTATGACTTTGGCAAATGTTCAAATGTTCAAATGTGTGTGAAATCTTATGTGACTTAACTACTAAGGTCATCAGTCCCTAAGTTTACACACTACTTAACCTAAGTTATCCTAAGGACAAACACACACACCCATGCCCGAGGGAGGACTCGAACCTCCGCCGGGACCAGCCGCACAGTCCATAACTGCAGCGCCTTAAGCCGCTCGGCTAATCCCGCGCGGCATGACTTTGTCCGTAGTGCTGCTGTAAAGTAAGTTCCCTTAGTGACAGCAAGTCCTTTCGGTGCTAACGGGATTCTCTTCCTGACACCTATGTATGTTGTCGCCAATGGTATTTAGTGAATACAACGGAAATGATATTATTTGACAGAGTATGTAGCAAACATAAATACGATTAATACTTAATAATCATAACCTCAGCATTGTTAGATGCTTCGTGTTAAAGGGTAGAATCTACGCTAACTTATGAAAAATCAGGCAGCATAAGTAGGGTATGACTCACTTCATGTTAACAGTCACTAGAGGCAAGAGGAAGAGGAGTTTGGGGACATTTTAAGAGTGACTACCGCAGTTTCGGCTCAGTTTCGCGAGCAGTGATAACGTCACCCCGCCCCCTTTGCCCCCTCTGCAAGCTCATGGAAACATGCTCATTCACATGAGTTTAAACTGCACTCGCAGGGCGACAGAGGAGAGGAGAAGAGGACGGGAGAGAGCAAAATAGAGAAAATAAAGAAACAGGGTAACGTGGACAGAGAGTTTCACTGAGAACTAAAAAGAAAATGTAACGGGAAGGGGGGTGGGCTTGAGTGTTAGTCCTTCAGCCCTAGGCTCCGTAATACATCTCCGTCTCACCTCACGGAGATATCATCCTGCGTTGTTACTTCTGCAAAGCCACCACAGCACCCAGCGTGGAAGCTGGAAAGCTGCGGAAAATAACAGAAGAGGAACGCTGAACCTAGAGACAGAATGCGAATACACTTTTCCGTGAAATTAGTTCAGTCGAATGAAGCCATAAATCTTAATTTAGCAGCCATTCATTGGACACAGTTTCAAACTGTCATAAATTTAAAAGACGATCCGATGATGTGTTGTAATTTCACAGTGTAGAGACAGGTAAATGGTTAAATGGTGCGAGGTCATTATAAGCTACCTGATAGCCCTATAATAGTACAGACGTCCCTTGAGGAGAAACTGCCACGCTGACATTCTTTTCAAGGTACTGACCTACAACTAGCGGCTAGTCCAGTTGTCTAGAGCGATACGTAGTCGTGTTAATACTGATGAAGTGTTATGTAGAATACGCCGCCATTTATCCAAGGAACAGGAATACTGACAACCAGGCTTGGTTAACATACACCAGCACGCATGGCGTAAGGCGCAGCGCGCGATCTTGCCAGACAGAATGGCCAGCCAGACCAGCAAGAAATCCTCACCGTGGAGTAAAGACTCTGACTGATGCACCGACCAGCCAGAGAGTGGTTTTTAGGAGGTTTCCCACGCTCGTTTAGGCAAATGCTGGTCTGTCTCAAATTTCCGCCTTAGGTAATACGATACACAATCAGTTAAAATGCGACAATACACAGAACCAAATTTACAGTTAGCAGACACGTGACACGCACGACTTTCCTCCCTTATGTAATTGCCGACTCCTGAGCCAGGAAGAGCATCCTGCCGCAAAGTTAAATTACATTAAATTTCCAGACTCTCAGTACAGTAGGATCCCATACTAGATGGGATTTAACTATCAGTAAAAGTAGAAGTAGATGCCTGAATAAGACACAAATACGTATTTCGATCTAATTTTTACACGATGGCGTTGAAACTGGGGAGCAGTGGAATGCGGAGAATGAGTAAATATGGTTTTCCCAGTGTTCGGACCATATAATGGCCTGCCGGGAAAGTGGGTGAGAGCTCGTATATAATTGAAAGATTCGCGTGAATTAGATTCGCTGCAAAACCTCCGTTTAGACACTTTCAAGAGAGCGTAAAGGGTAAACCGCTGAGAACAGAGGGAGACCGAGAGAGAAAATTACGTATCATACTTCCTTCGTGTGGGCCACGATAACGGAGAACGTTTTGCAATATGTTTCTGTCGTTTCACTGTAAATTATAGTAATTAAGGTAATGTGTATCTGCCCTCTTTAATTGGGAAGTTCGGGCAGTCGCAGAGCGAGCATCCAGATTGGCATTACAGTTAGAAGAGAAGGTTTAAGTCCAGACTATAAACGTTCATTTTCTAGGCACATACTGTGAAATTATCCTTCACCTGAAACTTGAACAAGGCTACCTGTTTGAATTCTAACGATTTTTAAAAGTTCTTCGTTGTTGAACCCTTCAAGTAATTGTATTCTTTGGGGTCAAATAAATGTGTAACAGTTTTGGAATAATTTGTGATCATTGCGTCTCGAATACACTGCTCACCAAACAGGAGACTCAGTACCAGATAGCAGTCCCTTACGCTGCAGGTACAAACTAGTTGGCACTAATATATCGTTTTTCACTGTAATATTTGATATACTGGTTCATTAACGTTGGTCCACAATACTCAACTGCCTACAACGAGATTTCTCATCTTAAGTGATCACTAAACGTCCTCAGCATTATGCTGATGGTGTAAAACTTAATTTCTGTAGATTTTATAGTATTTTATGTCGTTAAAGGCGAACATCGTCACTTCTATTATTTCTATAAGAATTTTAGTTGTACTTTCTATTCCAGTTATTTGAAAATTTTTGTTGCATCTCTATATTATAAGCATGCGAGATGCAACTTCACGAAGGGCATTCTGCCTCTCCTTTTTTTCCATTATTCTCTATGCACTTTGGATTCATCTAGTTGTTATTTATACTACGTTTCCCGGATTTCAAAAATAATGATACAGTTCGTATTTCCCATGCCTGTCGCTTACACAGGTCAGCGGTAACTTAGCCTGCAATATTGAGTGAATTATGAGAAATTTCTATCTGTATGTTGTACGACTAGTTATAAGTGATGGTTTACTTCTACTTCTTGTATATATGGCCTTTCACTGTAGTTTTGTTAACGGCTTTAGAAAACACCCTGATTAGCTTATTAGGGAATATTGGTAGCAACTTCTGTGATAGTAACGTTGTTTCTCGACAAACTTAGATCTTGAAGGGATTGCTAAAAATTAAGTAGCGATAGAAATAAGATTTTTATCACGTTCCTCAGTAGAATTATGTATAAATCCCATCATCTCGATTCGCAGTCCAAAACTGCTCGGAAAGAGAGCATTTTTCCTTCCAAACAATGTTCAACTAATGCCTGGTATTTATTTCCCCAGTTTCAAATTTTTATTCTCCCAAAATGTGGTGCCAGTTCTCAAACTTCGTTCGAAATGACTGCATTTACGGAGTTAGACAAAAATATGGAGAAACCGCGAGAAATGTATGGTTGAACGTAAACAAGGATAATTACCAATCTGCAGCTGTTGTATTTCACCATGAACCGCATCTGTACAATGTGCTCAATACGTTGTAAATGTCAGTCGTGGCCAGAATAGTGTTCTGAGTACTCGTGAGTAATTATGTCGGAGCTAAGTGAATTCCAGCTTGGGCACATTTTTGATGCACGTGTGGTGGATGCTTTCGTAGCCGAGGCAGTCAAGTACTTGGTGTTTCAAGAGGTGTGGTATCGAAGAGTTATACCATACACAAGGAAAACTGAAAAATATCAAGCACTAAGTCATAACACAGACGAAGGTACGTGTTGTGTGATGATCACGTACGGTCATTAAAGAGGATTTTGACGAACAACAAGACACGACAGCTGCATGCGACACTACACAATTCAAAGTCGCACTCGTGAACCCTGTCAGCAGCAAAACAACACAAAAGATCTTCTGTATAAGCATGTACAGGGAGTTTCAAAAATGACCGGTATATTTGAAACGGCAATAAAAACTAAACGAGAGCTATAGAAATACACCGTTTGTTGCAATATGCTTGGGACAACAGTACATTTTCAGGCAGACAAACTTTCGAAATTACAGTAGTTACAATTTTCAACAACAGATGGCGCTGCGGTCTGGGACACCCTATAGTACGATATTTTCCACATATCCACCATGCGTAGCAATAATATGGCGTAGTCTCTGAATGAAATTACCTGAAACCTTTGACAACGTGTCTGGCGGAATGGCTTCACATGCAGATGAGATGTACTGCTTCAGCTGTTCAATTGTTTCTGGATTCTGGCGGTACACCTGGTCTTTCAAGTGTCCCCACAGAAAGAAGTCACAGGGGTTCATGTCTGGCGAATAGGGAGGCCAATCCACGCCGCCTCCTGTATGTTTCGGATAGCCCAAAGGAATCACACGATCATCGAAATATTCATTCAGGAAATTAAAGACGTCGGCCGTGCGATGTGGCCGGGCACCATCTTGCATAAACCACGAGGTGTTCGCAGTGTCGTCTAAGGCAGTTTGTACCGCCACAAATTCACGAAGAATGTCCAGATAGCGTGACGCAGTAATCGTTTCGGATCTGAAAAATGGGCCAATGATTCCTTTGGAAGAAATGGCGGCCCAGACCAGTACTTTTTGAGGATGCAGGGACGATGGGACTGCAACATGGGGCTTTTCGGTTCCCCATATGCGCCAGTTCTGTTTATTGACGAAGCCGTCCAGGTAAAAATAAGCTTCGTCAGTAAACCAAATGCTGCCCACATGCATATCGCCGTCATCAATCCTGTGCACTATATCGTTAGCGAATGTCTCTCGTGCAGCAATGGTAGCGGCGCTGAGGGGTTGCCGCGTTTGAATTTTGCATGAATAGGGGTGTAAACTCTGGCGCATGAGACGATACGTGGACGTTGGCGTCATTTGGACCGCAGCTGCAACACGGCGAACGGAAACCCGAGGCCGCTGTTGGTTCACCTGCTGCACTAGCTGCGCGTTGCCCTCTGTGGTTGCCGTACGCGGTCGCCCTACCTTTCCAGCACGTTCATCCGTCACGTTCCCAGTCCGTTGAAATTTTTCAAACAGATCCTTTATTGTATCGCTTTTCGGTCCTTTGGTTACATTAAACCTCCGTTGAAAACTTCGTCTTGTTGCAACAACACCGTGTTCTAGGCGGTGGAATTCCAACACCAGAAAAATCCTCTGTTCTAAGGAATAAACCATGTTGTCTACAGCACACTTGCACGTTGTGAACAGCACACGCTTACAGCAGAAAGACGACGTACAGAATGGCGCACCCACAGACTGCGTTGTCTTCTATATCTTTCACATCACTTGCAGCGCTATCTGTTGTTGAAAATTGTAACTACTGTAATTTCGAAAGTTTGTCTGCCTGAAAATGTACTGTTGTCCCAAGCATATTGCAACAAACTGTGTATTTCTATCGCTGCTCGTTTAGTTTTTATTGCCGTTTCAAATATACCGGTCATTTTTGAAACACCCTGTAACTTCAGGGGGAGCTGGAATTTCAAAACCTTACATGCGAATCACCCAACAGGAAAAGGTGGTGCTGAAGGCATGGAACCAGGCCTGTGGAGCAATGAAAGGAAGTCAGTTGTTTGGATGAGTCTTGTTTCACAGTCTTTCAGACTTCTGACCGAGTTTGTGTCCCATAAGTGAAACATGCCGGGAGTGGTGACGATTTGGGCAGCAATATTGTGGTGTTCCGTGGACCCCCATATTTACTCTGAAAAAAGAATTATCTGACCATTTTGACTGATCATGTCCATCCCAGAGTACAATGTTTGGTCCCCACTGGTGATGCTGTGTTTCAGGACGACAAGGCTCCTTTTCACACTGTTCGCATAGCCGAGAACTGGTTTTGGGAGACCAAAGTTTAATTTTTCCATCTTCCCTGGTCACCACAATGACCAGATCTCAATACTATTGATCCTCAGTGATATGTTTTGGCAAGAAGGGCGTGAAATTGCGCAGGATGACAGGGTCCCTCTTGACACGGGTCGCACTGTACAGGGCCGGTATTGTGAGCTTGAGGATGATTTGTCGATTCTCCCATGTCCACCACAGTCACGGGTGTCAATATTATGTAGCATTTGTCGTTTACTTTGAGGAAAACAATGTGTGACCGTTATAAGAGTTCACCACTGTTTCCTGAACTTTCGATTACTTTGCTGGAAGACTGGTAAAAGATAACCTTTAAAACCATGCAGGAACTGTATTTATGCGTTCCGAGACGACTGGGGGCTGTTTCCAATGCTAAGGGTTTTCCTACACCGTATTCGGGGTAAAAATGTGTTGTGTATTTTCCGTTTCCATAATTTTGGCTACCACCTGTTTGTCATTTATAATGAACATTGGCTGTCTTTCACGTTATGTCATACACAGAACACCCTGCTTGTGTTTGTTGGCGAACCTATAATAATGGAGAAATTATTGAATTGTATCTGTCAACGAGCATTTGATAGATTTAACCCTCCATTGAGCGCATGGCAGCACACCGTGCTGACACTGTGATGTGTATGTGATACAAGTGTAATGTCCTGCGAATACATAGAAAGATACTTCCCTTATCATTTAGCTACAAAATAGCAGGTCAGAAACTGGAAGCAGTTAATTCCATAAATTATCTGGGAGTACGCATTAGGAGTGATTTAAAATGGAATGATCATATGAAGTTGATCGTCGGTAAAGCAGATGCCAGACTGAGATTCATTGGAAGAATCCTAAGGAAATGCAATCCGAAAACAAAGGAAGTAGGTTACAGTACGCTTGTTCAAATGGCTCTGAGCACTATGGGACTTAACTGCTGTGGTCATCAGTCCCCTAGAACTTAGAACTGCTTAAACCTAACTAACCTAAGGACATCACACAACACCCAGTCATCACGAGGCAGAGAAAATCCCTGACCCCGCCGGGAATCGAACCAGGGAACCCGGGCGCGGGAAGCGAGAACGCTACCGCACGACCACGAGCTGCGGACAGTACGCTTGTTCGCCCACTGCTTGAATACTGCTCAACACTGTGGGATCCGTATCAGATAGGGTCGATAGTAGAGTTAGAGATGATCCAACGGAGAGCAGCGCGCTTCGTTACAGGATCATTTAGTAATCGCGAAAGCGTTACGGAGATGATAGATAAACTCCAGTGGAAGACTCTGCAGGAGAGACGCTCAGTAGCTCCGTACAGGCTTTTGATAAAGTTTCGAGAACATATCAAAAATGGCTCTGAGCACTATGGGACAACATCTTTGGTCATCAGTCCCCTAGAACTAAGAACTACTTAAACCTAACTAACCTAAGGACATCACACACATCCATGCCCGAGGCAGGATTCGAACCTGCGACCGTAGCAGTCCCGCGGTTCCGGACTGCAGAGCCTAGAACCGCACGGCCACCACGGTCGGCTTCGAGAGCATACCTTCACCGAAGAGTCAAGCAGTACATTGCTCCCTCCTACTTGTATCTCGCGAAGAGACCATGAGGATAAAATCAGAGAGATTAGAGCCCACACAGAAGCATACCGACAATCCTTCTTTCCACGAACAATACGAGACTGGAATAGAAGGGAGAACCGATAGAGGTACTCAAGGTACCCTCTGCGACACACCGTCATGTGGCTTGCGGAGTATGGATGTAGATGTAGATGAAGTAGTAGTGAAGGTGTTTGAATTACGCTCAAGAACCAAATACATAATTCAGTTCGATATCGCGATTTGTTTCTAATGATTTTACCTACCTTATATCAAAAACAGGGCTGCTACATAAGCGGAAAAGCCGATTTTCTCGAGGCAGCAGTCAGTGATACACGCACCCGCTCGCGCAAGTTTCAAAGGCGCACCCATCGGAAGGTTTATGTAGAAGCATCACCCATATCAGAAAATATTTAATGCTCTTCAGTGACAAATCCTTTTCAGTAACACAGAGTCGCAAAGTGCATGCTTACAAAAGTGTCTGCAACTTGTAGCCGTCCTACATGGAGACGTGGGCTATAAGCATGACGTCGTTAACTGCAGCTCAAGCTATTATCTTAATTGCTAATACTTCGGCAGCGAAAAGTTGTCTAAACTGCCGCGAAGCCTCTCAATGAATTAATAACAGTGTTTCAATAACTTCGTATTGTCGCAAATGGTACTGAGAGCCGGCAAAGGCAGACGTACACAGACCGAAAGAGTCAGGCGAGGGTTGCGTGTGGGTCGGTTAGTGCTTAACCCGACGTCCGTCCGAATGCGGCCCGCCGGCCGTAAACCAGCCGTACGTGTTCGTCGCAGCGGGACCGAAGGCTCGCAGCTCGGGTAACGACGCCTATTTGCAGCCCCGGAGCAGTTTCTGCCTCCTCCAGTTGTCCAGGTGGGGAGTTCCACCTGCATCGGGCCATTACTGATAACCACGCCACTTACCTCGGCCTGTTTCCAGGCCGGCACAAACAGGTTGGCCCTCCGCTGCCGACTGCAAGTAATAACGTACAGTATATGCATTGTTGCTTCATCCTCCGGGATACATGGTTACACAAATGTGGTATTTGATTCTAATCTTTCTATTTCCTTATCTAGCTAATCAAATAACGAGACTTCAGATTAATTACAGTCAGATCACTGATGCGATTGTACAGCTCAGAAGACTTAACAGACAGTATGCTGTTCCAGGACTCATCCTCGCATTCTCCTGGCGTGAGTGAGGGAATAACAGTAACATCTAGATCTTGATGGCTGAACAGGGATTTGAATTTGACTCTACATCGTTGATGTTCCCTTTCAAGCAATGAGACGAATCAATAACAATAATTACAGAAATTTTATTAAAATCAGTTCCTTTACCACTCCAACACATCTGTCTGAAGCAATTCACATGACGACACATAGAAATTACTCTTCTCTTTTCCAATACCAGATAAGTAATATGAAAACACTCCATCTTCAAAAGTGACAAGTCGATGGTAGCAAAGATCAATGAGACTCTTTTATAAAACATACAGGAAATGCTAATTTCGGAATATGTTTAAAGCATTCGCAGCATCGAATCAAATGTATCGCTGTTCATGGTGTTAGTAGTTAATATAGGCCGTTTTTGAGATGTGTGCGATTCAAAACTGTTGTTGTTGTGGACTTCAGTCCTGAGACTGGTTTCATGCAGCTCTCCATGCTACTCTATCATGTGCAAGCTTCTTCATCTCCCAGTACCTACTGCACCCTACATCCGCCTGAATCTGCTTAGTGTATTCATCTCTTGGTCTCCCTCTACGATTTTTACCCTCCACGCTGCCCTCCAATACTAAATTGGTGATCCCTCGATGTCTCAGAATATGTCCCACCAACCGATCCCTTCTTCTAGTCAAGTTGTGCCACAAGCTCCTCTTCTCCCCAATTCTATTCAATACCTCCTCATTAGTTATGTGATCTACCCATCTAATCTTCAGCATTCTTCTGTATCACCACATTTCGAAAGCTTCTATCCTCTTCTTGTCGTAACTATTTATCGTCCACGTTTCACTTCCGTACATGGCTACACTCCATACAAATAGTTTCAGAAACGACTTCCTGACATATAAATTTATACTCGATGTTAACAATTTTTTCTTCTTCAGAAACGCTTTCCTTGCCATTGCCAGTCTACATTTTATATCCTCTCTACTTCTACAATCATCAGTTATTTTGCTCCCCAAATAGCAAAACTCCTTTACTACTTTAAGTGTTTCATTTCCTAATCTAATTCCCTCAGCATCACCCGACTTAATTCGACTACATTCCATTACCCTCGTTTTGCTTTTGTTGATGTTCATCTTATACCCTCCTTTCAAGACACTGTCCATTCCGTTCAATTGCTCTTCTAAGACCCTTCCTGTCTCTGACAGAATTACAATGTCATCAGCGAACCTCAAAGTTTTTATTTCTTCTCCATGGATTTTAATACCTACTACGAACTTTTCTTTTGTTTCCTTTATTGCTTGCTCAATATACAGATTGAATAACATGACCCGTCTCACTCCCTTCCCAGCAACTGCTTCCCTTTCATATCCCTCGACTCTTATAACTGCCATCTGGTTTCTGTACAAATTGTAAATAGCCTTTCGCTCCCTGTATTTTACCCCTGCCACCTTCAGAATTTGAAAGTGTGTATTCCAATCAACATTGTCAAAAGCTTTCTCTAATTTCCTTATTGTTCGGTAATCAAATAACGAGAGTTCAGATTCATTACAGTCAAATCACTAATGCGATTGTACAGCCCAGAAGACTTAAAAGGCCGTATTCTGTTCCAGGACTGATCTTCGCATTCTCCTGGAGTTAATGGGGGAATAACAGTAACATCTAGATCTTGATGGCTGAACAGGGATTTGAATTTGACTCTACATCGTGGATGTTCCCTTTCAAGCAATGCGACGAATCAATAACACTAATTACAAAAATTTTATTAAAATCAATTCCTTTACCACTCCAGTACATCTATCTGAAGCAATTCACATGACGAAACACAGAAATATCTCTTCTCTTTGCCAATACCAGATAAGTAATATGAAACCTCTCCTTCTTCAAAAGCGCCAAGTCCACGGATGCAAAAATTGATAAGACTCTTATGAAACATACAGGGAACGCTAATTACGGAATACATTTAAAGCATTCACAGCATCGAATCAAATGTACCGCTTTTCATGGTGTTTACGGTTATTCTAGGCCGTTTTTGAGATGTGTACGGCCGACCGAGGTGGCCGAGCGGTTCTAGGCGCACCATTCCGGAACCACGAGACTGCTACAGTTGCAGGTTCGAATCCTGCCTCGGACATGGATGTGTTGTAGGGAAGCAGCCTACTCACGCTGTAGTAAATTCACATCAGTTTCCGTTGTGTGCCAGCCAGTCTGCTGTAACTAGCTCTGACGTCATAAATGTTGCGCAATACCTTAAAAATCAAGCAAATGAACTAAAACTTTTCTAGCATGTCAGAAATAATACTAAATTAATGTGTGTTAAATATCAGTTCGATAACTTCAGCCATTTCCAAGATTTGGACATTTTTCTGGAAAAATCATTGGCGCAACAGAACAGAGCTAGAGACTTCAAAATTTATATTTAGATTCATTTTTCATAATGATTTAATAAAAACAGTACTTTGGATTTCACATATTAAAATTTTAGTGGTAATTCATGATTTTGTGGTTTACGTATCAAAACTGAAGGAAGCAAGATAGATTAAGTAGGTTAATAAATAAGGCTAGGATGTTTAGATTTAAATAGGTTGGAGGTCCGCTATGATTATGAAGATGTGTAAAGTTTCTTTTTAATACCTATAAAATTATAGCGATAGCGGATCTCAAAAGGGACAGTTCAGAGCTCATCTGCTGCGTGCAGGGTAATTAGTTTAATTCTCTCGCCCAAAGTATTTAACTTAGCCACGTCAAAATTTTATTATCAATACTTACCTGCGTGCTGAATGCACGTTTAAGTTAAGAGATTCTTCGGCCATCAGCCAAAGAAGCTATAAATTATTATGTAACTTGAAGTGGTGCGTTACTAGCCCAGCGGCTAGTCGGGAGAGCGGATTTAATCAGGCGTTCCCTCAGCCGTCCGCACCGCGGCTTTATATATAAGAACACTGCGCGAGGAAGCAAGGCCCCAGTTCTCTCCAGACGCTGAATGACACGCCATCTGTGTCGGTAGTCGCGTCGCATCAGTGTATCTGCTGCAAACCGCCTCGGGTGCCGTATTAAGTTACTAGAGATATGCGGAACCATGAAAACATTTCATGTGAAGTGTTAATTCTGGAATGATTTTCATTATCTAGCTTCAGTTTGCGTATTGTCGTAATTTTTCACGTGCCGTCGCGGGACAGACATTCTACTAAATATTTAGCGTGGCGTTTGATGAAATATTTTCATCAAATTATGGCGAGCATTCTTTTAACATTTAATTCGGACATTTATAGTTGCATCAGCGCATTAGACTCTGAACTGCTCTGTTAGTTAGGTTGTAGGGATACTTGTGGTTTTTATTAGTGAATTTCAGAATATACTCAAATATTTTGGAAAACCGTTTTTGATTAGAAATCCCGGACAATCTCCTAATTCCTCAGAGCTATAAGCTGCAGCTATAAGAACATTCTCAGGCAAAGTGGGCACTAGGATATCTATTTACTGGCTCCAAGTTTTATTAAATCACTTTCTGGGGGTCACGGAGTAAATAGAGAGCCAGTGTTGAGAACGGCAAAAGACAGCAATAACAACATTCTAAAAGCTAGAAACTGATTCAACACGCAAGCATATATCCAGCAATCAGATTTTTTATTATTGTTACAAACTTATACAACACGCCGCCCCACATATGGTGCATCGGCCGGGAAATCAACTAAGTGAAAGTGATTTTAACTATTCGGATTCGCGAGTGAAATGCGACACGCAACTGAGTATAGAACAGTGAATGTGTTACGTGTGCTTATGGACGACGCAATTGGATTAACAACGCATCTGGATTGACGGAGCTGGCACTGAGTCTAGCGGTGCTGCCGGCATCGCGAGAAGCCAGTCTCGCCGTACCGCAGTCGTCCCCTGGAGCAGCCGGCGCAGAGCCTGCAATTGCGGGCCACACTAACACACAACAGCCGTCGGAGAGCCGTCTGCAGTTCAACGTGCCACGTCGCATCAGGAATCCTGGTACGCCGCGCCGGCAACGCCATACGTCGTGCAGAAGGAACTAAGTTAAGTGAAAAGCTGTTAAAAATTTTACTAACCTGCACTAAAAGACTGTTGGCGATGGAACCGCCAAAAGAAACTGAGGTTAAACTTAAATTAGAACCTATGTCTGTTGAGGGAACTGTAAATACAGACAACGGTTCGAGTGTAAATATGTATGAAAGTAGTAATGTTAAAGTGAAATATGAAGTGTTGTCTCCTGACAGTAGTGTGGGAAGGGGCAATGATTCAATAATAGAGACCCCTGTAGTAAAGCGGAAAGTAGAAATTGTAAATTTATTGGATGATAGTTTCTCTGATGAATTAAAAATGAAACAGTCATCAGAAATGGTAGAGTTTAAGAAGGAGAAGTTAGATATGACTAATCAGTCAGAAGTTTCATTTAGTTTTGATGATTCTGGTGTTGGAGCTAGTTTTTCGTCACCTGAGTGTGATAAAAAGCCAGCCAGTGAGCAACCCAAAGATGCTGAGGCTCTTGATTTAAATGTTATATTACAAGCAATAGCTGCCAGCAATGCTGAATTAAAGTCTGAAATGGTGGCCAGTCAAACAAATTTTAATAAACGATTTGAGGCAATGGACAATAAATTAGAATCCAATAATGCTGAATTAAAGTATGAGATTATGGCCAGCCAAACTAATTTTAATAAACGATTGGAGGTAATGGACGATACCTTCAAGGCTGGTTGCAATAAGTTGAA
This sequence comes from Schistocerca serialis cubense, assembly GCF_023864345.2. Taxonomy (NCBI): domain Eukaryota; kingdom Metazoa; phylum Arthropoda; class Insecta; order Orthoptera; family Acrididae; genus Schistocerca; species Schistocerca serialis. Next base: position 44,349,566 of record NC_064642.1, read on the forward strand.
AGAGGATCTAGACAGTTTGAATTGTAAAATTGATTGCAATCATGAGGATATTAAGAAAAAGGTTGCTCAACAGTTTTCTGAAATGTATAAAACAGTTAAATCCGAAGTTGCTGAGGTTCGCAAAGACTTCCAAATGGAAGATGCGAAGCTGGAGCACAAGTTAACAGAAAAGATCGAAGCGGAATCTGAACTGTGCTCAGATAGATTTAAAGATGTTAATATAAAAGTAAACATATGTCAAGCAGACATAGATGCAATCAAAACTGATACTACCCATATTGTACAAAGAGTAGATAATGTGGAAATGAAAGTGGAAAATATTAGTACTAACATTGCTAACATTGAGAGTAAAGTAGCTTCAGTAACTTCTGGTAATGGTAATATACAACAAGTTGTAGCTGCAAACGCCGCTTTTATCGGGTGTCGGCAGTTCTTGCGGTTCGATCCAGACAAAAATATCCACCCGCTAGATTTCTGGAACGATTTTGAAGATGTGATTCCACCAACTTGGTCTGAACGAGAGAAAATCTCGTTTGTTAGAAGCCATTTAGCAGGTGACGCCATGCGTTGGTCAGCTGATGTTATGTTGAAATGTAAAACATTAGCGGAATTTAAAACAGCTTTTATTAATGAGTATTGGTCTAGCAATAAGCAAAATGAAGTGTTGAGAGAATTTTGGAGTGGGAAACGCTTCAATGCAGGCAAGGAATCTATTAAAGAGTTTGCTAGGTCATGGATTTCACGTTTGTCACATTTGGCGGAAAAGCTAAAACCAGAAATGATTATATTAGGTCTGGAAGCCAAACTGCCATGGTACTGGCAAACTAGAATTATATCAGCCCCTAGAGACAATCTGGATCGTTTCATTGAATATTTGGAACGTGTAGAACGTGTTGCTGCCAATGAGGAGCAAGCACGTAATAACCGTAACGCCAATAATAATAATAGTAATTTTAGGAACGAGCAAAATGGCAATGTAAACATCAGAACAGTAGGTGTTCGTCATCCTAAGAGAGATAGGAATTGGGGAAATAATTATCAGAACCAACAATGGCGTCCAAGGGATAATAATTTTGTTCCAAACAGAAATATGCATGTAAACAACAGTACGGAAAGTAAGGCAATGCCAGCTAACTATAATGAAACTAAAGGAAACAGTAGTATGCCGAGGCAGGAAAACTAGTTCCCGTCTATGAGGACACTGGCGCTCACCAGGCGGTTACTTTTCCTAAGCCAGTAGTTACGGGAATTGGTAAGACAGATCAGAATACTCAAACTGAACATGTGGATGAAGAGTCGGTAGCACCTAAGGATACAACAGAAATATTAGATCACTCACAGTATTTGATAGATACCGTGTTAGAGACGCTTTCTAAGTGGGAAGAGAAAGAGAAGGCGCAGCAGTGTAACAGTAGGGAAGAGCTACAAAATACTGAATTGACAGGTGAAGAAGCAGAAGAAATTCATGCTTATATTTACGATGAGGATGATGTGCTCTTATCTAAAGTGCCTGTGCAGGATGTTGACAATGTACTAATAGATTTAGGACAGGAGGTAAGTGGGAATGTAGAGGGTAGGCTGTTTGGGGTCGATGAACCCAGTAGCTGTGACCAGTTGTCACTTGAGAAGGAAACCGACGATAATGGTGAGAGTGGTTTAGCTGTAACTAATGTTATGCCCAGTCTGGAGGCGCAGAATCGCTCAGACTACAGTAATTTGGGTTATGTTCAGCAAACTAAATGTAATGAAGTCGTGCGGTGTTTCGATTTAAAATTAATAGACCGACTGGAAAAGGCAGCTGAAAATGTAATTCAGGAAACCCATACACCCTGTGACCTAAATGTAATGAAGACAGATGTCGATCACTTTAGTTGGAGACAAATCCAAAAGGAACTACTAGATGAATGTGAGGAACCACCTGTACAACCTAGAATAAGCCACCCTATAATAATAGTGAATATGTTGGGTATCAATGTACGTTGTCTCTTAGACAGTGGAAGTGAGGTGAGTGCAATATCTCAGTCCTTCTTTGATGCGTTACCTGGTAAGGACAAACTTACAGTAATGAGGGTGTCAGGACTAAGAATAATTGGTGCTACTGGCAAGGTGTCAAAAACGGTAAAGCAAGAAGCTTTACTACCCTTTAACATTAATGGTAATTTAATTGATCATCCATGTTTAATTGTAAACAATCTCAGTATTGAGGTTTTAATTGGCATAGATTTCTTATCAAAATATCAGAGTGTTGTTGACTTTGAAAGAAGCCAGTTAAAAATGGTCTTGCCAATAACCGGAGTAATTATAGTACCTTTTAGTGATAAACATGTAGTAACTGATCATGAAACTTGGGAGCTGCCTATACGAGTTCTGAAAAATAGGAGGTATTGGGACGAAGGTGTTACTCTTAATAACAATAAGCTGAATACAGAAGAAGAAGAAGAAGCAATTATTTTAGACAAAATAGAAACTAAATTGCAGGAAATCGATAAGATTTCAGCTAATCAGAAGGAAGAACTGAGACAGGTTCTAAAAAGGCACCATAAAGTATTTTCAGATCGACCTGGCAGATTCATAGGTAGCCACTGAATGCTGTAGGGAGGAGGTTGTTCTTTAACCTCTACACAGTGTGGCAGCTGTGCAGTCCCAGCTGTGTGAGATCTTCTTTCCCATTTCAGGTCTCACTCACTCTTCATCTTTCCTATCTACAAAAATTTCGACCTCTTCTTTCATACACACAAAATTTTCCGGTATGATTATCACGTCAATAATAAACTAATGAATGCTGTAGGGAGGAGGTTGTTCTGTAACCTCTACACAGTGTGGCAGCTGTGCAGTCCCAGCTGTGTGAGATCTTCTTTCCCTTTCAGGTCTCACTCATTCTTCCTCTTTCCTGTCCACAAAAATTTCGACCTCTTCTTTCCAGACATGAAAATTTTCCGTTATAACTATCAAGCCTTGAGTTATGTAACCATTCTATTTACCGATTAGTGAAGAAAAATACCTAATGTGACAAACCTAATAGTGACAAACAGTAGAGAAGTATGACGTAATGAAGATATAAAATGTATTTGAGTAACAATTATGTATAGTACCCTGGTAATATAGTAAGTACAAAGTGTTGTTGTATTGGAAATGGTCCACCAACAGTAATTTAAAACGATATATGAATTCATGTACAAGCAAGATCTGAAGTGGTAGTGAAACCTAGTGTATGCATTAGAGCTAACTAATAAATAGTAAGAAAGAGATTGCTTAGTGTTATGAAAAATATGCAGATAAGTTGTGAGATTAAACTCACCTGGTATAGCAAGGAAAGGCAGTGTAATAGAATTGAGCAGTGTTTGTGGTTGAGACGTGAAGGACACGTCCCTGAAGTATTTATAAGGTTGGAGCTGGCCATTATTTTAGTGTAGTGTGTGACAGGATACACCTACACATATTGAGGTTATGAGTTGGAGGCGTGAATGCGACCATAGGTACCCTTATGTTAGATGAGACAGAGCAGCTCATGGTGTCCTATAGGTTTAAGGAATTTAGCATTACGCTCGTCCATAATTACTTGATGCAGTTTATTGGTAGGTCCGAGAGAGACTACCTGAGGTTTCAGCATCCGATCGAGTGGAAATGGATTGCCACGTAAGCAAACTAATCAGCTGCAATACACTATGAATATGAAATAAATGTGCTTTCCTATGCTTTAAATTTAAATGGAGTGAGTATTACCTAAGTTCATACACTAGCAAAGTAAGTAAGTACATAATGACAGACGTAAAACATTATTTTAGCTCCGCATAAATACACTTCAAAGTAAGTAAGTACCTAATTGCCGATGTGGAACTGGCAACAGCAGAGGACCAATAAGTGGATTTTGTAGTCAACTAAACGTAGTGTGTTTTGAACACTCACAATTGTACTGTTACCAAAAGTTACTCACATGTACAAAGAAGCTGAGAAAACAACCACTAATCATACTCATACTATCTCTAAGAATAAGGTAATCAAAGATGAGTCAGTTAAGTGCTTAAAATACAAATGTATCAGGAATGTACCGAGCATTGGTTCAGTGTTCCGGCCCAGAAATAATAAATTCAGATTAAATATGATTTATGACTGTATGCCTTAGGAGCATAAATTTTCTCTAATACATGACTAAAGGCGTTTTGAGCCATTTGTTTAACGATTTTGTGACAATTAAGTAACCACGAGAGTAAAATTGAAAAAGTTCTGTTAACTTTGTTCCAGCAAAATAACAAAGGATAAAATGTATATATCCCCATTTCATTGTGACCCACCCTTAGATTTTAAGTGAACAGAGTCTGAGGCACTCTTTTTGTTTGTTCTACAGGACAAACCAGATAATGGCAGCCTGGTAGCTGCGTGAAACCGTGGAGTGACTTGGACACAACTCACAGTGACCCCTCCCCTTTCCCCCATGTAATTTAGAGTGATCGAGAAGGACGCACACCATAGCAACTTCCCCTTCTCTACCCTTGTGAATGGAAGTGTAGGACGCCAGCCAAAGCGGCTACAACCACGTGTGTAAAAATTATTTGTGGAACTTTTCTTTCAGGTTTAGAAAAGACTGCTAAGAGATAATGATCTGTTTATGTATCATGTTATTTTCTCAGAATTTGTGTGTGTAAAAATGTATTTAATGTAGTTAAGATTTTCATAAATTTTCAATTTGTATGTGTTTGTTTGTCTAAGGCAATATGAGTGCCAAAATATTTCGTTGACTTTGCTTAAAATGTTGAGTAATGACATTGTTTAAAAGGCAGTGAACATGCCTACAATTTAAATAATTAATGTAGGTAATCAGTTTTCTTTAATGTTTCTACAGGTTTATATTTCAATTTTGATTTTTCATAGGGAGTTAAATTGTACTCTTGCTTCCCTTTTTGTAATTAAATTTTTTTTCATTCATTAACATTCATAAACAAAAAATTTAAGTAGAGGGTGATGTAGGGAAGCAGCCTACTCACACTGTAGTAAATTCACATCAGTTTCCGTTGTGTGCCAGCCAGTCTGCTGTAACTAGCTCTGACGTCATAAATGTTGCGCAATACCTTAAAAATCAAGCAAATGAACTAAAACTTTTCTAGCATGTCAGAAATAATACTAAATTAATGTGTGTTAAATATCAGTTCGATAACTTCAGCCATTTCCAAGATTTGGACGTTTTTCTGGAAAAATCATTGGCGCAACAGAACAGAGCTAGAGACTTCAAAATTTATATTTAGATTCATTTTTCATAATGATTTAATAAAAACAGTACTTTGGATTTCACATATTAAAATTTTAGTGGTAATTCATGATTTTGTGGTTTACGTATCAAAACTGAAGGAAGCAAGATAGATTAAGTAGGTTAATAAATAAGGCTAGGATGTTTAGATTTAAATAGGTTGGAGGTCCGCTATGATTATGAAGATGTGTAAAGTTTCTTTTTAATACCTATAAAATTATAGCGATAGCGGATCTCAAAAGGGACAGTTCAGAGCTCATCTGCTGTGTGCAGGGTAATTAGTTTAATTCTCTCGCCCAAAGTATTTAACTTAGCCACGTCAAAATTTTATTATCAATACTTACCTGCGTGCTGAATGCACGTTTAAGTTAAGAGATTCTTCGGCCATCAGCCAAAGAAGCTATAAATTATTATGTAACTTGAAGTGGTGCGTTACTAGCCCAGCGGCTAGTCGGGAGAGCGGATTTAATCAGGCGTTCCCTCAGCCGTCCGCACCGCGGCTTTATATATAAGAACACTGCGCGAGGAAGCAAGGCCCCAGTTCTCTCCAGACGCTGAATGACACGCCATCTGTGTCGGTAGTCGCGTCGCATCAGTGTATCTGCTGCAAACCGCCTCGGGTGCCGTATTAAGTTACTAGAGATATGCGGAACCATGAAAACATTTCATGTGAAGTGTTAATTCTGGAATGATTTTCATTATCTAGCTTCAGTTTGCGTATTGTCGTAATTTTTCACGTGCCGTCGCGGGACAGACATTCTACTAAATATTTAGCGTGGCGTTTGATGAAATATTTTCATCAAATTATGGCGAGCATTCTTTTAACATTTAATTCGGACATTTATAGTTGCATCAGCGCATTAGACTCTGAACTGCTCTGTTAGTTAGGTTGTAGGGATACTTGTGGTTTTTATTAGTGAATTTCAGAATATACTCAAATATTTTGGAAAACCGTTTTTGATTAGAAATCCCGGACAATCTCCTAATTCCTCAGAGCTATAAGCTGCAGCTATAAGAACATTCTCAGGCAAAGTGGGCACTAGGATATCTATTTACTGGCTCCAAGTTTTATTAAATCACTTTCTGGGGGTCACGGAGTAAATAGAGAGCCAGTGTTGAGAACGGCAAAAGACAGCAATAACAACATTCTAAAAGCTAGAAACTGATTCAACACGCAAGCATATATCCAGCAATCAGATTTTTTATTATTGTTACAAACTTATACAACACGCCGCCCCACAGTGTGTGATATCCTTAGGTTAGTTAGGTTTAATTAGTTCTAAGTTCTAGGGGACTGATGACCTCAGATGTTGTCTCATAGTGCTCAGAGCCATTTGAACAGTTTTTTTGAGATGTGTACGATTCAAAACTATCAAAAGTGGGAAATGTTAGCTTGCTACATCTTCCTACAGATCTCGTGAGCCTGCCTCACATAGGTCCCAAGTATTTAAAGTAACTAAAACAATTAATATTCATTATCTACTTCCATCATAATAAGTTCGTTTCTGTATGGTCAACCTTTTGGCAGGAGGTCTTTGGGACTACGGCCGTTTACTGTTGAGAGAAAACAAAACCCCTAAGCCGTCCTTATGATTTTATTTATTTTGTTGCAACCAGTTTCGGCGCTTCAGTGCGCCATCTTCAGGCTGTAGTTGATGCGGAAGGAATTGATACGACCACTAAATATGTCACATCTGACACCTAAGTTTTCAGATGATCTGCGTATCCAGTTATGCGGGCCACTGATGCGATATATTTAGGGATCGTATCAACCACTTCCGTAGCCGGCTGGTGTGGCCGTGTGGTTAAAGGCGCTTCAGTCTGGAACTGCGTGATCGCTACGGTCGCAGGTTCGAATCCTGCCTCGGGCATGGGTATGTGTGATGTCCTTAGGTTAGTGAGGTTTAAGTAGTTCTAAGTTCTAGGGGACTGATGACCACAGATGTTAAGTCCCATAGTGCTCAGAGCCATTTGAACCAATTTGAACCAACCACTTCCGCATCAACTATAGCCTGAAGGTGACGCATTGAAGCGCCGAAACTGGTTGCAGGTGTTTTATTTTCTCACAACAAGTTCGTTTCATCGGATTATACAGTATAGAAGTTTTACTTTCTTACTTGTTTCTGAAGCTAAGACCAAAAATACATGTTTAAGGAATCTTGTAGATATGCTAGATTACTCAGTATGAAGAAGTCATCAGTGAAGGACTGTCCTGATTCGTATAGTCTTAAGAGATATAACTAGTCGATCTCCCTGAACCCAAGGAATAGGATCTAAATTTATTCTAGGAACAGTTATTGCGAGTGTATTACTCGTAGTTATGTCACAGAATTGTTATTCGCAGAACTCATAAATTGTGAACTGCTACGAGCTTATCGATCTAAAATACCAACAACCACTTCGCAGATGATTCATCCTTCAGCTGGTATTTAAAAGAAACAAAAGTATTATGACGTTACAGGACACTGAAATCTGATGTTGCTTATGTAACTGACGGGTTCCGAGAGATGAGGTACACAATACGATTCTTCTGTGTATCAATCTTCAATAGAGGCGTTATCTCATGACAATACTGGCCTCCAGTAGAGCAGTTTCGTCCTGAAATGTCATCGTACAAAAATTGTTACGTAAAAAGGTCTGCACTATATTGCGTATGAACCCCATGCCACATAATAAGAAACAGCTGATTTGATACAGTAGCTATTCATGGCTATTGATATACATAAATGTAGGAGATGCAGGCTGCATGAATGTTCTGTGTAGTCAGATACAGGGTGTAAACGCTGTGTGTTACCTACATACACACATTAGTGTCTTGACTGATGGTTCTCTGCAACGAAGTATCTTCCTACAAACACGTCATAAACTTAATGTCCTGATGTTTTCTGTATAGTCATAACTGCATCACTAAGTGGACTATAGCTCTCAGTACAGCCTAACCATCTTGCGTCCGTATGTCTGCTTTGCAACACCTGACCTGCATTAATGTCAGGGGAAAATAAACATTAATAACTTGCTCTTGCCACACACACTTGGAGGTACTAACCAACATAAAAATATACGACTGGTAACAGGTACTATTATTAGCCTTCAAATGGCTTAAATACTAATTTGATGTTGTTCAGTACACTGTCCTAGGTTACTAACAGATATTTGCACTTATATCCTTTACACCCTACATATTCCAGCCATGAACTAAATAGTGGATTGTGCATGACAATGAGATTTTTGTGTACATCACTGGTCTGACCAACAGGGTACTATGTTTGTTAATACGGGCTGACAGCAAGATGTGTGAAGTGGAAGATGAAATTAGAAATATTTCATTTTCATCTACAGTTACCGGTTCTTAGAGTCAGGCAAAATCAATGCAAATGTCAGGTGTACTATAAGGGAATCTAACAGTTTGATAATGTTGTTAGCTCTCATGTCATGTCAGTAGAGGGTGCATTTGTATAGAAGGACGTTACATCCTTAAAAAATTTCAGTGAAGCTTGCAATGCTAATAAACTAAATATGAAAAAAGACCAGATATGTTTTAACTTCACAAACGGCGGGCAGTCGATGTACTCCCTCATTGACATGGAAAAATTTTGGATCTCGACTTCGAGGAGATTAAGATGGGATGCACACATTAATTCAGTTGACTGGAAGGTAATGAGAGTCACTGAAGGAATACTCAGGAATCATCTTGCTTGCGGAATACATTTTGTCTGGTCGACTTTTGAATATTGTTCTCCAACGTGACACACTATGTATGCCTGCTAACAAATCATTCTGTGCTTGCTTAATAGTAATGCAGATGTACAGTCGTGAAAATGCTGCGTCACTTGACAGTGACATTGGTTAAAATGCATCATGCTACACCGTATACACCATATGAATTAGACAGCGGCGTTGTCATTCGAAACATATGCCAGAAACGTCTGCTGCACAAGACTACATACATTAACAGGTGCGGTAAATTCTTCCTAGTCTTTAAAGGACAGAAATATTCTTTCAATCTTCAAATTGTAGGGACCTTTCTGACACAGCAAAAATCCATTACTGCCGTGAAAGACCAATTAATGACCATTTTTAACACATTAGATGGATAATCAGTGCTGTGACTGTCGTAGATTGTATTAGAAAGGTAAACACCCACATAGTTCATAAGTTCCTGTATTACATCTTATGTCTGTGAGTATTAAACGAAATTCGAAATATATTGCTAATCATTAAAGTATTTTATCACTTTTAATTACGTAGGGATCTGAGCAATTATGATATAATTGTGATGGGCAAAACTGTTTTCAAGTAGTCTGGAAAATGTTTGAAAACTATTGAAACATGAACTCCAGGATGGTGTATCTGATTCTAGAAGTTATGGTTACGGACGTTCAGACATGATCAATATCATCGCAGTGGAGTAGTTCTCACTGACCTTTATCATGCTTCGTGCCTTATGGTAAAAACAGTATCATACTTGGAAGAATTCGCAGATCTCGCTAAAAATACTATATGACTTAAATATCTGAGGCCTAGCTAAACAAATAGGAGAAGACGGTATTAGCCTTTTCTTTCTTTCTTAAAAAATGCTCTAGATTTCGGTCTGCAATAATGTTGATACATGTGGCTTAAAAATTGTTAAGTCATACATCAACGTGAACTGACTGATGTTATGTGTGATTATGCACAACTCAGTAGACCACCTTCGGAGATTATCATGCATAAGATAGCTGCAGTTGGTGCAAAAGATTAGTGAATAACAGATTCGATGCACAATCCTGCTGATGCATCATTCTTTTATGGCCATAGTGAGAGAAGTGCCTTGCACCATCACAGACAATCGCAAAACTACGACATTGCTCTCAATTTAATGAGGAAGTAGAAAGAAAAGCACAATCATGAGCGATGATTGCTGCTCAGACACTTACCGAATTCTTTCTTGGTGTCAGTATTTTTGAAAATGAGTGAATTTCATACGCTTACCTCTGACTTTTGTGAAAATAGAGTCACCATCAGCCAGCATAAATTCATGAAAACTGGTAGTCCTGAGATACTGTCGCCACATTAGTCGGCCCCTGTGGCCGAGCTGTTCTAGGTGCTTCAGTCCGGAACCGCTCTGCTGCTACGGTCGCAGGTTCGAATCCTGCCTGTGGCATGGATGTGTGTGATGTCCTTAGGTTAGTCAGGTTTAAGTAGTTCTAAGTCTAGGGGACTGATGACCCCAGATGCTAAGTCCCTTAGTGCTTAGAGCCATTTTAAGAGGATAATCGTCTACTTTCAAACCTGTAAGCAGAACTTCTCCCAGTGGTAGTATGACACAGTAAATCGAACCAGTTACTCATCGATGAAGCTTTTGGAGCTGACTTTGACCTATATCTAGCAGGGGCTTGTCGTAATACCTTTACACTCAACGCTTTTCAAGAGCTGCTGGTCATATGCCAGCAAGCAAGTAGGCATTCATTTGAGATTCATGTGAAATAGTTGTGTGTAGATGCGTCACACTAATTTCATTGGAATAGTTAATCAAGAGATGAATTATGAGTTTCGAAGTATTACTTCGACTATAAGAGTAATACGTAATAAGCAATGGTAGAGTTTACTCATAGCAGGTGCCGTTATTGTACAGGATGTAATGCATATAAGTTCAGATATTTTATATATGGTATTAATATGTACATACATCAATCTGTTTATTGTTTTTCTGTGTGTCGAACAATCTTCCCACAAATAAGTCATATAAATTACCACCTAATGTCTCCTGTATGTCTGTGACTGCACCACTAAGTAGAGTATGCCTGTCAGTATAGGCTAACAGTTGTGCATCCGAGTGTCTGCACGTCAAGGTCTGACTTGCTGCCCTGGCGATTTAAAATTTTTAAATGGCTCTAAGCACTATGGGACTTAACATCTGAGGTCGTCAGTCCCCTAGACTTAGAACTACTTAAACCTTACGAAACTAAGGAAATCACACACACCCATGCCTGAGGCAAGGTTCGAAGCTGCGACTGTAGCAGCTACGCGGTTCCGGACTGAAGCGCCTAGAACCGCTCGGCCGGCAACCCTGGGGAAAATCAGCATTAATGGCTTGCTCTTGTCATATGTACTTGGAGCTACTAACCAAGCTAAAAACATATTACTGCTGATAGCAGTAGTTACTAGTACGCAAATGAAGTAAACAGAAATGAAATATTATTCAGTACATTGTTCTCAATCGTCAGTAGAAATATCTGCATCTGTATCTGTTACACCCTCTGTATGAAATCAGGGGACGAAACAGTATTGTAGATAGTTAGCAGCTTCCGTTGGTGGAACATAATACTTTCTGAGCAGTTAAAAGAAGGCTGCCATGGACAGATATAAGCTGAAAGCACTATAGCAATGGCGAAGTTGAAAGTGGAAGTGGAATACATTCAACAGTTAATAGTACCATGGTTGGGTCTAGGAAGTGTGCTATGTGCAAAAATTCGAGAAACAACTCAAACTGATCTTTACTGTTGACATTTGAGACTAACATTTTTTCACGTACAATTCAAAAACTTTATTATTCATATAGTAACGAGACACGTTTCTGTCTTGCGCTACACAGTCAAATTATTTTAGCAACGAAGCGTTTCCTCTCTGTTAACCCTACCATACCCTCGTCTGAATGCAGCAAAAGTCGAAGTAAAATACTGAGAAAGGGAGGTTACAAACCACTATACGGATCTCTCTTTGTCATATAAATATTCGAAAGAAAGTGATGAGTGACGTCGCGTCCATGACCTGTTGTGGTAGTGAATGATGAGCTTATTCTGAAACATTCGACCTTTTCACTGAATTCTGGACTCAACATCATTTTTCATGGTATTTCATAAACTTCTTCACATATAACTATATATACCCGATTTTCTGAAAACACCAAGGTTGCCTTTGGTGAAATATATACGAGGGTTGGAATTTTAATAGTGGCAACTACTTATTAACAGCTCATACAAAATAGATACGTGTTTCAAAGTTTTCCTTACCTTCAAAGTAGTCACCAGCATTGTGTATAACCAGTTGCCAGTGATGTGGAAGTCGTAGGATACTCTTAGCAGTGCCAGTTGTGTTGACAGTTCGAGCGGCGCGGTCTATTGCCCGACGAATTTGTAGCAGTTCTCAATCGAATGCCGTGAAGTGTTTCCTTCAGTTTATAAATAGAGTTGAACGCATGAGGACTTAAGTCAGGGGAGTGCAGTAGGTGGTACAGCACCTAGCAGCCCCATCAGTCAAACAAATTAGTAACAGTTTGCACTGTACGAGCATTGTCCCGCAAAATGATGGTCAGGTCCCGCAGAAAGTGTCATCACTTCTGTCTCTAAGCTGGTCATAGGCTGAGTTAAGGTCTCGTAAGTTCAACTCGATTTCTAAACTGAATAAAACACTTCACGGCATTCGCTTCAGAACTGATACAAATTTGTTGGGCAATAGACCGCGCCGCTCGAACTGTCAACACAACTGGCACTGCTAAGAGTATCCTGCGACTGCCACATCACTGGCAACGGGTTATACACAATGCTGGTGACTACTCTGGAGTTCAGTAAAACTTTGAAACATTTGTCTATTTTCTACGAGCTGTCCAATAAATAGTTTCTACTATTAAAGTTCTACCTCTCTTATATTCCAGAGATATTCAGCCGCTACGGTCGCAGGTTCGAATCCTGCCTCGGGCATGGATGTTTGTGATGTCCTTAGATTAATTAGGTTTAACTAGTTCTAAGTTCTAGGGGACTAATGATCTCAGCAGTTGAGTCCCATAGTGCTCAGAGCCATTTGAACCAGATATTCAGCGCGAACCATTCTATCTGGTAGCTCGGCACGAACGCATCAACGTAATCATACGGGAGCGTGCTATAAAGTAATGCCTATGAGTTTTTAATGTAAAAACACACGTTATTAACATTCTACATCTTAATTCTTCACGTCTACATAGCTGCAGTCCTCTGCCGTTAGAGGGCTCCGAATTGTAATGTATAACATATGGTGGTGTGTAACATAACTACGTCAGTGTGCATGAAACAGTTTCCTGTAACGGAGTTTCGTATTCGAGCAGCTCGTCCACACACGGAGCACCGTCTCCTTGATCGTGACACCGCCCCAGACCACACACGAATGCTGCCACATCTGCAGCAATCCGACGCCCTCCGTTCACTGTCATCGATCATCCTCCATACAGTCCCGACTTGGCCCTTTCCGATTTATGTCTGTTTCCAAAAGTTAAAGAAGGTTTTCGAGGGCATCACTTTGCTAGGGATGAAGCGGTCCAGGTAGTGGCGAGACGGTGGCTCCGTCAATAAAGTCACACATTCTGTAGTGACGGTATCAACAAACTGCTCTTTCGCTGGGAGGCATGTGTGCATCGCCAGGGTGACAATGTTGAGAAAGAAATAAATAGACATGAAGAATAAATATGCAGAATGTTAATGACGTTTGTTCTATTTTATAAGCCTTAAGAGTTTTCGTGTGAAAAATTTGGAGGCGTTACTTTTCACCACGCCCTCGTAAACTGCAGCACTTTACAGCGGCAATTCTTGGGTTCTTCTTGCCGCTTATCCACACACGAGCTGTTTCTGAAAATAAACGCATGAAATAGTTGCGTTAGCTTTATTTTACTGCCGAGGCAAATCGCAGAACCATGAGTGGATTAAAGGACACTTTATAAAATTAACAGAGAGATTTATGAACATTCCAAAGACTCACTGAAAGTACACTACTGGCCATTACAATTGCTACACCACGAAGATGACGTGCTACAGACGCGAAATTTAACCAACTGGAAGAAGATGCTGTCATATGCAAATGATTAGCTTTTCAGAGCATTCACACAAGGTTGGCGCCGGTGGCGACACCTACAACGTGCTGACATGAGGAAAGTTCCCAATCGATTTCTTATACACAAGCAGCACATGACCGGCGTTGCCTGGTGAAACGTTATTTTGTTGCCTCGTGTAAGAAGGAGAAATGCGTACCATCACGTTTCCGACTTTGATAAAGGTCGGATTGTAGCCTATCGCCATTGCTGTTTATCGTATCGCAACATTGCTGCTCGCGTTGGTCGAGATCCAATGACTGTTAGTAGAATGTGGGATCGGTAGGTTCAGGATAGTAATACGGAACGCCGTGCTGGATCCCAACAGCCTCGTATCACTAGCAGTCAAGAGTACAGGCATCTTATCCGCATGGCTGTAACGGGTCGTGCAGCCACGTCTCGATCCCTGAATCAACAGATGAGGACGATTGCAAGACGACAAACATCTGCACGAACAGTTCGACGACGTTTGCAGCAGCCTGGACTATCAGCTCGGAGACTATGGCTGCGGTTACCCTTGACGCTGCATCATAGACAGGAGCGCCTTCACCAGCTTTGTTGGCCGAGCGGTTCTAGGCGCTACAGTCTGGAACCGCGCGACTGCTACGGTCGCAGGTTCGAATCCTGCCTCGGGCATGGATGTGTGTGATGTGATGTCCTTAGGTAAGTTAGGTTTAAGTAGTTCTAAGTTATAGGGGACTGATGACCTCAGAAGTTAACTCCCATATTGCTCAGAGCCATTTTGAAGAGCCTGCGATGGTGTACTCAACGTCGAACCTGGGTGCACGAATGGCCAAACGTCATTTTTTCGGATCAATCCAGGTTCTGTTTACAGCATAATGACGGTCGCATCCGTGTTTGGCGACATCGCGGTGAACGCGCATTGGAAGCGTGTATTCGTCATCGACATACTGGCGTATCACTCGGCGTGATGGTATGGGGTGCCATTGGTTACACGTCTCGGTCACCTCTTGTTCGCATTGACGGCACTTTGAATAGTGGACGTTACATTTCAGATGTGTTACGACCCGTGGCTCTACCGTTCATTCGATTCCTGCGAAACCGTACATTTCAGGAGCCATCCAAGCTCTGTTTGACTCAATGCCCAGGCGTATCAAGGCCGTTATTACGGCCAGAGGTGGTTGTTCTGGGTAGTGATTTCTCAGGATCTATGCACCCAAACTGCGTGAAAATGCAATCACATGTCAGTTCTAGTATAATATATTTGTCCAATGAATACTCGTTTATCATCTGCATTTCTTCTTGATGTAGCAATTTTAATGGCCAGAAGTGTATTTCTATGATAACAGTTCTCAGCAGGTGACACACTTTTTAACGTTTATCACAGGTTAAAATGACATCCAAATTGGACCTTGAACCCTTTCCACTCTCCCTGGGCAGAAAGTGCGCTACTACTCCCGCACTACTAGTTCCACAATAGCAGTTGCTGAAAAAAATATGATTAAACTGTACGCTTATCACTAGTTTTCTTGCATACATCCCGAGACCGTAAACGTAGATTTCATGTTTCCATAGACTGTGGAAATGCGCGCAGTAACCGAATGCACACTGTTTCTGCAGAAATTTATACGCCCTACCATCCTTGTTTAGCATCAAACATGGCAGTAGATTTTTACCGCCGAAGGGTCAGTTCCGTGCACTTTATTACAACAAATTGTTTCACGAGCCACGTGACTTTTACAGACAATTTACCGGTGTCTAGAAACAATCTATTTTCATTGGACGCACTTTCTAATACGAAAAGTACTGCGTACTGCTTTTTATATTCAAATGGTTCAAATGGCTCTGAGCACTATGGGACTCAACTGCTGAGGTCATTAGTCCCCTAGAACTTAGAACTAGTTAAACCTAACTAACCTAAGGACATCACAAACATCCATGCCCGAGGCAGGATTCGAACCTGCGACCGTAGCGGTCTTGCGGTTCCAGACTGCAGCGCCTTTAACCGCACGGCCACTTCGGCCGGCTTTTTATATTCAGGAGTATATAATTTAACAAGACATTTGCTTGATTCCGCCTCATTGTAGAAAGCCATGTTACATAGTGTGATTCACATTCCACTGCATTCAAATGCAGGTCTGCCATAAAACATTTATTGCACTGCTGTGATCTGTGTACACAGAATATTTGAAAATGTTTTATTTCATGTTATGTTAATAACTTTGTACCTTCTAATATAGATAGTACTTTCAGAATCAATGAAAATGTTAGAAAGTAGTCACTAACAAAAATATTGTTTGCAGCTCTGCCAGAAACCTTAATTAATAAACTGCACTCGCCTGTAAGTTGATAATGTGACTTCCAAAAGAAGGTGATATAACTCGTTGTCAGGGTTGAAAACCAGGAAGAACACCTCTCACTTCTGTAGGAATACATGCTGTGTTGATCACGTGTGATGTTAATATTTGAGAACCTCTGTGGGAAGCGGAGACAATGCAGAGGTATCAGCTATAAGGTAATCCATGTGTTCCTGGAGATGAACGGCGAAATAGGAGAGCGTCAATCTGTGGTTCAGTGAGACCCGACACTTCCGCGCTATCAACACAACACATACTCTCTCTGTCAAACACACTGAAGCGACAAAGAAGCAGGTTTTGGCGTGCGTATTCAAATACAGTGATGTGTAAATAGGCAGAATGCGATGCTGCGGTCGGCAACGCCTGTATAAGACTACAAGTGTCTGGCGCAGTTGTTAGATCGGTTACTGCTGCTACAATGGCAGGTTATCAAGATCTAAGTGAGTTTGAACGTGGTGTTACAGTCGGCGCATGAGTGATGGGACACAGCATCTCCGAGGTAGCGATGCAGTGAGGAATTTCCTTTACGACCATTTCACGAGTTACTATAACAGAAATGCAGTAAAAGATAAAATCTCCGACATCGCTGCGGCTGGAAAAAGATCCTGCAAGAACGGGACCACCGACGACTGAAGAGAATCTTTAAACGTGGCAGAAGCACAACCCTTCCGCAAATTGCTGCAGATTTCAGTGCTGGGCCATCAGCAACCATCAAAGTGGGAACCATTCAGCATCATTGATTTGGAATTCCGGACCCAAGGGCCCACTCGTATATCCTTGCTGACTGCACGACAGAAAGCTTTACGCCGTGTCTGGGCCCACCAACACCTACACTGGATTGTTGATGCCTGGAAAGATATTGCCTGGTCGGACGAGTCTCGTTTCAAATTGTATCGAGCGGAAGGACGTGTACGGGTATGGAGACACCCTCATGAATCCATGGACCTGCATGTCAGCAGGGGGCGGGTCATCCTGGTGGCGGCTCTGTAATGGTGTGGAGTGTGCGCAGTTTTAATGATATGGTACCCCTGATAAGTCTAGATACGACTTTGACAGGTGACATGTACAGAGGCATCCTGTCTGATCACCTGCATCCATTCCAACGGACTTGGGTTATTCCAGCAGGACTATGTGACACCCCTCGCATCCAAAATTGAAAACTGCTACAGAGTGGCTCCTGGAACACTCTTCTGAGTTTAAACACTTCCACTGGCCACCAAATTCCCCAGGTATAAACATTATTGAGCGTATCTGGGATGCCATGCAACGTGCTGTTCAGAAGAGATCTCCAACCCCTCGCACTCTTATGGATTAATGGCAGCCCTGCAAGTTTCATGGTGTCAGTTCCCTCCAGCACTACTTCAGACATTATTCGAGTCCGTGCCACGTCGTTTTGTTGCACTTCTGCGTGCTTGTGCCTACACAATATTAGGCAGGTATACCAGTTCCTTTGTCTCTTCACTGTATTAAATAACTACACCCCTAACTCTATTGACTATCTTCAGTATGTCTGCACTACACATCCCGCGGTAACGAACTGTTACAACTTGGACACAGTCTCGTGTCCTGAGAACATCAGCCTTAGCCATCTGTTACTCTGCTGCAGAATTGCCTGGCCTGTCTGATACAGCTCCGATCATGCCAAAAAGATCGACGTTGCCCTAAACGAGACTTACAGAATCATCACAGGCTGCCTGAGATCAAGTGCTCTCCAAAAGGTCTAGCTGGAATTCCACCCCCGGACATTCACCGTGAATCCACCGTCGGACTAGAAAGGAAAAGAAAAGCAGTAGACCTATAGATCTATTCTGTATATGGGTACTCACCAGTAACTGCCGGGCTCAAATCAATGCGAAATTTGTGTGTGTATGTGCGCGTGTGTGTGTTGTGTTGTCCTCATCATTAATCACCATCGACGCATAAGTCTCCGAAGTAGCGTTCAGTAAAAAGATTTGTACTCACAACAAGGCGACTCTCGACCAAATATCCCATATGCAGACATCAATTCATGAAATCTAAAATAGATTTTCTTCCACACTACGATTCACAGCATCCCTGCTGTTTGTTCTTAGTAGTACTAATAAAGGTAGACTAATTACGTGGTGTGTTCCTAGATTATCAAATCAAATTGTTCAGTATGGAAAGCTGTTAATGATAATTCTGGGTCAATATACACACAACGCCGAATTTGCTTCTACCAGGACTTAAAATAATACCTCAAAGGTGAATCAAGGAAAACTAATCGAAATGCCTCTAAAAAGTAGTGTATGGACCATGAAAAATTGTATATATGTCTGCAATTTCCCCTAGACTAGAGTAAATCTTCCCAAATTCCATTATTATTGAATGGAGTATCATCTCTTAGACGCTCTTATTTCTCTGGTAGCACTGGCAAGTATCGGCGGAAACCACACATCACGTAATATTACATCAAAGTGATAGGACACAGCAGCTAAAATCCAATTCAGATAATTTTAGTAATTCCGTTGTTTTGAAAAACTACAAATTGCAGCAGTGGATAGCCAGAACATCTTAATAAGTGTCTGCACTTGAGTAAGATAGTAACTGCCAGTCAGGTGAAACATCAAGAGAAAGATAATTAAAGAGAGAGTATTGTGTGTGATAGATGAGGATGGCACGAAAGAGGAGAGAGTTTGGTGGGTGGAGGGGGGGCGCGAAGAGTGTGGGGTGTGTCTCTGTTGAAGCATCCATCTCAGTATTCAGTGTTTATCATCAGTGAAGTACTTCAGAGGAACAGCTAAGGCCTTAAATCAGGCAACCAGACGTGCTTTCGGTGGCACCGCTCCAACATGAGCGCCTCCTCGCCCTGTGCCGTTGTGGGGAATGAGAAAGAATACCCGTCAGCTACTTCTTCAGCAAACTGTATCAAAAGACATTAATCGTTCCTCGATACTGGACCGGCTGATTTGAAAACGACGGAGAAATGAATGATTCCAAGTAGGTGCTATCTAATCAGTCACATGTTTCGAGCTGCAGAGCTGCATGCTTCAAATCGTAATGTAATAAATAAATAAAATCCAATACTGTTTGTATGGGAATTGAGATTCTGAGAAAGGAATAAAATTTCCTGCTGTTAGAGCGAGAAACATACTCTGATCAGCCAGAAGATTATGACCACCGACCTACTATCGATATAAACCTGTCCAGGCGATAGCAGCGTAATTTGGCAAGGAATGACTGATAGACAGATACATGCACGGTGCATCTAGTATTACTGAGCGTCCGGTCAGGATGCAGACTGGGAAAGGCGTGCGATCTACCTGAGTATGACCAAGGGCAGACCATGATGGCCTGGAGTCTAGGCATTTCGGAAACTGCACGACTTGTTGGATGTTGAAGAAGTGCTGTGGTGAGTGTCTTGAACATGTGGCGAAACCAATTTAAAACCACGTCCAGATGTCGTGGGGTTGGGCGGTCACCACTCCTTACAGATGTCGGACATCGTAGGCTGGGCAGACTGGTGTAACAGGACGCGGCGAACTGTGCCGGAACTAGTTTCTGACTTAAATGCTGGGCAGATTACAAGGCAATAACGACTGAAATTGGGACGTTACTATCGGCACTGGACGTTGGCGCAGTGGCACAGCGTTGCAAGGTCTGATGAATCGCGGTTCCGTATTCATCATGGGAAGGGCACTGATCCCTCTTCGTCTAGGGGAACAGCTCCTTGATACCTGTATTGCAGGACATAGACAATCTTGCGGGGCCTCCGTTATGCTCTGGGTTAGATTAATGTGGGCATCCATGCGTCCATCGGACCTCGTACAAGACACCATGACGGCCATTGAGTATCGTATACTTTATGATGATCATGGTACCCGATGGCAGTAGTACAGGGCTATTACAAATGATTGAAGCGATTTCATAAATTCACTGTAGCTCCATTCATTGACATATGGTCACGACACACTACAGATACGTAGAAAAACTCTTAAAGTTTTGTTCGGCTGAAGCCGCACTTCAGGTTTCTCCCGCCAGAGCGCTCGAGAGCGCGGTGAGACAAAATGGCGACAGGAGCCAAGAAAGCGTATGTCGTGCTTGAAATGCACTCACATCAGTCAGTCATAACAGTGCAACGACACTTCAGGACGAAGTTCAACAAAGATCCACCAACTGCTAACTCCATTCGGCGATGGTATGCGCAGTTTAAAGCTTCTGCATGCCTCTGTAAGGGGAAATCAACGGGTCGGCCTGCAGTGAGCGAAGAAACGGTTGAACGCGTGCGGGCGAGTTTCACGCGTGTCCCGCGGAAAATTGGCTCATGCCACAACTGGAGACCGACAGCGCCGACTTCATCTTTCAACAGGATGGTGCTCCACCGCACTTCCATCATGATGTTCGGCATTTCTTAAACAGGAGATTGGAAAACCGATGGATCGATCGTGGTGGAGATCATGATCAGCAATTCATGTCATGGCCTCCACGCTCTCCCGACTTAACCCCATGCGATTTCTTTCTGTGGGGTTATGTGAAAGATTCAGTATTTAAACCTCCTCTACCAAGAAACGTGCCAGAACTGCGAGCTCGCATCAACGATGCTTTCGAACTCATCGATGGGGACATCCTGCGCCGAGTGTGGGAGGAACTTGATTATCGGCTTGATGTCTGCTGAATCATTAAAGGGGCACATATCGAACATTTGTGAATGCCTAAAAAAACTTTTTGAGTTTTTGTATGTGTGTGCAAAGCATTGTGAAAATATCTCAAATAATAAAGTTATTGTAGAGCTGTGAAATCGCTTCAGTCATTTGTAATAACCCTGTATTTTTGACCAAGATAATGCCCTACGTCACAAAGACAGGAGTGGTTCGACGAACAAAGTGGCGAGTTCCAATTGATGTGCTGGCCGCCGGTCTCGCCAGATGTGGTGCCAACTCCCTCCATCTACCAACCAGGGGCTGATTGTTTCCATGCCACAAAGCTACACCGCTACTATCCGTGCCAAAGTTGGACATACCGGCTATTAGGTAGGTGCTCATAATGTTCTGGATGATCAGTGTATGAAAAATGACAGCAAAAAATTTTATTTCAAGGTAAATTCATGATGCCGGTATAATTTCCTGTCCGATGCTACGGCATGTAATATGATGTGCCATACTATGCTATGTTGCTATTTGTTTGGGTTTTTGTTAGGACATGTTTCTATTAAACAGATCTGAAGATGCTGATTAGAGATCGAAACCGGTTGTGTGAAGACAAAAAAATTGTGACCATAGACATGAAGGAGGGGAAATTTATATTTTATTTGGGTCACTGTTTAATTCGCGACCATGGCGCAGCTTGTGTATTAAGCTACTCATAAGCATTTAATCGCTCCATGCAGTATTTCATGAACCGCTACAGATACATATGAAAGTAGTTCTACATTTTTAAAGCAACGAAATTACAGACATGACTGACTATTTGCCTTAAAAACCCAGAAAATGACGTATTTTGTTTGAGGAAATCATGGACGTACACAGTATACATTTTCACAGAGTGGCTAATACATTGTATATTTTCGGATAATCAGCTACTGTGTGTTGACGATTTTCTTTCTGCCGCACATTTCGTCGCTAAACTAGCCATACGTTTCAGGTGCAGCTGGCAGTGGTCTGATGTATCTTCGTTGCCTGGACCACTGCCACCCTGGCAACGAGGACATCTAAGAGCAACGCACTCTGCCCCTGTACAGGACGGATACCCCATGAATCGAAACGTTGTGAATAAAAATTGAAGAGCCAGCTCTATAGGACAACCGAAAATATATGGTGAGCCCGAGAGGCAATGTCAGATTTCTGAAGGTTGATCAGCGATATTTTCTGAGTGTTTTTCTGTGAGTGATCTGTTGTCTCCAGCTGACTCATTGCAGGGTAATAGTGAAATTATAATCTACTGAGTTTGTGACCACAGTCTTTTGTTTCTGTGGAAATATCCCCACAACAATGCA
This sequence comes from Schistocerca serialis cubense, assembly GCF_023864345.2. Classification (NCBI taxonomy): domain Eukaryota; kingdom Metazoa; phylum Arthropoda; class Insecta; order Orthoptera; family Acrididae; genus Schistocerca; species Schistocerca serialis. Next base: position 44,371,891 of record NC_064642.1, read on the forward strand.
GCTGCTTGTAATATTCAATCATCAATGCGTACAACACAAGCGCACAGTAATGCAACAGCCGTAAGGTGTGCTTATAGGCACTGCGGGCTCAACTGAGCATGGAGTGGTCGTGCGCTCTTCCACTGTGTTAAGTGAATCCATACACGAGTTGGATTTCGGGAAACTCTTTATTAGTAAGTGTATCCACACCTCTGTTTGTCACTATTAACGTACAAGTAACAATGGCAGAAAAAAGACACTCGAAACAAAATCGAGCAGCACTGAAAGCAAGCTTGAGGTTGGACCAATGTCAGCAGCGGTAGGCACCGTGAGGAGATGGGACAAGTGAGGTTCCGTACAAGGCACTACAGCCCATGCTGTCGACTATTGCAGTTTTGGGTAGATGCTTCCAGTGCAAGGGGGGTTCAAAGATAAAAAGGGGCAATCAAACGAAATGAAACTACTCTGTAAGGAACCTGCGAATACAATGTGTTCCGTGTGGCCACATGCTCTGGAAATATCTCTCAAAATACTCCGAAATTTTGTCGATGGGGTTCAAGTTCACACTTCGCAGTGTTCTTCAAAATTATAGTATATTTGCTCGGAAAAGGCTAAGACGTACAAAGACAGGAAGAATCTAAGGATAAGACCAACATGCATCGATTCTTACAGTTAATATAAAATTACGCCCATATTGATAGCGTTACGGACGATCAGATAATATGACATTATTACTGAGGAACCAAATTCCCTGCTTCAGTCTGCGATCATAGTAGATATTTCTTGAACAAAGGCATCTAGATCACTTAATATATCCACTCAAAAACTAAGATATTTCGTTATTTGTAACGTCTTTGAGGTACTGCCATCATCAAATCTACAATTAAGACTAAAATAACTCAATAATATTAGGTTATATACTGGAAAAAAGAGGTTTAACATTCCCCTGTATCCTGTCACTTCCACAAACAAAGCTGATGGAAAAGGATCAGAAGTGCTACCCGTATTATCAGCACATGGCAACAGTATAGACTTACAGACAACCCAGCCCCAATCTAAAGCTGGAAACCGCTCCGTCAGCCGCAGATGGACAGCCAAAAAGTCGCGGTTGTTTCTATCCAACTGCTTTCTGGCGTAGTGCATTCTCTCCCGTAGCAAGACGAAACTCGCAAGGCGAAATATTCTCCTGACCACCGCAGTATTTGTATGTTGCCTAACGATGCAGATCGTGTAAACCTCTTCGCATCACGGATCCCACGATGCCGTAGTGAGAAGACAATGAAAGAGAACGTTTACGGTATATGTGATTGTGCGGCTTTCTCGCGGAATTCAAATGATAAGATCTTCTGGGGTGATCAGCCGAATGGTGGCGTCGTCTTGTCGCAGCATTTCAATGAGTTTCTTAGCCATCGACTCCAGCCGAATACTGTGGGTTCCTCTGAAGATTATGGGAAGGAAACTCATCGAAAGTTGGCGACAAGACGACACCACCATTTGGCGGATCAGCTGAGATGATTTCAGCAACATGTAAGATATGCTTATCAAATTGTGGAAAGGAGTGTAAGCACTAGAGGCTAGAGCCAGGACCGCAGCAGCTGAAGCGCTACTCACGTGCGGCAGTAGCAGCAGCAGCAGCAGCAGCAGCAGAAGCGGCAGCGACAAGCAGCGGCGAGGTGTGTCGCGGAGGCGTCTGAACTGGCCGCGGGAGGCGCCGGCCGGATGTATGCAGCCTGGCGGGCAGGCAACCCGCAACCCGCGTGGCGGACTAGGGGGCGGCCGACACCCGCGGCGTCCAACGGGCGGGCGGCGCGCACGCGCAGGGGCATCGCAGAGGCCGCGTGGCCTGTTGCTTCCGCAGCCTCCGCCTCTCGGGGCAGCGTGGCCCTCCACACGTCACGCTTACACCCCCTCCACCTTCACCGGCCCGCTAAATCATCTTCACTTCCGCAGCGCCTGTACTCCCGAAGTCTTTTTGAACTGGATGGGTGTGTAAGTTCGTGCCCATTTTACAATCCGTGATTTAATTTGATTGGTATAAAGCAAACAACATGCTGTACAATATTCAATAACGTAATTGATACACCACGCTGTGTCTCAGAAATGTAATAAACATTTTTATCAATGACCGTCTGTGCCCCTCTGTAGAACTGCTGTAGTTCCGACCTGAAGAAATCTGTTAGCCAGCTGCTAAGAGAAGCTTCGTCACGAAAACCTTGTCCCTGAGTGTTGTTAGAGAGAGAATGGTAAGGATGATATGGAAATGCCGTGTGGCTAGGGCCTCTCGTCGGGTAGACCCTTCGCCTGGTGCAAGTCTTTCGAGTTGACGCCACTTCGGCGACTTGGGTAAGGATGATAATCAGAAAGAACCTAGTCCGGTCAATATGCAGGGTGACGAAGTCGATCCCAAGCAAGTTCAACAACTGCATCTGTGGCGATTCCGGCTGTATAGTGGTGTTGCTTTATTCCATGGAGTGACCAGCTTCTTTCCTCTTCCTTAAGTTCACATAAAGGCATCATTATTTGTTACCTGTAACAATGTTCCAACAAATGTTCTGTACCCACGAAAGTCCGAACGGTAGCAACCACCTGGTTGTTCAGTGATGTACAGGGGGTTAACAAACACCAAAATTAGTAAAACATAAAACTACGACGTAGAATAACCGTTTGCATTCAAAAGAACTTCCAGTCTGGGGATGGACAAATACAGGTCCTGTATAGATTTCAAGGGCGTCGCCGCGCTTGACTAGCCGAGCGGTCTCGAGCGCTGCAGTCATAGACTGTGAAGCTGATCCCGGCGGAAGTTCGAGTCCTCCCTCGGGCATGGGTGTATGTGTTTGTCTTTAGGATAATTTAGGTTAAGCAGTGTGTAAGCTTCAGGACTGATGACCTTACCAGTTAAGTTCCGTAAGATTTCACACACATTTGAACATTTTTTTCAAGGGCGTCTTATTTCTTTCTTCCTGCAAAACATAGGAAATCTCGGTAACGACGAAGAAAATGGATAGCTATCACGTACCCTTCTCTCCAAAGTAGACTAAAAAGGGCCAATAATATCTACATCTACATCTACATCCACATTTATACTCCGCAAGCCACCCAACGGTGTGTGGCGGAGGGCACTTTACGTGCCACTGTCATTACCTCCCTTTCCGGTTCCAGTCGCGTATGGTTCGCGGGAAGAACTAATGCCGGAAAGCCTGCGTGCGGGCTCGAATCTCTCTAATTTTACATTCGTGATATCCTCGGGAGGTAAAAGTAGGGGGAAGCAATATATTCGATACCTCAAATGGTTCAAATGGCTCTGAGCACTATGGGACTCAACATCCGTGGTCATCAGTCCCCTAGAACTTAGAACTACTTAAACCTAACTAACCTAAAGACATCACACACATCCATGCCCGAGGCAGGATTCGAACCTGCGACCGTAGCGGTCACGCGGTTCCAGACTGAAGCGCCTAGAACCGCTCGGCCACACCGGTCGGTATTCCATACCTCATCGAGAAACGCACCCTCTCGCATATTGAGATCTGGTGACCGTGCTGGCCAGGGCAGATGGACAGTTCATCCTCGTGCCCTCAAAACCAATACTTCACAATGCGAGCTGTATGAACAGGGGATATGTCGTCTTGGAACACAACATCACCATTGAGGAGCAAACATTGTACCATGAGATGCACCTCATCAACCAAAAGCGTCACATAATCTTTAGCTATAATGCAACCATCCAGAGTAAGATTAGGAGCCGTAGAATTCCACAATGTGGCTGCCCTAACCATCAATTGACCCCCGCTATGTTCCATTCTTGGGACGTAAACTCGTCCAGAAGTCGAAAACAATGTAAACAAGACCCATCCGACAAAACGCATTCTGCCGTATCTCCATAGTCCAGGTCTCATGGCTTCGATACCACGTTTTCCTGTGATGGGCATTTTATCACTGATGAGTGGTTTCGGCATAAAAGCTTGAAACCTTCCCGTCTCCTCTATATCTCTTTCGCTACTCAACCTTCCCTTCTACAATAACCTTTGAAACCCTCCCTTAGGATCTCTATCTCTTGCTTAATAATAACAAATGAAATCTTCCCTTTGAAATTGATTCTATTTCTCAATCCTCGCATGCAAATTTAAATGCTGCTTATTAAAAGTGCTGATTATTTCGACGAAACATAGAATGTGTCGTCGTCGTGGCCCTGCAATAACCCAAAACTGTTCCTTACCTTTCTTACTGTTACTGGATCGCCATCTGACTGCTACATCGAACTGCGACATGAATATACTTATTCTGTTTTACTGTACTCTATTAGCTGCAGGTGGGCTGTCATAATAAGGGCTGTATTTATTACCAAAGCTGACGTTATTCTTTAATAGCAAAGCTGACATTATTCTTTAATTAATTTGACTGAAGTTACATAATTCATAGTTAAACTTTTTCATGACAATTATAAAATTTTGCAAATTTTTTACGTTGATGGTTTTTGGGATGGATTATAATCAGTAATGCAATATTGCTGCAAAAAAATTAATTATATTCTAAATGAAATGATTTTGCAAACGTTCAAGTGGGACTTACTTTTTACAATAACCTTACAACTATCATTGAAAAACATACCTTCAGTAGTCTTCAGTTTCTCAAAAAAAAAGTAATTCAATAATATTAGTTACTCTTATGATAATAGTTTGCTAATGTCTCTGTTCAAATGGTTCAAATGGCTCTGAGCACTATGCGACTTAACTTCTGAGGTCATCAGCCGCCTAGAACTTAAAACTAATTAAACCTAACTAACCTAAGGACATCACACATATCCATGCCCGAAGCAGGATTCGAACCTGCGACCGTTGCGGTTGCTCGGCTCCAGACTGCAGCGCCGAGATCCGCACAGCCACTGCGGCCGGCAAAATGTCTCTGTACATCCGTTTATAATCTGTCGTAAATCATAGCTGGTGGCTGGCAGGCACACCGCTCCTCTTAACCTCTCGCTTCAGACCTGCTACCGACTCTCTTCACTTCTCGCTTACTACTGACTTCCTACGAACGCTAAAGTGCAGTCTCTCCTGCCAACAAAGCTTTCTGGTGCAGACAATCCCTGCTACCATTACAAAATGTATCAATGCACCGTCTTTCCCGCTCTTTTCTTAAAATGTATCCATACGCGGCATCTCCCGCCCTTTTTAAAATTATATCAATATTCGGTCTCTCTTGCCAACAATACTTTGGTGCAGACATTCCCTGCTACCGCAATTATTTCCAACATGACAAATATTAATTATTCGTACTTAATCCTATTAATAAAATATAAACATTTTCATAAATTGCGGTTTGACAATAGACAATAAACATATACACGTCTTACAAGCTCACTCTGCAGTTCCCTGCTTCTGCAGCTCCCTTCCTGTTGTTTTGGTACTGACAGGCTTCGCGAGTTCGACGTTCAATTTTGAGGTGACTTTCGCAGCTGCCGCCCTTCTATGCTTCCTCATAGTGCTCTTCAATGAGCGTCCGTCACCATCACTGGACACACGCTTTCGTCTGCGTTGTGACTTAGCGGGCAAAGTTTTTCCGCTATTGTTGTATGCGTTATAAATCTTCGACACTGTGGCTCTTTAAATACGAAAGACTTCGGTACCGTGGTTACAGAAGCACCCGTCAGACGAGTAGTATCAGTTTACACACGTTCGAATCCTCTGAGCTCCAACATAATGCACTGTTCTGACTACGTCTGCTACTAGCAACACATGGAGGACATTACGCAGATGCTGGTCGTGGTCACATACAACAGTTGAGTCTATAAGCTTGGTTAGCCTCTGCGTTTATGTTCAGGCATGCATTTCTAGCGGTGTTTCTATATTTTTGCCCACTTCCTGTATATTGTTATCGTTTAAAGCATGTTGTACCCATGTACCAGATTTTGGCTCCTTATTCAGTGGATTCAGATGATCCACAAATTTTGTGTGACCTCATTTCATAATTTGTGCTAATCCTCTTGTTGTTTGGCGAGAATTATTGTTGAACAAACTGATACAGTCGCTTTACACGAAAAAGTAGGTTCCAGAAAGTGGTCCATCACAAGACCAATTTTCCTTCTCGGTTACGAGGAAACCATCTTCGTCTCGTCCTCTCGGAATGCTTCCCTCTGGTACACACCACAAATTTTTTTCGTGGTTTCTGGAGCACTAGATCATCGATTAAACTCGCAGAGCAAAATGTTAACGACATGCGATTTCCTGTTCGCAAGAGTCAAATTCCTGAGTGGCGAGAAACAACTGAATAATGAAAAAAACTGTACTTCAGAGTGCATTGGTACCGACCTAATGAATAACGCCACGAACTTAAGCACCGATCGAGTACTTGCGAAATAAACTATCATTCATCGTGTTGATATTTCAATTCCAAAACACACGTTTCGTTTCACTTCAATCTGCAATTGGCCCTTCAACTTCCATAAACACATCGAACTAAAAATTTCTCACCCCGAAAGAACATAACTCTAGTACTGTTACAGCAGCTCTATCCTTATTTTTTCTTTGTTTGCGTGTGTCAGTCTTGTGTTTGACTTGATGTTGTACCAATCTTTTAATCGCAGAGTAGCATTTGCACCCAATGTATTTAATTTTGCTGTAAATGTATGTTAGACATGTTCAAACTGGATATATTCCACTATTGGAAATATTCCAGTCTCTTCCCTCTGCGTCAGGGGTAGACATTCTTCCCTACCGAATCAGTGTATGTATCAACACCAGAGGGTGTGCGACGCCATACATAAATGGGCTCATACTGCCAAGATCTTTGTAAATTTTACTTGACTCTGTAATCACTGAAATAATATCAAATATCCTCTCAACCTTTGAAATTTCATTTCGTTTCCTTCTATCTTTTGTGGGTACTTCATCCTTTTTTTGTCAGGCAATGTATATTTTATACTGAACTGGTGATTGTTTGCCAATGACGTGGGACGGCGCCAACATACTCGTCATGGCGGCATTCTGTCCATGAGCATTGAGTCCCATATGCATAGGAGGCCTTCTCCACACAGTATTATTTATTACGACCTAAATTCAAAGTCCACAAAGAGAACAATCCTTTATCGTCTGAGAAACCGGCTACATTTGACACAAATGTGCACTGAGTAAATCCTAGAAAACAAATTCTTTAAACATAATCCATTGGAAAAAGAAGGGTATGCTGATGACGCATTGATACTATACAATGGAACAACAACTGAAATAGAAAACTTAGCCACTAAACTAAATAACATACATCCCCAAACACAGTTTACTATGGAACACCAAACACAAGAGGGAATTAATTTTCTTGACTTAAACATAACATGTCGCAACACCAAGCACAAATTCAAAAATTACAGGGAACTCACCACAACAGATGTTGTTATAAATAATACATTACGTCATCCAAATCAACATAAACTAGCATTTTTCAGATCTGCACTCAACCGTAAAAACAAAATTCATGCTGAACCTGCTGTAAAAACCAAGTGACTAAACATTTAAAAACAATAGTCCACAATAATGCTTATGATCAAATCATAGTTGACAAACTAGATGCAAAATGAAAAGTAAGCAAAAACGATCAACAAACCTCTCCTGAGCACCAAAGAAGCTAAATATGTCTGTATGTCTTTCCTTGATAATGTATCATATCAACTTGCAAAACTATTTAAACCACAAAGTCAGAATCAGTTTCCACACAAACAACAAGATGCAAAACAAAATAATTCACAACATTAAAATAACCAGTCCACTATATCACATGTTGTGACTTGGCAAGACAGCCAAGCTACTAGGAGGTGAAGCCAAAAGGCACGCGTTTAAGCTCACGCAAGCTGGCGTGAGGTCTGGAACAGTTAAAGGAGGTGAGACTAGTAAAAAAAGTACGTATCTGTTGAAATTTTTAACTTTAATCCATAATTGGTGAACATCGGTCTGACGGTACATGCATCACAAGATAAATAGCAATTGATAATGGCGCCTTGCTAGGTCGTAGCAAATGACGTAGCTGAAGGCTATGCTAACTATCGTCTCGGCAAATGAGAGCGCAATTTGTCAGTGAACCATCGCTAGCAAAGTCGGCTGTACAACTGGGGCGAGTGCTAGGACGTCTCTCTAGACCTGCCGTGTGGCGGCGCTCGGTCTGCAATCACTGACAGTGGCGACACGCGGGTCCGACGTATACTACACGACCGCGGCCGATTTAAAGGCTACCACCTAGCAAGTGTGGTGTCTGGCGGTGACACCACATTCCTCCCCCGCAAATCGGTGTACGGTTGTGTTATAAGGATTCCGCCCGCCGTGGGGAGGACCCCATGTTGACGTATGCGACCAGGTGGAGAGCCTAACAACAGGCGAGGCTGTGCCACCCGCACCCGGCCATTCGGTCCGAGGGGATCTAGGAAACGCCTGAAAACCTAGTCCAGGGTGCACGCCAACATGCGGTGTATGCGCCCGTAAAGATGCAGGAGGGGCCGAAGGGTCGAGCTCCAAAGGGTCGGGGCACCCGACGGGCGAAGACGCCATGTGGTCTGGAGCGGGCAAGAGTTCCATGTCGGACGACAACTGGTCACGGAAAGCGATCGGCGGCGCGTGACCCAGGGAGGCGCCCGGCCGTTGCAGCGACGCGTCCACTGCGGGCGTCGCCGGCGGGAGAACAGGCGGCGGCGGCGGCGGCGGCGGCGGCCGCGGCGCGTCGCCATGGGGAAAAATGGAAGGCAGCGTCGGTAACACCTGGGGATGAGGCGAGCCAGTAGATGGGTCCCCAGGGCGCTGACCGGACGGCACCGTCGCTGAAAGCAGACGGGGAGCGACAGAACTCGTGCGACGACAGAGGCGCAGCTGATTGAGATGCCGACGCACCTCACCAGAGGCCCCTAAAACCAGATACATAGCGCGGCCGAGGCAGCGAAGAATGCGCCCTTTGAGCCAACGCCGTGAACCTCGATAGTTGCGATAGTATACAACGTCGCCTGGGGCAAAAGCAGGTGTCTGCCGCTGCACAGGAACCTGATGCGGCGGATGTAGCAAAGACATCAAGGTGCGATGAGGGCGACCGTGCAACAACTCAGCCGGCGAGCGACCATCTCGGGGCTGAGAGCGATACGTGGACAAAAAGAGCAATAAGGCGTCCTCCCGAGAATGCGACTCGTTCAACTTCATCATCTGTGACTTGAAAGTCCTGACCAATCGTTCAGCGGCACCGTTTGACTGCGGCGAAAACGGCGCGGACGTCAGATGTTGAATACCATTGGCCTTGCAGAATGACTGAAATTCTGCGGACATGAATTGTGGGCCATTGTCGGAAACAATAGTCAGTGGAAGACCTTCAATGCAAAAGATAGCGGATAACGCTTGGATGGCGGCAGAAGACGTCGTGGAAGACATCCGGACAACAAAAGGGAAATTTCTGAATGAATGTACCACGACCAACCATCGAGCATTCCAGAATGGACCACCAAAATCTATGTGTAAGCGTTGCCAAGGGGTAGTGGCTTTTGGCCATGCAAAGAATTTCCGCGGTGGTGCGGATTGTTGATCGGCACACGTCATGCAAGTAGAGCACATATTCGCAATCGCAGCATCGATTACGAACCAAGTACAGTGCTGACGAGCAAGTTGTTTCGTTCGCACTATACCCCAATCTCCTCGGTGGAGAAGCTTTAAGACAGAGGACTGCAACGAACGTGGGACCACGACCCTAGACTGATCATTATCAGAACGCAACAGCAAAACACCACGTCGAACAAAAAGTCTCTCCTTGTGAGCAAAAAATCGGCGAACCAACGGATCCTCGATCCGTGACTTTGACAAGGGCCATTGCGTAGCAACAAAACGCAAAACGGTAGCAAGGACAGGATCAGCAGCTGTGGCTGTAGCTACACAACGAAAATCAATCGGAAACGATTCGACCACGTCATCGGTTTCCGCATCAATGAACATGCAAGCAAGTTCGGAAGAATCGAATGCTCTATCCTCAGCAACAGGCAAACGGGACAACGCATCGGCGTTTCCGTGCTTAGCAGTGGACCGATACAAGATATCGTAGCGGTACTGCGAGAGGAAAATAGACCAGCGAATGAATTTCTGCGCTGTACGTGGAGGTACAGGCATATTCGGATGAAAAAGGGATGTCAAAGGTTTGTGGTCTGTGATGATGGTAAAGTGACGACCATACAAGAAATCATGAAACTTAGTAACACCAAATACGAGAGCCAAAGCTTCTTTCTCGATCTGTGAATAATTTCTTTGCGCAGACGAGAGCAATTTGGACGCAAAGGTAATAGGGCGATCGTGCGAACCATCCTTGTGCGCAAGCACAGCACCGATCCCGAAATCCGATGCATCTACCATCAACAAAAGGGGTTTCTGGGGATCGAATGGCGTAAGGCAAGTATTGGAAAGCAACGCCGATTCAACTGGCGAAAGGCGCGTTCGCATTCCGTCGTCCAGACGAACGGAACACCTTTACGGCGTAAGCGATGAAGCGGAGCTGAAATGGAAGAGGCGTGGCGCACATAGCGATGATAATAATTGATTTATCCCAGCACACTCTGTAGCTGCGTCAAATTCTGCGGCGAAAGCAAGTCCTGTATGGCACGGAGGTGCTCTGGACTGGGATGTATGCCCTGGGCATTGAGTACATGTCCCAGATATGGTAAGTCACGAGCAAAAAACGCACATTTGTCCTTCCGCAAGCGAAGACCAGTTCGTCGCAAGACCTGAAATAATGTTCGGAGATTGGCGAAATGTTCTTTTTCTGTCTTTCCGGAGATCACAATATCGTCCAGATGGTTTGCTGCAGTAGGGACCGACGCACAAACAGTTTGCAGATATTGCTGAAACAATGCAGGGGCGGCTGCACACCCGAATGGCAATCGTTTGAATCTGTACAAACCAAGATGCGTGTTAACCACCAAGACGCGCTGGGATTCTTCGTCCACCGGTATTTGCAAGTACGCATCTGCTAGGTCCAACTTCGAAAAATATTTACCCGGGCACAGTTTGTCAAAAAGATCTTCTGGGTGGGGTAAAGGAAAAGTTGCAGTCACTAGTTGTGGATTCACTGTTGCCTTGAAGTCCACGCAAAGTCTCAATTTTCCGGAGGGTTTTTGCAAAATTACTAAGGGTGATGCCCAGAGAGAAGCCTGCACACGTTCAATTACACCTTGTGATTCCAAATCGTGTAATGTTCTTGCGACCTCATCACGCAATGCGTGGGGAACATTGCGCGCTCTGAAAAATTTCGGTTGCGCGTTGACTTTCAGTTCCAAATGTGCTGTATAGTTCTTAGCGCAACCAAGGTCCAGTGCAAACATGTCTGCAAACTCTTCACATAGAGGAGAAACACTGTCTGAAGGCACAGCCTGGTTCACTAAGAGGACCTGATTTACTATAGACAAGTTAAACAACTGAAATAAATCGAAACGAAACAAGTTCACTGCAGAAGAAGAACGAAGGACGTACAATGACGCAAGTTTTGTTTGCCCTTGTATGTTGCAAGAAGGCTGCGCTGTCCTAACATAGGGAGCCCGTGACCTGAATATGTAGTTAGCGTAACATTTGCGGCATGCAACGGAGGTGAGCCCAGCTGTTTGTACGTGTCGTGATTGATCAGTGAAACTGCAGCTCCGGTATCGAGCTGGAATGCTATCACGTTGCCGTGAATGTCCAAGTCTACAAAAAGTTTATTGTCCTGCTGACGACAAGAGCGATTGTCTCGTGCAACGTGAACGGACACTGGTACAGAATCACTTGCGACTGGACGTGATTTCCGGCGACGTTGACGCACACTATTTGTGGGACGAACTCAGTCACTGTTAGAGAGAGTGGCACTGGGCGGAGTGGCATGAACTATATGAATGTCCATAGGCGAAGTTTCATGAGCCTGAGTATCCTTGGTTCGATTCCGATTCCGGCATGAAGCAAAGGGGCTGGAATGGGTGTGAGTGTCCGTTCTGAGCTTTTTCTGGCAAACACTCTGAATATGTCCTCGTTTATTACAGAAAAAGCAAATAGCCTGGCGTGACGGGCAATTCTCCCGCGAATGTCTAGTAGCACACCGCGGGCATGATTTTAGCACTGCATTTGCTTGCTGGCATAGCACACGTGGCGGAGAGCTTTGCGGCAGCTGCGTGGACGGGCGCGAGGGCTGTTTACTGTTCCGTGCAGCGGGCCGGTTAACCTGACACACGGGTGGCGAAATTTCAAATGATTCCTGTGCAAAGTCAAGTGTGTCTTGCCAATCCAATATGTCTATCACTTGTTGAAGGGAGGGATTGACTAGTTTCAAAATCTGTTCCCATATACGAACATCAGAAACGTTCTGTGCAATTGCATCAAGTACCATAGTATCTGAATAAGGAAAACCACATTCACACTCAAAAGCACAATCCCTAGTAAGGCCTTGCAAGGTTGAAACCCACTCCCTATTAGTCTGACCGGCCGTACGTTTTGTACGAAAGAACGTATACGGTTTGGCAACTACACTGACTGATTCTTTGAAATATGCATCTAATGCAGACAAAATTTCTTCGTAGGACAGAGTTGCTACGTCGCGTCGGGGAAATAATTTCACTATCACACGGTATGTTTGCACCCCAACGGATGCTAACAAAAAAGGCTGCCGCTCGTTACCTTGAATTCTGTAGGCGGCGAGATGGAATCCAAATTGGCGTGACCACTCCGTCCAGCTTTCCAGTGCCGCATCTAAAGGACGAAAAGGTGGTGCAACTGCGTGTTGTGGCTGCGGGAGCGGTGGAGCGGCGGCGGCCGCATCGTTTTACATTGCACGTTGTCCCTGGACGAGCTGTCCAAGGGCATCCAATAAGACCTGCGTCTGCTGATTCTGCAAGCGATTAAATTCGGACAGTACATCTGGAAATTGTGGCGAAGCCATGACACAAGTAAATTAGTCTGTAGAGTTACGGCGTCGGCCGAAGTGGCCGTGCGGTTAAAGGCGCTGCAGTCTGGAACCGCAAGGCCGCTACGGTCGCAGGTTCGAATCCTGCCTCGGGCATGGATGTTTGTGATGTCCTTAGGTTAGTTAGGTTTAACTAGTTCTAAGTTCTAGGGGACTAATGACCTCAGCAGTTGAGTCCCATAGTGCTCA